>NW_024881272.1:34667590-35349859 GCF_018691265.1 Tyto alba
CTGAGGTGTGGCATCACACCCTAGGGATTCACATATGCCTAGGCAGGGTGAAGCTTAGCTAGAAGTCCAAATGTATGATAAATCCAACTTCCACTAAAATAAATTGAACAAAACTCCATGGAAAAAGTCTACCAACAATTCCGCCTAACCACAACTAGTTATCCTTTCATTAAGGAAAGCCTAACGGGTCAAAAAGAAGCTAAAAAAAGGAAGCCTTTTCCCTCTTTAAACCTCTACAGAAACAGGATCGCTACTCTTTTAGCTCCAGCTTAGGTGCCATAACAGGTAGAATAAAATCCTAAGCACTGTTGTACATGCAAGACATTAGCTAATTTTATTATCCACAGTCATATTATCTATTATAGCTCCCCAGATAACTTCTGGGTACGTACTCTAGCATTCAATTAATTCTTGTCAAGTTAATAATATGTCAGATTTGCATGGAACTTGACATTTTGAAGCAATTTTATATGCTGCAGTAACCTAATTAATACCGCCATCCTCTGGCAGATGGAGAGAAAACCCACTTAAAAAGGAAAATCTACACATAGCATTTTCAATAGAAGTTGCCTGCGTGTATTATCGAGGCCCCTTCTAAACCAAGAGGTTAAGCATTTTTTGTCATTTAAGTGCAGCATAACCATTTCCCTATTATATTTAGCATGACCAGTGAACTCAGGCATCTTGCCTACTTTATGTTTTAAAATTTAAGAAATATGAAGATTACTAAAGATGGCAAACTGAAATCCTGTTTTGAAATAATTTTTTCATCTTCTCAGCATGCAAGTAACTGAAAGACTCTGACAGCCTGTTTCCTGTATAATAAAAAAATATACTCTCATCACCACTATTTTGTTTAGAAAATGCAGAACAAAAAGGAAAAAACCCAAATGCTGAAGTATCTCAGAGAATCAGAAGCCCAGGTATCAATCTGGAAAGTAACTTGAGTGCACAGAAGCAGCCAGTAACTTTCTGTCCTCTTTTTTAATACTATCAATTCATTTTAATACTGTCAGTACAGAAATACAATAGAGAGTCATCTAGGTGCTTTTTAATCCACAGAGGCAGAGCTTTGAATCCAAGACAGGATTCGGCAAAAAACATACAGCATTTGCACAGAGAAGTAATAATCCCCTTGAAATATTTCATCTCATTTTCTGCTTTATGACTTTTTAATTATTTCTATAGGGAACGCTGGGATCAAGACTATTAATTCTAACATTCTAAAATGAATTCTAACAGGCCAGGATTAGAAAGATGTTTAAAATAATCAGTTACTTTCTTCCCCCAAAACTTTTTATATCAGTCAGCTACGAGGCAGACCTCATGGCATCACCAAGACCACCACGGCAGACTTTCATGCACGTACTTCCTGGGTATCACAGGACCATACTGCCCGTGTTATTACATGAATAATACCTAATGCCTTGGCAAAATATCACCTCCTCCTGGTCACAGTATAATGAGCAAGCCAGCGGACAGACGGAAAGCTTAAAAAGAAGAATCCTTTATGCAAACTTCCCATGACGTTCAGGGGGAAAATAAAAAAGCTACTGGAATTTCTCATGCAAAACGCATAAAGTGATCAGGGGAAAAATACTTAAGTTTACTTTTCTAGATGATAATCCTCAATAAGGAGCATTTGTTATTCAGTGTTATCTGTTAGAATGAGAAAAAGAAACAGCACTGAAAGATAAAGAGCAAACTGTTGAGTAAAGAAAACTCTATTCTTGCAGGATAACTGGAGGAACCTAGCTTGAAACAGCTACCCTCCATAGCTATTATTTTATTTTAATTTATTAGAAAGACTCTTTAAAATGCAATGCCATATAGCAACATACCTTGTATTCGGCTTCTTAGATATTTCAGAAGTTCCTGGGTGCCTTTCTTTAAAAAAAAAAAAAAAAAGTCGATAAGGATTTGCCAGCCAGTGTTTATATAGCTTTTGACAATGAAGAATGACAACTCCAGTCACACAGCTGGAGCCCATAGCACTGCTGACTGTAAAACCCACCTAATGCTCCCCACAGAAAAACCCCTCTTGACAGCAGCTTACAAACTTGCTTATTTACAATTTCATTTATTCCAGGCGAAAATTTCCAATCCCATATCACTACCTCAGGCTCCACATTTTAAGCTTTTTATCTAAAGTAGTCAGCCAGTTCCCAGAGCAAGGAAAAAAGTGCAAATGAACTTCATCTTCTTTAAAGTGGTCTAGCAAAACTATGCTTTGGAGAAGACATTTAAAATTTGTCAGGGAAGCTGACTGTTCGGTGTTCTGGTAACTTTTTATGTCCAAAATTATAAACTCTGGGAACCACGCTGCAGTTTACATAATTTGCATGGATTTTTAACAGCTTGGTCCGTTCAATCCTCTCATAGCAACTTCTACTGGTCAAACACAGTTACTATCTGCATAATCTGTGAGTAGTTACGCATAATCTTATCTAGCCCATTTGTTTTAGGATAAAGATAGGTCTTCCTTATGATTTTAGATGATTCCATAATGCTTTAAAGCCTGGGACTGAACTAAAGTGCTGAATACGAATTAACATTTCTCATTCTAGCTGACATCTATATTACACACAGTAAAAGACTGGTAGATCTGAATGCAGAGGGGGTGAAGAAAATGTGGAAGTGGGAAAGGAAGGAACTCTCACAACAAATCTGGTGAGATGACAGAAGACGAAAGACTGAGAGGCCGGAGGGGACCAGGACTGAGTGCAGGCATGGCTACGTGTGGCACGTGCTGAGCCAGGCAAAGGATGCCCGTATGAAAGAACCTGGAAACTTCTAAGGAAAAGGTAAAGGTCAAACAGAAAGCGAAGTGACAGTCCTGTGGCTTGCACAGAGAGGAAAGCAGACAGTAAAACAAAGCTCAGCAGACAGGTGATGGTATGTTACGCTAAAACAAAGGAGAGAATAGAGAAGAAAAAAGGGGAGACTAGAGAACAGGAATTGACTGGAAGTTCATCAAGAAACAAGAATGGGTTTGGGACTAGAATGAGAGGCCTGAGTAACAGGAAAAGATGAGATGGAGCAGGGATGGACAAGAGAAGAATCTGTGCCTGCTAGAGCGTACTTACCCCCTAGTCCCTGACAGTCCTTAATCTCAGTACTCACCTGCTTCTAAGAAGTGCCTGGGGAACCCTACAAGCTTTATCAATTACTCCTCTAAATCAAGTGTAAAAAAAACAGGCATATAAAATTCCAGTTATATGAATGTACAGGACAGGTAATGGATCAAGACAGTATAAAATGTCATAATGGAATCCTTGTACCTGTCGTTTGCTACAAATTTTAAATATACATAAGAAATTACACACATCTGTGCTGTTACATTTGAAAGACAGCAAATCCTCAGAAGCTAGGGACTACCAGCAATACAGTAACCAGGCAACCCTAACTCAGACTGCTTTGCACGTACGTTTTAAGCCAACTTTGAACTCTGGAATCACGTCTGACTTCCATCCACTGAACCCCTGCTCATTAATTTAGGGCATACAATGCTCACTTAATCAGATACACGATGTTTCCCCTCTTCTGACAGATACTACAAGATTGAATTTCAACACGGAGTCCTCAAATGCTGCTTATTTTTAGAGAATCCCAGTGCTTTGTAAACATTTATTTTATAACACTGGTAAAAGCAGAGAGGTAATGGACACCATCACCCAGAAGAAGGGCCGGCTGGGGAAAAATAAATAAAAAGGAATTCTACAGCAGCAGTAGTGCCCACGCTCCAGCCTCCCTGCTTCCCTACACGCTTGTTTTCTCATGCACAGCTCACCCCTTCAGTTTGCCGGTTACCTACAAAGAGAATGCAGATCTGAGGTGTAGGCTATCTCTAAGAAAACGCAGTACATGAGATTGTCATTCTCCAAAACGCATCTGCCATCAAATACGCTTTCGAAATTGAATCCTAGGTCCTTAATTCAGGCAAGTAGGAAACGAAACACAGAAATCCATGCTCATCTAGGAAAAGCCTGGTGTAACGTACTGGCCTAGCATTGATGTGAACTGTGAGTGCAACAGCACTAGGCAGCAGACAGCTGCCCTATCCTTCTTTTCCCAGACATCCACTGCTTCGTCTGCAATATGTATTACAACTTCTGTAGCAAATCAGAAACAGGTCCTGGAAAGCAACAACCTCCTTTGCTCCACAGTCCTCACTGTCTTGTGCACTGCACCAGACTGCAGTGGGAAGCATACCCAAATCACAATGCACACAAGCAAAAGAGATGGATTAAAGTTGCACAGGATACTTGAAATCGGGAGGTATTCTGATTTTTTTTTTTAATGTTCTGGCCACACTATTTGGATAACATATGTATGCAACATAACTGAACTTCATATACTGTCTACAGTACGTACTTGCAGGAGGTCTCTCCGAATGGTTCTCAAGGGATTTCCCTCTAGTGCCAGGAATTTCAACTCAGGAAGGTTCCCCAACGTATAAGGCAATCTGCAAACGGAAAGAACTCATTTCAAAGCATCTTCAAACTACTTCCAAGGACTGCACAATGGTTTGTCAGATGGCTGGGTATTCTGAAGCTCAGGTTCTGGGGCGGTGTGCTCCCTGCCACCCCAGTCTGACCTGTATTTCCCGCCACGCTGCTCCAGTGATAACCACCAGTGGCACCAGTAGCAAGGCAGGTGTCTGGTGGTGTGGATTTGGGGGAGACACACACCACCACGATAGCCAAGGGCCACTCTGAGCACTGCGCCTGCCTAACCACGGTGCTGGTCAGTGTCCGGCTCAACACGAACCTGGACCAAACTAACCCCTGTAGTCTGTAACTGTAAGCCAATTATCTTACTCCAGAAATAGCGGACAGCTCTGTCGAGCTCTCTTGCACAGCAGTGGGCTGCACGCCAGGATCTCCCCCGGAGTAGGGACACTTCCCAAGGTTACTCCTCAAGGTTGAGAGGATCCTTATTGCAGCAGATACTCAGTGAATTGGGAATAAGCGTGCTGAAACGGAAATCTTAGCTAAGTGATATAAAAGGACTGACTGCTGACATATAATCCTTTAGACTTAAACTGCTGGCCAAGGCTGGGACTAAGCCCAGATCCAGCTGCACCTAGGCTGCTCTCTGAGGAGTTGAGAATGCAGGGGGATCCTTTCTGAACCTCGTGACTCAACAGGAGGGTCTCCCTGACAGTTCTGCCTGACCCTGTCTTCTATGCAGCAAATACTCAAGTGTACCTTGCCATTGAATCTCATTAAACTACTGCCCCATTTACCACTGAACTTCCACTCACTGTCTTATATCAGTAAAATATATTGTTGCTTCTCTCTGGAGAGTGAAGTGCATCGCTGCATCCATGACAGGTTCAAATGAAAAGATGCAGAACATAATACATTTAAGATGGGCACAGTCTGACCACAGCAATTACACAATATAGAAAAGGTTCCTTCATTTTATGACTGAGTCCTTTTTTAATTACATTTTACAAAGTGCAGTACACCAGCTATAATTAGTTGTCATTAGATGTCATTAGCTATGCCTCATCACAAACATAATGCAGTTTTTAATATTACCTACTGATGTCATTGTTGGCAAGGTCAAGTCGCTCCAGCTTCTCAAGCACAGTAATTTCATCAGGAACTGATTTTATCTTGTTGTCTCTAAGTTCCAATACAGAGAGGGAATTCAGATGTTTCAGATTCTCTGCATTTAATACTTCAATCTGATTTTCACCAGCATGTAATTCCTATGGAAACAAAGATCACCCACAATTATGTTACTCTAGTAAAACTGCTTTGTAATTCACTAATTTCCTAAATCATGACATCAGCAAAGACATACGATGACATGGAGAAATACAGATCTCGACTCTCTTTCATCTGCATATGAAATGTCAAAGACTCCAAAGACCTGAAGACACGAGTCTGAACTTAGCTTTTTTTAAAACCATCACAGAACCTTCAGCTTTCAGTTCCATTCCCAAGCTAGGAGTAAATTTGCTCTGCTTCTGTCAAGAACATGTCAGTGACTACTTTACTCAAAAAGCTTCTTAAATTCCAAGTTACGGGAAGTTGAGAGGGTAGTTTTCCGTCTCCCTATTGGAGGTGTTTCATTTATAATGGAAAAACTGAATGGTTATTTAGACCAAAAATAGTGCACACATGCTGCTGGACACACTAAGACACTGAACTTCACACACCAACATGAATTTTGTTAGAAAGTGATAAAATAGCTTGAGATTTTAACTGCTCAGTTCAGAGTTATGCAGAACTAAAGTATATGCATTCTTTGACGGATTTGGTCATTGGAAACAATGCAGTGATACAGGCACTCACTTGGCCCAACCATTTTTCTATTAGTTGAATAGCAAATTTCTGATGTTCCAAAAATGTTTCTAGAGATAAAAAAGGAACTGTTGCAGGTAATACTAGATCCAGTTTTTCTGGTCATTCCTCTTCTAAATATTTATTTTCCAAATCTGAAGAGCACTGCTGCAAATCTGTCTTCCAAATGACGTTAAGACTGACCAATGTGGACATTAAGAGTAATTGCAAATAGGGATGTATTAAAGAGAGTTCTAAACACAGAATTGCCAACTTTTGATCACAGCACTTCACAAAAAAAATTGTCTTTAAAGTAACAGTCATTATTTTAAGAGTTTACAGCAAATGCATTTACAGTATATCAACCATTTCAAACCTTACCTTCAGTAATTTGCACGAGGGAAATTCTGGTAAGGAACGTAGTTTATTTTTTCTCAGATAAAGTTGTTCCAAAGACGCCATAGTTGCTAAATTAGAAGGTACGGTTTCCAGGTAGTTTTTACTACAATCCAGTTGTCTTAAGCCTACAGAAGTGTGCAGTGACAAACAGAAAAATAAGAGAAAATAAAAATAGTTTTCTACAGAAGCATAAATATTCTGTTTTTTAAAATAAACATAACAACATTCTGCCAAACAGGATTTTGGAAGAAATCAAATCAGTTAGCATCAGCATTTCTGCAATCGAGGCATCTGCTTTTCATTTACTCTTCACAGAACACCCTGAAACGCTTTCAATGGCACTGCCAGGCATAGCTCTTCTCAGGAAAGGGTCTAATATTGCAGACCATCTCAGGAAGATCTGCAAGTCATTTCTATAGCCTTTATAAAAGCTGGCTGTCTACGACCTGTTCCTGTGGATCTGCCACAGCTATTACAATATGCATTTCATATCCACCACTTGTCAATTTGATATTTAACACTCAAATGTTAGCAGTCAACTTTATCGCTCTAATTCATGGCTTTTTCCTCTCCAATAATCTCAACTCTCTCTCATTTATGCTTTATTTTCCACTCAAAATATGCAATGAAGAAAAAAAAATTGTCAAATTCCTTATTGCAGCCTTAAGGCTAACAACTTCTACACAGAACAACAGTACTCCTTATGCTTTTCTGATCATTCCGTGTCCCATTTATCAATATATATGAACCGTAAGAGGACGTGAGTTTGATATACAGTAACTGTAGCTGATTGTTCCAAATAATTCTGAACTATTATTCTTGAGAATACGTGAACTCTTTAAGAATGTATTTTTAAAATCCTGAATAATGTGCGCTGTATTTCTGAACATAACTACAGATCTGGCTGTATGGCATTTAATAATCTGAGGAAAGTAATTTACTTTTCATCGCACTGATATCTGCAGGCAGGTTCTTGAGCTGATTACAAGACAAATTGAGTCGCACTAAGTTAATGAGCAAAGCAAAAGTTGTCGGAATGTCTGTGAGATGGTTGTTGGACAGATCCTGAAAATTAAAAAAAAAAAAAAAGAGAGAGAGGAAGAGAGAGGGAGGTTAGAAATAGAGATGTTTAAAATATCCCAAGAGTACTGCTACTGCAAAGTTAATTACTGGCAGAACATTAAAATTAGATGGCTGACATTTTTAGGACCTCCCTGGTAGAAATGTGAATAGAAGAAACAAGTCTCCCATGACTGACAGATCACAAGGGATTTGATTTTTTCTTAAAATATTTGGCAAACCAAGAGCAAAACTTGTTTTCAAACAAACAAAGAAACCCCAAACCACTGTGTAATAACTGATAACCCACATAAGTCATTAGAATAATGACAAAGTTCTGCCATCTAAACTACGGGAGTTTTTAAATAGCAGTAGCAAAACATGGATAAATCAGCTTTTCTGCACAAATAAGTATTTTTCAAGAAGTTGTAATTTACTAATTCTTCTAAATTGACGAGCTGTCCAAATCCATCCGGCAAGTGACTCAGCTCGTTGTGGTGAAGAAGAAGGCTCTTCAAACACGACAACTGCATCAACTCTTCGGGGAGACTTTTCAGTTTGTTGTGGCTAGTGTTAACACAAGGAACACAAGGGGTAAAAGCAATTACGAAGGCGTTTTAAGAACACAACTGCACACAGAGCACTCGTGTTACACAAGGTGCTGTCCCAACCTGAGCTACAACACCCGGACCAGCCGGATTATCTCAGCCACACGCAGCCCGCTGAAACACCGACTCTCCAGACCCCGGAGCACGTGGGAAGCACATCCAGCACCAGACACGCTGGATATTCCGCGCTGGCACAGACCAACTATTAATGACAGCCAGCTGGTGAGACAGGCTTCTGCAAAACACTCCCACGCGGCAGCACACACTATGCTTGCTGTTCAGAACACGGTCTCCTTTCAGAGAAATATTGTTTCCTACAACTGTTACAGCCCTCTACAATGGATTAGTTTCCTGGGAGAAATTCATTATGTTTATTTGTTCAAGAACACTTTTAATCCTCATCTGAATTTACCGTATTCCATCTGGATCCGATTTTTTTTTCTGTTTTATGGAGTTCACACACAGAGTGGCAGCACACCCTCTTTCTCCTCGTGCACAAATTTACAAAATTACTCCAGTAAACAGAAGATTATGAACTTTCCAGCATGAACAAGATCTACACAATTATTTCCAATGTACATTATTAATGACAAAAGTGTTTTTGTACTCAAAACTGCCAGACTGAAGCAAACGAATGTAGATACTGCTTTTGTGTGATTCTTCAAAATATCAGTTTCTGCCTTCCAAGAGAGACTGTGACTGCATATCAGTGAAAATAATTCTAACAAGCCCAAGATCATCAGTTTTGATCCAAAACTTATGATTCTCCATATACCAATATTCTCTAGTTAAAAATCTGAAAATAATTTTCTGAAAGGAAGTTTTATATGTTGCAATCTCTCATTCACACCATGAAAGTCACTGCAATATTCCTCACGTTCCAGTTTTGTAACGTGTACTTACCTGACATCAAGTTTCTGAAGATTTTCTAATTGTCCTAAAGCAGAAGGAAGCGATGTCAGTTGATTATCATGCACCTGGAAAATAAAGTTTTTAGAATACACTTACTAATTTGTACCTTGTAGGTTTTCTTTCCCTACCCCAGAATCAAATCAAGCTAACCTAACATACAGAATAGTTTTGTACACAAGTAACAGCTATGTACATGCTTCAAAGCAATTACCAACGGCAGCACTGAAACTGACAATCTGCAGAATTCTACTTAATTGATAGCAAGCACTAAGAGATTAGATAGGAAGGCAGGGAGAGGAGGGGAATGCAGGAAAGGTGGTTGCATCCAGTAACAGCTCTTCCTCCCGTGTCCGTAAAAAAACTTCCTAGACCTTTCTACAGAACAGCACCCACTGCCAGCATATAAACTGACAGAATATCAGAGTGATCTGTAACGAACTTTATCCTGAGAATACACCAGCGCCACTTCCACACATCCACCACTGCACAGAAACAGAAAACAATGATATTGAGAGCAGCCCTGCAGAGAGGGACTTGGGGTGTTGGTGGGAGGAAAATTGCCCGTGAGGCAGCCCCGTGCGCTGGCAGCCCAGAACCCCCCCGTGCCCTGGGCTGCAGCCAGAGCAGGGGGGGCAGCAGGGCCAGGGAGGGGATTCTCCCCCTCTGCTCCGCTCTGGGGAGACCCCCCTGCAGTGCTGGGGCCAGCTCGGGGGCCCCCAACAGCAGAAGGACCCGGAGCTGCTCGAGCGGGGCCAGAGGAGGCCACGGAGATGCTGGGGGGGCTGGAGCAGCTCCCCTGGGGGGCTGGGCTGAGAGAGTTGGGGGGTTCAGCCTGGAGAAGAGAAGGCTCCGGGGAGCCCTTCGAGCGGCCTCCCAGGGCTTAAAGGGGGGGACAGGAAAGGTGGGGAGACTCTGGGTCAGCGGGTGGGGGTAGGACAAGGGGTGATGGGTTTAAGCTGAAAGAGGGCAGATTTAGATGAGATGTAAGGCAGAAATTGTTCCCTGTGCGGGGGGTGAGGCGCTGGCCCCGGGTGCCCAGAGCAGCTGTGGGTGCCCCCTCCCTGGAAGGGTTCAAGGCCAGGTTGGATGGGGCTGGGAGCCCCCTGGGCTGGGGGAAGGGGGCCCTGCCCGGGGCGGGGTGGGGCACTGGGGGGGCTTTGAGGGCCCTTCTAACCCAAACCAGTCTGTGATTCTGTGATCTAAGACTAAGTTTTCCCACCTTCTACAGGGAGAGTACAGTCCTACCGTAATGAGATCATTGTACTTACATCCAGAACAGTGAGGGCAGGCAGAAGTTTGACATCCTCTGAAAGACACTGCAGTTTGTTGGAGGCGAGTATCAGCTTGGTCAGGTCAGTCTGCTCCCACCAGCGATCCGCAGCACCAAAAGAGAGATTTTGATGAGCTTCCTCTGGAGTATCCAGATTTATCCGCCACACGTGTTGAGGCACTACATACGCAAACATACACAGGTCAACTGTAAATATTCCTGATGTTTACTTTCAAACTTCCACTGCCATAATGCTTTTTGTGTAGACATACACATGTACAGTGAACTGCCTAGAGGCAGTTTTCCAGCGCAGACAATAACAAGCTGATGGGAATCTGGCAGCAATAGCCAAAATTAAGCGGATCTGCGAACAGACGGCTGGAATCATTCATTGTGCGTTTGCCCGGCTGGCGCTGCCCAACACCAACCCAAGGCACCGGGGGAACACCCAGCCCGCGGACTCGGCCAGCGGCCCCCCGCGAACCGGCCGCCTGTTCCCTCGGCTGAAGAGAAGGGGGGTGGTTTTGGGGAACCGCTCCCCGCCCGGCCCCGGCCCTCCGCCGCTTCCAGCGAGGCTCCCGACCCGGCGGAGCCGGGCATGGAGCAGCGCGTCCCCGCCGCCCCGCACTCACCCTCCCGCAGGCTCCGGCCCGCCAGGTTTAACTGCCCGCTCTTCCGAGCCGCCCGGAGCAGCCCCTGCGGCACGGCGGGGCCCGGCTCCGCCGCCTCCCGCCCGAAGCCAGACCGCGGATCCGCCGCCCGGGCTCTCCGCGCCGCCGCCATCCCCCCCCCCCCCCCCGGCCCTACCGCGCAGGCGGGGCGGGCCCGGGCACCGCCCGCCGGGGCATCGCCCCCGCCCCGGCCCGGCCGCCATTTCCCGCCCGGCTCTCCGGGGCGACGAAATGGTGCCCTGAGACGGGAGAGGGGCAGCCGGGCCGTCCCGTCCCGCTCTCCGTCCCGAGCGGGGCTTGGCGGTGTGGCAGCCGGCTCCAGCTGCGCGAGGTGAAGATGCCCCTTGGCCATCTTCACCTCGAGTTTTGGCCCTAACTCCCTCCCTGAAACAGGAGGGCAAAGTCCTGTGTGTCCCCCCCCGCAGCAGCGCTGCCCTCAAGAGCCGTCCGACAGTTGGTCCAAATCCACACACCCTGGGAACAAAGCAAAATTAGAAACTGGAGCTGAGGACATCAAATCCTCGCCCTGTTTCGGAAAGGAGACTCGGCCACCAACCAGCGGCGGCTGCCCAGCTCTCACTTCCCGCCCTCCCTCGCCCCCATTTCTTTCTGCTAAAGTCTTCGCCTTTGTCACGAGCGTGAATCCACAACAAGGAAACTGACATTATTTTACACCTACACCCGACGTATAACAAATAAAAAGGCGCTGCTAAACCAACGCGTTGTTTTCCCTTTAGTCCAGAGTTTGCAAACTAAATAAAAAAAAAAAAAGTTACAGACTGAAAAATCCTGGCTGCCTACCAACACCGGAGATTAACGGGAACCGGTCACGGCTTCCACCAATTAATCTGTGAATCTGATCGATGTCTGTCCGATCCTGCCAGCAGATCCTGGAGAGAATTAAATCAGGAAAAAGGAGTGTTTTTCCTCTTCGTCACTGAAGTTTTTAGCTGTAGCCCTTTTCACTTCCAAACAGGAGGTTTGTGTGTCAAATACTACCCTCTTTGGAAAAAGCTGCTACTAGTAGTTCCACTGAACTTAAATTAGTTAAGGACCAAATACTACATAAGGTAAATAAGCATGTGATCCAAGAAACTGTCATACTTCAGGCACCAGCTCCTGACAAAGCATTTTGGCCTCATCAGCTTTTTACCACTGTTCTTTAATTCCCCTTTTTCCCGTTTCCTCTTGCTTTGGAAGTCACCAGGCATCACTCAGGAAGAAAATGCTGAATATTTCAAATGAGTATTTAAAAAGTGCTGGAAATCCCTTGTTTTTTTATGAAGTCTCCAAGGTCTTGTTTGTACCTATGAGAGGAAGATACATTTGGAAGGGCAGGAGTTAAGCAAGATGAACATGGTTCGTAACACAGAAATTGTGTCAAAGGAAGGGAAAGGCCTGAGGTAGGGCTGAACTTCCTGGAATGATTATTTGTTACTTAAAACTCATTTTTATGGGCTTGTTACCAGAAAGTGGTAATTTACTCTCTTAAGACTCAATTTTGGAGTTTTAGAAAGCAGGTATTATTTATTACAGCGCTGGACACACAGGGGAGAGCTCCTCCTAATGCGTGTGAGGGAGAATGACATCAACAAGCATTTATACTACCTTCATCGTACGTATTCATTGCATTTTTACCATATTCATAACTTTTCTGGGAACTCATTTAGCATGTGTTAACGTCTCTTGTGCATGCCTGTTGGAGTCTTTGGGGGTTTTCAGCTGAAGGCTCGTAGTCTTCTTCACCGTGTGCCAGGTGACCCTCACTTCTGCGCAAACTCAGTCCTGGGCTCACGTAGATCTTGTCCTTCCAGGCTGGCCTGCTCTGGTATTGTTGCTAATTTGCAGCTTCTTTATGTTTCTTTCTGCCTGCTACTACAAGGCCAAACAGTCTCCAGTAAGATTACTTATGAGTGCCTTATCCTACAGTTACTCCAACTATTCCTCAAAAGATCAGTATTTGTTTTGCAGCACGATTGTTAAACGGTTAAAACATCTTAAATTGATCTTAATAATTCTATTCCACAAATATCTATTTTCTAATAATCTTAGTTCATAGGTATCAGGCTTTATTAGTAACAACTGCTTTCCTTACAATCTGAAACCAGGAATGGTAAGAGTATAAGATGGAGAGAGCACTCTAAGCACATTCATCTCGGTGAACCAAGGCAATAAAATACCTATTCCATTCAACAGTACCTGAATACAATTAATTCACTTTCCAATTGACCTCGCCTGTCTAAAACATGGCAATTTGAAGCTTGTAGCTCTGAAGGAACAAGCAGCATGAGCAAGCCCACCCGGGACACCTCGGGCCGGGCACTGCTATCAGCGTGCCAGCCCGGCTGGGGTTGAGGGCTCCGAGCCCCGTTGGCCCCACTGACTGACCAGCAGCACTCTGGAGCCCCAACCACTGATGCCTGCAAACCAGGATTATTAGAAAATAGGTATTTGTGGAATAGAATTATTAAGATCAATTTAAGATGTTTTAACCGTTTAACAATCGTGCTGCAAAACAAATACTGATCTTTTGAGGAATAGTTGGAGTAACTGTAGGATAAGGCACTCATAAGTAATCCTACTGGAGACTGTTTGGCCTTGTAGTAGCAGGCAGAAAGAAACATAAAGAAGCTGCAAATTAGCAACAAAACCAGAGCAGGCCAGCCTGAAAGGACAAGATCTACGTGAGCCCAGGACTGAGTTTGCGCAGAAGTGAGGGTCACCTGGCAGACACGGTGAAGAAGACTACGAGCCTTCAGCTGAAGACCCCTGACGACCACCCGAAGACTCCAACAGGCATACGCGAGAGACGTTAACAGATGCTAAATGAGTTCCCAGAAAAGTTATGAATATGATAAAAATACAATGAATAATTAAGGTAGTATAAATACTTGTTTTTATTCTCCCTCACACGCATTAGGAGGAGCTCTCCCCTGTGTCTCCGGCGCTGTAATAATAAACCTCCAAAACTGAGTCTCAGAGAGTGAATTAATTACCGCTTTCCGGTAACACCGCCATCAGGCCGGGCGCTCCTGCTCGCCCCCTGCGGTGCCCTGAAGGGGGAGGCGGGAAGGGTCCGCAGCCACCCTTACGCCTTTCCCGCCCACATGCATGCGCATGCGCGCCGCCCTCCCGAGCAGACGGGCGGGGGGGGGCGGAGCCACGCCCCCCTCCCCTCATCCTCTTCGCGGGAGTTGGCGCGCCTGGCCACCGGGGATAACGCGCATGCGCGGAGAGGGACGGAGGGCGGGGAGCCTGCGCGCCGCGCGCACTGCGCCTGCGCGGCGGGGGATTGTGGGATAGTGCGGCCCAGGCAGGCTGGTGAGGCGGGTGGCGGTGGGTGCGCGGTGGGGCCGGGCTGGGCCGGGGCGGGGGGGGGGGGGAGCCGCCGCTCCCCGGAGAGCCGCTTCCCCTCCCAATAACGCGCTCTCCCCCTCCCTCGCCGTGTGTTTGCAGCAGCGCAGCGCAGCGGCCGGCGCGATGGCTTCAGGCAGCGGCACCGACGTGATCCAGGTCACCAACGTCTCCCCCAGCGCCAGCTCCGAGCAGATGCGGACGCTCTTCGGCTTCCTTGGGAAGATCGAGGAGCTGCGCCTCTTCCCCCCGGAGTGAGTGGCCCTGCTCTCCCCTCCCCCGCGAGGAGCGGGGCCCTTCCTCCGCCTCCCGGCCGCCTCCGCCGTCCCCTCCCCCGGCGCAGGCCCGCCTCCCGCCGCCCTCCTCCCGCCCTCCGCGGCCGCCGGGCCCCGGGGAGCTCCCCGGGCGGCGGGGAGGGGGGGGGATCGCGGGGGGGTGGGACCGGAGCGAGCCGCCCCCCCCCGCCTCCAGACACAGCCCCCGCGGTTGTTCGCTCGCTTCTTATAAGCGTAATCCTCGCAGTTACGTCACGCGCGCGTCTGGGGGGGGGGGGGGGGAAAAACCCCACAGTCACACTCAGGATTCCCCCCCGTCAATGCACGGTTTTCTCCAGGAGCTGTTGCGGGCTGCCCAGCTAACTGCTGCCTGCACGGCCCCCAGAACCGCAGGTGGTTTATGGGCAGCTGGCCATAAAAGTAAAATTTTTTGTATAAATACACATCCCTCGCAAAGAATTCTGTGCCCAGTGGGCAGGCAGTCACTGATATGCAAATAATACACATTTGTTATATTAGGTGTTAGCATTGATTTCGGTCACATCAGTTTGTTTTACAGAACCTAATATCATGTTGATCTCTTGCATGTGTATTATGTAAGTAAAAAGGTTTTTTTTTTTGTCACGATGAACGAGGATTGTTTGGGGAAAAATCGAACAAAACCACAGTCAATTATTTTTATTACCTTTGGGTATTAAAATACTATACCAATACTATTTGGATTTTTTCATTTTAGGGGAAAAAAAAAAAGGCTATCACAAAGCATTCTGGTTTTCATCATTGGGTCTTCAATCCCTCCCAGCACAAAACCAGGAGAGTTCACCCACCCTGCTAGCTGATTATATATGCAGATTCAGAAACAGTATTTCTGGTGTTCTTGCAGTATTTTACTTTGGGTTGGATTTTGGCAGTTTTATGCTGGAAACGGAAGCACAGAAGGAAAGGAAATGTGTATATGTAACAAATTGAGGGACAATTCCAGACATGAGAGTTGATGTTGTACTTAAATGGCAGAACCATTTGCCAGAACAATGCTGGGCAGCCAGCAAGGTCAGTCACCTTTAAACAGATGCAGTTATTTGATGTGCTCTGTATTTTAATATTTTGTCCAATTTTAAAGGGAGGTGATTTCTGCTTCTGAAACTTTGCAGTTTTAGATACATATTAACTGTTAAAAGTTTACTTTTGTGGTATCGGAATGAAGTGGTCTCCAGAAATTCCCCAAATCCAGAGCCCAGCCCAGCAGCTCTCCTTTTACCCTACCCCAGACTGCCTGTGCAGTCTTAGCTTGGCTCCTCTGCGCAAATGTGGAGGGGAATCCTGGCCCCCAGGACCCTGCTCCCTACAGGGATTGGGTCTGTCTTGAGTTTGTGCTCCGGAGAGGGTCTGTGAGGATATGTTGTAGAGCTGGGCTGCGGGAAGAGATCTGCGCTGTACCCTTGTCTGTAACGTTTGATACTAGGAGATACCAGTATTTAGGGCGAATTTACTAGTTTGTGTCCTGGTGTAAGTTTGTTTCTGCAAAAAAGGCCAGTCTGCTGCATTTGACTGCTGACTTCTGCCTCCTTTGTTCTGGCACTGGTGTTCTTGTCACCTTAGCTGGGTTATTTTGTCGGTATAGAAAATACTGGGTTGATTGCCTTTACAGCTGTGTTGGTAAAGGCTCTGTGCCAGGGGAGAAAAGGCAACAAAGTACAAATAACTCCAGTAACCCAGGCGCCAGGTAACTCAAATTGGATGAGCAAAACTAACTTAAAACGTTCGGGCTGAATTTCTTTTGTATTTCAAAGCCCTAATTGAAGGAGGAGGATAATACTTCTCCATCTTATACTGTGAAGATTTCTTAATATTTATGAAGAAGTTGTAACTATAGAAAAGCCACTGAGGAAAATACAGTATAACTAAATAAGCCTTGTGCAGGAGATGTAGAAAATACTGAATGTTTATATTATTATATATCTTCATTCTAGAATGTATGTCTTGGTGGAAAAATAGCATTCTTGAATACTCTCTAGAAAGGTTGTGCAGTTGATACTAGAGCAGGCGCTTTTTTTGACTGGGGTTAAGTTTTACCCTTGCTATTTGTAGGAGGTTTGTGTGTCATTTCCTTTGTGTTGCTGTCCATACAGAGATGCCATGGGCTCTGGCACCTCTAGACACTCTGTGGGTCTCCTCTGGCATGCTCAGGGATCTGATCTCAGAATGCTTTAGGGTCTCTGATATCCTTTTACACTGAAGAGGAGTGTATTTTCTAATCATGGCAGGTTGTTTTATCTGTTTCTTCTAAAGTCTTTTCTGTTCCTTCACCTTTAAACTTCAGGTTTTGACTTTTTTCCTGCTTGTGGTGTTGATCCATTTTTGGAGGGGGGTACAGGATATAAATAATAAAATGAAAATTCTCTCCACCATCTGAATCTCTTTATGTCCCAGACTATACTGGGATTCTTTCTTGCATATAGTATTTCTGAGCAACCAGTTCCATTTCCATTGCTCTACCTCCCTATTTGATCTTTTTCGTGGTCACTCTGATTCTGCTGTCCCCTGTAGAAGTTCCTTATTCTGGGCTTCCAGATCAGATATAACTTCCAGAGCTTCTTCATGTTTCTGTTTCTCTTTCTCTTCCCTCACCCATCTCCTTATCCTAGTTTCTTTAATCAGTTATTACACATTTTATGTATCCCTCAGCTTCATATTACATCTTTAGTCCAGAAGCAGCTCTGACTTCTTCCATTTTTCCTCCTCAACCCTTTCTTCCCTCCTTCTGCTTTTCCCCAACTCCATTGCCTGGTTCTTGCCTTTATTGTAGTCCACGTGTCTTAATCCTCTGTGGTGGGCAAAACTGTGGAGGGAATGGATTTTGGAGAACGCTTTTTTTTTTTTTTAATAAAAAAAAGTGTGTATGGACATTATATATATATATATATATAAGCTGACTTCAGCATATTCTGTTTTGCATATGAAAACTGCCTTTCATCAAAACTTAAGTTTCTGCTCTGAAACTTGAACAGAAAAGGTCATGTGCCGCTGGTGTTTGATAGAGAAACCAATGTGTTCTCTGATCTTGCTCTTTAGATCTGAATGATCCAGTCAAATTTTTATGGATAGAGAATTTTACCAATAAAAAATCACATCTGACGGAAAATACAGTCTATAGAGTTAAAGCTTGATAAAATGAGGAGCATCCTTAATTGCTTATGTCGGAAGGAATAGTAATCGGCAAGATCTTTTGCCATGTCCAATATCTGCTGAGGAAAGTTATACAAGGACTCTGTCAGAATACGGGCATTGCTTGCGGTTGCCACTGGTAACTGGTCTGCTGTGAAAAGGATGGCAACTTCTGTTTCGAAGTGAAGCACATGGGTTGGTTCTTTTTTGGGTTGTGTTTTTTTTAAACTCTGTCTCTTCCCACCCAGTGAACGTGGTAATACTGAAAAACATCTCTTGCATGGACAGTCTGTTCACTCCAGCGTGATTCTAGCCTGGTTTTACATCAGTAATAATGCCAGTAACAATGTCTATGTAGTTGGTAGAAATGTCCCTTAAAAAAAAGCCAGATATGATATTTCAGATGCTGGTTGCAGTATGAAGGAACTTTGTTGGAGCGAGTCGTTGGAGGTTACGACACAACGGTTGGGTTTCTCTGGTTATCTGCTGCACTTCAGAATGGGTGCACTGTTCAGACACCAGTCCCAGTAAATCGTCGTGTGTCTCAGTATTCGTTGGCATGAAGCCAGAGAGAGAATTACTAAATTTTTCGATCTCTGGTGAATTAGAATAATGATGGCCTTTTTTTGGTAACTGTTGAGAACATTCTGTTCCTGATGAATTTTGCTCAGCCACGGCTTGGATTTTAGAGTGACTGGAAATACATCTTTAAAAATGAAATGCAGTGATCTGTATGAAATGTCAGGCTGCCTGAGCATAGCCTTGCGTATTTTCAGTTGTTTTTGTAGATTCAGCTAGCTGTACAGGTTAGTACATAGTGGTACTCGTGTATAAACATGTTTCACGTTCCCATTTTATCACAGACATTTTAAGAATATTTAAAAATATTGTACTGCATTTATGTAATAAATGGTTCCATTTTTTTAGAACTGAGATTACTATACCATTCAGGTATGCCAGAACTCCCTGATTTACTTTTCCTTGAAATTTTACTGCTGGGATTTTGTTGAACACTCTGCTTATGCTGCTGTGGTTTTTATGTTCTCATGCAAATAGTTAGAAGGCACCATTTTGTCAAGGATTCATAGATACAAAAGAACTAATTGTTTCAATTTTCTATCTCTTGCCATTTATTGCTACAATGTTACTTTCCAATTAAATCCGCAAGCTGTTGGAGGAAGTGGATGTTTCTAATTTTAGTATTTTAAGAGCTGCAGTACTCTGTCTTCAATCTAGTTTTTAACATCAGGTTAAATTTGAAGTATATTAAACGTTTAGGACAGTTCTTGAGTTTGCATAACCCGTGTGTTGGGCTGAGCCCGTGCTCAGGCATGCTGGAGGTTAGGTAGTTTGGTGTTTGCACTAACAAAAATAGATCTTGGGTGTCAGTCTTGTTAATGTCAAAGTCATTCTCCTTTCTCCTGAATTCTGACAACTCTGCACTTTCAGTGCTTAAAGACTTGATCAGTGTTCTTCAACCCAGATAAAATTGTTTTGGCAGTGGGATGCCTTTTGAAGAGCTAGTCTTATAACTGTTTCTGGGAATCTAGTTGGTAAAGGTAGATCTTTGCCATGAAGAATCAGTGGCTGTTTTTCCAAGCTACCTCGTTAGGCTAATTTGTACCTCTGGTACCTGGGGGCAGAACTGAACAGGACGTGTACCCCGGCATTGTTTAGGAACTAGGGTTTTAGGACTTGCTACTACTTTCAGTACCTGCCCTGTGCCTTCTGGAGGCAGTTTTTCGCTCATCTGCTGCACGGTTGTGTCTGCATAGCAATTTTTCCTGCTGTCTTTTAGTTTATACGTCTGATTAAAGCAAAATCTGCACCATTTTTAGGATATGTGGACTTTTGAAACCCATTCTGGACTTTTACCGGCTTCGTTCTGGCTCTGGATTTTGAGGATTTGCTTTTGTTTTGTTTCAGAGAAGGTGAGGGGGGCACAGCTGTATGACCTACAGTTCTTTCCTGTTTTAGGAAGTAGATATTTTTTTGCTTTGTTTTGTTTTGTTTGTTTTTTTTTTTTTAGTGACTCAAAACTTCTGCATTCTCTCTTGGATTTTCCATGTCTGGGGTTCTTTATGCGGCTCCTCTGACAGGCGCTCACGTTGAGCTGTAGAGTAGGTCCAGACCTATCTTGCAAAGAGATCTATGTTTACTGATCGGTTGTTTAGGAACTTCTCACCCACTACTGAGATTTCAAGGGTAGTGTTGCCTACCTCAGCTTCTTGAATTTCTCCATGGTTCGTGCTGCTGCTGCTGAATGGCAGCCACGTGTTCAGCAGCGTGCATCCCTTCAGAATGAACTTGGCAGTTTCCGTATGTGTGAGAAGCAGCATGATGAGGTTTGGTCTGGAAGCTTTTATCAAATTGTGTTGATGAGTAAAACCGTAGTGGTCTTTTGATCATTACCCTCTTCATTTCTGTCATGGTTTAACCACTGCTTCGTAATTTACTGGAATAAGTAATTTGGGGCCTAAAACAGTGAGTGTAAAACTACTGTTTTTGTTAACTTATGAAGTATATATAGTAGATAACTTTTTATCTTTCTTGAGCAAATTTTTTCTTTGTCTCCTTGCCTCCTTGCAGACAGGTCATGACAACTAATTGTGTTTGGGTGACTGGTCATAGATAGATTGTGCATAAGAGAATTAAAGTCCAGTTACCAGTGGGGCAGTAAAACTATTTATGCAATTTTACAGTGAATTGGTTTCATTCAGTGTAATTTTGTGTCTGTGGTTGTGCAAAATGATGTTTGATACAAAACCTGAGGTTGTGTTCTTGTGTGGAGAAGTCCCCCATAGTCCCCCACGACCTCCTGGTTTGGTGAAAGTGGGGAAACAATAGAAGCTACAAGTTTCGTACTGTCAGACTCGCGTCCATCCAAGTAATTTATTTCTTTCTTTTTCAGTGATTCTCCTTTGCCTGTCTCATCGCGTGTCTGTTTTGTAAAGTTCCATGATCCTGACTCGGCAGTTGTGGCCCAGCATCTGACAAACACTGTATTCGTTGACAGAGCGTTGATAGTCGTACCATATGCAGAAGGTTTGTGAATTGTTTAATGGTCTATGAAGCCACCGTACGATGGCATTTTATTCCAGTATAGTTCACAAAAATGAGGATTAGTAAAATGTCAAACCTGTAAGATATTAACATTTTGAAACCCTTGGTATATTGCCATTGGCCCATGGATTAAATAATTTTTTTAATCTAGTGACACTGAATGAAAGTGGAAAGTTTACCTCTTACTGGTTTTGTGTGTCTTAAGTTTAGAATATTAACATTTTAGGCAGAGTTATTTGCAAATTTTGCTCTTTATCAGTCTCAGTGAGACATTTTCCTAAACAGACTTAGGCAAACAGGTCAACATTTTAAGGACGTTTTGCCTTAATTAAGTGTTTGCCACTTTCACATAGGTGTAGATCTCTTCATGAGACTGGTTTCTCCCTCCCTGAGAGTGCACGGGAGAGTAGATTGACATTTCTCTGAGAGACGCTGCCACTGAATTTAATTGGGAGCTTCCCTGAAAAGGCACTCGCTCTCATTGCAAAGTCCAGTATACCAAGGGTTTGAATAATTATGGTTTAATTTGAAAGTGAGCTCTTCCAAGAGGTGCCAAATGGGCACTGGTACTAGTTTTTTATTCCAAGTTTTCTTGTTCATCCTTGATATATTTTATAGAATTTCACTAAATAATAAACTCTTCTCTCTGTTATTTGTGTGTGTGATTTTTGTAGTGGAGAAGGCAAATGCAAAGCCCTTCCAGATGACTGAAAAACAGTGGGTCCTCTGCAGCTACAGGGGATTCTAGACATTAACTAAAGGCCAGCAAGCACTCAAGTCCCCAAGTGTTTTCCTGGTGTAACCACTTGTTAACTACATTTTCTCTTCTTCTTTTTATTTTTACATTTTAGGGTGTTACAGTAATTTGAAAGGCAATGAGCAGGGTTTTTGGAACTTACCTTAAAAACAAAGTGCTGAGAAGACACCTCTTCTTACAGAAGTCTTATTAAACTCTTCTAGACTTGCTTTAGAAGTAATTGATTTCCATTGTACTGTTTCTTGATTTACTTCTGAAATAATGGATTTTCCCAGATCGCTTGAATGAAATAAAATCTCTGCAGATTAAGTCATACTACAGTAATAAATGTGGTACATGGCCTGGGGTCAGACCTATAATCAAGACACTGTAATGCCGTAGGCTGTCTTTTGAGGCCTGGGGAGCTGTCTTATCTTTATGTTCCTTAAACTTAAAAGAAATGAAAACTTAATTTCTGGAATGTAGGAATCTGCAGCATGACCTTTGGTTGAGATGTGCTGCTTTTTCAGAGTACAGAACACATTCCAAAATTGCCATCGAGTTACTGCTTCTGCTTTTGCTCGTTTAGGTATAATAGCATAGGTGAAAGGCATCTTGTCCTCGTCTTTGTATTAAAGAATTATATAGCAACAGTCCATCTGAGCTAGTACTGAAATATTCTCCAAGGCCCATGGTGAAGAATGTTAGTGCTTAACTTTTCCAATAAGGATAAAAACGTTTTTTTTCTCTTTGTCAGTCTGACTTTGTCCATTGTGCTCGATGGTGGATAAATCTGGCACATAATCTGCCCAGTAGTTTTGGCTCAGATTGTGTAAAGAAAATAAAATGAATAAAGTGGAATATTTCAATGGGCCTGTTTAAATCCAGGAGTTCCTCATGGGCTGTTTCTTGTGGTGTTCTAGCGGTTCAGAATGTTGATGGTTTTGGCATAATGATGTGGCGTATCACAAGCCATGTTCAGCCAATGAAGTTATGCCCCTGGTTTTGTAATCATATGCTTTTGTCCCTGTGCTGGAGTATAGTTTTCCCTGCAAATGCATACTGCCAGGGTCCCAATTCAACAAGCTATTTAAGCACGATACAGCAAGTTTCTTAAAACCATAGTGAAGTTGCTCATGTGCTTAAAGCCAGGCATATGCTTAACTACTGTGCTGAACTGGGCCCTTTTATCTTTTCTTTTCTATTGTGATAATTCTGTATTAATAATATTGCCTGTCACTAAAGTCAATGTTTATTATCTGTTTAGTGCAATAATTATCCCCTATACCACAAGCGCACTCCAGGTTTAGCATACACAGACATTTTGGTGTTGGCTGTTGCTTTGTGTTATAGAACTATACACAAAGTCTACGGTAAGGTTTAGTATTTGTAATTTTCACTGTGCTATTCCTAGATTTGGAAGGAACTCTAAGATTAAAGGTGGCTGGGGGGGGTATTTAGGCTCTTTGGTTAATGTTTG
Organism: Tyto alba; assembly: GCF_018691265.1. Lineage (NCBI taxonomy): Eukaryota > Metazoa > Chordata > Aves > Strigiformes > Tytonidae > Tyto > Tyto alba. The sequence continues at coordinate 34,690,879 of NW_024881272.1, forward strand.
TTTCTTTTGTCTGTTTCTTTTTCTTTCATTTCTACACATTCATGCAGTATTTCATGGTTCTAACAAAGCAGCAGTAAAAAAAACTCTTGAAGCATGAAAATTAACTGGTGAGGGGCCTCATTGCTTTTTTTTTTTAAATTGTAGTTTATTTATTTCTAAATACTTTTTAAAAAAACAATTAGAGGATCAGATGCATGATTTTTTTTTTAATGGATGCAGATCTTCTATGAGGTGTCTCAAGATAAGTCTGAGGATTTGTATTTAGATGCCAGAAATGTTATAGTTGCACTAATTTGAAATGTTTAGATATAATTTATAAATATCCTCTGAGACATAATTTTGCATGCAAAATTACCCCATAATCTCTCTGTAGGTATGTTAATATATTTATGCATTAATGCCCTTTATCTAAATGACCTTTTTCCCCCCCTCTCCCTCCATAACTTTTGCTATCTAAATTGATGACAGCTCAATGACACAAGCAAGATAACAGTGCTGTGTATTATACATTTGTTTATATTATCGGCACTTCTCAGTATAGGTGGAAGGAACCATTACCTTTATTTAACAGTGGTTTTTCTTTTTTGTTGTTGTGTTTTACAGTTCTTTTCCCTGGTTCAGCCTGAACTATATACCAGGCCCTGCTGAAAATACCACCCAACAGTTTTCTTCTGCAGCTTATCCAGTTTCTCTTAAGTGCCCTGTACATATTGTATGTTTTATGATGAGATGCAGTTTCTTAATATGTATTACAGAAACACTACTGGTATTTGCAAATATATAGTAAAATTGTTTTATTGAACTCTCATTTTGGGGGCTTGGGCACATTAACAAATTAATCCATCTGTATAGGGCTTTTGCTGTTGGATAGAATAAAAATACCTACATAATTACTTGTTTCGTAGTAGGACCCTTAAAATTATATGTGCAGAGCAGGCAGTGAAATAAGACGCTTGTCTTAGTTGGCTGCAAGATTTTGGGCCAGAAGTTTCTTCTGAAATGGCAGTGTGTAGCAGCATTCTTGGTACAATAAGCATGGCACATATTGGAACAAATGCATTTTACTGCACAGGTAAGGAATGTGCCACGATATACTGTATGTATGCACCCATCCACCCACAGACACACATACACAGCGTGCATTTGAAGATCTGCAGAGACTCATTTTCATTTGACAAGTCAGCAAAAGCCCTACGCTTGATTCAGCAAAAAAAATATTTCCATACCTTCTCTTAAGTTTTACAAAATTTATATGGTAGGTGTAAAAGAAAACATAGTGAACTGTACCATATTATTAACCCCTAAATCAAACTTTTTTTGTCTTGTGTATCTTGATTTTTCTGTGTGCTTTATAGTGAAGCAGCCGACACGAGTCGTTGTTCATAAAACAGCTTTTGAAAGTTGAGAGCACACCCCTGGAGAACCGACTGTGCTTGCTTACGTTTGGTTCATGACTTAAAAATCGAGTACAGGTGATGAAATCTTGGCAGTGTTAACAAAAAAGTAGTGTGTATTGTGCTATTTTTTTGCTCTAGAAACTTAACCATTTGTAGAGAAAAAGGAACAGTCAAATTTTCACACATTGAAGTTTCATTCTGACAAAAAATTAATGATAAATATTAATAGACATCAAGCTTTGTATTTTAGCCAACATAAGTACTTTCAACAAACTCAGGTGGTGTATCAGGGAGACATTTTCTGGGTGTATTTGTGTATTTTCTGCCTTTGGAATGGGACGTGTCCTAATGCAAGGCTATTTCTCTGCAGGAGTTATTCCTGATGAGACTAAGGCTTTGTCTCTCTTGGCACCAGCTAATGCTGTGGCAGGTCTGCTGCCGGGAGGCGGACTCCTGCCTACTCCCAACCCACTCTCTCAGGTAGGCGCAGCGCTGGCGCGGCAAACGATGGGATGTGTTCCGTTGGATTCCAACGTGCTTCCCGCTGGGTTTTTTCCGGGTGGTGTTCTCATGCTGGCTCCTAGAACATTTTCAGTTTACATGCCGTGACGGATCGTTACAGCTATCTGATAGGAGTTGTGGCAAACCAGCAACTCATTGCTGGGTGGGGTACTTCTGTTTCCCTAACGGGATGCTTCTGGGCCCTGGGTTTGTATCTCTCAGCTGTCGTGCGCTCGCAGACAGCTTTGGCAAGCTGTAGAGATCTCGTAGATTTAAATTGGTGAAGTTCAGGCAGTTGACAGGCTGTGGAGATACCTGCCATTTATATTCCAACTGAGGGGAAGAAATTGTAGCCTGTTTTTGCTTGTTATCTAAATATACAAATATATTTATATAATATATAAATATTTTTATTCTATCCAACGAGAATTTACGTGGAAAACGAATAGTAAGAATATTACGTTGCGCAAAGAGTTTCAGTCAGAGCACATACCTTGTTAGAGAACAGAATCCAAGTTCAAGAGGCAAATTAGTTAGAATAAAGCATCGTTAAATCTGCAGTCCTCAAATCTACTTCTTCACCTTGTGCTTAGCTCTTCTTTGTGTAGCTTCTGTTATGATTCCTGATTGCATGAAAGGTACACTTGCCACTGAGTTGTTTCGAAGGTCCCTCTAACTGTATGTAGAGGGAAAAGTCTAAAGTTTAACTTTGAAACTCGAGGAAAATCATGGAAGAAACAAGTATCATCTTTAAAGATCTCTTTCACCGAAAACTGTATGTATATAAACTCCGGAAAATGGTGGTTGAACCATTTTAGTTCTGCCACGCTGAATCCCAGCCTACTCCCAGTCCACCTAATGGTAGAATTTATTTAACGCATCCACTTTATGGAGAATTGTAGTGGGTGGTTATTTCTGTCAACATCTAGAAGGCGTGCTCTGTAGCTCCTTTTGGCTGTCACTGGGAGTTGGGCATCAGATTCAGTAAAAACAGGGTTAGAGCTGAAGTTTATGTTCACAAAATCAGCGTGTGGGAACGTGGCTTTTCCGTTTGAGACTGCAGGGCCAAGCCTACGCGGTTTCAGGAGACCGGCTAACTGAGAAACTCGCTGTCAGCAGGTGGAAGGGTCTGCTCCCTTGCTCTCAAATACGCCTTCCTCCTGCTGCTTTTATGCTGGCCATTGGCGAGTTTTACCTAAATTTGAGAAGTTTTTAGAGATGTAATAACATTAGATTGTCTTTTAACATCAAACATGTTCATTTCAATCATAAATTGATTTAGATATGCGATAGTTGGCTCAAACTTACAGTGAACTTTCATTTTAACACTGGAAAATAATTTAATTTTAAACTTTTGAACATGGTGGAATGCTTTACTTTTTTTTTCTTTTTTTTTTTTTTTTTCCTGCCTGCTGGGATGCAGAGGAAACAGAATGTTTTCAGAATATTTGTAGGAAAAATAAAATCTTTCATCTACTAAGTTTTGGAATACCCAAGTAAGGAAAACAGAATGACTCTCGCTGACCTTAGTATAATGTTTCCTGTTGCTAGAGCCCAGGTAAAGCCCAGTTCACGTTTCCACGTGTCTGGTGCTGTGAAATCTCAGTCTAGCAGCTGTTAGCGATCGACTGTGGCTTTGCCTAATTGCTGTCTTCGTTACAGATTGGTGCTGTTCCTTTAGCTGCTTTAGGAGCTCCTGCTCTTGATCCTGCCCTAGCTGCTCTTGGGCTTCCCGGAGCAAACTTAAACTCTCAGGTATGTCACACGTTCTGAAATTTTCATTACTGCCCCTAGCACGTGTGGTTCGAGTAGCACACGTGATGCCCTTCGTGTTCACCAGTATATTAAATAACAAGCTGAAGATCTGGAAATACTGTAGCTAGATTTGAAGAAGTGTTTACAAAATACTCCTTTTTATTAAAGGCTCGCCTCAGTGTAGTCTGCAGAGGCTGTTGGTTCTTTAAACTTCTTAGAATTGTTACAGAATGTAGTCTCTGTTTCTTGGCATAGCAGGTTTATTTATGAACACTCTTCTTTTGCTACCTTCTTTTCTGTTTTAAAAGTAATTTTCGTTTATGTCAGTTTAACAGCCACTGCCTGTTAAAATCATTTTTCTGAGCCTCTGTTTGGAATAAGTAGTATCTGTAGGAGTATCAGATTACCTGCTGGATGGACTTCAAAAATAATTTGGGACTAGTAATGAAATACTTCAAATACGTGTCCTTATCAAGCTATGAACCCATCTTGTACTTACAGTAAAAATAATCACGGTTTGACTTTCAATTCTGTAGGTGTGGAAGATGCCGAGGAGACTTTGTTAGATGGTAGTCTTTTTAAAACTGAATAAAAAAAGACTTTAAGTACTGAGTAGAATATTGAGCTAATATTTAAGATATATGAACCAAATACTGTACAGAGAACATGTCTGATAGGGACAAGAAGTAATAATAATTTAATGCATTTCTAAGAAATCCATCATTTAGCATTGTCTTTATGCATGCGATGTGTAGTAGCAAGCAACTAATGGTGATAATTAAATAAGAAATGGAAAAAAGAAGCATTCTAAATGCATGTTAGAAAAATACAAATTTGGTGTAACGAAGGCTTGTTTCCTTTGTGCTTTAAGCCAACTGGGTTCAGCACGTGGCTGCATCTGTATAAAGAAAATTAGTAGGGACTGAGCTTTTTGTTCTTAATACACCACTGGGACAGGATGTGACCAATTGTAATAATACCTGGATTTTCCAAAGAGCTGTAAAATATATTTTTTTGTGGAATCTTGAGAGTAAAGAAGCTTTTGTGTATTGTTCATAAATTGACATTGAGGACTTGCCATGGACAGGCAACTTAGTCTCTAATGAGTTCTCTGTTCTCTTGAAGTAACCGAGAAATAACCTGTAAATACCAGAAGTGTATTTTCATTTTAAAGTGCTTTGATTCTGTCCAGGGAAGGGCCTGTGTTTGGCTGCTATGGAAAAAAAAAAAAAAGTACGTCAGCACCGCTGAAATGGGATGTTCACACCTTCACCACCATCCACAAGTTTTGGAAGAGAACAATGTGCCTTTCTGCCTGTAACTTGTTTGGGGGGTGTTTTGGGTTTTTTTGTCTGTAGAGACTTTTTTTTTTTTTGCCCACTGCTGAGGGTACATTCAGGGAAGATAATCTTCTTAAGCATATACATCGCCCAAAACGGTTTTAACTTATTTTTTTTTCCCCTCACAGTCTCTTGCAGCAGATCAACTACTGAAACTTATGAGCACAGTGGATCCAAAGTAAGCATCAGTGTTTACAAATACTTGTATCACGGTACACTTGACCTTGGGAATATCTGTCGTGATTCGGATCCAATCTTTGTCCTGCTGGATCTAATTAAGGTTGGAGATGAGTGGTGCCTTGGGGGTCTTGTGCAGACCCTTTTCTGTGGTAGAGAGAAGAGGGGGGAGGAAATGAAGATTATTCAGCCTTTCATCTACAGAATAACACCAGTTAATCTCTGGGATTTTATTTTGGTAGAGACAGAAATTCAGGTTTTTTGTATGTTACTTTTGTCACTTTTGTGTTCATAATGTAAAAGACAAGAATAAAAGGGTCTGTGTGTTACTGCTCTCAGGCAATAACAACAGACAGTATGTCTTCTTGCGTGGTAGAAAAAGGGAGCAAATAAGAGCAAGCACAAGTATTTGCTAGTTTTTATTTCAGTATTCAGAAAAAGGATAATTTTGTTCAAAATAGTATGGCATGGGGACAGCAGGTAGGGAAAGGTTGTGGCAGTTAATGCATCAGCGTGCCGTTAAGCTACTGAAATGTTGCAAGAGGATGAGGAAAGCATGTGCCACTGGAAAAAAGCTAATTATTAGATTAGTAGATGGGAAGTGTATTTAAGGCAAAGAAACCACACGTGCCTCCGAAAGCCCTTGTACTGCCACTTGCAGGAAGCTTGGGGGGGAGAGTTCTTTAAACTCTCAGCCTCGGGCAAGCATGTCAGTGTGTGCTTGCCCTGCTGCTGTGTTAGCTAAAGGGGCTTCTGACCTTCTTTGGCTCATCCAGTGTTTTTAAATTGTTAGAGCCGTCTGATCTATACCAGGGGATAATGCTATAAATGTGATCTGTCTTTGGTTTTAATACGTGCTAGCGTATTATTCTCTTATTTTACATTGACATTTCTCTAAGCAGGGAATGCCTAACTGATGGAACAAGAGTTCCCCAAGATTAGGGGTTAGGTAAACATCAGTCAGGTGTATTGGCTATACCTGCTTGGCTTCAAAGCCACCGTGTAGAACACACCTTCCAAATTTGGCATTTCATCCGTGCTCGGAGGCGTCTCGGTACGGCTTACAGAAGTGGAAGCCGGCTTTCTACCGTGTAACGTGCGGTTTCCTGTGGCGCTGCTCTTCCAGGGGATGAGAATTTAAATTGTGTTGTACAAAAAGGTTCTGAAAAGCGTCGTTAGAATGCACGACTCTCTGCAGCTGGCTGGAATTCTGAGCGCTGCGCGTGCTAGTATCTCGTGCCGCTGTTTCCAGCACGAGTGTCACATCTCAGACTTACTACTCTGGTGTCTGAACAGTGACAGAATGCTGGCAGGTTCGGAATTGCTTGGATCAGTCACTTTGAACAGGCTGCAGACTGACAACGGAGGTGTGTATTTCTTGGATCCATCAATACTGAATTTCTGAAATCCTCCTGTATTTACCAGGTTGAACCATGTAGCTGCAGGTCTTGTTTCACCCAGTCTGAAATCCGATACCTCCAGTAAAGAGATAGAAGAAGCTATGAAAAGAGTACGAGAAGCACAGTCGTTAATCTCTGCTGCTATAGAGCCAGGTAATTTTAAATCATAGAATACTTCATGCAATTCAAGACGGAGTTTTGACACAGTATATGATAAAAGTTAATGGTCTGCAAAATACTGGCTTAATGTTTTCATGTCCTATAGTGACTTAATTTATAGTTGACAGGTTTTTCATTGACCTCCAGTGTGAATGCTGCATTATGTCCTGCAGAATGAAGCAGGGAATTAATCATCTGTTGTTTTTGTCCAAATTCACTTGATATGAAGACTGCAAAACGCTTGAGCTTCCCCTGATTGAAGTTCATACTGCCATCTCAGATTTCCTTGGACGCAGCAAGTGGCTTAACCACTTGACATCCTAGTGATGTTTGTTCTTGGGGAGGATAGCTTTTAATTCCTAATCTGAGGAAGTTTATAATTTTGGGGTGTTTTTTTTGTAGCTTATTTCAATAGATTGTATTTTAGAACAAGATGCAGCAGTTCACAAATGTCAGATTCACTAACTCTGAGAAGCAGTAACTTGGAACACTGAAAAGAGTTTTGTAGCTTCCTGATCATTTTCAGGAAAGTAGAGCTCCTGTTCTTTTATTGTACCAGAAAGACGTGCTGATTGCTTGGCTTGTGGGAAATTCAGAACAATAATTTAAGAGATTCTTTAGTCTTTCACAAAATGGCAGAGATTATGAGGTTTTTTTTAACAAGACTTTCCAACATTTTCTGTATTTTGACTTCTTCAGTTTTGCATAAAACTTTGTTGGTTTTATGTCACATACGTGTCTTTGTCGTGTGTTCGTTCTTCGTGTCCGCAATCTTTAGAGGAAAAGGATAGGTAAGCCTTAAGTTCAAATGTCAAAATATTCCCTAGGTTTTCTTTTTCTTATTTATATCTGTAGCGTGAAGCTCAAATTCCTTTCCTTTGTAAAATCTTTTTGAATATTAAAATAACTTTGGGCTCTTTACTATGCTTTTCCTTTTTAACTCCAGACAAAAAAGATGAAAAACGAAGGCATTCAAGGTCAAGGTCACGCTCAAGGAGGAGGAGGACACCTTCTTCATCTCGACACAGGTAGTTAGCTTATTTGCTTTAAAAAAAACCCCACCCCACCGAGCCGAAATAGTTCCTTCAGAAACACTTCCTGGAGGTTGACCCTTCACTCGTGGAGGCTGGCAGGTGGAAGAAGGCAAGAGAAAGCTGAGGCTGGGACTTGGCTGCGCTGGTGTGAGATGGGGGCCTGCCTCTGGCTTCCTAGAAAGCGGGGGGGGTGGGGAGAGACGACAGCAAAAAGTGCCTCAAAAATACCTTAAACTACTGCAGAAAGAAGTTCAGGGCACCTCGTCCTAGCAGCGTTTGAACTTTGGTTTTAGTTAACAGCCCATTGTTTCTTGTGTCAGATAAGGAAGACCTCAGCACAGGGCCTTGGTTTTACCCAGCCCTCCCTACTGTCAGCACCCGAGCCATTGCAGGCTGCCCACTTTACAGTAGTTCCTTGAGCCTCTGTTCTTCCTGCAGTCTCCTTCCAGCGTGCTAATTATAATTTGTTGTAAAGCCGGGTACGAGGAGGCTTCTCTGAGTGTTGTCGTTTGTGCACATCAATGTTTACCTGTTGGGCTGTTTGCTTCTAGTACGTGCAGCAAATTCAGCGTAGCGGAAGGCTGTGGGACAAGAGTTTTCCCTGCATTTTCTAGGTTATGATTTACTCAGAGAGATCAGGTCTGGTCAGGTAGCCTGACTAGAGATCTTAATACCGTCCTACCTGAACAGAAGGCCACGGGGCTCATTGATGCCGGTTGGCTTGGCAGCTCCAATCAGCGCGGGCCGGCGAGGCTGTTGCAGCTGTGGCCTTCCCGCTCTTGGCTATTTGCATATTCAGTAACTGGCTTGCATTTGGTTAAGTGTTCTAAAAATTTCTTCACATCTCAACATGACGTAGCAGTTTTTCTCTACGATAGGCCTGGTACTTTCTTACAAGGAGAGTAATAAGAGCCAACTGAAGCATCCTTGTTCTTTGAACCCAGCGTTTGTGCACTTCCTCTTTCCATTTCCTCGAGGGACTCGGTGCGGCTCCGTTGCTGTTTTCTATATTCCTTTTTTCTGTTTTCTATGTCACTGTGCATGACGATACCGTTAGGGCTGAGCAGATGGATTCTGACTAACACATCAAAATTTCATGTACTTAACTCCCATGTGCAATGTGTTACTGGTAGACGGTCAAGAAGCAGATCGAGGAGAAGGTCCCACTCAAAATCAAGAAGCAGGAGGCGATCTAAAAGTCCAAGGCGAAGAAGATCTCATTCCAGAGAGAGAAGCAGAAGGTCTAGGAGCACATCCAAAACCAGGTAATTGCTTCAGTCAATCTCTTCTATTTGCTAGAAGATAAACTGTTAAATTTTGGTGATTAATGAAAAACAAACAAGCGAACAAAACCCACAAACAAACAAAAAACCTAGGGCAAAATGAACTAGTGGCTCTTTTTGAAGTCACAGTGTCTCGTAAGGCCGTGCGGGGTTCCGGTACGCTTGCCCTACCCGTGTGCACCGTTAGATAAAAACACAGGCCGTGCTTTTCCCGAGGGTCAGCAGGAGCAGCAGGCGTTAGGTGAGGTGCTCAGCAGCTGCCTTTGGAGAGCAGGAGACGCGAGCGGCCCGACTGGCAGGTTTTGTGCTGTTCATACACAGAAGCTATCAAAGAGCTGACCTTTATTTTGCTGTAGATAATTGTAACCCTTGTTTCCCTTAATACAATGCGAGTGGCCCCAGAAATACACTGGATAGCAGATACTGTTCAGTAGTGATCATGTCTTCCTTCGTTTTCCTACATAGCAAAAGTAGTGAATGCTACTTGAATAGTTTGAAAATGACTTAAAGTCTGTATTTTACTAAAAGGGATAAAAAGAAGGAAGAGAAAGAAAAGAAACGCTCTAAAACTCCCCCCAAAAGCTACAGCACAACTAGACGATCAAGAAGCACAAGCAGGTACAGTAACGTGGCAGTTTTCCTTGGTCTCTATTTCCAGCACGCTTTATCCACTTCAACAGAAAGGACATTCCTGGCCGTAATGGGATGCTGATTCTGTTGTGGATAAGTTGGGTGTGTGTACACACGTGTGTACGCTCTCTTCACCCAGAAGATGCTTGATTTGTTTCCCTGATACTGCAGTTTCCTGGTGGTATCGTTTGGGCTTAAAGAGCTTCTACTTCCTCTCGGTCAGGGAGAGTGCAGCGCTTAGAGGTCACTGTTAAACTCTTCTGATTTGTGGCATAAATACATGCAAATGAGTGCCATTCTTTTTTTTTTTTTAAAAAGCCTCCCAAATCATCTTGCAATATTAACAGGAACCAAAGTGGTTTGTCTCTCTTTGCCAAGAGAGTCGGTATCCCTAGCACAGCGGAAGCTAGCGGTTTGTTCACGAAGGTGGAGGGAGAACAGGGAGCGACTTGCTCTGCTGGTCAGCAGCCGCGTGGGCTTCGCAGCACTGCTGATAGTCAAGGGCCATTTCAGGTTACACGTATTTGCTACCTCCTGAGCAGTGCTGGTTTTGGAGCCAGAGATGTATTTGTAGCTTTAATTGGAGGGGAGAAAAAAAAAAAAAAAAAAATTAAAAATGCAAGCTTTGATTTTTCCTGCCTGCAGAGAAAGACGACGTAGAAGAAGCAGGAGCGGAACACGGTCGCCTAAAAAACCCAGGTCTCCTAAAAGGAAAATGTCCCGATCCCCATCCCCAAGAAGGTCAGTGAACCTCTTGGCTAAAATAAATGGTGTCTGGGTGGAAAATCCCCCAGATAGGAGCCACAGCGAAGGTGACCGGGGGGGGTTATTTTGAACGTGGTGCCCGTTTGGCTCGTTCCCTCTCGAGAGCCTGGGGCGGATCCCTGCTGCCTGCTACCGCTTTGGTGGTGGTTCCCTCGCCTCGGGGGGGCCCGGCCCCAGTCCTGAGGGGCCCGGGGGGGTGGGGGGCAGGAGGAGGCCCCCGGAGTTCCCGGGCAGTGGGCCTGGGCACTCTGTGATCCTTCTCTCCCCGGGGGGAGCGCGGGGCTGCTCCTTGCACCCCGCCACGGTGCTGCCGCTCTTAATGCGGCACGTCTTAGACTTTGCTTTGTGCTGGTTGAGCCACGTGTTTGCTTATTTTCTGCATCCGGGTCTTTGCTTATATTTTCTGCATCCAGATGTTTGCTTATTTTTTCTGCATCCGGGTGTTTGCTTATTTTCTGCATCTGGGTGTTTGCTTATTTTCTGCATCTGGGTGTTTGCTTATTTTCTGAATCCGGGTGTGTTTGGTTATTTTCTGAATCCAGATGTTTGGTTATTTTCTGCATCTGGCTGTTTGCTTATATTTTCTGCATCCGGGTGTTTGTTTATATTTTCTGAATCCGGGTGTTTGCTTATTTTCTGAATCCGGGTGTTTGCTTATTTTCTGAAAGCGAATGGTGGATCTTAGTTGCATGCTGCTGCTTCTCCCCTCAGGTTTGTGGCGACCTGCGGGTGGCAGTCCGGACACGGCCTGTGTTCTAGGTACAGACCGGTGTGCTGGTGGTTTTAATTCTTTGGTGAACTCTTGTCATTGTAGACATAAAAAGGAAAAAAAGAAGGATAAGGACAAGGAGAGAAGTAGAGATGAGAGGGAACGGTCAACAAGCAAGAAAAAAAAAAGCAAAGACAAAGAGAAGGATCGAGAACGAAAATCCGAGAGCGATAAAGACGTGAAAGTATGTTTAAAAACCTGCTTAAACCTCGCGGCCTGCGCCGTGGCGTTACTCTCAAACCGACGGGGGCTTTGAAAGAAAGTTTCACTTTTTTTTTTTTTTATCTCGGCAAAGCAGGTCACAAGGGATTATGATGAAGAAGAACAGGGGTATGACAGCGAGAAGGAGAAAAAGGAGGAAAAGAAAATGGGCGATTCTTCCTCCCCCAAGGTGAAGGAGCCCGGCGCTGATAAAGGAAGCGGCGATTCAGCGAGGGAATCCAAAGTAAACGGGGACGATCACCATGAAGAGGACATGGACATGAGTGACTGAGCTTTGCCTGTGCAGCGAGCACGGCTGCGACGTGCATCAGTGTCATCCCTGTGTGATTCTCTTCCGCTGTACTTGTTAATCCCCAATCTAGATGTGCGCAGCTCTAAGCGACGCGTGGTCTGTGAATCTCCTGACCCGAACTCCCACCACAAGCTTCCTCGCGCGGGGACCAGCCTCGCGAGGGCCCCAGGGGGATTGCCTGGCCGAGCGAGTTTAACTCGGTGATGCTTCGAGCAAAAGTACAAAGCTGCATGCATCTCCAGCAGGCATGGACCGTTTTGTTGTATGATCTCCTTTAGTAAATCAGCTCACTTAACGATAGTGTTTCTAGAATTTTGATTCGTTGCAGTACTAGAGCAGTAGAGGGAATGCACTGACTGCATGTTGGTTGTGGCAGAAACATCCTCAGTGTTCTGAAGTCCTACCGCACGTGGTGGATCTACTTAAGGGTCTTAAGTGTGACTACACAACAAAAATCGACAGTACATCTGAAAATAAGCATTCTGTTATAGATAGTTTTGGGGTTTTTTTGTTTGTTTTTTTTTTTTTTTTAAGCCACGTGGCTGGGGTTGGTTGGTTTTGTTTTGTTTTTCCCGGTGGGTTTTGTTTGGCTTTGACAAAGTTAAAATGCACTAAACTTTTTGGGGGCTTTTTTTTTTTTTTTTTTTTTTTTTTTTAAATGTCAGTTCAAATCCATCTCAGGCGAGTTGTAATGGTTCTTAACTTTTCTTCTTGAGCCTTGGGAAGTCAATCTCTGCTTGAACAGTGCCCGGTGATTAAAGGTTGATTTTGTGCAGAGTTCATAATCCAGGTGGGTTTGTCAGTGAGCTGAACACACTGCAAAAAGGGTAGTGCATTTTAAAATTGACCTTCGTATGCTTTTAAAAGCAAGTCTACTTGATAATGTACTTTTTACTTGATCTCAAGTTGTATAAACTAATAAATTTGTGTTTACTGTCACTGCAGTAGTAATCTTATGCACACAGTGATTCCATGTTATATGCAAAGTAGTTAGGCAAGCTGTTTTCTTAGTTACAAAAGCTCAAGAGCTTTTACTTTTGTGCAGGTAAAAAGACAAAAGTAGGCTACAGTCTGTGCCATGTCGATGTACAGTTTCTGAAATTGTTTTACAAAACTTTGATAATAAAACCCTTAAACTTATACTCATGTTCCTATAAAATTCTGCTGGTATTTATTTACACCGCTGAATGTACGAAACTTTACCTCCTTCATTTAGGAATGTGCATTTTGCTTCGTCTTCCGATTTTAGAAGGACTGTCAGCTCCATCCCTGCAGAAACGAAGTGGAGGGACAAAGCTGGTAAACCGCCCTGGGGGCTCGAGTTAGGGATGGCCAACTAACGAAGGAAGGGTTCTGCTTCGGGGGGAATGGGCTTAAAGGGGAACCTACGGGTGTTATGGGACAAGTAATGTTAAATGTGGATTTGTAAAAAACTTTTTGTATTTTCATGGAAAGATGAACATTCACTTCTTGAGGACGGGCAGAGAAGCAGCTGTGAGTGTGCTGGGCGGCTGGCGGAGGCTGGTGCTGTCACCCCCAACCTCCCTTGTGTAAAGGAGAGAATTTGGGGATGGAACTGCCTGAGTTGGATGAGTCAAACCACCTGGGTTCTAAACTCCTTTTGCCCCAGGCAAAGCGAATTTGCCATTTAGATACGCAGTGTCATTTTTAGAATTTGTAGAAATGTAAATTTTTACCAAGTGTTTTGAGTATTTTGCCAGTAGACAGAGGTCTGTGCCACACAACCCGTTCTAGGCTTTTCCTTCTAGTGGAGAGAGTGATTGTTCTCATGACGAAATAAAAACAGACACAAACAAGGTGCATGATGGCCTCAGAGATGTGCCTTTTTTGTTGTCAGCAGGATATTTATATGTGAACTACAAGAACATAAACCAATTTTTAGCAATAAAGTAAACCTCCTTGATGGGTGTTGTGGTGAGAGTCATTCGCAGGTACCGAAGGACCAAGTCAGGGTGAGGAGCTCGAGCTCCTGTGAGGCAATTTCCTTGTTCCTAGTTTATTTTACTAGCAAACCAGGTCCGTGTGAGCATTAGCTGCGCACCCCTGGCTGCCCAAACATCACCTGAAGAAACGTGATTTTAGCCCCCCACTTGCTAATTGCACCCCTCAGGTTCTGGGGTTGTGAACAGTTTCAGAATCAAACAGCGTATTTTGGTCTTTATTCTAACAAATGATACAACCGAAAGTTCCTATTAGTGAAGGTAAGTTAAAAACATGGACCAGACAACTAGTAAAATGCAAAAAAGTGACATTGTTTCCATGATAATTACAAATTGTAAGGAAAATAAATGTGAAACTGCAGCATTACAGGAAGTTTGTTAATACAGATTAAATAATGCAGTTATCCTTGCCTGAATTACAAATCAAGAACAAAGACATTTAAAAAACCAGACAGTTGCTTTGAATATCAACTGAACGAGGTGGGTTTCCAGCACAACTCTAGCCCGAGGTTTCTTTAACGAACCATTTCAATGCAGAAATCAAGAACTGCAGTAAAGTGAATACAGTGACTGGAACAGCAGCTCCTTCAAAGGAAAAAGAAAATTCATTCCCTTTGCCACAAATTAAAGCAGGATTTTGGAAGACCAGGAAACCAGTTTGGTTAAGGGACAACCCCAGGAATTCCTCTGCAACAATTTCTTAATTTCAGTTTACCAAAACGAACGGCCAGTTGTTGTTATTTATCCATTAAAAAAACCCCAACACTGTCACAGCTATCTGAATAAAAAAACCAAAAGGTGGTGAGATGAGAAAGAAACGGCGTCCGCAGCCCTGGGACGGGGGTTCCCTCCCGCTTCTCCTCCACCCCCCCGTGTCCCCCCCCCAGCACCGGCACCCACTGCCGCCCCGGTTCCTGGTGCGCGGCAGCGCCAGGACACCCGGCTGTGGGTACGTGTTCCCTTAACGCCCCACCTGCTCTTAAGGATAAAAAAAAAAAGCCAACAAAAATTAAGTTTTAGATCAATCCTGCTAGGAAAAAAAATAATTCTGGGAGCTGGGAAGCGGTGAAGGGCGGGGGTGCCCGCAGCGCAGCCGTGGACCTCGGCTCCCTCCATCCTCCCACCGGCTGCACCCCGGGCATCGGCGCAGCGCAGAACCCGGGGCCAAGCGGGTAAAACATCTACAGCAGCGTGGACAGAGCCACCACGGAAGGAGCTCCCCGGCGCCGCTCCTGCCGAGGAGGGTTCCTGCAGCCCCACGGGGAAAGGAAACCGCGCCCCGAGCGTCCCCCACGCCTTAAAGAGTTTCAAAACTCGTCACCAGGAATGATTTCAGACAGAAAAACGCATCGCCGAAAGCTGGAAGGAAACGGGGTGAGAAACAGCTCACCGAGTTTTACCTCGCGGGGGGAAGCTGAAACCAGTCACTGTCCGGGAAAGGCCGGAGTCGGATCGCTCGGCTCCCCTCTGCTGCCGCCCCAGCTTAGAGCAAGCCTTAATACCACAACCCACTATAAAAAGTTTCTGCAAATCTTAAAACGTATCAAAGTTAGTAGTTGTGTAATCATGATGGTTAAATAAAAAAAACAACCCCCCCCCCCCCGCCCCAAACCTGCAGGCAGAGCCCCCGGAGATCCCAGAGCACGTTTCCCCGGCCCGCCGCGGGCGAGACGCCTCCGCTGCCACCCGCACACGCCACGGGCAGACGCAGATACACAGAACCCTCTGCTTTCACCTGAGGCCGCACAAAAAAAGCTTCGCTCTCGTTTTTAAAGCCCAGGAGCGGGGCCGCTGCAGCCGCCGCCTCGCCTCCAGCACGCAGCGCCAGCTGCCTCCGCACCCTCCCGGGGCCAGCGAGCTCCGAGGTGGCGATTTGGAACAAATGCAGAGTAATCCGAAGCACGAGGCACTTCCCCTGTTAATGCTGAGGGCGATTTCTAACGTTCACCTTGCAGAGGAGCCTTCTCCCGCGCTGGCTGGAGCTGCCCCTGCACAGCTCCTGCGCTCGGTTTCGCACCCGCCGCCGCACGAAACGTTCTGCCCTGCCAGGGGCGTCGGTGCCCCGCCGACACCTCGCCCCGACCTCCAGGCCTGGCAGGACGGGTTCAGCCCCATCGCTCCGGGTGAGGATCTCGGCCCCGAGGAGGAGCGCGAGGTGGGTGCCGATCTACAGCACAGATCTCAAAACACTTTTGGAATTCATGACGACTCGGAAGAACAAGCCCTCTCCTTCCCAGCCGATGTTCCGCATCTGCTACCGACCCGGCACTTCCAAGGTAATTACAATTCTACCTTTCCCTTCGCTTTTTCCTACCCCCCCCCCCTCTAGTTTTATTTTTGATTTGACTTTGAATTAACAGCTCCAGCGTCTCGATCACGCTCTGCCAAGTGATCCGTGCCCACCTGACCGGCAGGTTTCTCGCGGTGCCGGGAGAGGATCAGCCTCAGCTGCCCCTTCCCAGTCCAGCCGCACTCCGCCAGGACTCCGCTGGCGGAGCGGATCCTCTTGCTTCTCTCGAGCAGCCTCTTTGGGTTTTTCGCAGACAGGTTCCCGAAGTTCTGAAGGAACGTCTGCTCCACACGTGTATTTCCACCTTCTGTCGACGTGGCTGGCCAGTCAGCTTTTATTGCCTTGAGAGAAGCCAGCTCATTCCTCACCCGCACGGCCGGGTGGGTTGGTTTCCCTTACCAAGCGCCGGTGGTACTCTTCGTTGTAAAGTCTGATCCTCAACTCTATCGATTTCCAGAAAAAGTTTTAACTACAGTGCACAAAGAATATAATTCTGAAAATATTTACAGTTCTGTACAATTACACCACAGCACTTGAATCTAAGTTTCTTAATACAAACAAATAGCACCGTTAGCCTTTTGCACAAACTCCTTCTAACAAACCAAAAAGCTGGATTATTGTTCTCAAACGGGGAGACTGGAACCCCTTGGAATGGGAAGAAGCTCAGGAAGCCAGAGTACTGGAACGCCTGCCTATTCAGGAGAGTGAGAAGAAGGAAATTAAGCTGGAAACATCCTAAGCATTTGCAAATAAAATCTCCCGATGTGAGCCCTATTCAGTGTGCACTACAATTAAACTAACTTCAAGAGAAACTTTTTCTTATATGACGATTTAATGCTTGAGCTTCTTGTTCTAGTAACTCTTCATTTGCATCCCACGTGTTCGAGCGGCTGCTGAACACAAACACGAGACGACCTCGGTGCCGCTCAACCGGTACGGAGCAAGTCTCCCGAGTGAATGTGAAAAAAAGAAGGAAAAAGTGACAGTTTCTACCTCGGGAACCTCCGAGCATGCTGATCAGCACGGCGCCGCGGGCACAGCAGGGGCTCCCGAGCCAGCAGGGTGGGGAGGAGTCAAGCGCGGAGCCCGCGGAGGGCAGGGTGCCAAACAGCTCGGGGAGGAAATTAAGAACGAAGGGTTCAGGGACATGGATAGCACCACGGTGGACTGCACCGAGGTGCCGGAGGAGGTACCTGATTCCCTGCAGAGCAAATGCTATTTCTGAAGTGTATTGCAGCGTGAAAATGCAACTGTTTAATGGTTACCATTTGGTTCGTTCATCTACAGAAAACGCATTCCTGCTAACATACGTTCAACTAACATTCAAATTACTGAGCTATACAGAATGATACATAGTTTACAATTCATGAAAACAAAGCTTGAGAGAATACAATACGGTCAGCGTAAGTATGGTGGGATGTTTTATAGGGCTAATATCCAGCCAAGACATTTCAACTGTTACGCTAATGGTCCAAGAGTGCTTTTTGTATCACCAAGAAATGTAAAAAAATTTAAAAACGAACGATAGTCCTCACAGCTGTTAAGTATTCTCAGGGTCACCGAGGTGCCAGACCACCACGCTCACAGTACGGGACGTATAAAAGTGTGAATGACACATCAGGAGACTTTCTGTAAATCAGGAACTAGATCATTACAGCATCAGTACCTCAGTCATTTGATGCATGTTCCCTTTTCTTCTGGATTATTAAGTTTATCCCTTCCTGTGTGACCCACTTCTCTATCTGTATCTGTGGGCCCTCTGCATCCCTTTGCTGTCGCTGCGGTACGCTGGTATTGTTATCCACCGTTAACCTCCCCGTGCAGTTAGAGATCGGGAAAACGGCTGGGGTCCTCCTTGTAGTCGTCGGGAATAGTGAAGATGGATTCATCAAATTCGTCGTAACGGAACTCCTGAAAAGTCACAGTGGCTGTGATGGTGGGAAATACAGGAATATCTACATAGGAAGCAAAACGGTACAATGAAGAGCAAAGAAATACAGGCTTGCCAGGAGCTACCGACTGCTACTCAGAGATCCGTAGCTTCGGACTCGCTAAGGACGTAGAAGCTTGTTTAGCATCCTACACAGCGGCGACTCAAAGCTCTTAAAAAAAAGGAGGTGGTGGAAAGGAAGTTATTTCGGAACGTACTCGGGTTCCCCGAGCGCGGAGACAATACCCAACGCCACGGGCCACTGGAAGAGCTGCTAAGGTGGGTAATTCCGTGGGTCCCCTTCCTCGGCGCGGCCTGACGACACGGAAAGCAAGGTGCTCTGGGCAGACAGGCCAAGCTGATGACAGGGAGGACGCTGGCCCGAAGACGACGATACGAGATAAAATAACCTTGGCACACGTAGGCTTCAGCTGAGCGAATCCCCGCGAAAGGTGAACCTGTTTAATGTGCGCTGCTTTCTAATTTGATATATTAACCCCTTTCCAATTTGAATCGAGGTTGAGCACTTAAGAGCTACCCTCAACTGAACGGACCGAGCGAGCTGAGCACAAATTCAATCCTCAATAAACAGAGGAAATACAATAGGAGGGATGCCACAGTCTGTTCTGAATTGCTGAGCTTCAGCAGCTTCTCGGGATGCAAGAAATCCTGCACCACTTAGAAAAGGTACTATTACTTTTCGGCAGGTTACGCTGTGATCATCTATACCATGAATAAATTGCTTTATACGTTTCCATTTGTTAGAAGTCTAGTAGTTTTTTATTTATTTATAAGTGAAAAATATATCACCAGTAATCCCTGAGGAAAAAGAAATACAAAAATGCTACCAGATACTTCCCTCGTGACCGAGACCATCCTTTGATGCAAGGATAATTCAGTATACCCACACTCCTCTTAGCGCGAGACCCTGGCATTAGGAAAATGTAAAGCAGAGAGCTCTCTTCCAGACTAGGACCATATTCACCTCTCAGCTCCACATTTCCTACCTAATGTGACTTCCACCAACTTAACTGCGTTCTCCTGAAATCTACAGCAACACACGCCCACGCAAGAGAGCTCTTTTCCAAAACCCAACAGCAGTTTTGCACATACTGCATGAGTAAGTACACACCTTTTGGGAATATAAAGCCACAAGAGCTGCTGTAGTCATCTTACCTAATTTTACAGGAAAGCCCGGTGGCAGCTTCATTTGAACAAATTCTCTAAGTTTGTTAAAGTGCTTGAAGGGTGCAATGACTTCTAAAACATTCAACAATCTGAAAAAAAGAAAACAGATTTCATTACAAATTCTTGTTTCACAAGCTTTCCCCCTATAAAAGATAAAAATGACCCAACGAGAAAGGTGGTCAGAGTTGAAGAATTACATCGTGCATAGCCATCTCCTTCGAGCTTCAACATCAGCAGCCTCACACCCAGTTCTCAGTGAGCCACACTGCATCACCACAGGTGTACAAATACACATCCAGGTACTCATTTCTTGCCCTCATTTCACGCAGGAGACTGAAGCATGCAGTACCACGCCATCCCCTCCACGGACACGGGGAGCCCGGCAGGGTTCTGCACTGGCTGAGAGGACCTACCTTTGTGCTAAAGCTTGTTACACACAAAAGCGTTCCGGGGTTCTGTAGAACCAGGCACATCAGCACTGTGCCCAGTTAATGATAAACCTGGTCAAACCGCTGGTCTCATCAAGAAAGATAAGCGCTTGGCTCTGCCGGTAACAGGCCCACCGGCACCGAGGTCTCTAATTTTAACAGTTCACTTGCTTATCAGCACGACCTCGTTCACAGGTTTTAAACTGCCAAATTCCCATCTCTGAACACGGGAAGAATTTTGCAGTCCATAACCACATGAGAACATTTCCTACGTATAAATAACATTCACGGCCGATGATTCTGACTTACGATTCAATTCCTAAGGGAAATTCCTGGCTCATAGCTATCGTGGCTTTAAAGGTTTTCTTGCTTTCTTTGCAGACCAGCTCTCTACCCAGATGAGGAGCTCTGTAAGGAGGAGGTGAGGAAGACAAAGTCAGTTTTTCTCTCAGCGAAACCCTGGTTTTAAAGGAAGGCGGGCAGACAGACTCGGGTTTGAAAACGTCAGTAAAGAAACCCTACAGCAAAGCAAATACTTTAAAAGTAAAAGCTGAGCATAGTACAGATGAGTCAGTAACCATCTTAATTTAGATTACTACGAGGACTGCTAAACTGGGAGACAAGACAGGGAAACAGCTGAAGAAAAATACTTCAAGTAATTCATCATAAACATTATATTAATAAACACTATAGAAAGACATGACAGCTCCCCAGAAATACATACAGGTGATTCCAGATGGTTGTTCACATATAAACTATTTGAATTAAGTATCAAGTTGAACTAGAAAAAGGTTAATTTGCTTTCAGCCTAAAAAATGAAACAATCTTAGAGAAAGTAGCGAAGCTACCCTACTATCACTAGAAGGAATACTGGAAAACACAGGACAGAAAATACTCTTATAGGAGAGGAATAGACAGGTAACAAATAAGGTAACAAAAGTTTTTCCTCTTTTGCTTTACACTAGCTACAAACCTAGATTTCCCATAGACCTCCCTTCAGCTAACCAGATTATTAAAGCAAAATCTCACATACATATGTATTTCTGTTCCAGTAGCTGCTCAAGCATAACCCATTTATTCTGCTTGAATATTCATTCTATCTCAAATACACAAAAAAAAATAAATTAATAAAAAAAAAAAAAAACAACAAACAACCTACCTACAAAAAAAATATGAAAAATGACAACAGATCCACGTGCCTGTGAGCCTGGACTGCAGAATCATCCTATTCCCTGGTAATCTCTGACCACAGGCTAGCCTAGTGTCCTCAGAGAAAGGACTTTTATCATTCTTACTTGTGACACACTCAGCACGTTTTTCTGGTCCTTCTACATTCAACAGCTGGACAGCGTGAAAGTAAACTCACTAGGAAAGTAAACTCAACTGCTTGAATCTTCTACAAATGAAACTACTGTAAATTAATTATAGCTGCTTGCTACCTAGTTACACACAGAGAGTATCTTGCAAAGATCTACCCAGTACTAGGAGATCAGTATGTCCCTGTATTCCAGAAGGGCATGTTTTTGTACACTGCCACAGCCACGAGAGTCTCATTAAATCATCGACTTTTATTTTACACATGGTGAATCAGATTATTTATTACTATCATAAGTGAAGATGAATGAATTACAGCAATTCATTTGTCAGAAAATCTTCCTTAAAAAAAAGCCGGCTTAGATGGGCCTATCTTCAAAATGTTTGCATTTCAAGCCACGGGTACCAGGTAGATGCCCACCCAATATTTTTATCACCAGCTGATGCAATAATGCTGTTTACATATGCAAGGATCAGCTTCAGACTTTATACAAGGGCATACAGGGATAGGACAAGGGGTAACTGTTTTAAGCTGAAAGAGGGGAGATTTAGGTTGGATCTGAGGCAGAAATCCTTCCCTGTGCGGGGGGTGAGGCGCTGGCCCGGGGTGCCCAGAGCAGCTGTGGCTGCCCCCTCCCTGGAAGGGTTCAAGGCCAGGTTGGACGGGGCTGGGAGCCCCCTGGGCTGGGGGAAGGGGGCCCTGCCCGGGGCAGGGGGGGGTACTGGGGGGGCTTTGAGGGCCCTTCCCACCCAAACTCTTCTATGATTGCGTGATTTCCAGCAAGCCTACTGAAGAACGCTAAACCCAATGTTCCTCTGTCCTCGGAAAACTAAACAAAAAGCACCCATGAACTAGAGAACACACAAAAAAACCCCACCCACCCCAAAAAACCCCAAACCACACACACGCCCCCAAGCCAATAATCTCAAGGTGTCTACGGCAGTTCGTGCCAATAAGCCAAAAACACTTACTTTCCATTTTCAGCAGATATGTACTCTTCCCACGTAATTGTGTTGGGTGATGGTGGAGTAAGTGACTGCCGTCTGACAGGCTGTTCAGAAAAACATGTCTTAACTCTTTATCGTTCCTTATATTCTCTTAGAATTTTGCCATTCAAAAGACACAACTGCATTTCAATTCTACAAAGAACAGCAATACAGTCTATCCAGTTTGTAGCGGACACTTCACTCGGCTTTTCCATCTCCTGCTCTTGCTCTCATTTAGGTATTTGGCCTCAAACTGTATTTTACACAGAAGTTGGCTATTTCAATGCATCAGCTAATCAGTTAATTCAAGTATCTGAATGACAAGTATCAAAGAACAGGCTAATACAGAAATAAATTAATCATTTTTAAAAGGCTGTATGCATGTTCCCAAATGACGTCTGGATCACTCTGAATAGCTCTTGATTTCATGGTGATAATAACAGGCTTAGCTCCGTTTTAATTAAGCTGCAGGGAAACACGATGGAAAAGAAAACCAGAAAGGCATTCTAAACAATAAACAGTTGGTCTAAAAGAAGTTCAAGTGATCTGCCGCAGCCAAACCCATCATCTTTTACTAAGAGACAAATTAAGAATTAAATATCCAATCTAAGCACAGAAATTCCTCAATGTGTGCACTAATCAGGATAATTCATTAGCACATCACCATGAATATACTTGTAGGTCATGTTTTAAAATTTTAAAATTAAAGACAATCAAAATAGAATAAAAACATTATCTACAGATTTTGCTAAATGACTGGTGCGAAAGATTATTCTCCTATGCAAAAATTCACGTACTGTAAAGGATTATTTAAGTATACCTCAAAGTTTTGTTCCATTAAGTTGCCACCTTTACTCAGGCTCTCCATGATAGCTTTATTTCGAAGAATATCTTCCTCGCTGAGATGTTCTCTTCTTTTCCTTGATTCTAATACAAGTCCGTTAACCAAGTAGAAATCTGCCAAAAAGTTTCCTACTCTTTCCTGCACGAAAGGAAGTGGACATTAACGACCCACAGAAGATAAAAGAAAAACACCTGAATTCCTGTACATCCAAATAATTGCACTTCAGTGCAGTAACTTCAGGATTGAAGTGTTGTAATTTACACAACCAACCACACAGCTACCAGAGGACAGCAAGGTATGTACAGCACAACACAAGAACTCCATCGGAAACAGGTATTTCACATCAATGGAAACTTTAAGACAGAAAAGATCGTTGAATTTAAGGGTGGCCAAGGGCAATCTGACTAAAATTTCCTTCCGCAGCAAGCTGTGTTAAAGGATCATTTGCACACGTAGAATATGGATTTGGAATTCGAAAGGAAAAAACTTCTGAAACACTAGCTCGGGCGAAAACCTGCGATGAATGGCAGTACCCAAACAGATCCAGATGACAACAAAATCCTCCAGAGCTAGTCACCAGGCAGCAACTTCCCACTCCCAGAAGCTCCGACGGTGGCCGTTTCAGTCCTTTCACAGCTGCGGACCCACGGGAAGGGACACCCCGAACGCTCCCACCCCCGGCATTTCTGACACGGGAGCGCACAGAACCCTTACTGCACGCCCCGCAGTCAATTTGCAGAGACCATCTACTCCTACAGTAAAGTAATTTTCAGTGTGATCTGTTCTCCCCCTGCTCAATAGCTACAGTTTGTCCTCTTTCTTCTGGGCTACTTTTCTCTTACGAAGACCGTCCTTCATATACCTCCTACGTGGTCAAACTACTGACAACTGTGGGGGTAGGGGAGACATTTTTCCTCATCTGGAACATCTTAATCTTTTACTCCTTATTTTTTCCCAACCACATCATCATAAGGCTGTCTGAACTATTTTGCCTCCAGCAATGCAGGCTGTGAAATTTCCTTTCAGCTTACTGTTTTGTCTTCTCGAAAAAGCCATCCTGTTTGGGCACGTGTGAAGGTGATTGATTTGGTTGATAACGTTGCTGAGTAAATATCACTGCTCATCAAAATGTCAACCTCCTCTTCTGTTTCCATCTCAGATTCCTAGGCGAAAAATTCCGAAATAAAACTTAATGATTACTACTTCTAGAAAAAATAATAAATTAAAAAAAAAAAAAAAATCTATCAACATTTTCCTTTGGAGCCGTTCCCAGAACTAGCATTTCCTAAATTTTCAAACTGTTTTCTAGAAGCTCTGGCCAAATGGTTATCAAATAGTTTAATCTTAAATATTAATGCAAATAAAGCATCCAAGTATGACTTATCCGGAGGCTCAGCAGCCACACCCTTTCCACAGGCACAGATCCATATGCTGAAGTGACTGGTGGATAAAGCGATGATTAAAAACCTGACTAAACACAAGGGGTGCAACGAATCATACCCCTGGCACTGCTAACAACTCAACTGGCCACGGGGTGACTGAACAGATGCAAAGCAGTGGCAAGCAAGTTTGAAAACCCACCTGAGGACACCTAAATTAAACCCGCTGCAAAAACTAAAAGTAGCACTGCAAACGTATTTGCCTGTTCAGAATGAACAAAGATTTGTCCAGAAGATTCACATTCTAGCTTTTTCCTCATTTAGAAGTCTGTATTCAAAAGCACTGTTTTTCACAGCAAAATTTTAGGCTGCCTATACAGCTTAAGTTGTAACAACTGAACAACAAATCCTTTGCTCTGCATTTCTTTGGTGCCTGTTTGGGTCTTTTTGACAGGCACACTCTGTTTAATAGAACAGGCCAGACTTCTGATGTGAAGTAAAAGCTTGAGGTATTTCACACCCGACATTCACACAGATCTTTACCTCGTGATGTATTCGCTGGTAAACTTTTTGTTCATTGTCTAAAACTACAAAAGATTCAGAGGGTGCGGCGTCACCATTAAAAATGAAGCTTAAATCCCCTCGTTGGCACTTCATGTCGGTAAAGTCTATGAGAGTTGTGTCCAGTCTGTGAAAATATACCAATACTTTAAAGGAAGCTTTCCGTAAACACTCAAATACACTCGTAAGCTCAGTTTGTAAGCAGAAGCATTTTATTGTTTTTTCTAACCACAACCAAACACACTAAGGCCTAAGTTTTCATAGAATATTTAATAAGTGAAGCCTGGATGCAGAAATAAAAATAATTGCTATTAACAATTCCTAAGTTTCACACTGTCACCTCTCGACCATTATAAATGCATTCCAAACTCTCCTTACACTATCTTCATAGGAAAAGGCGAAGCTTTTTTTCAAAACTGCCAGCCCTGAGGAAGTGACAGAATTTATACAGCCAGTACATGCTACACATTGAGAAATACAACTACTCCACAGGATCAGCATCCTGTTCGACACGAAGCAGCCACCAATTCGAGTAACAGTATTAGGACATGACCCAAATTATGAAGAGGACTAAGAAACAGACTGAATTTTTTTATTTGACTTATTTTAGTTGCTATTTCTATTTTTTCCCCTCACCACCACAAAAGAAATGCTTCTCCTGACCTGAATAGCTAGGAGGTGGAGCCAAGGACAAAGATGTCTCTAGTAATTCATATCCATTAGTGCTAGAATATTTCCTTCTTTAACAAGGATGGTTAAAGAACCTGAATTCAGTGACCACTTCAGCTCTAAGGGGTGACTGTTTAATACTCATCACGCATTGGCCTGATTTCAAGAAAGAATCTGTAGCTCTTTCCCCTCAGTGCCAGTACCAGAACTCCCAGTCTCTTAGAAGCAGAGCATACAGAAATGAGAAGGAAAAAAGTGGTCCCAGGCCCAAATTTGACCTAAAAATTCAGTTCACACACCTATGCTAACAGCTTTAATAGAACAACATTTTCTACAGACTGAATCTTCCGCGTGATATTGTCGACATTTTGTTTTAAACTTTGGAACCTAAAAACAGAAAAGACCTTTGAACCCAAACCCCCAAACTAAACCAGTTAAAGAGCTGAGCTTGCAAAGACCCCTGGAAGCACTCCATGGAGTTTGTGAATCTGTCACATTGAGCATTTTAAAAAAATAAACTATACCAATATTTCTACTACGTAGACTGGAGCAGTAACATTCCTCCACACAATCTGAAATTGTGTTAAAAAAGATCAAATTCCTATTTTTCAAATTAATCAGTGTTATGTCAGAAGATAAAGCCTTATACAGCTTAACTCCTTTTGCTCTGTATTTTGACTCAGGAACTTAAGTTCAATTCAGATCAAGAGGAAAAAAAAGACAGTCTGAAGTTCAAACCACTTCTTGCCTCTAAATGCCAATGTACAAACACAGTGCTGTTTCACAAATGTTTGCAGACTCCTCCGTGATTTCCTGCAGATCCCACTGGAATCCAGCATCTTCACTGACATGCAGATATTTATGACTTAGACACATACTGTAAAATCAGTACTTACCTGATATTTATACCTTGTTTGTGTATTTTACATGCATCAGAAGGCAGAATTCGGGAAAGTAAAGGCACTAGAAGTAGGGAGAGAGAATGTAATTAGGACAGGAGGTTCCTCTGCAAGGTGTTTCTATTAAAACTGTACATCTGTTTGAATTTTGATGTATTTTAATACAAATACAACATACGCATTCTCCACCATCATCTCAGTATGAATACAACTGACTAGTACATGGTTATTTCTACTCAATAACTGCGAACCGATTTGTAATTGTACAGACTACTTTCAGCATCAGGACATAACTTAAAGTATCCTCAGCCACAGTTATATTATCTATTAATTCTACTAACTTTTATTCCAGCTGTTTTGAAATTTTAATTCTATGATTTGATAGTGTACTTCTATATTGTACCAACTGAAAGCCCAGCTACAATTAAAGCAGAACACCCACAAGCAGGAAAAAAAAAAAAAACAAACAACCCAACGCACTAAGCTTAAAACACCAAGCAAACATTAAACCACCAGTGGAACTGTGAGTCCGTATTGTATTACGAGATGGATACGTGAGACTGCAGCTGCACTTATTCTAAAAAAGGACCATTTACTTTACAGCAATTAAACCAATTCAACACAGTGGCAGTTCAACACTTTCTTCAAAGTGAGCTATAAAGAAATAAGACCACCTGTAAAGCGTAATTAGTCTAGAGGACCGGTAGTGAGGACAGAGGCACTGCCCAGTGCATCTTTTTCCCTTTGAGAATCCAGAGGGAAAGCTAACTACTGTAAGCAGCAGTTCAGTGAGACTCCTGGAGGAGAAGACCCCTGGAAGCTGGCTTTGCCTCTGGCATCACCTCTCCTGTGCGACGTCTGACTCTGCGAGCCAGGCTGCAGTCTCGCCACTACGCAATGCCTTGTCTTACTCCACGCCCAGCTCTACTCTCTGCTTCATGCTGACTCTCCCATGAAGAACTCCCTCCCCTCATTAAATGTGCCGCACACGGTAGGCCACCTAAAAAGACGAGGTGTTTGTCCCACGTCTGTTCAATGTTTGATGGCAGCCTGGCTGCTCATTCCTCCTCTGGATAGTGAAAGAGGCATAGTGCAGCAAATACTCAGACTGTGCCTATATGGAAGTATGTAAGATTACTAACTTCAATTTCAACCAGTAACAGAAGGTATCGCTTCCAATATTTTGACGTTATTCAGACATGTTGATCATTGGTAATACATTTTTTGCTAATTTACGTAGATTTTTCTTCTACAGATGAGAGGAGGTGGAATTGAGAAAACACTGAATGTTACACAGTCACATAAAAGAAACATTAAGGTGCAGCTAGGGTTTGAAGAACCTACCACATTGTTGCACTTAACTGACAGTCACCATTCAGAGTACAGGCTGAAATTCAGGAAATTAAATGCCCCAAGTCCAGTTACTCAATTAAATTGTTCAAGTCACTGCTTTGCACGGACATCGACTGATCAGATAGACATTTTAATATTTTACTCTTCTGATAATTTCTTAAAGCAAACAACAGCTTGTTCCCCCCCCCCCCCCCAAACACACACACACCATACTGTGCCACTGGATTATAGAATTCCATTCCAAAAATGAATAAGCAAAAATAACTCAGCCAAAAAAAAGTTGTTTGTCCTTTCTTTATAACTTAGATCATGAGAAGTGGATTGTGAACTTTCCAACATGCAAGCCAGAAGAGAATTCAAGCTTGAGAGAACAAGCGTGCTGGACTGATTATATTATCTCCCTAAGAAAGGAATGTACAATTGCTTACCCCAACTTTGAAAATCCCAGTGAAGCTCTAGATAGAAGTCACCTAGCTGAGATGAAGAGAAGAAGATATTAACAAGCTTTTTAGTCTAAAAGACAACTATAAAATTTGCTGACAGGTAGGCACAAGTTGTGTTTCGCCAAACAAAGAAAACATTTTCTGTTAGCATTTGCATTTATACTGACCTTAAACATTTCTGAAGCTTTAACTAGAGCAGAATCAATAATGATAAAATTACAAAACTCATTTGTATTACCCATCTTTAATGATTTTTTTAAAACAATCATTTACACAGCTATTAAGCTGTGTAACGTAAAAGATTTATTGCAAATATGTGTTTAATAAACAACCTATGGAGCTCTTTTGCTTGTTTTGATCACATCCAACTCCATGGAATTAGATGTTCTGGCTTAATGAGTCAAGTTTCAGCTAGGAGTATTCACATGCACAGCTTTCAATTTGCCTTCTGAAAATATGCTTAAGTCATCGTATAAAAATTCGTCTACCTCTGTAAACACATGCCAGCCAGCTCCTTTAAACTCTATGCAAAGCAAAAGCAAAGTAAGGGGTGGCTTGACTAAAATTAGCAAATGTTGGTAGTACACCGAGGTAGCCACATACTTTCACTCCACACAAGAAGACAAATAGGCAACTCCAGGCCAGGTCTCGCCCCAGCAGGACTAAGGAACAGCAGCGCTGTTTTAGCAAGGCTGTCACACAAAAACTGAAAGCTTTTCACTTCTAGACAAGACAGCAGGTTTTTTTCCTTTTTTCTTGGATCAACGAAAAATGTAGGAACGCTGGCAGAGGGTACTCATAGGGTCTATCACTGACACAGTTCAGCTCAACTTTTCACATATATCGTTTAATTATGATAAATAGTTGGTTTCCTACAAACCCAGTCAGGCTTTACCACTTGACTAGGCAGAAAAATCTCATCCCACCTAAAGGGAAATAAACACCTGCAATTTATAAGCACAGCTTTAGCACACTAGTAGCAGTTTGAAATGAAGGAAACTGAGCTTTTCTTCTTGGTTTCCCTAAACTGAGGAATGTTTCACTGTGCTCAAGGAGAATTGGCTGCTGCATGTAGATGGAGAACTAAACCAAAAATCTCTTTCATCACTAAGCAAGGAAGTGTCATTCATGATTGGGGACTAAACAAAACCAGTAAATTATTCACCAAAACAGAAGATCTAAGAAAGCCTTACAAATCTAATGAAATAAATACAGAATAGAAATACATTCTTTAACTTTTAGACTGTAAAGACAACTAGCAGGTCTGTCTTACATAAACCTTTCTATTTGAATTTCTAGAAGTCAAGAAGGAAGTATTATCTTAAAAGTACACATAAGTCTGTGACCCCTTCAAATGGACACTGTAAGCCAAGACTGCTATTAAGAGCAAAAGAGATTTCTAAAAACAAGTAGAAAACTTTTTCACAGTTTGCCAGAGCGTCCATACGAAGAACACGAGCCACTGCTTTCCATCACACTGCTTTTGTCAGCACAACTGCCTTGAACTTACCTCTTTCAGGGCTTTTAATAATCGAGGTCGCTTTTCTTCAACACTTTCCCTGGACTGCTGTTTAAGCTTCCTTAGGAGTGCTGTAACTAAACACAAATTGACTGTAAGGTAAATCTATTCTATTTGCTTGTTAATGACAGGTTAGTGACATTATTTGACATCTTAAAAGAAGAAAAAACAACGCAAAAGTAACGTTTCATGAGACTCTGGAGAAACTCTCTTCAAGTTACAGTAATTATGCCTAGCCTACTCTGATCACAACGGGAAGAAAAGCCTCAATAATCGTTTATAATATAAAGCATACAATCATGTCAAGAGGTCTTTTGCATGCATATTAGTAAACATGTGGGTACACATGTATGCTATTGAACACGAGCCTATAGATTAGCGTAACATCTGTTCCCACAGAGAAAATTCTTTAGTAGTGAGGAGCGGGCACAAAGAATGTCATTAGCATATTACAGACTAGTGTATTAATATATTAATAATATATTAATATATATATATAACACACAGTGAGTTTTCTGCTATGGGACATGGTAATACCAAATACTATTAACATCCAGTAGTGAGTAGCACTAGAATGACTTTCCCTTTACTATCTATCTGAAGTAAGTAATCACTGTATTTGCCTGCTGGCCTGTTGAGAGGCAACATAAAAGCAATATCCCACTGCCAGCTGATACATCCAAAATACGTATGACCACACGAAGCAGTTTCAGTTAGATGATCCCATACAGCTAAAATCCATTCTGAGCTTGTAACTCCAACTTTAAATACAGAATGCTAGTTTACAGCTTTCACAATCACTTTAAACAAAATCTTACCTCTACTTAGCATTTTCTTTCCTAATGTAATTTCTTTCTTATCAAGAAAATGGACATGTGTAGAGCTTGTTGTATCATGTTTAGATGTAAAAAAAGCTCAGCTGATTAAGACAAACTCTTCAGAGGACTAAAATAGGAGTATTATAAAAAAACCCTAGTTGAAAACCTTTGTCTTCCTGATCTGAATGAAGCCTCAGTTTCTCATTAATTGGGAAGCAGAAGTTCTTACTCATTTGTCTGTCTCCATAGCTGATGGCTTCTGCAAGAGGGCTCCATCCCTGAGCATTTTTCACCTTTACTGGAGCATTATGGGCTAAAAGCAAGTGGGCACATTCTGTAACAAAGTAGTGATAAATATTTACAGTAAATAGCAAGTATGTAGCAATACATGTATCATTCATAATAAAGGAAGCAACAATAAAGCAAAAGTAGTAGATTTTCAATATACTAAACAGTTTATCAAAATACGTAGATGGATTATGACTCAAACCTTAAACAAAGCATTTACGTAAGTACTTACAGCACTTCCCTGTTAAACATTAGCACTGAAAACATAATTGTTGATCAACAACCAATTACATAACCACTGAAGAAACGTCCCTTCTGCTTCTTTGATTTTGCTTTTTATAAAGCCGTATGTCTCTATGTGCACATACACACACCCACAGCCACATAACAAAGACGTTTAAAGCCTCACCTCGGCTCTCCCCGCTGAATGCACAAAGCCACGTACCAAAACACACTTCGTGGTTTTCCACACGTGGAAGCTGTGCGTCATCTTCCTCCTCTCCCTCTCTCAACCCCCCTTTGCCCAGCGGGGAGCAGATCCGCCAGAAACGTGCAGACACAGACCTGGGGGAGCTCTCGAGAACGCCGCGTGTAGGGGAGGCAGAGGGGAAGCTGCGCCACTAACACGTCCCTACGCGCTCTATAACATCTGGTGGCAACAAGCGGGCAAACGGGCACGCTCTGACCTTGGGAAGCCTCAGGACACGTGCCGTGCCGGCTGTACAACAAATGACAGGCATGGTGGCACCAGCTTGGCTACCTGGAGCAATGACTACAGAGCAGGCAACTCACGCCCCTGTGCTCCCTCAGCAGGGAGGTAACGCGCGACGTTTCTCATCAATAGCAGCGGCCGGAGCGCGCGCGAGCGCTCCCCCGGCACGCAGCGTGCTCACGCCCTGCCGATAAAGCAACGCCAACACCTCAAAGCCACAAATTCCTAGCGGAGTCACAGCTCAGCTCGCATTCCCTTCTCTGTCTACAGGTAGAAAGTGATGGTGGAATGACAGTCTTTGAAATTAAGGAGGGAGGAAAGCTTTCAGTGTCTCCCGTGTCTTGAATAAGCTGCCCTCGTCTGAAACGGTTCTTCAGTTTCTAACTACAGACAGTTTCCTCACCACATCTCATTAAAATCAACCTGACCCATCTGCGAATGACAGAGCAGTGCCAAGCTGGAGCTGTAGGCTGAAGGAATGTCTCATTACGAATAGGATGGGCAGGCATGATGGATAGAGGAACTTCCTGGATTATTCTCCTACTAGAGGTGTTAACAGGAAACCGTACCGGTCATTCCAGATGCAACAATCCTGAGTCACTGGCAAGCACAGTGTTTGGAAAGGAAGAGATACTTCCCTGGTGAATATACTGTCTTTTGTGGCAAATAAACAAAGGCCCTGACTACTCTGTCAGCAAACACAGAGAAGTATTTTTATGGTTGCTTAAATACAGTGCCTAACAATTACAACGCTGCACAGTGAGCAGGCAAATAAGCTTGAGCTTACCAGCCAGATTACGTCTTCAGTTAAACAAACAGGATGTAAATTCACCCTGCACTTCAGAAGAGACTGGCTGTAATGCTGCTATATACAGCTGAATAGTCTATATGCATCACCCCAGAAAGACAGGAAACTGGCCTTCACCATCAAGGAGACAAACAAGGTAGGAAAGGACCTGGGGTTCCTGGAGGATCCCTGACTACCCAGGACTCAAAGCCAAAACAGTAAAACCAGAGATTGTGCTGGATGTCATGCACAAATAGCCCTGCGCCAGGCAAAGGCTCACCACGAGCACCCTAAGGCATTTACACACGGGATGACTGACTATATGGAAAGAAACCAAGATATGAACTGCAAACTGAAATCTAAAACATGCAGGCAAAGAGAAAAGGAGTAGAGGGAAGAAATGCCTCTCCTCTCCTCGCGAGACTATACACAAGGATAGTTCCTATTCAAGGAATCTGTCAGCATTGACTAGATTGCTTTTTATCTTGGAGCCAAAACATAAAATAACCAAATTTCAAGACAGACTTAGAACAAATATTCAACCATACTGAATTGAAGTTGGTAAACCCTTTGTATTGACAAAGAGAAAAGGTATCATCACACAAACAGCAATTAATAACCCTTTTGCACCGTGAATTAATTGCACTTTAAAACAGAGATCTGCCTGGATCAAGTCCCCTGCCTACACATACTGAGCACATCCCTCTGCTTCAGCCGCTGGGACCCCAAAGGGGAAGCAGGCGTGCACGTGCCACTGCTTAGAGTGGCTTCTCAACCTTGTACAATATTCCAAGTTTCCCATTTCCTTCTAACTCTGCAAAAAGAGCAGAGCCAGGTCCGCCCGCTGTTCTTGTTCTAGGCTCATAAAGAGTCCAACCGCTACAACTCATTTCCACCCTACCCCATTCACCACCTAGCTCCTTGATTTTGGCCTAAAGAACAGCTCTGATTTCTTCTCCAACTTTTCTCTTCTAAATCTGCATGGCATCTTCTCTTCAGAAAACCTCAACTCTGAACTAGCTCGAAACACACAATCATGCTCAGGAAAACTGAAAAAAATCTTTTTTCCTCTTGCCCCTAAGCCTTCAAGATAATTTAAGAGCTAACAAAATTGATGGCTTTTACCTACCTTTATGTCCCAACATCACAGCAAGATGTAAAGGAGTGTTTCCTAAAATAAATAATAGAAATAAGAAGATATTAGAATCAAGGTAACAGAATCCATTGTAAGTCCTTCAGGCGTTCACACATACAACTCAAACGTCACGCGTTAAGAAACTTCAGTTACATGACCCAACCAAGGAACATTCTAAAATACACCAGAGCAGTTACATTTTTTTTAAGAAATCCATTTGGATTATCCTCGTGAAAATAAGTACATCTGAAACACATTGCATGGTCCAAGAGGGCTTTTTTTTTAATGACATCTTGAAACTTACTCCAGGCAAAGAGGTCCAACTGTATCTTCAAGAAAGGTCTAAGCCAAACCTCTATGCTTATCATGGTCTGAAAAGTATGATATTTAACAAAGAATGGCATATTTAGGTTAAAAGCTACTCAAAGATATGATACTAATTACAAATTTAAGAGTCTAATTTTTCACAGATTTAGTACAAATTTTTTACTAATACAGTATTGGACAGATTGCAAAGTAACAGTAACTTCACGACAAAAAAAGCCTTTTGGTTATTTGAATGTCTTTCTTCCAATGAAAACTTCCGAGATTAGCAAATATTACAAACATGATCCTATTTTCCTGGCTATGCACATGACAAATTTTGTACTTCTCTTCTTAAATATGCACTGCAAGGCACAGACAGTTGTTTTTCTGCATTAATGCTGCTATCAGATTCTGATGCATTTTATTTATGTAGGTTAAGGACACAAAATTCTTCCATTTAACTGTATTACTCTGTTTATATGTTTAAACATTTTCTTAGTGGAGTTAACAGAAAAATTGCTGGAAAACAAATTTCTTTTGTAATTATAACAAATGCACTTGATTTTAGGGTTGTTTTAAAGTATGACGTTAGCAATAAGTACTTGCTACATGCAAAGGATGATGTACTCTACATCTAAAAGACACAATCCAAAACACAGAGAGGTCGCTTTACAAAGTCACTGCCAGCACACTATAGTATCAGGAAATCTCCGAGCAAGATAGGCAAGCAAAGGCAGAGTTTCTAAGCGGTTCTGAATGAGCTATTCAACATGTAGTACAAATGATTCTTGCGGGTCACTAGCAACATCACAGACAACTACATCCTAGTTTATTCTGCACACTCTAACTAAGCTATTAATAGATTTTGTAACATCTGTGAGCCAAAACATAATTTAGAATACTGGACGCAGCCATTCTTTGTTAAGTGACTGAAATAACAATATTATTGAGGAATAAACTTGAGAATGAGCCAAACCACGTGCTCAGAAAATTCAAATTAGGCAAGCCAGGGGTAAACATTTTCCTCACCTTATCAAGCACTGAAACAGGATATACATATACATAAAACCAGCTCTACACTAAGTTTTCTTTTACATTAATAAACCTGAAAATTTTTGAAAAATACCCCACCTTTCAAATGGTGAGTAAAACAGAGCCAGACAGTTCCAGTAGCTATGACATCTTGGTACAATGTCAAGAAACAACAAAACAAAAGCTAACCAGGCCCCTGACAGCTTTCCCAAGAACTTCACTGGATTTCATTCAGCTGACAAGCAGAAAGTGCAGTTGTGTGGTAACGCACATAATTTCAAAACTCCTCTGGACAAGGTCCTGAGCAACCTGATCTAACCCCGGTGTTATTTCTGCTCTGAGCAGGAGATTGGACTAGATCACCCCAGAGAGCCCTTCCAGCGTAGATCTTTCTTTGACTCAATGACTGTCTTCACACCGAAAAGTATGCAATTCAAAAATCAGATAGGAAACTTGGATACAGAAGACAAGGGGGAGAAGAAGACCACGCAGAAAAACAGACAGTCCAATAAAGCAGAGAAACTAGAATCTATCAATTCCAGAAGAAAAAAAAAAAAGATAAAAAGCTATTTATGAGGAAACTTGAAAAGAGGTAACACCCTGCTTGCTGGTCTTCAGCCAGTAAGTGCCTGACCAGGAAGAGTCTAAGGTTTAAAAAACATGAGCGAAATAAAGTAAGAGGTTAACTGCTGTTCCAAAGGGAGAGGAGCCACATGAGGAGGTAAGCCAGGAAAGGGGGAAAAGAAGGAGAGGCAAGGCAGACACATAGAAAAGGGACATTATGAAACTTGGGAAGAAACACTGCAGTTCCTACTGCTGAGGACTACAGGCCAGTCAGCCTTTTTTTTTCTCAGTGCCCCGATACACTCCCCTCCAGACCAGCCACGCTCAGCGAGCTCGGGCGCTGCGGCTGCTCTGGAGAGCTGGCTGGACTGCGGATGGGGCACGTCCACGCAGCACACCAGGCCCTGTAAGCACCACAGCAATCTCACGCACGTTTTTGTTCCACCAAAATTCCACTGCTACTGTCCATGAGTGCTTCCCTGACCCCCTTCCCAAAGGAAAACCGTCTCAGCAAGAGACGTCTCTAGCTTCGGCACATCCAAAAATCAAACCCGAAACAGCGTTTTGCACAGTTCCATCATTAATCATCCATCTTAAGATCTGAGAAACCTGGGGAGGTCTTGATGCTCCTGAGGCCAAACAAAATGAGTTTTACCTGTAGCAAATTTAACTCTGGCTTATCAAAATAAGCCATACAAACTGTGTAAGGTTGTATATCACAAATTGAAGAAATAATGGTGAGGAATGCCTCAGCTCACAGAGTGCCTCCATGCAATCCTCAGGCTCTTCCTCCCGGCAGGAGGAAGGGAAGAACTGTTCAAGCAGAAAGACTCCTCTTTTTTTCTAATCAGTCTTAAGCAGAGGTAAACTTTCTCTCTGCCC
Organism: Tyto alba; assembly: GCF_018691265.1. Lineage (NCBI taxonomy): Eukaryota > Metazoa > Chordata > Aves > Strigiformes > Tytonidae > Tyto > Tyto alba. Next base: position 34,726,892 of record NW_024881272.1, read on the forward strand.
AGGAAAACGGAGGGAAGACAAATGCCTTGAAAAAGGCGAGCCCAGTGCTGCCAGTGTCTCCCCCCTAACAACACCAGCCAACCACCAGTGCTGAGTAGCAGCAGCAGTGCCCACCAGGGTCTGCAGCGGGCAGCAGCCAAAGGCTTCCCGTGTGCTTCTGCTCGGAAGCCTGGCCGGCACGACGGGACCGCTCCTTCGGGAGGGATGCCGTCGGAAAATGTCAACCCAACCACACCAGCTGCTGAAGCACAGCCACACTATCGTGCTCTTGCTAGCATCTGGATGATAAAAGTCCCAGACTGATAAATTAATTAGCACCGGTATTTACAGGACTCAAAGGGAACAGCTCCACTGGAATTCTATCGCACTGCAACCTCGAGTCCCACCGATCCTAAAATACAAATCAGGTTTAGTTGTTTCATCGTGGCAAGAGCAGCTGCAGCTCCTCTAGAACGCTCACTATCCAGAGCACACAGAATAACGCTAGGTAAAATTAGTCTGATGGAAAAAAAATGGTGAACTTTAACACTAATCAATTTTTCCTAGCCAGTGCACAGCACAACTAAGCATTTCTGCCGGGAGAGGCAAGAGGGCGGGAGAGGGCAGTTTCACTTCTTTCAGTTGCAGGGATGGTTTTAACAGCTTGAGGTTTCCAGTGAACCACAGCACAAGCCACAACAGTAAGTGTTAGATTCCATGAAAACAAGGAGCTTTACACGAGACAGCTCCTGGAAAGAGAGAAGGGTGCAAATACGCAACTATGTCATTTACCTATGTAAGAGAGCTGTAATAAAAAGGGCACTGTAAATAATTAAGTGGCTGACGTGTAGTTTTGATGACTTCTATGCAATTTGATTATAATGATAGTGTGTTTGATATGATCATTTCTAGACACTGACTAGAACGTGAAGAGGCACATACCTAAACAGTTGCAATCAAATTAATTGTCTTCTAGCTTGACTCACCATATAAACAAGTCTCATGTTTCCTTTCCACCTAAAGACAACTTCATCAATACCTATAGCTTTGGGAAATGAGCATATACGCTTCCCTCCCCAGGTCATTTAGCCTACAGGGCCTTATTCCAAGAGAGCATCGACACAACAGTGCCTGAAACCCTGCGTGCCCTGGATGTGCACGTGCAAACAAAAACTATTAGCACAAAACGGCACGCAGAGTGCCTGTCCACACGTGCGTGCATGCGTAGCTGTTAACCTTTCGTTGGGCGCCTGACACCCCTACAAGGAAGCTGAGTCTGTTTTCCAAGGGTAATTCAGCAGGGAGATTCCTCTATTCCAGACTATAATGTGTTTTTATTCTGAATTCATGTTTTAAGCTCTTAAATGCCTATTACAGTAAAAATAAAAGTAACCTAATAGGTATACGTACAAGCTTCTCCCAAGAAACTCACTGTTTTTGGAATAATGATACTGGCCCTCCACTGGGTCATGCTTTTTGAGGTTAGAGAGCAAGGCAGGCTGCACACAATTTACAGACACAGCCAGCATTTGTTTTATCAAAACACCAAGAGTTTAACATTCTACAGGGCTTGGCTTTTCTGCACTTAACCCCACACTAAAAATGGGACCAAATTATAAACAGTAACTGCTACTGGAAGTTATTTCGCCCCTGTCACTTCCTCGTACTAGGATTCGCCCGGCTTATTTCTGAGTGTAATTGTAAACTGAAGTTATCTACTACAAATAACTCACAATTCAAATATATAAACAAGTGACAGATGGATTCAGGCAGAAAGAAAACAATAACAAGGAAATATTAGTCAGGCCTTTGGTATGTCAAGAGAGCAAGGGTTTTGTTGTTGGGGTTTTTGTGAAAACTCAACAGCAAAGGAACACTTAAAAGTCAAATCTTGGAGGAAGATAACGAGACAGAAACCCTCAAAGCATTCCTACTGGAAACAGCACTGAGAAAGCAGAAAGATGTTAATTTTAAATTTTTATACCTATGTATGTGCATGTGTATGTATTTATTAAGTAAAGGATGGCATTAATGTTTGTGACACACTGAAGATGTTAGTGCAGCAAAGATGGATCAGGAAGTGCCTTCAAAGTAAGGACATTAAGCTTACGATGATGAGTTATTTGATGAGGAATTGGAGGAGGTGTAGGGGAGAAGTCAGCAGGAGGCATACACTGAGTGAAAAAATTTCTTTCCATGTATGTTGCTTTCACTCTACCAGTATTTGCTGCAACGTTTGGAATTAAGATGACAAGATAAATATATCTGTAGCTATCTTTATAGCAACATACTTAGAAAAATGTTACGACAGTTGTAAGAAACACTCCTCCCTGTCTTGAGAAAACTGAGCTGTGTATTACTCCGCTTATGTTAGTGTTTCAGAGTGCCTAATGTTACAATGGACATGGCTTTTAATTTCCATTTACATTACTCTTCCCATCATACCAATCCCAAAGATTGCTCTACCTCAATGTTCCTTTTTATTTTACATAACTCAATTAAATAAAACAAAGGGAACATTTATCTCTTAATCAGAAAAAGAACGTAACTGTACCCTTTAATCACAACTTCTCCAGATGCCACATATGGTGTAAGTTAGCATTCTGCAGCAGAAACGTATCACATTACTCTTGAAATAGGTAGGAAACGCAGAGATGAAAACTAACCATGAAACTTAAGCTGATTCAACAGGCTGATTTATTTTTTAACAATATAAAATACTCCCTAAATTAAATATACTATTTTAAAATATCCTAGCAAGATTTTAAATATTTATGCATTAGAGAGTAGCGTGAGGATCATATTTCTACCTCTGCTACTGTCGCTTCTCCGTCCCAACCACGCTTGCAGGGGAGCGGAAAACAAGAATCTGGCGCTTCCGAATCCCAGAACTGAAGCATTTAAAAAACTAAAGAGTTTTGTCCTGTTGTTTTCAGCGCGGGGAAAAAGAAAAGGATACTGGTAGTTCCACCAACCGGTAAAGGAGCCCCTCCTGAGCGTGCTGTGAAGGCGAACAGGTGACGCTTCAGACGCTTTTAGGGGGATATATATATATATATATATATATATATACATGGATAGATGGATGGATAGATGGATGGATGGATGGATAGATGGATGGATGGATGGATGGATGGATGGATGGATGGATGATGATGGATGGATAGATGGATGGATAGATGGATGGATAGATGGATGGATAGATGGATGGATAGATGGATGGATGGATAGATGGATGGATAGATGGATAGATGGATGGATGGATAGATGGATGGATGGATAGATGGATGGATAGATGGATGGATGGATAGATGGATGGATGGATAGATGGATGGATGGATAGATGGATGGATGGATAGATAGATGGATAGACAGATAGATGGATAGACAGATAGATGGATAGACAGATAGATGGATAGACAGATAGATGGATAGACAGATAGATGGATAGACAGATAGATGGATAGACAGATAGATGGATAGATAGATAGATGGATAGATAGATGGATAGATAGATAGATGGATGGATGTATTCGTTTTTAGCGAGGTAGGCTCGGGGGCACAAGCACCGCCCGGCGAGAGGGAGGCCCCGCCGAGCTCCGCGGTGCCCGCACCCCCCCGAGCCCCCGGGGGAGCCCCGCTCACCGTGACTGTCCTTCTGGCCGATGCCCTGGGTGCGGATGAGGGCCGAGAGCCGCCTCACGTCCCCCTTGAAGACGCACTCGTGGACGGGGAAGTGCGCCGGGCACTTGTCGGGCTCGGCGGGGGGGCCCGTCCCGCCGGCCGCCGGGCCCCCCTTCAGCGGCAGCCGGTGGTGGTGGTTGCTGAAGATGCGGTGCCCGCCGGCCCGCCCGCCCTTGCCGCTGCTCCCGCGGCCCCCGGTGAAGATGCCTCCGGGCGCGGCGGCCGCCTCCTCCTCGCCGGGCGCCAGCAGGTCCCCGTCCTCCTTGCTGGGCTTGTGGTCCCTGCGCAGCGAGCGCAGCTTCTCTCCGGTCATCGCCAGCGGCGGGGCCCCCGCCGGGAGGGCTGAGCCGCAGCCCGGAGGGGTCCGATGTGCTGCTCAGAGCCGCGGCGGCGAGTCCCGGCCGGTCGGCATCGCCGCCCCCACCGAGGAACCGCCGCGGCCGCCCTCAACGGCCCGGCGCCGCCGCCGCCATCTTGGCTGGGCAGCTCTCGCGAGAGCGGCGCGGCGGGGCGAGGCTGCGCGGGAGGCGGGAAGAGGGCGGCGGCGGCTGAGGCGGCGGCTGAGGCGGCGGGAGCGGGGCCGGCGACTCCCCCTCCGCTGCCCTCGGCGGGGCCGGGGAGGGCTCAGCGCTCGCACAACCTGCCCCTCGCCGGGGAAGGAGCCCGCCGGCGGGGCTCGACAGCCGCCGCTGAGGCGAAGGCCGAGCCGGCAGCGCTCAGAGTGCCGCGGGCGGCCTCCCTAGGCGGGAGGCTGCGCTGCGGTTCAGGTCAGGGCCGAGGGGTATTATGCCCACGTTAATGTATCCGCGCTGAGAATATCTGGCATTCCGAAGGAAACAGCTGCTGACAACTGGCAGTAAGGGTCTGATCAGGGCTCGGGGATTTTCTGCCCACGTTAATGTATCTGTGCTGACAATATCTGGCATTCTGAAGGAAACGGCTGCTGACGCTGTTAAGGGTCTGCTGTTGTGTGGGGTACAGGGAGAGGGAATACCTTGTGGGTCGGGCAGCTTGGCTTTCTTCCCCTGAGCTGACTGCACCTCACAGCGGGCTGTGCTTTCCTACAGACCTTCCCTCCCGTGTCCTTGGGCCGTCACTGCTGCCACGGGCTCTGGCTGCTGGGGAGTGCTCCCGGTTACCCAGGCTTGCCTCAGCCTGCTGTGGGAGAAAAGCACCATCTCCCGTGCTTCATACCATGAAAGAAGGAGCCAGATCCTCAGTCCACTGCGAAAATCTGCTGTGATGACCTGTACGGATTCCTCTCAGATTGCTGTGTAAAGTGGCAAGGGGGATCCAGGAGCGTCTCAGTTTGAGGCTTAGTTATGCAACTGTATAGATGACAGTGTATATTCTTTATGCTGCTGCGTGCCAGAGGTGTAAACAAACTGCAGAGCAATGGAATTGGTGAGATGAGCCAATTCCCCTTGTGTGCCAAGAGAACAGAAGCCCTGGGCTGCTTCCCCGGTCATGAAAGGTCAAGGCATGACCCTAACTCGTGCGTCTCCTCCGGTGTTCCTTCTGTGAGTCCTCTTGTGAGCCCAGGAGAAACAGGCTGCTAATGCTGTTCTGAACAAAACCTCACCCAGTCCCTTCACTATTGATCCATTTTCCTTGTTTGTGTGGCTATTTCATTCACCGAGGTAAGGGGAAAGAGAAGGAAAAGACCCAGAGTGACACACGACTGTGAAACAAGAAGTTATCTGAGAATGATGGGACCTGGACAAGTTGTCTTCCTCAAAAGGAGGAGTCCTGTCCTTATGTCAGTCCTTGTAGGAGCAGTATCATCTTCTAAAGTAACTGTGTTAGGTTCCGAGCTTCCACATTTCCCTGCAGGAGCTCCTTCTTTAGCACTAGTTCTGCAAGTATTTACTTACAATAGTGGAATGAATGATTTAAAAAAAATGATGTGTCAAATTCCAGGTAAAATAGATTTTTTTATTAATGTTTTCAGGGGAAACAACCTACAAGTTGCCAGGAAGATTAGCTCTGCTGTGATAAAAGCACTACCTTTCTGGGTGACCTCTTTCTTTACCCAATTTGCATCCTGTCCTCTCATGCTAAGTGGCTATGATGAATTCTAGGCAGAGATGGGAACTATGAAGTGTGATTTCTGTGCCTGCTGTCTTCAGAGTGACAGCACAGCTGCTTCTCGCACAGCTATTTACAATTCTAATACAGAATTCTAAATAATTATAGGGGGGAAAAAAAAAAAAAGTCACGTTTGCTCTATACTCCATTGGTCTTTCTGACATTATTCTGGCGCTTCTTGTTTTTAGAGAAAATTAAAACCTGTTTACAAACAGAATTTGAGAGGCTGACACTGTTAACAATTCTGATGTCTTCTGTCTGTTCTCCTGTGCTGCACCAGAGGCTGTTTGCCCCGGTGCTGTGCGGGAAACACATGTGGTACTTAGCTAGTCTTGTCAGGGAGAGGTAGCAGCTCAGGTTTCAGCTGATGTTGGAAGCTTCACATTGCATTTTTAATTACTGAAGGCCAGCCAAGAGGAGACAGAGGCATGAAGTCACTGTTTACCAGCTTGTTATGGAGTCCCTTATTCCATCCAGAAATACGAGTGCATTACTAATGAGGACTGCTCTGGGAAAGCTGATGTTTGCAGTGAATCCAGATGTCCTCCCATGCTAGGACTGTGCTGTGTAATTATTATACACCTACAATTTCTTGAGGATGTTTTGTTGTTTTGTTGTTTGTTTTGTTTGGTTTTTTTTACCATCTAACAACAGAACTTTGTTTTTATATTCTCCTTTTCCTTAAATTACTCAAACTGCTCTCTTCCAAGCACTATCCGATTTAAATAAATGTAGCAGGATCAGATATTGTGGCAATGTGGAACTCCATTTTCTACAGCTTCTGGGCTGTGAGTCTATGGAAACTTCATTTACGGAACTCCTCAAGTAGGCAATAAATAACGGAGGAATAATTTCTCATGGGTGTATTCCTCAGAAAGGATGCTGACTTTTTTAGTATATAAATTAATAGGTCAAAAAATAGAGAGGAATAAACCACTATAAATTTGTACAAAACCCAAACGTGCACCTGCATGTATTCTAGTTATAAGTCTAACAGTAACATTTAAACTTATGAAAAGTACCCAGTCGGATACTGAAGGCACCCAAGTATAGGGAAATGCTCTCCGGTTGCCTTTTTCCTTATTTCCAAAAGGAAAAAAAAAAAAAAAAAAAAAAAAAGAGGTCCTGGAGGACAGTGAGTGGAATTTGCCAGCTCTGGAGAAAAGTTCTGCCTCTCCCGGGGAATTCAGAATGAGTGGCTCGAGAGATGCTGGAGTGCAATACAGGTCTCAAAGGGGAAAGAACATTTAAGGAAATTAACAGGAAAAAGTAGGTAAGAAATGTTCAGATGTTGCTGCCTCAGTGGCTTCTGTTCAAGTGATTCTCTTTTCAGCTGGTGCCGTCCCGAAGCACTTTATAAATTTTTATACCTCCTTATTAAAAAAAAAAAAGAAAAAAGGCATTTCCTCAGGTTGCTCAGACTAACCCGCGGGCCAGCACCTGCAGAGCTCCCCGTTGCCGTTACCGAGCGATGCCGGGATCCGCGGCCGTCAGAGGAGCGACAGCACCGAAGAGCCCTTGCCTTCTGCGCGGCCAGGGCAGCCTCCTCCAGAAACACCCACAAACGCCTCCCGCGGGCTGCGCAGACAACCGGGACCTGGAGTTGGAGGGAGAAATTTTGTATGACACGGAAATGAATCAGTTTTCCCCTTTGCCTCAGCCTGACCATCCCGAAGTTCATCGTACGAACGATTCTCGAAGGAAAACAGGCTCTTTATGACGCTGAGGCTCACTGAGACTGCCAGAGGTTACCTGAGACAGTGACTTCTTGTCCCGGCGGCACGGAGGGAGCAAAGCAAAGCTTTCCCCGGGGGATTTATGAGGACATTTTCCACAGGCCTACGGGAAACGGCGTCGCCACACGCTTACATACCTCCGTCCTAAATTCCAGGTTTCCACTCTGTGCTGAGGCTGAAAAATAGGCTTGAGAATAATCAGTGCGCTTCTTCCACTTAGATCCAGCGTTGCGCTAAATTTACCTGCGAACGGTGTGAAAATTATTTCAAACTCAGCCCGAAAAGAGGGGAAGGGGGGAGGAGGAGGGGAAAAGCTCTCCCACCCTTCGGCTGCGGGGCCGGGGCACGGGGCAGGAGGAAGCCGCTCCCTGTGCCCCCAAGCCCGGGCTGAGGGGCCGCCCGCCATTTCGCCGTTGCCAGCCCGATCCCCTCGGCCCAGCCGGGCCGGCCCCGCCATTACGGCAGCGAGCCGGCCGGCGGCTGGCGGCGCCCCCCAGCGGGCGGGAGGTATCTCGGCCAGACGCCCTGCGGCGCGGGCACTGCCCGGCCCCGTCCCCCCCCCCCCCGCCCGGTCCATCCAATAGAGGAGGGGGTGGAGGAGAGGCCCCGCCCCCAGGGCGCCCGGCGCGGGCGGGGCTCCGGCGGTGCCTGAGGGGCCGGCGCGAGGCAGCGGTGGCGGGAGCGCGGCCATGGAGCGCGGCGGGGCGAGGGGCTTTCTCCCGCCGTTCGCCCACTTCGCCACGCAGGCCATCCACGCCGGGCAGGAGCCCGAGCAGTGGCGGTCGGCCGCCATGGTGCCCCCCATCTCCCTCTCCACCACTTTCAAGCAGCGGGCCCCCGGGCAGCACACGGTGAGTGCGGAGCTCCCAGCCGGGGTGGTCCCCACCGGCCCGCCCCGGGGTGAGGGGGCTGAGGACAAAGGTGCCGCGCCCCGGCGGGGGGGGGGGGGGGCGGTGCTGACCCGCCGGGGGGGCCCGGGGCGGCGGCAGGCCCCGGGTGAGGGCGGGGGGGGGGCTCCCGGCTCGCAGCGCCTGGAAGTGCTTTCCCTCCAGCTTCTCCTGAACAAAACCCAACCGTCTTCTTGTTTTCCCCCCCAGGAAGCGGGCTGGGGGCCGGGGGGGGGGGGAGGCACATTTCGGGTGATTTTTAGGTGGGAAGCCGCGGGAAGGGGACACCGGCGGCACCCGGCTGCTGCGCGGCTGGCCGTGCTTAGGATCCGGCCTCGGCCGGATGGTTTCCACCCAGCCGGGGTCTTTCTTGAAGTCTGCGTGATAACAACACTTCCCTTTGCCGCTGGGCCCAGGCGGAACGCATTTTCTCGTTTACACAGCTTGTGGAAGAGGCTGCTTCAGTGGACCTTCCAGACCGAGCGATTGTTCCATAAGTATTTTGCAGATGTATCGTAGAAAGTACTGGAAATGTTGGTGTTGAGTTATCATGAAGCTTCTGATGGCCACCATGCATGTGCGGGGGGAAATGGCACAAATTTGTAACTCGTAAATCAGTATTTGTGCCAAACCTGCGGTCTGAATGTCACGCTGTGCTGGTTGGGCAATAGGAATTTGCCTTGTGATCTTTGATTCCACTCGAAATTCCCTACACGGACTAAAAATGTGAATGCTTGCGAGCAGGTAGCTGTGTCGAAGGAGTCGTGCGCTGCTGTGTTCCCACAGTGGCGACAGAGCAGCCACGTCCTTGCTGCCAGATTCCTGAATATGACAAAGTTGTCATTAAAGAGAAATCCTGAAAGTATGCAAATACCAGGATGCTTAGCCAGGTTCTCTCTGTAACAAGTGCATCCGTGCATGCATGAGTATTTTTTTTTTTTTCCTCATTAACTTTTCTCAGTATTCACCTAAAAGCTGTTGCACTGAAACACGGAACTTGGTCTGATTGCATGCCAGGGAAATGTTTGAGCTTTCAAGAACTTCCGATGGGTACAGGTTGGCACTGGCCGGTGCCCTGTAGCATCTTTCAAGCAGAGCATCGTGCAGATGGGACACGTCCTTCCTGATAACTTAAGACCGTGTGGACTGTGTCAGCCCAAGGCTTTTTCTCCTACAGAGACGGATATCTAGTAAGAAGTAGGAGACTGTGTCTAAGAACGTGTCTTTCCCCCGCTCACCCCTAGAAACCATTTTCAGGTTGGGGATGCCCAGTCGGATGGTGTGTACAGCAGTTGACGTACCCAGAAAACCAGCCTGCTGTTCTTGGAGGAGGTGGATGCGTAACCTGGGTGTTGAGCATGAGTGCTTTTTAAGGAACTTAGTACTATTATTGCACAGAACTTTCTCAGTGCTCTCTCTTAAGTTATGTTTCCTGCTTTCACAACAGGGTTATGAATACAGCCGGAGTGGAAACCCGACCCGGGATTGCCTGGAGAAGGCTGTGGCAGTGCTAGATGGAGCTAAATACTGTAAGCAATTAATGGGTTCCTCAAGCAAGATATCAGCATGTGTGTCTCCTGACTTTCTGCACTAGCCATAACTTGGGGAGCAAGAACACGGAGATCTCGGCGGCGGTGGTATCCCAGCAAGGCTTTCACAGCCTCTGACTACTGGTTATGGGCAAGAGCTGCTTTGTGGCGTGAAAAAGAGTTCAACACTTACTGTTCAGGAAAGTCCAGCTCAATCCTTGGGCTTTCTGTAGTGCTTCCTCTCGCTACATTTAATGCTTAAGCTAAACTGAGTCCATCTTTGTGAATCCTGGGTTACACTCTGTGGAATCAGCACGGTGCTTTTACTGAATCCACTTAACGAGGTGACCTAAGAAAGAGCAACAGAACAAGTTCCTTATAAAAGCAAAGTGAGGAAAGAGAAGGCAAGTTTGACAAGGTTTGTATCCCATTAAAAACAGTCTGTCTGCCACTTACTCTTTTCTGTTTTAGGTTTAGCTTATGCTTCTGGCTTAGCTGCTACTTTGAATATAACTCACCTGTTAAAGGCAGGGGATAAGATTATCTGCATGGATGATGTCTATGGAGGTATGTAAAGCAAAAGTGCCGTTTTGATCTTTATTGTGCAAATGATCAAATGTACCTATTTGTGATTGTCATGAACTTCCTGAATTTCCCACATGGGACCTTACTTTTCTTTAAAGCCTTTTCACTTTGTGAGAACACAGAACACTCCTGTCTCATTTTGGCGTGAGAAATTCAAACACTGAAAGATTCTGCGGCACAATGTGGAGGTTTAAAAAATATAGCTAACTAGTGATATATGCTTGAAGGAGGGGAAAATAGCAGCATCCTAGCCTCACATAGATTTGTTTGCGCAGCAGGACCCTCTGCAGTCCAACATAGCAGGGCTTTCCAGCTTCTGCTATTTCTGCTATTCCTTTCCTAGGTTTGACCCTTTACCAACCAGCATTTTGTCTGGACTGTTTCAGACAACTGTTCTGTCAACTTCCCTGAAAGCACAACCTGCATCTGCTGTACCCATGTCTTCTAAATGCTTCAGTGATGCTGCAGCCCACTATTAGGTTTTGATCTTGCATAGGTTGTTGTATTTTATGATTCATTCTTCCAAGAAACTCCCCCGTAAAAGAGTACATCCACCCAGCTAAAGTCCTTCCAAAGGTTGATGCCACCCCAAAGACCCTAGTAGGAAAGCCTGCCAGGATGCCCTGTTACAATCAGTGTCCTCAGTGCCCAGCTCCTGTGTTTCACTGATCAGCAAAGCTTGTTGTCTCCCTCTGTCTGCTTCAAGGCCTGGGCACAAAGAGATCACATCTGCTGCGTTCTCAAAGGAAGGTGAGAGAGGCCAGCATCAGGTAGTGTTTTCCCAAGCAACAGCTGGAAAACCTTTTAGCAAGAGTAATCACCGTTCCCATCGCTCAGAGTGATTACTGTTTGCCAGTCAGTTCTCTCTGCTTGTACACATCAAATATAAAAACACAGCTGTGTGGTGTGGTGACACGCTGGAGGGCAGGGATGCCATCCCGAGGGACCTGGAGAGGGCGGCCTGTGCAAACCCCATGGAGATCAACAGGGGCAAGGGCCTGCCCGTGGGTCGGGCTGAGAGAGTTGGGGGGGTTCAGCCTGGAGAAGAGAAGGGTCCGGGGAGCCCTTCGAGCGGCCTCCCAGGGCTTAAAGGGGGGACAGGGGAGGGGGGGGGGGACTCTGGGTCAGGGGGTGGGGGTAGGACGAGGGGGGACGGGTTTGCACTGAGAGAGGGCAGATTTAGATGAGATGTAAGGCAGAAATCCTTCCCTGTGCGGGGGGTGAGGCGCTGGCCCAGGGTGCCCAGAGCAGCTGTGGCTGCCCCCTCCCTGGAAGGGTTCAAGGCCAGGTTGGACGGGGCTGGGAGCCCCCTGGGCTGGGGGAAGGGGGCCCTGCCTGGGGCAGGGCGGGGCTCTGGGGGGGCTTTGAGGTCCCTCTCACCCAAACTAGCCTGTGATTCTGAGATTTGCTTTTAATGTCTTAGTTATGTCATGCCGGATAGCTCTTCTTCAAAGTACATCTGGAGCCGAGTTGAGTGTAGACAGCAGGAATCCCTACTGACAATCTGCTCCTTTAATTTTCAGCCCTCCCACCACAGAGCTCAGTAAATCAAAGCCATTTGGCCAAAGCATTTTCTCAGTTTCTCACTTCAGAAAGGCACATAGGTGTAGTTTTCAAGGAAAACCAGTTCACCTGCTCATCTGAGCCTCAACGTGTAGTGGTTTCTGCAGAGATGGATTTCACCGTTGCGTCCCTGAATTTCGTTTATGCCTCTGTTGGAAAGAGGCTGGCTTCCCCACAGACAGCCTCACGCGGGGTAGAGTTCACACCGCGTGACATGGTACATCTGCAGATCTGCCACTGTATGTGCTCAGCCCCTTTGGCCTTCCCTCGGGTTTTAGGGACTCCTTGTGCCCCAAGACCCTGCTTGCTTTCCTCCTAGGCTGTGCTTTCCTGGCTCTTGCTAGTCGTCTTTCCTGCTCGTTTTCTTGCGCGCTGTGGCCTGGTCCTCTGTCAGCCGCTTCCTCGCCGTGGCCTGCGCTGACTCCTCTGTGCCAGGCAGGGTTTACTCCTCCACCACGCTTGCCCTGTGCAGCCTTTAGTTCTTCAGCCCCATAACAGCAACCTTGGAGTTGCTGGGTGCTGAGTGTTGGCAGGTGGCCCTGCTCCCTCCAGGCTACACGGGCTTTGGCAAGCTTTCAGTGCGGCTTTTGTGGAAAGCCTGGCTGGATAGGAAAGCAGTGCTGCGCTTGCTAACTCAAACGAGTCCGCAGTGTTCAAGGTTGTCAGAAAAACAGTAAAAGAAAATTGAAAGCTCTCGGGCAGTGCTGGAAAGCGTATTGCGTGGGCTGTGTTTGGGAGATGCTGGGTTTTGGCAGGCGTGAGGAGGAGCTGCAGGTAGTTGGCATCTCTGAACTCTGAGTCGTTGCTGGAACTGCTTAAAAGGGCTGCTTTCAGTGTAACCTCTCATTTCCATCTAAGGTTTTTTGTAGCGCGCTATTATTAAAAGTATGTAAGACTACTATAAAGCAACTTCTCTGTGATTTGTATTTGTAAAGCAGACAGCCTACGTGGAAGTTTCCCATGCTTGAATAAGCTTCTTACAGCACAAGAAAGAATACGTAGCTTCTTGTAGAAATAAAAGTGTTTCCTTAAAAAAAAAAAAAATATTCAGGTGTAGCATTCGGCACATAGAATCAGACTCTGCATGTACTCCGACTTTATGGCTAGATAGCAAACTGCTGTTCTGCTTAAGTGAGTAAATGTTGAATAACCTTGGCAAAAAGAGTTAATGAATTAATTTTTAATCCAGACAATGTTGCCACATAGTCAGTATGTTGCACAGCTAGTGATCAACTGGTTGCTTTGAGTTTCTTCTTTTAATCTTTCCAGTGAAAGGCTTCAAAGACAGAAAGGAAGTAAATAATTAGTTTTTTATGTTCCTCGCTACATGTTTATTTAATGGAATGATAAGAAGCACAGTAGCTGGAGTCTTCCCCTTGATTCTTCTTCTCTCAGATTCTCAATTAAACTTATTAAATGGAAAAAAAGCGTTTGAAAACACATGGTGGAAAAAAGTTCTTAAAAGTGGGGTGGAGAAAAGAGGATGTAAAAACTGGAACTGCTAGCATATGCATGGCAAAGGGCTGGAGGAAATTGAGAAGGAGGCAAACTAAAAGGCGTCTATTTAATTTTCTGATTAAAAAAACCTGAACAGTGCTTCATAAATCACTGATTCCGTATTCCCATTAATACTCTTCCATGAAGTTTAAAGCTACAGAAATCTGTAAACTTTCCAGAAGTAAAAATAATACTAATATGCCATTTACTGTGCACAGCATAAACCTATACCCTCCTGACTTTCTGTGGATGCATACAAGAGAGTGGAGATCGGTGAAGGAAAGTTAAGGAAGTGGTTTCATTTTGTGTCTCTGATTTTTTTTGTTTGATTGGGTTTTTTTTAGGTACAAACAGGTACTTCAGGGAAGTCGCCATGAAAATGGGTTTGAATGTAGTTTTTGTTGACTGTGCAAAAGTGGAATGCCTGGAAGCTGCAATTACACCAGAGACCAAGGTAGGGGAGAGGAAAATTGCTGAATTTACTTGCTTAATGTCGTTAAATAATTTTATTCTTGCTCTTGTTATATTGGGCGTGCGTGTCAAGGCAGAGGGAGCTGTGGGGGTGGCCTCTGCGGGGACAAGTTGGGGCACAGCTGGCTCCATCATGTTCCCACTGCTGGCCCCTTGGTGACGTTTGTGGTGCCTCACTGAAAACACCTCGAGAAGGGCAAAAAACATCAGTGAGAGAGAGAGAAGGGGAGGGAAAAGGTAAGAAACAGCCGAGGGAACACCAAGGTTGGATGAGGAGGAGGAGGAGGAGGTGCTCTGTGGCACTGCAGCAGATAATCCTCTGCTCTAGCAAAAAATGATTCATCAGGAAAAGGCTTACAAACGTTTGGGCATAAAGTCTGTCTTGTGGCTGTGTCAGACCTTCTCCAGATGTGAGGCACTTGGGTTTTCGAACGCTTGATGTTCTTCCCATGTATCAGTTGTTTTTGTGGGAATATTACCTCTCCCAAGAAACCTTACCTTCCTTCAGCGGGAACGCTTTCTTATTGCCACTCTGCAAACCTGCATGGGAAGCTGACACTCGACACCTTAACACCTAAAGGTACTTAGGACTTAGGCACGCATCATCACCAGCACTGTAAAATCTCTAAACTGATTTGTGTTGTTGAATTACTGCAGCTCGTTTGGATTGAAACGCCCACAAACCCCACCCTGAAGGTCATTGACATTCAGGCCTGTGCAGATGTGGTACATAAGCATAAAGATGTTCTTCTAGTGGTAGACAACACTTTTATGTCTGCGTATTTCCAGGTAAGCGCTTTGTTCGTTTACAGTTACCCCATTGTTTCGGTGTATTCAAAGATACATTTTTAAAACGGAAGCACCACCAAGGAACCGTCGTTTTGATCAATGCACTGTAAAATGCCCTGTTCTGTTTCTAAATATAAGCTGTGTACTGCTGCTCTTTACCTTAGTAAAGATGGTATGCACAGTATTTTACAGCTGGCCACATACCGGTATGATACCAGCAAAACCGACATAGCTCAGTGGTCAAGTAAACACACCGAGTCCAGACAGTCAGGTAGGCCACTGGGAGAGTGGCTTCTCTGTCGGTCCAAAATCATGGGTTTTAGTTCTCACTGATGGAAATCGTAACAGGCCTGTTAAGTGTCCTGTGTTCTAACTTGGATGTTTTCATACCAGTTTTTTTCTATATGCTGTTCATGAGCTGTTCTGAACCACTTGATATTCCAAAAAAGGTAGTAGAAGAAAAAGTTAAAACAAGCAAACTGCGTTAAATCTTTCTTTGAGACATTCCAGTTACCTTTTTCTTCAATATTTTGGTGAATGTGTGGCTTAGAAGTTTGTCATTTTGATCTCAAACAACTGGCATACCTTTTCTGCTTTCATAACTAGAAGACGTGAAGTGAAGATAATTTCTTAAGTTCTAAAAGTGCTTCAGGATAACAAACTTCAGTGTCTTGCTCATCTTAACGTGGGCTAGAAATACTCGTGTATTTCCCAGGAGACCAAGCTAACCCTCGTATTTTAGGACTAAAGTTAAACTTTTCTATGAGTGCAAAAGGCAAGGTGTCTTTGTTTTTGTTAAGAGTACTGAGACCTTTATAAATTAGGAGAGCTTTACAGAAAGTGTTAGTGCTTAGCTAAAGCAGCACTTGTACATACCAAAGGCTTGGTGATTTTTCTCCCTGCAATGTACATTACTTTGGAAAGACATGTGTGAAAGAAGAGAAGTGAGCATCTGGATATATGAGCTGGTTAATGTATCTTTTATTGGCCTGGTGCTAGGAGAAAGTCAGTTGTAATGATTAATTTTAGTAAGGATAATAGGTAATGTCTTTAAACCCTTCCAGGCTGCTGCTGGTACACTGTACTAAGAAGCTAATAATTTTAGAGTGATTTATGTAGCAATATTGAATGTAAAAGGCACTGGTGTTTATGCTACTGTTCTCCTGGCTGCATATTGGGAAGGCACATTATCCACGTTCCTCGAACAGACGTCTGTGTTTAACCTGACAGCAGCAGTCTTTTATTCTAAATCCGCTTGCTTTGTTACCTTTTAACATATCGATACGCTTCAGCCTTCATAATGTATTTACATTATGTGCAAAGTCCTTTACTTAGTGACTGATTTAAAAAAAAATTGTTCATTATTTTTTGCCCATCAACATTTCAGTTTGCCTCACCATAAAAAGGCTTCTGGGAGGAAAACTGGGAGGTTTGGCAAGAGAGCCCTGGCAAACAAAACCCTTTACACTTTTTTCAGGTTTTTGGTTGTTCTTTTGGTGCAGTATCACCAATACTGATATCTAGAAAACAATGCCATTTTTTTCCTTTGCAGTCTGTGTTGAGGACTTCATTTTCTAAGGAAATATACTTTAGAGTAAAGACTGTTACTTACCCTGCCTCAGCTAGGCAATATAACTAGTTTTTTTCACAAATATGAACAGGCTGTACATTAGATGTATTCAATCAGTCCTCTCCTTGAAGCCGGTGGGAATTAGACCAGTGCTTTAAAATCACTTTTTATTGTGGGTCCTTTTTATTGTGCTTATCTGGAATCAAGAGTGCTTTCCTGTGCTATTGTTTTTGTTACGTATTCTATCTATCTTCATTCTCAGGTTTTTGTGTTTGTTAAGTTTTGTGTTAAGTTTTTGGGGGTTTATTTGTTTGTTTGTTTCCGTTTCTCCACCATTTGCTGTGTTGGATCACAGCCTTTCTGGATAGCTTGAAATGAGCCACAGCGCGCACAAGCTTTAATCAGACCTATTATTATTTTTATTTCATTTCAGCGTCCTTTGTCTCTGGGGGCTGATATTTGTATGTATTCTGCAACCAAGTACATGAATGGTAAGTGTGTGAGTTCAGCACAACTCAGGCTGGCTATTTAAGAGCCGTCCTGGCTGTGGGCACTTCACAAAACGAGCGTGTCTGCCACTAATTCTTAGATGGACCATTAGAGATGGACCCTTGAATAGACCATTGGTCTTTGTAGTTCTTAAACTGTCCCTGGGAGAACGAACATTGACCTGACTTCAGGTACTGGGCCTAGAGGTGTTTATAGCCATGTTGGCTTTAATTTGCCTACAGCAAAGCAAGTGGCCTCAGCAGAAGGTGGCTGCCAGAAATGACATTCAGATTCAGAGGAGGTTTCGTAGGGCTGAAGTGGAGCCTGTCCAAAAGCACCTTCGCTGGGTTCTTTCCCAAAGAGCCCAGACTTGGAGGTAACGTGACGAGCAGTGCTGTGCCCTCCTGTCCCCAGGGCTGCAGGTAGAAGTGGAAGTTCTTTGGTTGGCGTTCCCTCTGGCGACGTCGAGTCCTGTGCAGCACCCTGCTCTCTGGCACGTAGCGGCTGGGGGCTCGGGAAGGGTCTGGGGGTATGTGTGCAGCACCTGGCAGAGCTGGCCAGAGCTTCAGAAAAAGCTGAAATCTGCCTTCTGATTCATGTGCTGCACAGGAAAGGACGGCTGTAACAACCTGAAGGGAGCCAGGGTCTCACAAAAATGGGACTAAGCACCGAGACTGAGAGAATGGGGGTTGTGGCAGAGCCCTGGAGCAGGTGGAGTGGCTGATTCTGTTCTTGTCTTCTTGTGTTTTCAGGACATAGCGATGTTGTAATGGGTCTTGTTTCAGTAAACTGTGATGATCTCTATAAAAGGCTCAAATTCTTACAAAATTGTAAGTAGTCAGTATTGGAAACACCTTGAAATGATCCCTATTCAGATACACCAGCTCATAATGGGAAGCCTGTAGCACGCACACCCAGTATGAAATCTGGGGTTTTTTAAACTCATTCACACATCAGAGGATGTGCCCAATGCAGAATTTTCTTACATAGGTTGATTTTAACAATTTTACTGCCTCTTAAATGTAATGAATAAATTTCTGTACAGTGTTCCATCTGCCCACTGTCTACAACAGAAGGAGTAAAGGTATATTGTGTCTAATAAATTTAGTCCTTGAGTCTTCACTTTGTTAATTCAGATCGTTAATTGGCTTCCTATGTGTGTGAGATGAGGAAAACAGATTGCATCAGATGTCTTTCCACTCGGTTTGTTCGAACTTCAGAAATTTTGGAAATGAGGACTGTATTTCAGTTTATTAAAAAAAAAAAAACAAAACAAAACAACCCCCCAACCCTTTGTTTGACGTGGAATTTTGTTTCAAATGTCTTTAGCTCTTGGAGCTGTCCGTCTCCCTTTGACTGTTACATGTGCAGTCGTGGTTTGAAGACACTAGAAATCCGGATGAAACAACATTTCCGCAACGCGTTGGCTGTCGCTCGATTTCTTGAGTCAGATTCCAGGGTGGAGAAAGTCATTTTCCCAGGTAGGTTGGCAAGACTTCAGAGCGGGTGAGGTCTCTGATGGCCTCGAGTACTGTAGCACTACGTGCCGCTTGCGCACCCTCCACGCGTGGTGACTCTGGGTTAGGTGTCCACCCTGGCAATGGGCTGTTGCCACGTAGCTGGGGTGTGTGTGTGTGTGTGTGTGTGTGTGTGAGCTGCTTTACCCTTTGAAGCGGTGGTGATTAACTTAAGGCAACTTCTACAAATTTCAGGCCTGCCTTCACACCCTCAGCACGAGTTGGTCAAGCGGCAGTGTACGGGCTGTCCTGGGATGGTAACCTTTTACATCAAAGGAAATCTTGAACATGCTGCTACCTTTCTCAAGAATTTAAAGGTAAATGACAGTAAATACACACTACCTTAGGGGGACTTGAGCCTCTCCTTTTGAGGGTGATAATGGAAGAAGTGGTTTGTCTTGGGGCTGGGGGAGTCTGTCTCTGTACTTGCAAAGCTCCTAAAGTCTTTTGGGTGTAACCATTTCTAAATAATACATTATCTGTAAATAGGAGGCTAATGAGAGGGAAAAAAGGATGCCTCAGCTCATTTGTTTACACAGTAGGGTGTAGTATATCCAGGCTAGCCCAAGCATTGCTCCTAATAAAGGGCCTGCATACCAGCTGTTTGCAAAAATACCTGTAGTATTTGAAAGCAGAGAAGCTGTGGCTGGTGTAATGCTGCTGTAATATTTTAAAGTACTCATCAAGAGAAAAACTCACTGAGAAATTATATGAATCATGAAGCGAGAGGGAGTCCCTCAGTTTGGAGAATAGTTGTTTGCTTGTTTTACCTAAACTATAGGCTCTGGCTTCTGACTTTGCAATGTATTAATTCTGCCAGTACTCTTTAATGTGTTTGCTAGTCTTGATCTCTGGTTAATTTGCATCCTGCTCTTGTGTTTTTGCTGTTTTGTTCTTGGAAAAACAAATCAGTAATACCTGACAAAGGTAAAGCAGAAACTCCTTCTTCTCCCTGTCTTTCTTACTTGCTAGCTAATGTCATCAGCTGAAAATGAATTTACTAAAAAATATGATTTTTCCAACAAAATATCCTTTTAAATGAGAGAGAGCATTTGATCCTGGCACGGGAGATCTACCAGCTTTGAAAGGAAAAAAAGCATCAGAGAGTATGTTCCAGAAGTAGTCCCTTATGAGTATATTCACTTCAGTCCCTTGACTTGGATAATCATCAGATTGTCTCTAGGTTGGTACAAAAGTAAAGCCATTTCCTTAAACCTGGCTGAGAAGAGGGTTCTTTGGTCAATAGGTTTAGGGGTTTGGGGTTTTTTTTTAAAGGAAAAAAAAGTCAATATGAGCAGCCAGGGCTGGAGAGAAATGTTGAGGGCAGTAAGTGCATTCACAAAAGACAAATCATGAATCCTTGTTCGAGTGCAGTCGGCTCCCTAGAGAGCCATTCTGTCATCCAGGACTCTATGCCCGTAGCTCAAAGAGCAGTGCTGAAAAGAACCTTGATTGATTTCACAAACACTACTCCTCTTAGGCACTGAGAACTTTAGGCTGGTTTTCAAAATACTAAACTAACCATCAGACCCGAGCAACGAGTGAGAGAATCTGTTCAGCCTTATGAGGAGAGTCTGAACCGTTTGGGTTTTTTTTTTCCCATCAAGCCTGCCATTTGCCAGCCTGACAAGCATAGGAGGTAAGTGTGAACGGTGAGGGGTGATGCTGAAAGAAGAGCGTGTAAGGATGGGCTATTATCACTTAAACCTTAGCTGAGATTTTTGAGGTCGGAGTCTGTTCAGGCAGCCTGCTCTATCCTTCCTCTGAGCAGAATGACAACTGGTGGTGCCCAGGCAGAACCTGCTCCCTCGTCCTGTGCGTTTTCCCTTCTGCTCTTCCTCCGCTGCTGCCCATGCATCGCACCGGGGAACTGCTGCTGGGTTGTATTTGCTCAACAGGGGCATATTTTGATGTCAGTTTTGCCTCAGTGTCTCTCTGGAGCCATTTTAGGACAAGTCTATTCTAAACTTCAATAGCTTTTACCTGATAAATGTACGCTTTTTTCCCCTAATTACAGCTAATACATTTTAAAATGTAAAAATTATAATAGAAAAAACTAGGAAAAAAAAAAACAAATGAACTGCTTCTTTTTCCTTGACTATCTCTTTCTAAGCATTCATGACCTTACACTTCTGATGTTAACTTCTGTTTCTTTTTTCCCGTAGGTCTTTACACTGGCTGAGAGTCTGGGAGGATATGAAAGCCTAGCAGAGCATCCGTAAGTCCTTCTTCATCATAAAAGTCT
Organism: Tyto alba; assembly: GCF_018691265.1. NCBI lineage: Eukaryota > Metazoa > Chordata > Aves > Strigiformes > Tytonidae > Tyto > Tyto alba. Next base: position 34,747,521 of record NW_024881272.1, read on the forward strand.
AAAAAAGCTGCAGAGTAACACAAAAGCTACTATTTCTAGAGTTCTAAAATTTTTCTAGCACACAAAGCCAAGGTATTTTGCATACAGCTGAAAATCAGGGATAGTATGTTGTGTAGCACAGAAATGAGTGTGACTTTTTGTGCCTATACGAATGCAGGGATGGGAGCATTTCCACGCTTCCTTGTTTTAACCGGGAGACTGAGCCGCGGTTTGTGGCTGTAGTAACAAATGCAGGAGGTCAGCATGTGCTTGAGTGAGTCGCACTGGGCAGGTTTGGTGGGGCTGTTGAGGACAGGAGGTCTGCGGTTCTGCCTGCTTACACAAGGGGGCACGTTCAGTGTGCTACACCACACTGCCTGTCTCCATGTCAGGTCAATTTTGTGGGGATTTAGTAATACTTAGTTGCCCCTGTCTAGGTTCAAAGGCTAAAAATAGGATTTTTGTGGAATTAGATTGTTTTACTTAAATCCAGTTTGCTTTTCAAAGAGAGGCATGGGAAGTTATGGCTAAACTTATGTGCTAAATCATTTCAGTTGCTCATTTTGGAATAATAGCAAATTTTAAAACACTCCAGCAGTTGAAAGGTAATTGCAAATTGGTGGATGTCAGTGACTGAGCATATGGGGGAAATAGCTTCTCACCTATATCTTCCATAGCTGGAGAGAATGAACTCTTCAGTCCAACTGGGTACAGTTTGGCAAGTGAGCTGAGAAACCAGAAGTTAAAAAAAAAAAAAAAAAAAAAAAAAACCAAAACAAAATTAGGAGATTTTATAGTGGAGATTGTATACTATAGCTGTTTCTCCATATGCTTAAAGCAGAGCTTTTAGGTATGTTTTTTTTTAGAAGAAAAATAAAAGATATCTAGAAGGAAGAGGAATAGCATTTTATCCTTTTTCAGTTCCTGATTATTAAGTATCCACTGCTTATTCATCATTTGTAGCTTGGAAATACTGTACTGAAATGCCAGGAGATACAAATCTCTGACATGTCTGTAGTTTGGATAATTTACAGTAACTGATGATATGATCTCTCGCCATTTGTGGCTTAACCCACAGGTGATACACAAAGGTGTAAAATCTTCAGGGAGTTTCAGGGGTTTCTGGCAGGAAACTGAATTGCTTGGTCTTTATCAAGAAACGTAAAAACTTCTTAGAAAAAAGGCTATTTTTTTTCCTCCAGGGCCATCATGACTCACTCTTCAGTGCCTAAAGAAGATAGAGATGCTCTTGGAATCAGTGATACGTTAATTCGCCTGTCGGTTGGTTTGGAAGATGAAGAAGATTTACTGGCAGACCTGGATCAAGCTCTGAAAGCTGCGGTAAGTGGGTTGTTACCTTAGTGCCGTCACCCTAAAAATAATTTCCCCTCTAGTCCTCCGCCTCTCTCCCTAGACTGTCTCCCGGCAATTCTCACCTCGGTTCATTTTCAGGCTCCCCACGGGCGCTCCTCGCGGAGCGTGCGTGCAGTTGGGAAGCCGTGGGCAGGTTTCTCCGTGCAGGCAGGTTTGCAGCCCTTGTCAGTCACGATTTGCGCCGACACAGACTCAGATGGAGCGGCCGGGGTGACGGGGACGGCTGCCCCGGGTCGGGCTGAGGGGAGGCTCTCACGGAGGCCTCCCAGTGCTTGGTGTGTGCTTCGGATTCTTCATGTCATAGTGTGAGAGAGGGTTGAAATGTATTAAGGAGCTTCAATAAAAGAGCTTCTACCAGACAGTAAGTCCAGCAGTTGAGTAACGCTATCTCATTTATAAACGCTACTTCGACTCCTCTACCCAAAGTTCTGTATTCAGACAATAGGTTAAAATTGTTCTTTACACGTGGTAACTAATGTGATGCCACATAACGACTTCTTCTCAGGGCAGGGCGCCTAAAATCCGTGAGGTGTAGCTGTGTTTGTGTGCCAGTACAAACGTGCAGGGCAGGCTGGTTAAATGTGTGTTGTCTTGTGGACCTACACAGGTTTGTGCTGTGCTTTGGATCAGCTGATACTGTGACTGAAAGAACAGTGGGGTTTTTTACAAGCTTTTTTTAATTTTTTTTTTTTTTTTTTTACTGGAAAGCATTAGTCATACCTGAAAAAACAGAAAGTGTGGGCACTTGTCTTTGAACCGGTACCTCGCTGTGGTTGATCCCCTTTGGCAGCCGCAGACTTGCAGTTTGATGTACCAGTATTTCATTGCAGAATGTGCCCTGTCGTACTGCGCGCTGTATTTATCACACTGTGACTTATCAAGAGCATTGCCAAGGTCTTTGGTTTTTGCAGTTGCAGATAACTTATTAGGGGAGTTGCCCAGATGATCCTAGGAAGCAGATCACGTTGTGTGAAAGGTCCTTTCTTTCTCCCAGAAGGAGGTCCCTGACCTTCGGGTACGCAGGAGAGTTCCTCTCGATGTGAACTCTCACGGCAGCTTTAGATGTGGATGTGTGAGCAAAGCTTGTGAGCCAGACGCCTGCCCGGGCACTCTGTCCCAGCCCCTCATTTTGTCTGCTCTCCAGAGCTTCAGTGCGGGGCTCAAATCCTTCCAACCTTCATAAGCATAATGATGTGCTGGGAGAGGAAGGAGAATTCCCTTCTGATCCTGGTGGGAACAAACAGAGCCCAGAGGTATTGCTGCCAGGGCGAAGCGCCAGCCAGGCCTTACAAGTGCTGTTGGAGATCTTGGGGTATCCATTGCTCAAGGAATTGTACCAGATCTTTGGTTCTTGTTGCAAGCTTAGTCTGTGTTCTCAGAACTGCCAACTACCGCACGCAATCCCATCCATAAAATTTATTATTCTGTTTTTACAACCTTAGGTTCCATTCCCAAGTAGCCTGTTTGCCCAGTAACAGGACTTTGCTCCTAGAAAGTCAAAACCTTTGATTTACAAAACTCCTAGTGTGTCTCTGTCCACTTGGTCACACGTTGCTCCCACACAGGCAGATGGAGGTATTGGGCACGTTGCTACCAGGCAGTGAAAAATTTCATCAGGGCAGCAGGCTCTGCCATGGCGTGGGTGGGCAAGGGGGTCCAAGAGAAGGGGAGAAACCGAAGACTGCAGCCAGGCGCACGCTGAAGGGGGCTTCAGCAAGTGTCAGGAGAAAGTTTAACAAATAGCCACGCTAAAAAAGCATGGCTTTCCTTCTCCCCTTCTCCCAGCTTGTACTTTCATACTGTAGGAGCAGCATAACTCTCGTTGGTTTTCTGTTTGTTCTCTCTGAGTGGGAGCTCTGCAGATTTGGTGACTCCTCAGGAGTCTTTGCAATGCTGAGGACAGAGTTCACAGTCTTTGGTGGACCTTGAGTCGGCTCCAAGTCATGGCTGAGGCAGGACTAGGTTCAGCCCTAACTTGTTCTGCTCTACATCCCTGCAGGCACCTGCATTGCAAAAAAGAGCTTAAAAAAATAAAGGTGTTTGAAATACAGAGTTTTGTCTGTGTGAGAGAGCATGTGGGATTGGTGGGTAAAGTATAAATTTGAGTCCTGCAGCAATTGTAGCAGATGTGTAGTGGTTTGATGAATTATAAAGGCAGATTTTTTTTGTCGCTCTATTTCTCTCTCGCTTTTTTTTTTTTCGTTTGTTGATAGGAAAAATTAGCAACAGTAATTGCATGTTACAGTAACTTCTGGATGCCAGCACAGAGCATGAAGATAATCTAATGCCAAAATGTATCTTATTTATGAAAAATTTTTTAAAAGTGCATGGTTGATACAAGTGCATAACATAATTATTTCTTGGTTTTCCTTCTCATTGCAGTTTGCAAACCATAAGGCTTGACGTTTAAAACCGGAACTTGGAACTGAACATTGAAGTGGCTGGAGAAGATGACGTGGATAGCCAAATCACTAATGATTTTTCACTTGATTTGCCTTTGAGAATTTAACTGTGTTCAGTCGAACGCTGGACTCCCGGGGAGTTTTCTCTCTTTGTGCTGTCAGGTTTATTCTGCTGATGTCTGGCTGGGCACGGAGCGCGCTGTGGCACACAGCCCGCGCTCTCCTGCGGGTCTGTTCCTGTTGCATCGTTATCCTCTGGCTCTGGAATTTATGGAGCCAGGAAAGCTGAGTTTGCGAGGAGCTGTGGTGCACACCCGGGAATATTATCCTGGCTCTCTCAGTGGAGATTAGTGTTTCTCATCTGTCATGCTCATGGTGCAAGGGTGCTCGGTCAGAAGGGTTGGCTTCTGTTACTGCTCCTCGGGACACACAGTTAATTTTCTCAGATTTTACGATCCAACAGTCCCAGCTTAAAGCCTGTTGATTTAATGAATGTGTTTAGATGCTTTTTCACCTGTTGATATTTTATGGAGTATTGAAAATTAAGAGAAATCTAATACCTGGTAAAACATACTTTTTAAAGAGGATTCTTTCCCTTTTCTAAAAGAATCATGTAATGCTAATTGTGGTAATGATTTGGTTTGTATTTGGAATGGGAAACGCTTTAATTAAAATATGCTTTGAATTTGCCTGATATGTGACTTATTTCGACGTTTACACTTACTGCTTGCATTCAGAATCAGGTGATAAAATGACCCTGGATTCGTTTTAAATTTTCCTGTGGGGAAAATGATGTCATCGATGTTTTTTCTTTGTCAAGAAAAAAAGAGGGATTCTAACACATAACAGCTTGCCCTGCGGGGAGCGTTCAGGCGCCTCGGGGTGCAGCTCGCTTGGGGTGGGTGGTGGGCGGCTGCCTGAAGCCCCTGTGAGGGACCAGCCCTCCCGCCCGCTTCCCCGCGACTCACCCCAATACCTGTGCTGAAGAACCACAAAAGGGAGGCACAGATACCGCGGGTATTTGTTACAGGACACCTGGCACAGGTCGCTCTTGGTAGAAACATTTAGCTTTCCCGAGCGAAATGAAAGTTAGTCTTGCTGGCGGTGTCTTTGTGTTAGTTTTTTTTTTTTTTTTTTTTTTTTTCCCAGAGCTGACGTGAAACGAGGGTTTGGTGACTTCCAGTGGCTGAAGCTGCCTTAGCTGATGGTACGGAGCAGCCTGACGCGCGAGTGAGAGGAGGGAGCTGGAGCTGGAGCTGGAGCTGAGGCGAGGGGCTGGAGCCGGCTGCCCGTTGCGGTGGGACCCGAGCAGGGACGCTGTCGGCTGCCGCTGCGGTAGGAGAACGGAGCCCGCGGGCTCTGCACGGCCGGGCAGGGGCTGCGGGGAGGGGAATGAATGCATTTCACCTCGCCCTCGGAGGGGCTAGTCCCAGTCGGTGTCAGCTCGGCTGCCAGGCCAGTGAAACGTTGAGGGTAGCCTGTTCATTAACTTCCACGGGAGAAACACTTGCTGTAATCTCCAGATCTGGTTTTAACTCTGAGCAGCACACTGGTGTGAATTTCTGTGGGGAGACTTCAGCAAGTAAGGTTTTGGTGTATATAATTAAGGAGCCCGGCTTTAGAAGCCTCGAGAAGCTCCGGACGAGCGGCGCTGGCGTTGGTGCGGGGGGGGCTGGCGGCTGAGCTGGGGGACATCACCCGCAGACGGGTCGGATGGGCCCGAGGTATGGGGTGAAACACAGAACACAAGGGAAATCCCATCGACCTGTCTGGGCACCGTGCCTTCCGAGCAGAGACCAGTTACATATACTGGCACACAACCTGAATAATCTTATCTGGAAGGATTAACTCTTGGGAAAGCCGGGATGAAGCTATGCATACCCGACAAACACCTCGCTCATTTGCATGTGAGTATATTATAAAAGCATGTACAGAGTGAGTAAGATGCTCTAGGGGATGGAGGCTGGTGGGTGGTATGAAAATTAGGAGCTCTTATTATTTTTCAAAAAGCCCATAATTGGGATGAAGAGCCTCAAAGGCATCGTGGTTGTAACGTGAGAGCTCGTAACTCCCCACTCTGGTGGAAACCATCGTCTCTCCCATGTTAACCTCCCTTTTAAAGTGTCATGTTTGTGGTTACAACATTTTGCCTAAATATCTGATCTAATTTCTACATTCCCAGTCCAGATAGTTTTTGTAGTGTCTTCACTAACACAGATGTAATGAGTGATGAATAGGGCCAGCTTTACAAAGGATAAACTGAAGATGTGCCTGTGAGAAACGGAGCAGGAGATGCGACTGTCCCAGGACCGTTTGCACCCTGGGTGGCTGGAAACCCCCCACTCCCTCCTCACCCAGAGCGAAGCGCTAACGGATGAGCAGCTTGCATTTATCCCCTTCCCAGGAGATCAGGAACCAGAGGTAATTTTTCCGTTGTTCTTTATTCATCTGAATACCCTTGATCGATCTTTCCAAATTAGATCACAAACGTCAAAATAAGATTTCACTGAAATGTCAGATACGGGAGCTGCCACACTGAAGTGATGCCTGCGCTCGGTTCGTGGCTGGGCAGAGGGGAGAGCCGAGCCCCGGGAGGCTGAGCTGCGGGTCAGGGCTCTGGAGGGGACAAGAAATCGGCACAGGTCAGTCTGGGGGCAGGAGTTGGCAGCAGTGAGGGGCTGGGTCCTGCTGTCCTGTGTCATCTGCAGCCTCGGCGTGGCTCGGTTTGGCTGTCTGGGGGCCAGCTTGGGAAGTATTTCACAGAACCACAGGCTGGTCTGGGTGGGAAGGGACCTCAAAGCCCCCCCAGTGTCACCCCCTGCCCCGGGCAGGGCCCCCTTCCCCCAGCCCAGGGGGCTCCCAGCCCCGTCCAACCTGGCCTTGAACCCTTCCAGGGAGGGGGCAGCCACAGCTGCTCTGGGCACCCTGGGCCAGCGACTCACCCCCCGCACAGGGAAGAATTTCTTCCTTAGATCTCATCTAAATCTGCCCTCTGTCAGTTTAAAACCATCACCCCTCACCCTATCCCCACCCCCTGACCCAGAGTCCCTCCCCACCTTCCCTGTCCCCCCTTTAAGCCCTGGGAGGCCGCTCGAAGGGCTCCCCGGAGCCTTCTCTTCTCCAGGCTGAACCCCCCCAACTCTCTCAGCCTGGCCCCCCAGGGGAGGTGCCTCCTTTTAGTGCATCTTCGTGGCCTCCTCCAGACCCACTCGAGCAGGTCTGTGTCCTTCTGATGAGTCAGGTCTCTGTCCTTGCCTTGATGCAGCCCAGGACACGGTTGGCTCTCTGGGCTGCGAGCACACGGTGCTGGCTCACGGGCAGTTTTCCATCCCCTAATCCCCCCCAGTCCCTCTCCTCGGGGCTGCTCTCCAGCCACCCCTCGCCCAGCCTGGGTTTGTGCTGGGGATTGCCCCGACCCCTGGGCAGGACCTTGCCCTTGGCCGTGTTGAACTCCATCGGGTTTGCCTTTTTGCAATCAAGTCAACCAAGTTGCAAGTGTAGCTGCATACAACAGCTTTACCATCAGGATACCCTTCCTCCTGCTGAGGTTTTCCCAGCTCTAGCACACAGCCGTGAGCGCTCCGTTAACCACAGCTGCTGCCTGCGTGGGCCACTCAGGAGGGCCAGTAAGGTTGCTGGGTGTCGTGTTCCTCCAAACTGTGGGTTACTGGTTACGCCAGGTGAGCAGCCCGTAAAGCCCACCCGCAGGAGCTCTCTCAGATGCGTCTGTTTTTGCAGTCAGCGTGCAGCCACTACACTGAGCAGTGACCTCCAGGTCCCGGCGTGGTAACTGTCGGTCTTTGGCTGCTTGGGAAGGGGTGCAAGTGTCTGGTTGCCATCAAAAGAATAGCTACCGTGGAACGTAGAGCTTGTGTTTTCCCTAGTTCTGTGGCCGCTGCCTTCCGCAGAAGTGAATTGCCTTTATACCATTTATCTGGGGAGAGGACAGGTGGAACTGCCAGCAGCTGAATTCTCAATGAATTGTTCGGTGATTTGCTTAACACACGCAGTATCAGCCTGAGGTTGTTCTCCCCGGGACCGGGCGCTGGCCTCGCGTTGGACCTGCCAGGAACTGGTCCCGTTACGGGGAGGGCTTCAGGTGACTGGCAGGAGAGTGCAACAAGCTGATTTTACATCTGAACAGAAGATGATCCTTTGAGATCTCCTCTCAATATCTGTTCTTTCTCTGACTTTCCTGGAGTCATCCCATCTGCCTCCTCTCATGGGCCGACTCCAGATCCATCATGTGTTTCACACATCACATTCCTTCTGAAGTTAAAAGGATGGGTTTCATCCTCTGATTAGATTTTGCAGATGGGGATTCAGATTGCATTACCCTTCAAGGGGAATTTCCTTTTCATGTCGGGGCCCAGATCACACTGAAAGATCACTGCTCGTTTGCTCTTTCCTGGGCTTGGCTGTGAGAGTTAGTGGCCTGTGCGGAAATAAAATGCCACCCGTGCAAGTCCTGCTGAAAACTTGCATTGCAAACGGCAGCGAGGGCGGGAGTCAGCACTTCCCCTGCTCTCCCCCAGCCTCAGATTCCCCTAACTTGAGCTTTTTTTGGCATTTATCGGCTGCAGTCACAGTTGCAACTGTTTGATGAAGGGCTTTCTTGTTTTCCAGCCACAGCACAGCCAAGAGCTGTACCACATTAATCAGAATAGTTCTTAGAAACTTCCAGCTTTCACTTACAGGAAAGTTGGTGCAATTGAAATCTGCGATTTGTCATAATTATATAAACTTGTATATGTAGAAAATGTCAAGCGATACCATACATATTTTCCATTTCAGTGGAGACACTCGCCCATTTTGCAGATTTGCAGTCTGGCCCTTGCTGTCACCGCTGACCCTGAACACAGAAATACGAAGACGCTTCATCTTCTCCTGCTGCTGTAGGTCCGTGTCAGGGCACAAGCTGGGAAATGGCAGCTTGGTATCCTGCACATTTATGGATTTAGTGGACTCAAAGGCATTAACGCCAGCAAAGCAGATGCACTTATGTAGTGGCACAGCTTCCTGACCATTGCAGGCATGTCTTTGTGAAACGCTAAAATGAGTCTGAGCCTGATAAGTGCTTCATAATTTTTTTATCTGCTATTGTGTGCAGTAGCTGACTTACAAATGCAGTTTTTATTTCTCCCTTTTATCATCTTCCATTAGGACAATATTGATTCTCTCTTGTCTTGCTAAAAAGCCAGGTGGTGTAAAAGGTAAATAGAGCTGTGGCCCCTGCCCTGCCTGCCTCGCCGTGGCCAAAGCCAGCTCCAGGTTCCCAGAATTTCCCCCCACTCAGCTCGTGGGGGGTGAGGACTCCTCGGTCTCCACAGACACCCAGGTCTCTCCGGGCAGTTGCTGGGGTTGGAGACTCATCCCCATCCCACCAGCAGGATCCCCGCGATGTCGGAGCAGGGGAGGGGATTGAAAGATTTTTTTTTTTTTTCCCTCCAAAGGTTTCAACCTTCATTTCTCGCTCGATGAGCAACCACAAAAATCTATTTTTCCTCTCTGTCATAATGCATTTTTCACCTATTCTATTATCCTCCCGCTTTATTAAGACAAAAGGCTGGGTAACTGCCCGTGTTTCCTCCCCGTGTTTCTCTACACGGGTGTCTGCTGGCCCCAGCCTTACCGACCAGGGCTTGCGCCTCAGCTCACGCCCCTGGGGCTGTCGCGGCATTGCTGAGGGCAGAAGTGGAAAGAAAGGGAAAGATTTGATGAAAAAAAAAAAAAAGAGATGTTGCGAGCCTGACACCGTTCTCTGAGAAAAGTCTGGTGACTCGGGGCTTTTTATGTCCCCTGCCAGTCACGTGTGAGAAGCAGTTCCGAGCCCATCCCTCCAAAGTCCTTGAAAGGAGGCGCATCCCTGCGGTGCAGTCCTGCCATTTACAGGAGGAAAAAAATCCAATTAGCAGCACTTACTAGTTGAGAGTATTTGATCTATTGACGAGGAAAATTCACTTGTCAATCGATGTGCAGTATTTGAGAGAGTGAAGATGAATTAAGGACTATAGATATTGATGCCTTTTAGAAATCACAAAGGGTTTTGCAGCCATTTCCTCTCGCTTTTTTAATTAGGTTGGACACTAGAAATTTCGGGTAAATTTCTTGCATGTCGAAAGCTGCAGAGTGCTCTTAAAAAGCCTGAAAATCCTAGGTCGGCATGAGTGTCTGGAATTAATGAAGCAACTGGAGTGCGTGGCTAGAATTTCACCCGTATCTTGGCTAAATATCGAGGTTATTTGGAATGAGTAAATTAAGTCGTCACAGCTTTTTAGATGGATGTGACAAGTGGGAGGACTTGAAGCTCTAATAATGTGAGGTGGCCGTAAATGGGGCTCGTTTTATTCCTCTGTCCCTGGGGAAGGCTGCATTCGTTTTTTGAATGGAACTAAAAAAATTCATTTTCCCCCTACTTTTTTTGACTAGCGCTAAACTGGGCTGCTGTGGGAAGATCCTCCTCCTGCTCCCGGGTACCCCACGCAGCCGCGAGCTGAGCCGAGCCCGGGACGGCGGGGATGCTGGAGGTGTGACTCCTCGGAGGCACTGGGGAGGTTTGTCACAGCACCAGCAGGAACCATGTCTCAGATAATGCCCCAGCTTCAGTGCAGAATTAATTCTTCAATTACCAGCACTCCTTCATAGTAAACTCTGTCTTCTTCCCAATTTATCCTCCCTGCAATCATTAAAACTGGACTTTTATTTAAATGTATTTCTAAAGTATGTAGAAGTATTTTTTGGATCTGAAATCTCTGGTTTTCAGAGGAGCACAAGAAGATTAAGATTCCTAATTCCCTGAGAAACAGGATACCTATATTCCCAAGGGTAACCTGTAAACCCAAGCCTAAACTGCTTTTTGCTCTCAGAAAATGTGTTGCAGTTCTTGGTGGCAGTAATATTTATTTCAGATACAACAGTATGAAGTTCAGATTGTCGTCCACATTCAAGACCAAATCCCATCTGGTTTCTCAGACATACATTTTTCTTAACTTCTTCAAGTAACCCTCTGTGATCAGTTTATTTAGATTTGCAAAATCCTCACGCTGGAGACCACTATATATATAGCTGAAACAATCATGCTGGCAATTTTCTCCTGAATTCATCCTTTGGCAGAGGAGCTGGAAAGGATCCTCTGGGGTCCCGTAAAAGGAGTGGGAATATCCACCCTGCTCCACAGCTCCCTCCGTGATTTATAGCCCAGCTGCGAAGCTCGTTTAATGCAAAGTTTAGGTCAGTTCCACCATCTGGGCGCATGGAAAGCCTTTCATCATGTATTTATTGGGTTGGAGTGTGTGAACTGTTTGCACCTTTTCTGCCATATCGGCATCTCTTCATCCCCCAGCCCCGCTGTGCTACGGACCTGGGCGGGGGGATCAGGTCAGGGGAGGGGACAGGACCTGGGCTTGGTCCTGCCAAGGGAGCAAAGAACAGTCCGGGTCTCAATCCAGGTCTCCCAAATGCTTAAAAAGTTCTGACTGAGAGTAAGAGGGTATCGAAACACCTATAAGAAATGTTACGGTCTGCCAGCTGTGTCTTGAAAACCATCTGACACACCGTGGAAGGAGGAAGCCAAGCCCTCTAACCGGCCGCACTTTCCCTTCTTTAGCTCGTTGACAGATTTGGACAAGCTCCATTTTATAAGCAATTCTACGGACTGCGTCTCCTTTCCCAAGCGTGCGAGGTGTTTCTTTACCTCTCAGAAACGACCGTGCCTGACTGCAAGATGGGATGGGGAGTTTGGGCAGCCTTCAGCCGCTCTGCGGGTCTGCACCGGCCGCCGGAGCGGGGCCGCTGCCCCGCTTAAGGTGTAGCCACACATTTCACCCCGTGGACCTTCGCTCCCGAGGGGAACGGGGTGAGGCTGGAGGTGCTGGTGCCATCACAGAGTGTCTGCAGACCAAGTGGTTCCCCTCTCGCTGTGCCCCAGAGTTTGGGTAGGAAAGTTTCATAGTTAGGGTATTTTTTTATTATTTCCACGTCTGCCTGTGTTTCCCAGATGCCTGTTGTGTTCTCACCATGGCACGGTTATTGCCATCGTAATTACTGACTCTAAAAGGCTTCATGTGTTTCACAAGAGGAAAGGGAGATCTGCAAAGAACGGAGCGAAATTCCATCTCAGTTGGGAAATTTCCCAAGAGAACGTGTCACAAAGGCTCTAAGAATGAAGAAAATCTTTATATTTAGATTATGTTCATCATTTATCTCTTCTCCTCTTCTAGGCTTTCATGAGGACAGATGAACGTAAAAGGAATTCTTTCGCTTGGACACATAGAGAAGAGCAGAAACAGATCAGTTCCAGCCACAAGTGATGTTTTCTGTTCCCAGGCTTCATTTCAGAGTTCTTTCACACCCGCTTTTGGTGAGTGATTTCATCCAAGCGGCAAGTTCACAGCCAGTTTCAGCAATATGTTAAGATGGGCAAGTGGGAAGTTTAGATTTAAAATTTAGCTAGAGTACCATTTGAGATGTCAAACCAAATGTTTGTCTGAAGCGAGAAGTATCTCAGAAAGTCAAACCGGGATACTTCTCATGGGCAAAATAGAAGAGAGAGTGAACATGAAAAGAAGCAAAGATAGCGAATAATAAAAGTAAAAGCAAAAGCAATCAGACATCCCAAATCCTAAAAAATTCCCCAGGTTCCCAGTATTTGGCTCACTGAACTTTCTTTGATCCTGTTGCTTTTTAGATGGGATGTGGTCTCCTTGGGCTCATCCTGCGTTTCCTAGGGGGGCGTGTTCTGACCGGCAGCCTGAGCTCTGTGCTGGGTTTGCCTCGGGGATAGGGTCCCCCCCCGGCTGCCCCGGTCCCTTTGCAGACCCCCCAGAACAGCCCCATCCTGGTGCCTCACGTGCTGCGACCTCACGTGCAAAACGCAGCTAATGAGCATCGTGACTAACTCAGTTAAATCCCTTCTGTCCTTTCGTCTCCCAGATATGTGCTGTGCCGTTACTAAAATTCTCATCTGGGTTGCTGAGCTCTCTCTGCAGCAAACGCGAAGGCAGCTCCTCTTTCTTTCAGCACCAGGAGGTGCCTGTGCTGCTTCAGCGTTTTCCTTCTGCGTGGCGCTCCTTGTCCTGCCTCTCGCTTCTTTGCTGCCACAGACAGAGGGGAGAAGCTCATTCACCAGTTCCCCATAATGAAGACTGCCTTCCTCGGAGAAATAAATTATTTTTTAAAAGAAAAGTTTAACAAGAATATTGAAATCCGCCGAAAAGCACTGCCCTCCTTTTCTCCTTTCCTCCCTGCCTGCCTTCCAGAGATGTCTGAACTGGGAGAACAGTGCTGGTGTCCTCCTTCATGTGTGCGTTTTCCCTGGTGCTGTTGCCTTTCCCAAAGGCTTGTTTTGAAACGGCCTCGGTGCCTAACACCAAGCCTTACGCGGGGGCTTCGACACTGAAAATAATTCTCTGGCGCTTCAGCTGAAGAATCGGCGGTGGGGAGCTCCAGGCGCGTCTCTGGCAGGGCTCCCTGCCTTCCCCAGCAAGCTGGTGCCCCTGGAGCCCTGCCCTCGCACCTCCGGTCCTCGAAGAAGCAAACCAGGAGATGGAGGACCACGGAAGCCCTTGGTGGGACTCCGTCCAACCTCAGCATTGCTTGGGAGAAAAAGAGAAATCTGGTCAGGCCCAGGGGGGAAAGGGGCTTTTCTGCCCCCGGCCCTGGGCGGGAGCTCCGGGCTGTGGGCAGGAGGAAGGTTTCTGCGCCTGGGAGCGCGCTGGGGGGGACTGGGGGTTTGGGAGGACCCAGGCAGGAGGGAGCTGAGCCCGGCCCACGCCGTCCTGCAGCAAGGGCACGGCCCCGTGTCCCACCTCTGCTCTCTGTGAGCAGCTTGCCCACTGTGCCTATAATTCTCAGAGATACATTTCAGGTGGCAAAATTCACCGTTAATCCCTAATGCTGAAATACAGGGGTTTTTTTTGTTATTTTTTTTTTTTGTTTTGTTGTTTTTTTTCTTTTTTCTACTATATATGAAAACCATACTGAAGTTTATCTTTGGCTTGCTTTTTTTTTTCCTTGGGAACAAATTTCTTGCCAGCTTGTCCACTGGGCTCAGTATAATTAATGAAAACTCCCCCTGAGACTCAAAGAAACAAACGCCTCCATTTACAGCAAAGGCTAAATTCAATTTACTCCATATTAAATCCATTCTTCAGCGCAAAAATCCGAACAAAACCGTTGCAGGATTTCCAGCAGAGGCATCTGTTGCCGTGCGTTTCGCTTGTCCCCCATCCCCGGGGTTAGTGCAGCTCCCCACGTCCCCAGACATCTGCCCCCGGCCCGTCTGAGGAGGGGCTTTGCCCAGCCGTGGCACGGGGGGTTTTGCTCCGGCTGGTGGGGACGGGGCCGCCTGCTCCCTCGTTTTCTGCAGAGCATCGTCCCCGCCAGCCATCCGCGGATGGATGTGCCTGTGCTGGGAACCCAGTAATGAGGTCTGAGGGGACACGCGGGGGAGGACGAGAGCTGATTTCATCAGTTATCCACGTTACTGTAAGTGGACAGGTGCTATTTCATTACCTGTGGAGAAATGAGCTTTATTGAACCCGCTAGTAAAGGAGACGGGGCTTTCTGTTAGGAGGCTGAGCAGCAGATAATGAGGCAGCAGCTCTCCTCTGCCCTCGGATATTCGGGTGCGGCGCTTTTCACCCCCTTCTTGAGCGCTGAGCTTTTTTTGACACCAAATTTCCCCCCTTCAGAAAAGACAGGCACTTCATCTCATCGAAACCCACCTCCCCGCGCGCCGTGTGCTCTCATTTACCTCCCTGCGACCGCGGCAGAGCGTCCTCTCTGCCTTTGAGCCTTGAACCCGAGCCCTTGAATTTGACGACCGCTGCGGAGCTGATAAAGCTGGAGCCAGATTTAGCCCTCCCCGGGCTCCTGCGAGCAGCCGAGCCCCGCGCGGGTGCTTTCGGAGCTTTATTTCAGAGCTGCTGAAAAGCCCGGGTGGGTGGTCAGCCAGAGGGTACGGGGCCTCACGCCCGCGACGATCCCTCGGCCCACCTTTCCCTGAAATGCGGGGTTCCCCTTCGGTGCAGCCCCCCCTCGCCTGTATTTCCGACCGTACTCCCGAGGTTTGGTGGCAACAGCAGCTCCTGCTGAAGGGGACCCCCCCCCCAGCTCCGGGGCCGCCTTCCTGCTCCCCGGGGTAGCCAGGCCAGCAGCGGGGTGACCCCGGGACACACACACACACGGTGCGAGGCGCTCCGTTTGCGGGGACACCCCAGCCCCGCGCCCTCCTTGCTCCGGGGTGACCCCCGAGCTGAGCAGCAGCACCCCTCCTTGCCCCATCTCCTTGCTCGTATTGGGCTCGCCCCGGCTCTGCGCGGCGGGCAGGCGGGTTGTGCGGCCCGACGATGGCCTGGGGACAGCGCCAGCGCCCGCACCTTCACGCACCGCGGCGTTAGACCCCCAACCAGCTCGAGCCTCAGGATCCTGCTGGGCCTCGCTGGGGCTGGGAACCGCCCGCGGGACGGACGCGCTGGTAACGCTACGGATTAGAGCGCGTTTTACAGTGAAAAACGGGAAAGCTGCTGGCTGGCACCCCCCTCCGAGCCGCGTTTGGGCTCCCTTTTAGCGCAAAGCCCCTCCGCGTTTGGGAAGGTGTACGTGCAAGCCCAGCCTCAGACTCGCCCGGGCAGAAATTTGGCTGCTGGGTGTTGGAGAATGGCTCAGAGACAAGGGTCCTGAGCCCACCGAGCAATTGTATGATCAGAGCCTGCTCTAGCTGCTGATGCTGGGCCTCACTAGGGTTTGCCTGCAGCTGCTCGCAGCTGCTGATACAGGAGGAATGGCAAGGACGCTTCAGCCCTGTGTACCGTGGTGTGTCGAAAGCAGGTTAAGGGGAATTAGGAATAGTGGTCTGAGAAACCCAGTGTTATGGTAACGGTGGTCTGAGAAACATTGTGTTACGGTACTGTCGTGTATCGAAAACAAGTCAACAGGAATCAGAAATAGTGGCATGAGAAACTTAGTGTTATGAGAAGCTTGGGCTGTAAGCTCACTGCAAGTAGGTGGACCATGCGAATATGACCTTTAGAGCTTAAGCCAATCAGCTAGTGACTAGTAGGCGTAATAATTATCATTGTCTGTATAAATATATGTACCCTGGAGCAATAAACACACACGCTGACTGATGCTCTATCACCCACACTGAACCCGTCCCGGCGTGTCGTTCGTCCACGGCTCTGCAGCCGGGGTGTGTGGCTGGGGGGCCGGGCTGCCGTCCGGCTGGCTGCCCGCCGAGGGTTTGGGGTAGCTGCAGCACAGAGCGGCCCTGCTCGCCCCGGGCACGCCGGCGTTTAGTTTTCCCGGGCCGGTCCCTGGCTTTCCTCCTGCGGTCGGCACGCATCGCGCGGCCGGCAGCGCGGGAAAAGAGGAGTAGCCGTTAAATGGTTCATACGTAGCTCCTTACTGCTTTACCAAACACAGATTTTTAGGAAGCTTGGCTGCGGGGCCCGCTCGCTGCCAGCCCAGCTTGTCCCCGGCTGCCTCCGAAGCCCCCAAATTGCTGCCCTGTCCCCCGAGCGGGCCGGGGAGGCGGGAAGCTCCCTCTCCGTTGGATCGGGGTGTCCGGCGGGGACCAGCTTTTCCCGGCGGCTGCAGCATCCCTACCCAGGGCACGTAAATATCCCCGGGGTGGGGAGGAAGCCTTATCCTAGCACCTTTTCTATAAAACCCATCACTTGTATTTGTTTAGCTACGCTGTGTTTAAATGAGAGAGCTGAGCGAGTGGGAGACTCGCATGAAGTCTATTTGTTTTAATCTTTCACTGTCATTTTAAAATTTACAGATATTATTTCCAGTCCTTCAATTTCCTTTGTTCTAAATCCCAGTTTATGTTTTCTTTAAAAGGTTATGCTAACACGAATCAAAAGCCCCACAAGTCAGTTTGCAAATTTTGCTGCCAGCCCTTAATGACCTGCTAAAAATAACGTGAATGATTCATCTCCTAATCTATGGAAACGGTAGTTATTTGTTCTTGGCAGCTCTCTTGGGTTTGGTCTGGGCTGCAGGAGATGACAAGTATTCACAAATCAAGGAATACTGAAGCGATTTTTCTTCTTTGTGTTTCAGGGGGATGAAAAAACAATTTCTACAAACCCAGGTGGGATTTCCATGGCCGGGGGGGGGGGATACCCCTGGGGAAGGTTTCGGGGCTTCTCAAACCCGCGGTCTGAAATTTCAACACAGGCATCTGACACTAGTAATGCCATTTTTAGACATAAGTATTTAAACAGAAATAATTTTAAGCAGCAATATCATAAACAGCGTGCTTAAGAAGCCCTACAACGCTCAATATTTACTAATCTCTTAATAGGGGGCTGCTTAAATGTCCTAATAAGAGAATAAGGGCTGCTGTACTAACTTCTTCGAAACTGAAATCAACTCATCAGATTTATTAAAGCTATTTGGGCTTTAATTCCAAGCCTCCTGCAGACCTGCAGCATACTTTACTGCGAAGGTTTCACACCGCCAGCCCTTTCCTAACCCCCTGCCACACCGGGATGTGCAAAACAGCTTCAATTCTGGTCCTCTCTAAGGTGCAAATCCCCCTTTTTTTCCAGGAGAGGGGCTGGGAAAGCCGACCCCTCTCTCACGAGTTCGTGTTGCAACAACGGCCGATTCTGTTTTAATCGGGTTGGGTGGGATTCAGTCGGAGGAGAGGAACGTGGGGTTAGCAAAGTGTACTTGGGGTGAGTAGAATATTTATTCCTCTGTCCATAACCCTTATTGCTTGTGCCTGGGGTACATCTCCGTTAACTATTTTTATTTTTGCTGTGCTGGGATGCGAGTGTGTTGCACCCGACCAGCGCTCAACGTGTAAACTAGAGGGTTTATCGCTCGCTGGACAGGAATGAAACCATCCCTGTTAATATTACGTGGCAGTGATGTGCAAAGCGTTGCTGTCGGATCGATGCGAAACCGCCTGACCGAAACGGCGCGGAACAGCCTGCAAAGCATAGGCGGGGCTGAAATTTGTTTGCAAATGTTTTTGCAGCTGCTTACTGAAAATAAATAGACTTTCAGAAATCCGCGGCGGTTCGCGAATGTCCCCTTAATGGAAAGAAAAAAAAAAAAAAAAAGTCTGTTTCCTCAAGTAACCAATTTACTCGCTGTAATTTAATCATCTCCGCTAATGTCCGAGTGGCCGGGCTGCCGGGGGGAGGCCGTGGGATGCGGGGGGGTGCAGGGGATCCCTGCCCCCCTCCCCGCCCGAGCTGACCCCCGGGAAAGCGGCTCCGCACCGGCTGGGACTCCTGAGGTTTGAGCAAAGCAGGCCAGGAAAAACCACCGAGCAAGAAGTTACAGTCTACGCTGTCTTCCTCACAAATGGCTGTTTTTATAGTTTAAACCAAAAAGGTCACTCCGAATCAAAGGGTTTGGAAAAACAGGACGTGTTTTCCAGATGTAACTAACGGAGCGGGGGGGGTCTCACCTGTAGTGCTTTACAGCCAGAATATATTCCAATGAATGAAAAAAGGCGTAAAGCATGCAAAATCCAAACATCCATTTGAAAGCCTGTTTATTTAAAATGTGCTTTTTATCGCAGTGCTGAGGAAGGATAAAGTGGCTGTGTATAACCATCTAACAAAAATATTTACGCAGCTCCAGAACTTCCACTGCTTCTCTCTTCCTGGCTCTGCAAGCTTGTCAGGAGGTTTTTCTGCAGGTTTCGACGTCTCCGTAGAGCCCAGACTGGTGGGCAGGAGCGGCTGGTTGCAGCACACCCAGGGCAGCGTAGAGGGAGCTGTGTCATCCGGCTCGTGGCTTTGAGCAGGAGCAACTTGACCTCACCCTCTGGTACCTGGCGCTGCGAGCATCTCCCCGAGTCACTGGGGACGCAGGTACGGGGAGGAAGGTACAAACCAGACAGGACCGTCAGGTTCTGGCTCTTAGTTGCCAACAGGATGGTGGGCTTGTCCTCAGTCGTCGAGGAAAGAGCCACAGAAGTGGGTGCAGAGGTTGAGGGGAACCTGGGCTGGTGGGTCTGGTGGTCTCTCTGGTTGGGGAGGAGTTCTGAGACGCGCCGTGGGTTTAATCTAGGCTGCCCCGGGATGAAAAGGCAAGGGGGATGACACGTCAGAACGCGTTATGGTCAACAGCGTGGAAGGCAGCAGAGGGTGTTTATGTGCTGTAGCCAGCAGGTTGATTCTCTTCTGGTTTTTCATGGGGAAAACATGAGAATAAAAGGAATTTGCATCAGGTGAAGATAGTAGTGGAAAAGCCACCCCAAAAAAAAAAAAAAAATACAATTGCTATCACAGTTTTCAGGTGGGGTTGGTCCCAGTTACCGTTTTCATTTGTTGCTTCAATGATGATGACCATTCTACAGGAGAGCCTGAAGAACGGAAGGTGTTTGTGGGTAACACTGAGCTGGAAGGAGCTGCAGGCATTGCATTTGACAGGATCAGGCCCAAAAGGATCTTGGAAAGTTGGAGGTGGTCCAGCAAGGTGCATCAGTCAGATGAAATTAAAGCTTTAGCGGAAGAAAAATCCAGTGCATCAGTGCTAGATGGGCAAGAACTTGGAAGGCAGCAGAGCTGTACGGTCCAGGGGACCATGTACTGAACAGGAACAAGCAACTCTGCAAAAATAGGAAGTTTTACTTGGGAATTTGGACCGTTTTCTACTTTCCACGGTGCTGGTAAGATTTCAGCTAAAACACTGTGCCTGGTTCCGAATGTCCCACCTCAAAAGAAACATGGAGAATGAGATGCAATTTGGTGGGAAGGCCAGGAGAGCTGTCCCACGGGCAGTGTGGGCGCAGGCACCCACGAGAAGGGCCGGGGGGGGTGTGGAGCCCGCGGGGGAGTCACGGTCCCCACCGTGTCCTCCCCGTGTCTGCACCCACCCGAGAGCCGGGGGGGGAGCCCGAGGCTCCACGGGAATCATGCGCAGGGCAGGCCCTTCCCTCTCTGAAGCAAGGGGAGCTGCTAAAGGTATTGACTTTAATGATATGCCAGATGACTATGCCTCCCACTTATTGACCTTAATTGTGTATAAAATTCTTATAAATCGGATAAGCCTTGAAGGAAAGACCACAAAAATAGTGCAGCTGCTGGTGAAGACACTCGCAGACTGCAGTGTGTGATATAGCTACAGGGAATGGGTTTTTATCACTAGGAAGGAAAAAAAGCACCACAAACTCCACCTTTTTCTGTCCATAAAAATTGAAGAGACTCAGGAGAAAATGCTACATATTTTAAGCGTGTAGCAGGGAGATGTTAGGAGAGGCTGAGAAGTCCAGGCCCCCCCGGCGCCGGCTGCACCGTCTGGCGATGTTCATGCCTTCTGACCACGGTTGGGAAAATGCTCTTGGGCTGCTCCATTTTTCTTGCTTCTTGCCAGCCACAACCGCTGGAAAAAAAAGTCATTTTGGGCGGAGGGGCAAGGGAGAGCAACAGACGAGCCCAGCCCCAGAGGTGCTTCGTGCCAGGCCCTTGAAGAGGGTTTGGTTTGGCCGTCCCTCCTGGCACCCCGGCCGGCGGGACCGCGGCGCGCGGGGCTCTCGCCGTCTGAAAGTTTTCTGGTTGCTCCTCCAACGTGTGTCCTGAGCCCCCCTCGGAGGGAAATGGAGGCGAAGCCTCCCCAGCTGCTGATGCTGGGAGCCCAGGGCTGCGGCCAAGCCGTGAGCACGCTGGTGGCTGTTCAGGACAAAAAGCGGGGGCTGAGGTACAAAGCTGGATTATTTGCAAATGGGTTTGTAGAGCTGCGATGAGTTAGGGTAGGAGCAGGTTAACAACTGCTGTTACCGCGATTGCAAGTAGTGCTGTTACTATTCAGGCTGTTTCCTGTGATAAAATAGTGACGTTCCTGGGCACAAGCCAGGATGTGGTAGGTAGCCTCAGGAATCAAAGACTGAATAAAAGTAGTCTAGCCTAAAACCCATGAGATCTTATACTGAAAAGATTAGTCTCGTGATCTGGGAGGAGGAATGCGTCTTGCCTTTGAACTTTTGGGGCTGGGAACAGCGCAGTTTTCATTACATTGTCTCTACAAGCACTTGATATCAAATGAGATTATTTATTTGCTGCTGGGTCCAAAAGAAAAAGGGAATTATGTTCTGAATAATAGCAAGTCATGTTTAACTTGCTGTTACTGCTGGAACCAAAATATGGTGCAATTCTGCTCGAAAGGCCTTTCTCCGACCTCTGGCAGTTGCATGCCTGCTCCCTTCTCATAACCAGTGAATAATTTTTTTTCTGCCCAGTTGAGTTATGGTATCGGTGTCCAGCAGATTTTATTACTTGTAAGACCAGTTTGATGTGAGGACCATAACTCTGTGGCAGTAATCAAGGATGAAACTCCTTTTATAGCACTTAACGCTGAGCTCTTTGTGTTCATCATGACAGCTGCGTGTAGGAATCCTGGATTTATTTTATTTACTCTTCAGTGACTATTGTGTATAGTAACTCATGGAGCTTACTGACCCCTCGTTTTTGCCATCAGCTGACACCAACAGAAGTGACTCCAATGACTTCTTGGCTTGTTAATGAGCCGTCACGCTCGGAGCTGCCGAGGGAGGGACGCCGTGGGTTGGCACATCACTCTCGTGTCAGCGCTGCCCGCGGTGTTTGCTGGACGTATGAGAATGCCGGGAGGAGGAGGATGTACTTTATAAAGGGGATCGCCCGGGGAGATTTCTTCTCTATATGTCTGAAGGACTAACGAAATAAAATTGTGCATGGAAATGTATCACCCAGGGAGCTGAGGAGTGTTTTGTCTGCGAGCTGTCCCCACTTGCAACCCATTAGAAATGTTATCTGCTTCTTGAGTGAACGCTTACTGCCCGCTCACGGCGCGTGAAGCCGACGCGGTGCTGGGGGTGTTCCCCCCCGCCCAGCACCCCCAGGGTTGGGGGGTCCCATCGCTCAGGGATGGCAGCACCAGCTCCAGCGCTCGCGGATCCTCCGCATTCCGACGGTGCCCGGCACCTGGGCACCCGGGAAGGGGGGTCGTCCCCCCCCTCGGATCCTCCCGCCTTGGTGCGGAGAATCACAGCCCCGTGGATGTTGTGCTGGGGGCTGCCTGGAGGTGCCTGTCCCCCGGGTTTCCAGGGGTTTCCAGCCCCTCTGTCCCTCTCTGCCCGGGCATCCTTGTGCCCACAGCCGGGGTGCCGGAGCAGCCGGGGGAGCCGGCGCGTAGTGCCCTCTGCCCTTCCTTATTCACATTCGCTACAGATTCCTTTCCTTATTCATATTCGGTACGGATTCCTGAACTGGAGGAAAATGCTATTTCTCCTTTCCAGACTCAGCGATGGAAATCAAGAAGCTCATTCGCAGCACAACTTGCAGAAAATATATTAAATATCAACACTAATTAGATTAGCCTGGCTCAGTACAATATTGATATTAATTCGATTAGATTTAATTTAAGAGGAAGCAATGTTTAACTTGATGCCCAGAATAAATGAGGAGGAAGGTAGTGAAGCTTTCCTCCTCCACTAAAAAAAAAAAAAAGACAGATCAGAAAGTGAATAATGTTTTAAGCTCTGAAGAGAGATGCCGTTCCAGGTGGTGGGTGCCGCGGCCGTTTCGGCGTGAGGCACTGGGTGAGCTGACAGGGACCTGCCGAGCAGCGGCGGGGGGAGAGCATCCAGCCCGCTCGCACGCATGGCAGCTCCTTGTGGGGGGATGAAGTAGCAGAAAAAGGGCTGTCAGGGGGGAAAGGGGGGCAAGGCCGGCGGCTCTGTGCGTGGCCCGAGCCTGCCCGGCTCCCTGGCCCGTCACCCCTCACAGCCCCCCCCGCCCCGTGTTTTCTGGACAAGGAGATACCAAATCTGTTGGCGCACAGTGCCGTGGTGGCAGAAGCAGCTGACAGCCAGCGTGGGTGAAGCAGCCTGGTCCTCCCAGGAGCAGGACCACCCCCCGCCTGCCCTGGAGAGGGGGCTCCCGTCCCTCCAGCTGCCAAACCCTCTGCCTGGGGCCAAGGAAGGGTTTGGGGATGCTCAGTGCTTCTCGTGGGCAATCCTCGTGCAGGGGGATGCTCCACCAGTGGGACCTGCTTCTCGTGGGGCTCCATCTCCAGGGGCTCCATCTCCAACGGCTCCATCTCCAGGGGCTCCATCTCCAACAGCTCCATCTCCAACGGCTCCATCTCCAGGGGCTCCATCTCCAACAGCTCCATCTCCAGGGGCTCCATCTCCACCGGCTCCATCTCCAGGGGCTCCATCTCCAACAGCTCCATCTCCACTGGCTCCATCTCCTGGGGCTCCATCTCCACCAGCTCCATCTCCAACGGCTCCATCTCCAGGGGCTCCATCTCCACCAGCTCCGTCTCCAGGGGCTCCATCTCCTGGGGCTCCATCTCCTGGGGCTCCATCTCCACCGGCTCCATCTCCAACGGCTCCATCTCCAACAGCTCCATTTCCAATGGCTCCATCTCCTGGGGCTCCATCTCCACCAGCTCCATCTCCAACGGCTCCATCTCCAGGGGCTCCATCTCCAACGGCTCCATCTCCAACGGCTCCATCTCCAACGGCTCCATCTCCAGGGGCTCCGTCTCCAGGGGCTCCATCTCCAGGGGCTCCGTCTCCAGGGGCTCCATCTCCAACGGCTCCATCTCCAACGGCTCCATCTCCACCAGCTCCATCTCCAGGGGCTCCATCTCCAGGGGCTCCATCTCCACCAGCTCCATCTCCAGGGGCTCCATCTCCAGGGGCTCCATCTCCACCAGCTCCATCTCCAGGGGCTCCATCTCCTGGGGCTCCATCTCCTGGGGCTCCATCTCCACCGGCTCCATCTCCAACGGCTCCATCTCCAACAGCTCCATTTCCAATGGCTCCATCTCCTGGGGCTCCATCTCCACCAGCTCCATCTCCAACAGCTCCATCTCCAGGGGCTCCATCTCCAACGGCTCCATCTCCAACGGCTCCATCTCCAGGGGCTCCGTCTCCAGGGGCTCCATCTCCTGGGGCTCCATCTCCTGGGGCTCCATCTCCACCAGCTCCATCTCCAACGGCTCCATCTCCAGGGGCTCCATCTCCACCAGCTCCGTCTCCAGGGGCTCCATCTCCAACAGCTCCATCTCCAGGGGCTCCATCTCCAACAGCTCCATCTCCATCGGATCCATCTCCAGGGGCTCCATCTCCAGGGGCTCCATCTCCAACGGCTCCATCTCCAGGGGCTCCATCTCCAGGGGCTCCATCTCCAACAGCTCCATCTCCAGGGGCTCCATCTCCTGGGGCTCCATCTCCTGGGGCTCCATCTCCAACGGCTCCATCTCCACCAGCTCCATCTCCAACGGCTCCGTCTCCAGGGGCTCCATCTCCTGGGGCTCCATCTCCTGGGGCTCCATCTCCACCAGCTCCATCTCCAACGGCTCCATCTCCAGGGGCTCCATCTCCAGGGGCTCCATCTCCAACAGCTCCATCTCCAGGGGCTCCATCTCCTGGGGCTCCATCTCCTGGGGCTCCATCTCCACCAGCTCCATCTCCAACGGCTCCGTCTCCAGGGGCTCCATCTCCTGGGGCTCCATCTCCTGGGGCTCCATCTCCACCAGCTCCATCTCCAACGGCTCCATCTCCAGGGGCTCCATCTCCACCAGCTCCGTCTCCAGGGGCTCCATCTCCAACAGCTCCATCTCCAGGGGCTCCATCTCCAATGGCTCCATCTCCTGGGGCTCCATCTCCACCAGCTCCATCTCCACCAGCTCCATCTCCACCGGCTCCATCTCCAGGGGCTCCATCTCCAACAGCTCCATCTCCAGGGGCTCCGTCTCCAGGGGCTCCGTCTCCAGGGGCTCCATCTCCAGGGGCTCCATCTCCAGGGGCTCCGTCTCCAGGGGCTCCGTCTCCTGGGGCTCCATCTCCACCAGCTCCATCTCCACCGGCTCCATCTCCAACGGCTCCATCTCCAGGGGCTCCATCTCCAACGGCTCCGTCTCCAGGGGCTCCATCTCCAACAGCTCCATCTCCAGGGGCTCCGTCTCCAGGGGCTCCATCTCCAGGGGCTCCATCTCCAGGGGCTCCGTCTCCAGGGGCTCCATCTCCACCGGGTCCATCTCCAGGGGCTCCATCTCCAGGGGCTCCATCTCCACCGGCTCCATCTCCAGGGGCTCCTTCCCCTTTCTCAATCCTCCCTGTGTCTGGCCGGGCAAAAGTGCCATCATTTCCCAACCATCTCCCCTGTGTCACAGCCATTGCACTTGAGATCCCGTCAGTAGCTCGGCTTCTTTGGTTGTTTATTTGGTTATTAGTGGATTTTATTAACTTTTTGGCACTCTTCAGAGGGAAAAAGTTTTAATTTCAGAGGGGAGAACCGTCCTTTGGGGTTTTGTTTAGACTAGGTCAGTGGTTGAAATAGAGATATTTAATCCCATAAATAAATGTGCATGACCAAAACAACCGAGAACATCAATAAGTCATGTTTAATATTGTCACCTCTTAACAGTGAAAAGAGGATGTTCCTGCTCCCCCGTGCAGATTTTCTACAAGAGTATGATTTAACTCTATTTTTCTGCATCCAAAAACTATCCGGTAATTAACACAGATATTAACTGTCGCAGACAGTTGGCATTAGCTGCATGTCACGACGCAGAGACAGCAAGACAGAGATCTGTGCTCTGGCAGCAAGCAGGCGTGTTGCGAAGCTGGCAGGTGGGAGTCGGGGGGAACACTTTACTTTTTAGCATGAAAGCTGTGTAGAAGCTCGAAGCTGTTAAAAGCAAAGCGGCGGCAGACCTGAGGGCCAGTCATCACCCTGCCGAGTGGTCATCTCAGCTGCTCCTGCCCTGGGAGCACGGGGGGCCCATCGCTTTTAGAGGAAGGGGAGAGAGCAGGGACCCCGGGGGGAGGAGCACGCAGCAGAATCCGGAGGATATATGACTTGCTTCGAGATGGGATAATCTGTTTATCGTGGCTTTGTTGCCATAGCAGCAAGATTTTATTCCAGAGATGTTGACTGCGGGAAGGAATTTCAGATGCTGGGTGTGAGGAGGGGTTTGCAGGGGTCCAGGAAAAGCGCGAAAGCGGGAGGTGAGAAGCGGAGCGGCTTGTCCCCAGTCCGGGCTGGGATCCCTCCCAGTACGGAGAGCCCCAAGAGCCGCCGTCATGGCTGGGGTTGCTCCGTCCCCTCGGAGGCAGAGGCAGAGGCAGGGCCAGGGGGTTCAGGGCTGGGGTGTGGGGTGCAGGGGCTCCGAACCCCCAGGGCCGGGCAGGGGGGGCTGGCGGAGTGCAGCCGCGCCGGGCAGAAGGTCGCCTGGGGTGGTGGTGACACTGTGCAGGTGGGTTTTCTGGTGGTGGTGGAAAGGTGCCTACTCAGCTCTTCCCAGGGACCCTTAGGAGAGAATTTAGTGGTGTTTATTTTAATTTCCTGCGGGAGAAGGACGTTTTCCTTCCCTCCTCCGTCTGCACGAAACCTCCCCGATGCAGCTGAAGCGGCTGCTGCGTGTGTGCCCGGCCCAGCTCCCTCGGGGCACCCAGCTGACCCCGCCGGCACCACGATGCCCCTGTCCCCTCCTGTCCCCTCCTGTCCCCTCCTGTCCCCTCCTGCATCCGTACAAACACCAGTCATTGCACTAATGGAATATATGGAAGAATCACCTTGAGGGGACTTTGGTTTGTCCTGCTTCTCTTTCAGGTCAACTAAACCAGAGTTTTTTGGTTTGGTTCGTGTGTGGGTACATTTTTTTAGTGCGATTAGGAGTGGGGCTTTTCCTTTGCTTGGTCTTTCTCTCTGTTTGATCGGTCCGTTTAGACGTGACTTCTGTAGATATGAAGGGAATTGCCAGGATCGCCTCTAGACTACAGCAGCAATACTGCTCTTATAGTGCCACAGTATTACTGTTTGTGCTGCTTTTATGGGCAGGCCATAAAGAGTTATTAGGGAGCCGCTCATTAGAAAGGTGGGACACTGTCATGACCCAATAAATTATCCGTATCTCTATAAACACCCTTGCCTTACAGGCAAATACCAAACCAGTTATTTTATTACTAACTCTTTATGGACTTGTTGATCGATCCCTTATACAGAAGACCAGCAGTAATTGGTAATAGCCAAGACTCGGAGCCAATTCCTCGTTTTGCTGACACCCGTCAGGGTGCCCAGCACCCGTGCCAGCGGCCGTGGGCGTCCCCGCGAGTGGCAGACACAGTGTCACCCCCCCCTTCGCCCGGGCGGGCGCCGGGGCTGCCATAACCCTTCTCCCAGGACCCCTTAATTGACAAGTTTAAATAATATGATGCGATTATGAATATTAAATTGTCGCTCAGCCTTACAAAAGGCTGAGCTGGCCTTGCGCAAGCCTCCCAAAATTTGGTAATGTGACATAAGGCTGTGGGTGAACCATGGGCTTTTGGTAACCGCTTAACCGTCGGGGCTCGAAGCAACAACTTCCTCACTTATTTTACGTCGCTGAGGAAGAAGTTTATGCGCTGTGGTGGAGGAGCCACGACCGGAGAGCCGTCAGATGCGATTTCCTGGGGGGGCCCTTTGCCAGGCTGGGACGGCGCCGTGACAAACCCCGCGGGCGTCCGGCGGGACAGGGCGAGCAAGGCTCTGCCTCCAGCAGCCGGGGCGGGGGGAGCCCGGGGGGCTGGAAACCCCAAACCCTGCCCGGCCGCTTGCCGGGGCGGGGGGACCCCGCTCGCCGACCCCCCTGGGAGGGAGAGGCTGGTCGCTGCAGGGGGTGAAGGGTTTGCCAGACCTTGTTTGGAAACAAAAGGCATCTTGGCGCGCCGGACCTGATAAATAAAATCCATAGGAATTTGGCCGTCTAGACAGCCCCCCCCCCACTTTATCTCCACCCAGCAGCGTGTTTACCCTACACCTTTCCTTGTTGCTATGTTGAAAATTCTTCCCGCTTCTAACACAAACTCCTGTTTTCAAATGATCATTAGAAGTTGTAAAAACAGTGGTGGGAGAAGAAGGATAAAATAGACGGGAGAGAGCGAGAGGCATCCTTGGCATGCACAAAATAATCACCGCGCCCTTCAGACGGGGTGGGCGCTAACTTTTGTTAAAGGCCGCGTATATATTCCTAGAGACATTTATCTTGTTTTGTAGAGCAATAATGTATATTTACTGCCTGCCTGCTCGTCTTCACGTATTCCAGCTAAGATGAGGCAGTTAAATTTGGTAAGGCATGTGCACCAAAACTAGTGTGTGTCACATTCCTTCCTGCACCTCCCTTTAACAGAAAGTAACTGTCACTGCCATGAATTCCTGCTATTTAATACTCCTCCACGGGGTTATTATTCACCAGATTTTCTGCGTTTAAAGAGCTGTTTGATGTCTCCAGTTCCTAGCGTTGAGCAGGGCCCGCCGGGAGCCCGGCACCGAGCCGCAGCCTCCCTCCGCGCTTCCCCTTCGGATGCGCTTCCCCCCCGGGCTGGACCGCGATGCCGCAGCCAACTCACAGCGGATAAAAGCCTTCGCTCTGCAAACTTTTCCTTCTTGCAGTATAAAAGCTGCGGCTCTGAGTGTCTGCAGGGGGGGTGTGGGATACCCGCTGGGGTTCCCCCAGCTGGAAAAAAAAAAAAAAAAAAAAAAAAAAATCTGTGTGCACGCTCCCGAAGCGCTGGGGCCCGTCGCTCCTGGCGAGGAGTTTGCTGTGGGGTCAGGGGGACCGCTGCGGGCTGCCTGCGCCCTCGAGGCGGGTCTCGGGCCCTGGGTGGGAGGTAGCCAAGGAAAACGTGTCCAAGCCAGGACCGGAGGAGGGCTGGGGTGGGCAGGGGCCTCCGGAGCCCCCCCCCGGGTCCAGCCCTGCCCCGGCGGGGTCTCTCCTGCCGGGCAGGCTCGAGCATCCGCAGTGAGGGGCACATCACTGCCTGCCCGGGGACCTGCTCCAGTGTTTTGGTCAAAGCATCTCCATAAAACAATGACATAAATGGACTTTTCTTTTTAAAACCATTTATTTTATCAATATTGAACAAATACTGGCACCTGGATTTGTTTAACGAACTGAATTAGCCTCATCTGGCGTGGTTTGTGACCCTCCAGCGGGCTCGTTAAAGGCAATCCCTGTTTCTCTTTAACGAGGGGCAGAGCCCACAGACAAAACCCGGTCACGGGGCTGGCTTTTGGTGGTGCTGGAGTGAGGTTTGGCAGGGTCTGGGGGGAGCAGCAGTGGTCCTTGGTGCCCCCCGGGTGCGCAGGGATGGATGCCCCAGCCTCCACACACCGTGAGTGCCAGGTACGTCTCGTGGTCGGTCGGTTGTTTTACTCTCACAGCTCCCTGCCTTTCCAAAATAAAGCACCACGGCACTGCAATTCGCCTTCTCCTCTGGCTTAACCTTTAAAAAACCCCAAAATTAGCGCTGGGCTTCTGGACTCAGTCATTAAAGATGCAATTTAATAACCTATACTTTTACCCGTGGGTCAGAAGGCAAATATGTTTTTCCAGGCTTGTGTAAGAGCATAAACTGCTTGGTTGCAGACTGGAGTTGGGTTTGAACTGGTTCACAGTCGTTATAAATCCTGGCGGTGCTCAGACCGGGGACGAACCGTCTTGTTGCCTGATCACCCCTCAGCTTTGCAGGGAAAACAAAGCAGACACAGGAAAGGCAGAGCCCTGCGGTGTCTGCAGAGCTGCTTTTCAGTAAAGCCCCGGGGCTTGGGGTCCCTTTTTGCTCCCAGCAGGGCTCCCCTGACTTCACAGGGCACGTTGCTGGGGTCCCCTTGTTCTGTGTTTGCTGGCGTGGCCGGGGTGTCGCGGCACGGGGCCGCCCTCCCGTGCCCGGCGTTCCCGCTCTGAGCTGGGCGCAGGCAGCCCTGCCAAACTCCTGGGGAACAAGCGAAGATAATTTGGCCTCTGTGGGCTGTGTTTTCGGAAGAGCAGGGCGTGCTGCCAGGGCGAAACCAGCTCCTGCCAACCTCGTGCGTGACGGATGGATCTCCTCGCTTCTGGCAGGGCGATGCTCGGGGGCGAGCCCCCGGCAATCGCGGGGTGCAGCACCCCAGGGCCGTGGCATGTGGGTTGTTTCGGGGGAGCTGGGGCTGTGAGGTGGGTAACGCGGGGGGGGGGGGGGGCCGGGGCAGCCTGACAGACCCCACAACGCCCCGGGTCACCTCCACGGGGGGGGGTTTGGGTGACTTCCCTGTGCAGGGGGTGAGGCGCTGGCCCAGGGTGCCCCGAGCAGCTGTGGGTGCCCCCTCCCTGGAAGGGTTCAAGGCCAGGTTGGATGGGGCTGGGAACCCCCTGGGCTGGGGGAAGGGGGCCCTGCCCGGGGCAGGGGGGGGCACTGGGGGGGCTTTGAGGTCCCTTCCCCCCCAAAGCAGCCTGTGACTCTGTGACTAACCGTGCCCCGGTGCCAGGGGGGAGGCGCGGCCCCGGCCAGCGGTGCCGGGGCTCCCGGAGCTCCCCAGTGCCGACACATCCCAGTCACCATCCCGGCTGAGCTCCGGCCAGGGCACGATCCGGTTCCTGCTGCACGTTAAAACGCCCTGACCAGAGCGAGGCCACGGCTGTCAGCTACGGAACTTAATTATTCATCGCTTGCAGCTGCTCTTTGCTTACTTACAGGTTGGCAGGTTTACTCAGTTGTTCTCTCCGATGCGAAAGAACGTTTTCCTTCTTACACTCTTATTTGGGTGAAATTGTTTTTCTCCCAAACCTGACGTGGATCTGATGTGACTGCGGGACGTTTTTGTGCAGGTCGCGGTAATGACGCTCCTCGTTTGCGATGAAACGGGCTTGTTGTTGTTCACGGGGGGAAAAATAAAATTTGGAATTTCCAAAAGATATCCCATTTGTAGAATCACGAGAAACTTACCCACTGCTGGTAGCCTAGGGTTACGCACGGAAATGAATTTGCTGCTGGAAATAGAGAAATGCATATAACAAAAATATATATGTTAATACGAAGAAAATCTAGAAACTGATTCTTATTTATAAATGAGGAGAGAATAACATTGTCCTGAAACACGCTTCCATCATCTTCATTTCTTATTGGTGAATTGTGTGTCTGACCCACAACTGGATCCAGAACAACGTGCCTGGGGAGAGGGAGCATAAAAGCTGACAGCAGAGCCCGAGTCCTGCACAGTAGCTTTGTGCTGAGAATTTCTGTTCCTGGTACTCTTTGAAGGGATGGTGCAAAAATAATTCGGCCTTAACAACCGGGTGAGGAAGGATGTGGCAAAAAGTATGTCGGTCAGAGGTACCGCATGAGCAGAGTTGTAACTTTACCCGGGGTTTGGCATAAAATAAGAGAGAAGCTGACTTACTATGGTTTTAGTTGAGGTGCTGTTTAAAAAAAGAAAAATAAAAAAATGAGTACTTCTGTATTCCTGGGTGCACACCTCCCTGCCATCCAGCAGGACGCCTCTCCCCTCGCCTGCCTGCTGAGGGGCCGGGTCCCCACGCCCCGTTTGAGGAGCCCCCCCCTCCCCACAGGGCTGGGGTCCCGCACGCCGGGGCTCCCCCGTCCATCGCTGGCTGGTGACACTCTGCTGTCGCAGAGCCAAACCCCGCGGCGCTGTCTGAACCCCCACCCCGGGGGGTTACGGGGTACGGGGGGGGGAGGAAAAAAGGAGAGAGGAAACCCAAGAAGGCGGGTGCGGAGGGCGTGGGTTGAGCCGAGCCCTTTCCACCGCTGGGTTTTTCCCAAGCCCTGCTCTGCATCTGCCAGCCCCCCGGGTGGGACCCGAGCTGCTCCTGCGCTGGGGGAGCGATGGGGCCGGGGGGGGTCTGGGCATCCCACCCCGCTGAGATGTGCAGGCATCCGGGGAGGGCTCCCGGCCCCCCCCAGCCCGCTGATGCTTCTTTTCTCTCTCTTATCTACCATGAGAAATTGTGCAGGAGCAGCAGAGCTGGGCAGGGGCTTCAGGGCAGCCCCGGAGCCCGCAGATTTGTTCTACCTGCTCGGGTTTTACCCCCGTGGCTGGTCTGTCTCCTCCTCGGGGGCTGCGCGGGCGAACGGGAAAGCTTTGGGATGTGCTGAGCGAGGTTCCAAGGAAGTGCTGGAGGGGAAGAGCCTGCTGGGGATTGCTGAGGGTCAGGTGTGGGTACACACAGATGTCTCTGTCATGTTCTTCTGGAGAAAGAGCTAATACAAAATTTACGGGTTTTGAAAGATTAATTTTCTGAATCCATGACAAAGAAGAGAAGCTAATGTTAATGGAAGTGTCCAGAGATTTTCTGATATCAGAGCTTGGGGCTGCAGCCCAGCTCCAGGCTCCCATCCATCGCAGGGAATGTTTTCTCCAAAGCAGAGCTGCTGAAGCAAACAGGATTAGCACGGATGGCTGGGATGTATTTTATTTCTCCAGGCCCAGATTTCAGCCTCGGAGTTCATGCTCTGTTTAATGTTCGCAGTTTATGTTGCAGAGGGGTTGTGCTGTAACCTCTTGTAGATGTTGCAGCACCAGTGAGGCTGAAACAGAGCCGAGACTGTTGCTCAGCATCTGTGAGCAATGTCTCGTAGTCCTGATTTAGCGCTAGACAGGGAAAACTGGCTTTGAAATGCCTGGGAGAGCTCTGCTTTCCTGCAGGCCGTTAATTCTTACCAGCCAGATTTCAAAATACACCAGTTGGAAGCACAACATCTTGTGTTGCAGTGGGCCAGGAGATGAGAATGGCTTCATATCAGATAAAGGCATTATATGTATGTGTAATTTTGTTAAAGGGAGCTGAGAAAGGAAGGCCGGCGGCATCCCGGTGAGCGTTCACACGGCCAGGGGGGATTGGGGTGATCACCCCCCTCTCTTGGCACTTGCCAGATCGCATCCGGAATGCTGCCTCCAGCTTGAGTCTCCCCCCCCCCAGTAGAAGCAAAATGGGAGTAAACTGGGGTGAGCTGGGCAGAGACCCCCCGGGACGGGCAGGGGCTGAGGAAGCGGGGTGCCTCGCAGGAACCCCGGGGGGGTGGCCAGGGCTGGGGTCGTCACAGCGGGGGGGGGGAGAGGACATGGGTGGGTGTCAGCCGAACCAAGGGGGACCCGGGGGGGACATAAGGAAAAGCTTTCTCCCCGTGCCAGGGCTTGGGCAGCGGCGCCGGCTGAGCAGGGCTGCGCGATTGCCGCCCTCGGAGGCTGCCGGGAGCGGACTGGGCAGGGTCCTGAGCACCTCGGAGCACCCTGCTTTGGGTGGGCGGTCGGGCTGGACACCTCCCTCGGGTCTCTTTCAATGTGAAATATCCTACAAGCCTAAGATTTTAATTTTCCCGGAGTGTATAAAGCAATAGTTTCAAATCAATCCTCAGTTCTTGGTTCCCAAAGTCGTCTTCTGAAGGTATTTATAGGTTCCCTTCCGAGGATACGGATCAAGCTGGAGATGGAACAGCTGATTCATTTAAAAAAAAAAAAAAAAAAAGTTCATAACGTTTGTCCTCTAATAAAAGTCAAAGTTGTTTTGAAAATTTTCCTCTGTGAAATACAACCTCACAGAAAGAAGTAACATATATTAACTTTTTTTTTTTTTTTTTTCTTTTACATGGAAATATCTTCTCCAAATTGCGTAGGTGTTTTTTCTTCCTGGCCCCGTGTAAAGCAAGGGCATTAATCCCTGCGAGCGTCCCAGGTTTGAGAGCTGCAGAGCAGGGTCTGGCTGTGGCGCTGGGGACGTTCCCCTCGGCTCCCCGGGGAGCGCCCGGGTGGGGGTGTGGTGCCCACGACGAGGGAGCCAGGGCTCCTGAGCAGGGCACAGACCGGGCTCTAACGGGCACTGAAACTTGCCTGGGAACACGAGTTTACAGATGTGTGGTTATGCAAGAAATCAGATGTGGAGAAAATAGTCGCACGGGTGTGTTTTGTGCCCATTTAAATCTGCCTTTTAGCAGGTCTCCTGCTTCCTCAAATGAGGATTTTAAGTGCTTTGTGAAAAACTCTTGGTTCACATTAAACATCGAACGTGCATTGGTGATGCTGACCCGCTATGCTGACAAATGTGTAGACGTAAATATTGGCTGGAACAGCCAAACGCAAAACCATGTATACACCAAATGCCTCCAAGCACGTACAAGTTTTCTTTCAGACGTTTTCAATTTTTATGGTTTCATAATGGAGACAAAATCATAGCAAAGCAGCAAAACGTTACTGACCCCTTTGTAGTGACACGGTGCTGTTGCAGCCTGCACGGCTCTGGCTTCAGGCAGGGCAGATTTTTTTTAATTCCTACTTTATAATATTTTTAACCCAGTCCCTGCCCAGCAGAGCGTCCGCATCAACACCCGGTTCTGCCTGGGGGGATGTCCCCACCGGTGACAGGCGGTGTGGCGGGTGGTTGGTGGAAACCTCAGATCCGTGGCGTGGGAGGCTGAAGTCTGTCCGTCCGTCCGTCCGTCCGACCACCTGCAGAGCTTGCTACACACAGCCCTGCAGCGCGGAGATGCTGCCCGCCCAGGAGATGTGGCGGTCGGGGTTTGCTGCTTACTTTTCAGTTCATTTCTTTTAAGGATTATAGCGAGAAAGTGTGAGTGAGGAGAACAGTCATCACCTTTCCTTAGACGTGTCCCTTCCATGCTCGTTGCAAGCCGGCAGGTCTGAATTCTGAAGAGAAATGGTTAAAATATTGCTCTCTGGAGGAGATGAGCTGGGCTGTGGTGGGGGCCTCGGGGTGTCCCTCTTTATTGTGAGGTGCCCAATGGATCAATTCCGAGCTCTTTGGAAACTCTGGCCCTTTTTGGATCAAGCCTGGCTCCGTGGTTTTGACCTTCAGGAGCAGCTGCAGAAGCGGCTGGGGCCGCTGACAGATGAGGGTCCCGCCTGTGTCCCGTCCCCTCGTGCAATTTCACGAGTCTCCTCTCAAGGTTTGTGGTTCTTCTCAGCTTGTCACGACGGGAACAACGTTTTGCTCGGATTTATCGTGTGTTTAAACAAGTGTCGGTGCCGATAGCGCTTTGAAAAATGTATTTTCACGGTGGGGCGTTCGGCGACCCGCGGCTCTGCGTGTGAGCGGAGCGGGAGGCGACGGCTGCCCCCGCGCCCGTGGCCACCCAGGTGGCTAGTAGATGTTCTCCAGGTTCTCCAAGGAAGCTCCGTACAACAGCTCCGTCAGTGGAAAACCACACGAGACCTGGCCGGGTGCAGAAACTGCCTGTGTGGCCATCGCCATCGGTGGCAAGTTTGACTTTTTTTTTTTTTTTATTATTATTTTTTTTTTTTTTTAATTTTTTTTTTTTTTTCTGATGGCGACTTTCCAGAGCTGCATCAGCTCCCCCTTCCCGCTGTGCATGGGGGGAAGCCTTCAGCAAGGGCGAGGCTGGGATTGCCAGCGCTGATGCTTGGTGGCCTTGGGCAGCATCGCCGTCATCCCAGCGGTCCAGGGTGCCCAGGGCAGCCGAACGCATCCATCGTTGCGTTTTCAGATTTGGGGTGAGGTCCAGGTTCAGCCCGAGCCGTGCCTGGCACGGAACTGGAAAGACCAATGAGCGAGCAAAGCCACAAATGAGTTTAGTCATGGGAAAATGATGACTAGAGCGGCCCCTGGTTTAGGGGGCCCTGGGCGGCCACCGGTGCAGAAGTTTGCTGATCTTCACACCAATTTCCAGCTCAAACCATATTTCCTTTCATGTCAGGTAACAGACACCTACAGAGCTGCACACCCTTTCGCTTTCTAAGGCTTTTCATACTTTGTCCTCCAAAGAAAAGGTGTTTTTCACTACTCCTGTGAAGCAGCAGGCTTCTGTGGGGAGAAAGGGGTAGTCAAGCCTCTTGTTCAAGTCAGTTTAGTGGAAGAGCTTCGCATTGTCTTTCTGACACCTCCGACTTTAACCTCTTCATTCTGGTGTGCTGAACCGCAGGTAAAGAACTGTGAATGGGAAACGTGCTCAAAAATCTGTGCTTTCCAGAGGAAAAAATGGCACACAGAGTCCGGATGGGCTTTATTAAATATTAAATAAACCGAAGTGAGCCAGGAGGTCTTATATGATATTGCTGGTGTTTCTGGCGAGCAAATATACCTCTTTGCTTGATGTACATCCTGGATCTGAGCTCTGTCCAATTCCCGGTGGAGCAAGGGCCTGGTTTCTGAGCCAGAGAACGGCTTTGCACAAGGATGTTTCAGGAACTGGAGCTGCCTTCCCCTCCAACCCCCCCCCGGCCGGCATCGGGCTGGTCGCCACTCCAGCTCTGCTGCTCCTGCCCGGGTGAGGACGAGACCTACGTGGGGACGTTTCCTCTCTCACCTTCCCCGCTCGTGCCACGCGGGTTTGCTGGAGCCCCCGTTCCCGGCAGCTTCTCCCCCTACTCGATCCAGCTCTCCCCACTGTCCCAGCGTGGGGGTGACAGCGCAGCACCCCGGGGACCCCCGCTGCGAGCACCGCCCTGACCCCCACCCCACCCTCGGCTTTTCTCCGTGCTGGCCCCCCGGCATCCGAGCTCCACCAGCTTCTGGGCTCCGGAGTCCCCGCAAAACCCACGCCGGTCGTCCGCACCCCACGCACCCCGTGCCGCGCTCGGGGCACGGCGGCGCTGCTGGAGGCTGACACTCTCACATATTGTGTGTCTTGGCAGGATATTTAGGAGAACGTAACCTGGCTTGCTACCAGGGCAAAAAAACCTTGGTTTTCTGGTTTTCTTTTCTTTTTTTTTTTTTTTTTTTAATTTATTTTAAACAGCTTTCCTCACTGTTTTCCATCACCAGTACTGTACACAGATCTTGCTGAACCAAATACTCTGCTGTTGATTTATAACGACAAAAGCAATCTACCGGTGCTTGAAAAAAATAGGTTGAATCTCACCAGAACACAGCTTTGGAATATCTTTAAAACTATTCCCATGTCAACAGACTCTTCACATTCCCTCCATCTTGTAAAATTAGAAGCAATGACCTTCCAGCCTGGACAGAAGAAATAAACTCTGAAGGATATCTCAAGTTACTGAGTTTAAATTAGGCCATTTCTTAGAGGTTTGAGGTTAAAAGGTGTAGGGGGGTGTTTCTGTGAGACGCTGCTGGCGTCCAGTATTGATGCGATTATTCACCTGATGTTTTTTTCGGTCTCTAATGCTGGGGGAAGACGGATATCTACCAACTAGCTATTTTCACGTGGTTGAGTGATCTTGAAAGATAGTCTTGCGCTTCAAAAACCTCCGTTTTCCAGCCCATGAGGACTGTGACCATGGTACGAACAGAGTGATGAAGTCAGGTCTGTGAGATGGCCTCAGTGCCGTGAGGTGGAAAGGTAACGGGAGCAAATGAATTGAATTTGGAAGTGACAGTGTAGCTGCATCAGTTGGGGGGGGGGGTAGGTTATTTATGCATTTCCTTGTGGAGTTTCCACTCTCCACCTGATCCAGGCTCCAGTTAGGGTCATCAGACAACCTGACCGGGAGCTGGGGAAAGCACAGACCAGTGGCTGGAAGATGTGGAGCTTACTTGGTCTTCGCCAGACGCTGCTGTTAGTGTCTTGGTACCGCTGAAGTCTGAGCTCACCGTCTCGGGTGCGCTGGAAGCTCTGGGTGCTTGTGCTCAGCGCCGGGCTGTGTATTCATCTCCTCCTGCCCTCGTCCCCCTCCAGCTCCCGCGCCTCTGGGGAGGCTCTCAGCCGCCCGGTCGCGTGCTCCCGGGACTCTGGAGATGGTCTTTCACCCGTTTGCCTCCTTCTCTTGACCCTCCCTGATCACGAAGACGTGGCCCTCTGCCAGCCCGCTCTGACCTTGCACACGGGGTGTCGCTTGATGATCTCTGAAGAAAAGGACGTGCGTCTTGTTCCTTTCTGGCTTAAAAAAAAAAAAAAAAAAATAATAAAAAATGGTGCTGTGATGCTCCAGGCCCCTGTTTCTGGGGAACTTCCAGTGCTGTGGCCCTGACCTGCCGGCAGCCGCGGCCCTGGGCAAGGCGTCCGGGTTCATGGAGCACCGGTTGGGTTACTCACGGTTAACATTTCCAGTCCCTTTTGATGTTTTAGGAGCTTTTAATTGGCAGCGCGGGCTGCTGCGAGCTTTAAACCTGAACGTGTAGGAGCTTTGGTTCGGATTGCTGAGCCAGTATTTTAACCCAAGCACCATTGTTGCGATTTGGGGGTAATTTACTCATTTTGAAAGTTGCTAAAAGCCGTCAGCAGCATTGCCTTCAGCCCCCCCTTCCCACCCCTGCTCCCCTCCCCACCCTCCCAAAGCCCCTCGCCGGGGCCGGGGCTCGCACCGCGAGCTCAGGGCACCTCCTGCGAGGCGCCGGCTCCGCATCACCCCGTGATGCCCCGTGGGACCCCCGGCAGCCGGAGAGACGGGCCATGAAACAGCGACGCGTTTGTAAATGGGCTGCTTTCTG
The DNA here is from genome assembly GCF_018691265.1 of Tyto alba. Classification (NCBI taxonomy): domain Eukaryota; kingdom Metazoa; phylum Chordata; class Aves; order Strigiformes; family Tytonidae; genus Tyto; species Tyto alba. The sequence goes on from NW_024881272.1 coordinate 34,785,419, forward strand.
GAAACCGGGTGAAATGCTAAAAGGTTGGTTAAAAAGGTAAATTTTTAATAGGAAGCAAAAAAATGTAATACAGAGAGAGAAAATGGGGGAGAAACCGGACGAGGTTATCTGAATGGAAAATTTTGAGCTGCTCTACCATTATTGGTATTTATGAACAATGGGAGAGAGCGCTTGTTTGCTCGTAGACTGGCGATGTTTGGTGTCATAGCAACTGGTTAACTGCTACATGATCAATACTGGTGCATGTAAATAAACGCACGGACGGGCGGGGAACTAGTTTCTGCCTGAGCTCTCGGGTTTGAGTGCAGTTGTGCGAAGAGTTAAATAAAACTGCATAAAAACATACACAGCACAATTGCGACGGGGAGTTAGAATTTTGTTAAATCTGTCTGTGTTTCTGTACCTGTGGAAGCTGCCCGAATCGATGTCAGGCTGAGGTATATTCGCATGACGGCTCTCGACAGCTGCCTTTTAGGGTCTTTAATATTTTAAATTCCGAATGCGTGTTCAGAGTGCCTGTAGCTTCAGATGTGACCGCAGGTGCTGCTGTTTTGTGAGAGGGCTCGTGCTCTCTAATTTTAAAGACGGCTTATCCGGGGGGAGTGGGGCAGCGGCGGGTGTCGGACGTGTCCCCGCCGAGGAGCCCGGGCCCGACGGCGATGGGTTGTGCGGTGGTACCCGGGGCGTGGGCAAGGCTCCTTCACACTGGGGACACCTGGAGACGCGGGTGTGGGTGGGAGGGGGGAGCACCAGCGACCGGGTGCAGTTAACCCCCTGTTTAGCAGTGGCATTATTTGGTTTCTGTATCCTCCCATGTGCAGAATTAACCTCAGGAGACTCGTATTAGCCATTTATGCTCAGGTTCTGCAGCGATAAAACATGGCTAAAGCAGTCTGAGCAGTCAGGGGAAAGAAATTATGAACCGTTCCCAAAAGTTGCTTTAAAAAAATAATAATTGTATAATGGTGTTAAATTCTGTTAATTTGGATATTAGAACAAAAGGCGAAAAGCCAGAGCACCTAGTAACAGTGCTACGCTCCCTCCCCAAGGCACCAAACATCTTCAGCTGGCCCCCGGCCTCCGTATCATGGCGGAATGGCCTCTCTCTTTTATTTGGCTGATTTAACAGGAATATTCCCCGTTAAAGAGGACCCCCCCGGAGGGAAACTCCTCCCGAGGAGCTGCCCTCGCCGGTACCCAGGCCGCGGGCTCCGGGGGAGGCGGCACCGCAGCGACGCTGGGGTCCCGAGCTGTTGGTGTTTCTTAAAAAGGAAGGGGGGTCCCAAGGCAGCGTCCCCCACCCTCTCCACCCCATTAATCTTCCCCGCGCTTGTTCCCGGACCCCTTCATGTCTGCAGCTTTGGTGGACCACGTCAGCGGCCCGGCTCAAGCTGTTCCTCGGGCTTTTGTACAAGCACTAGAAATTTTCGGTATTTTCTCTGGATATGGAAAGAGCTAAGCGTCGCTCTAGCTGTGTCCCCAGGCATTCCCGCTGGAGCGCTGGCGGCGATGTCCAGGTTTCTTCCCACAGGGATGCCGGCTCCAGAAGGTGTTCAGCCAGGACGAGTCCCCCAGGGTGAGCCCCCCAGGGTGAGCCCCCCAATTTTCCTGCCACCTTGACTCCGTTTCTCCTCTCCCCCGCCCATCGCCCTGGCTCCGTCCGTTGGAAACAGAGGCAAATTCTGCTGAAATCGGAACTTTGCCAGCCAGGGTTGAGCTGGGGGGGGGGGGGGGGGGCGGGCCTTGGGCTGCCCTGGTCAATGTCTTTCAGAAATATAAATGTTCTTGAAAGTTCTCTCTCTTAATTTTATGTTCCTCACTTAAGACACCTCAGTTCACTCTCGTTGTGAGGGGCCGTGGTGTCCAGCTGCTCTTCACCCTCCTGCTCTCCGAACCGGAGTGCTCTCCTATTTCTATGTTCATGGGTCGATTTTATTTTCTTTCTTTTTTTTTTTGTTTTAAAAAAAAAAAAGAAGCAAAACTGGAACCCAGAGCAGTGGTGATGGCTGATGTCCTGCTTGTCCCCGAGCTGTCGGCCACGGCGTTGGAAGTGCTGCTGCCATTCGCAGGCGCTTTACGTTTCCAGCTCCCGGGGTTGGCGTCCCCCCCTCTTCTCTCTCTTGAAACTTGATAAAGAGTTTTCACCCCCTGGCCCTGTACAAAGCAGCCCCGAACACGAGGTGAGAGTCAGCAGAGTAACAGGGGTTTTGACAAAGCAAAGCTGCTCCTGCCAGCGAGAGGCCGATTCCTCTCTGCGCCGCGCAGGAGGTGAATAGATGTGTCTTGTCAAATACACCTCACTTCAGTTAATATTTAATGCTGTGTTTGAAAGTGAAAATTAAAAAAAAAAAAAACAAAACAATTTCTTATCTTTCTTTGGTGCTTACACCACTGGTTTAATTTCAGTCTGCAAATAGAATAAAAGAAACACCTTTCAAATCTATTTCTTTGGACTTAGTTACAGCTTTACACGGGTAAACATACTGTGTATGTTCTTTGAAGCTGTAGAAATCAGCTTAATGGAATAATTCAGCTTCGCGGCGTCTGAATGTCCCCTGTAAATGCATTAGGCTGCTTTGGAAACGCGCGAGTGTTAAAATACAGGAGCTGACGTGGGCAGCCCTCCCCGGGGTTCGTCGGTCGGGAGGAGCAGGGGGGGGGTCCCGGTGCCCGTCCCACCGCAGGTGACCCGGGGTGGGGGACCAGGAGCATCACCCCAGCGTGGGGGGGCTCTGGCCCTTGGGAAAAATCAGCTGCTTTTCCCAAGCCCTCGGGTCCAGCTCTCCCTCCTTAAAAGTCTTTGAAGAAAGATCAGAAAAACAAGAGACGTAAAATGTTAACCATGGAATAACGCTGCAAAAAATCTGTGCGGTGCTCTAATGAGGGACGTGGAAACCCACATAAGCATTACGTGGGTGTTAAAATAAACGACAGGCATCGTTTACGTGTCTAAGTTACGTGGAGGAGGGTGGTGAAGGTAACGGCCGGGGCAGAACCTCATCTGTAGCGTGCGTGAGATTGCCGGTCCATCCCCGCCGGGCCCCCGGAAAACGCCCCACCAAGGCTCAGCATTTCTTTATTCCCCGATGGGTTGGGTGGAGGCAAAACAAAAGTTGGAACTGGAGGTAGCGTTGGAAGTTTGACACAGCTGTGAAATAAGTAGATTTTCGGATTTGTTTTTTGTTGGTGAATCTGGGGGGGGGTTAGGGTTATTTTTCTCCTTTTTTAAGGTGTGTTCATCCTTCCCCGGATCAAATCACTGCCGCAGCCTCTCGAGGTGCTCCGACACGAGGAGCCAGCTCCTAATGATTTAGTGCTTCTGAGCCGCAGCCAGATAATGCTCTTTCCAGGTACTCAAGTTTCCCTGAAATTTGGACTTCCCTTGAGCTGTTTTGTTTCCCGAGGCTTTGAGTCTGTGGGACACTGGGCAAGAGAGAAATCTCCTGCTCCCGAGGCTGGGCTACGGCCGGGTGCCCCGGCTGCTCCTCTGCACTGCCGCCAGCTTTCTGCTTCCAGCACCCCGGGGAATGACATGGGTAACGAGCTCAGAGAGTCCTTAATAGACACTCAAGTGAGAAAAACCTCAGAGCAACCTGCACAAGGCACGACGAAGAAAGAGGAAAAAAGCAAGATGGGATTGGGAAGAAAATATCCACGCATTTTTTCAGTGTGCCCATCCAGTGCGTCGGGGACTGGCGTTTTGTGACTATGCATCGCCTTGGAAATCCTCCTTGTTTGCACATTGATGAACCTGAAAAAATGAAATGTACTTGGTCATTAAGTAACACTAGAAGACAATTTAAAAAACAAACCAAAACACATAAACAATGAGCAGTGTAGAAATAAATTCTCCGCTGACTCAGCCGCAGCCTTTGTGGGTTGGGCTCTCCTCTGCCTTTGGAGGGGGAGGATTTGTCACTGACTGGTGAGCGGCAGAGATATTTCGAAGGAGATAAAAAAAAAATCCACCCTCCAAAGCTTCCCAAAAAAGGAATAAATTGTTGCTCTTGTGCTTAATTTACGGTGCTCAATAAGTCTTCTGGGAAACCCAAGGTGCAGCCCCCGTGGCTCGGCTTGCCACAGGCTACGGCAGCCCGGGGTCGGTGCCAAGGGGAGGCAAGAGGACGTTTCCAAGAGGTCCATCGTGTTGCAGCACGGTGGAGGGTATGCCATTTTTTGTGCCGAAAATAGGAATCGCTGTTGAAGTCGTACCTGAAAATGCAAGAGAGGTGGGCAGTGTGTTGCACCGAGCGGAGTCCTGCCCAGATAATTCCCAGGCGGTTTCTTGGGTGTCAGACTGCGGGCTCTCCGGAGCTCTGGGGGTTCAGGGCCAAAGGGGAGGATGCAGGAGGGCTCCTGGGGGGCTCAGAAAAGCCAAGCCTCCCCCCTCGCCCCCGCTGAGCCTGCACAGGGACCTGCACCAGCCTTGGCGATCCCAGGAGCTCCTCGGTGCCCGCAGTGCTCCCCCCAAACGTTGCAGACCTCAAGCTGAAGGGCTCGCAGAGCCCCTCCGCCTTGCCTCTGCCCACCCACAGACCACCAGCCGTGGCAGCCTGCGTGCAAACTTTCGGAGTGAGCCATTCAATTAAAGGGTGGAAGGTGTTGCCTGCTGGCATGCCCCACGGCAGTCCCGGCGGACAGAGCCCCGAGGAGCCTTCCCGAGGCTCTCGCTCGCAGGAGGGCAGCTGGGGGGGGATGTGCTGGTGGGGGGGGGAGAAACGGGGAATGACGAAGTGACCCAGCCTCCCCCTGACAAGTTGAACAAAACACAGGCCGAGGGGGAAGTATGGCTTTTGGGTACCCTAATGTCTCAGTGGCTTTTATCTCCGTTTCATACACAGAATGGCTCAAACGAGCGATAAGCGGCGCGTTTCCCAGCACCTGCGTTTTACTCCGAGAAGCTTCTCGGGCGGGGGCTTCGTGCCTTTTGAATTGGGGGTGTGTGGCGCCTGAGGTGCAGGGCTGAACGCGACCCCTTTGCCCTGTGAGAGCTGCGAGGGTGGCACAAAGCTGGGGGAGGCTTCCCCCTGCTCATGTCTCGAAACTTCAAGTAACCCAGTAAAAACAGAATTGTGTAAATGGCTCCGGTGCTTTCCCGGGGTAAACACCCGATACAAAAATTCACCGTTATTGTTAAAATGGCCGTTGATGTGATTTTTGGATGGCACCTGGTGCTTCCCTAGTCGCTGACATCCCCGAGGCGAAGGGGATGAGGGTTTACTGGGGGGCTGGTCGGGGTTGGGGGCGCTGCGGGGGAGCGGGGGCAAAGGGAAGAGAAGGGAACTGGGGGCCCAGGACCCCCCCTTGCAGGGACAGGCTGGAAAGCGACAGCGGGAGCAAAGCCCCTGCTGCGGGGCTGGGGGCGAGGGGCTGTGGCCAAGAGCTGGCACATGCCCAGAGGAAGACAAACCCTGTTTTTTCCATTTCCTCCTGCTCCCCCAGTGCCGCTCCCTGCCTCCCCGGTGCCTGCTGGGCAGGGCCCCCCCCTCAGCGAAGTGCTCGCTCCCCTCCCTCCAGCTCAGCCCTGCGTTATCTGCCACAAAAAGTTGGCAACAGCCACGTTCTTGCTCAAGGGCCATGGCCATCATCAGTCGTCTCTATCTCCCTGCAAACAGCTCTCCCTCTACCCTCAGCTTGTATTTTTGCCTCTCTGCTTCGCTCCCGGCGCTCCCGAAGCCCTGCCATCCTTCACATCCACATCAGTGCCCTCCTCGGTGGTCCCGGGGGTGGGGATGCTGCCCCTGCCCGCAGCAGCGTGGCCGGGAGCTCTATCGCTGCAAGTAGGACCTTGGATGGGCAAGGAAATGGCTCTTGAGCCCCGGCCGAGTCTCAACTTCTGTGTGTTTTGCAGGCAAAAAAGGCACTGCTCAGCCAGCCACGTGAAGTGGTATTTCAGTGTCAGCCCGGAAAGCAAGCAGCTGTCCATTCTCGCCTAGTATAGCTGGGACGGGCGACACAAATTTTATCATAAGCAGAACCTGTGTACTTGCCTCCGGAACAAGATGAGCTGGTTCTTCATACTTGTAAAATCCATTGCCAAAAGGACAGAAAAAAAAAAAAAAGAAAAAAAAAAATCCTCAAATCCTGTGAACACAGTACTGAGGTTTCACAGGTGGAGGAGGGAAGGAGCAGGGATGGCAGCGGGGAGCAGCACGTCCCTGCAGAGCGGCTGCAGCCCGGCCCCGGGCCGTGCTCTGGCCGCGCTGCCCGTGCCGGGGGAGCCCCGGGTGCTGCTGCTCCGGCCCCCCGGGATTCCTGACACACGCCTTGCAAGCCGGGAAGCGCTGCTGGTTATCGTCTCCGTCAGGAGACAAGCGTGGTGGTTTTCGGGCGGGAGAGGCACGGCTCCCTTTGCTCTGCTCTACGCCCCCGGCACGCTCAGCCACCCCCCAACCCTGCTTTTGGGCATCTCTTCCCCAACCTCAGGTGTTGGCTGGGAGGAGACGGGAGGAAAATTAATTAAACCTTCAGGAGCTTGCTAAGTTCCCCTTCAGTGAAATCTGGTGCCGCTGTTGTCGTGGCTTGGCGTACTAGTTTGAGCCTTTTCAGTTTTCGATTTGCTCACAAAGGGTAAAGTTCTTTGAAGTCCTTTGCTGTGATCCCCTTTGCGGCTGTTCCGGCCAACTTCTTCCACCCTGATGATTTATACAGGCGGCTGGGTTGCATTTCAGATGCTCCCCCCGCTCCCCGCAGCACTGCAGTGAGGGCTGCTGCTCGCTCCGTCCCTATTAGTTATCCGATTTCTTTTCCTTTGCAGGCAGCACGGACTGAACTGCCACGTGCTCAATATTTAAAGATCTGAAACATCAGCGCTATCCAGACATTTGCAAAGTTCTTTCCCCACTAATACTTTTTTCCAACGCTTTCCCCCCCCCAGCCCTCCGCTGCCGAGCGGTGCTCCCAGCCCCGCTGGGGGATTTCGGGAGCGGGGTGAGATCCTGCTGCTGGGCACATGTAAGGGGGCTCAGGGCATGTCGTGTGTCCCCCCCCCCCATCACCAATTCATGTACAGGAGGTGTCTGGAGGAGCAAAGCTCTGCCTTTACCTCTGGCGGGTCCTGTGCGGGATGGTAATTAATGATTGCCCTTTTCATTACACAACCAGTGTCCCACTGGGCTTGCCAGGCTCTGTTATGAAACGCGTCCAGTATTTCAGTAAAGATCTCTTTGAGGAGCATTGCCAAAGTAACATTGCGTCCTAAAGAAAAAGGATTGCTGACAAACAGCTAAAATTAAAAACAAGTTGAACCAGCGTCCAGCAAATGTCCATGAAAGATATACAGAGGTGGTTCTTCCAGCTGCATTTTGTCTAGTCTCGCTGACATGCCTGGATCGTCTCCCATATGTCACCTGTATCAGCCAAACTACCAGCAAAATAAGCCTCAAAGGCGTTTGACAGTGAATATAAGCGCAAATACTTTTAAAGCGGGGAGTTAGGACACTTAAAGCACGTCCCAGATGGCTTCAGGTGGGATCTGATGGTGCCTTGTCTGGCTGCGGGGCTTTTGCTGGATGCCCGTGGCTGCTGGATACGAAAAGTGGGAGAAAACCAGCGGGAAGGCACCATCTGGCACCCCGGCGCTGGCGCTTCCAGCCGCCTGGCGCTCTGGGACACGTCGGTTATAATCTGGTCCAGACCTCGGTGTCTCGGCATGGGCAAACCAAAGTGCTTTGGGGATAAAACTGGCTGCTGTCCTGGGGCCGGGGGGGTGACAGTGACAGCCAGGAGGGCAAGCACACGGGTGCTGCGTGGCTGGGGGACGTGGAGAAACCTCGCTGTCTGCCGGGGCACGCCAGCCCTTGCACTCTCACCGCCCTTTCCCAACGCCGGCAGCGGCGCCAGCGGGCTCCCAGTCCGGGAAAGGTCGTGCCTGGTGCGAAGCCAGGGCGAGTCTCGGGAGCCGTGGTACCGGGAACGCAGATGGGGAATGTCTCATGGGGGGGTCTGAGCGGGCTTCACCCCTCGTCTGCTGCTGGCAGCGTGCAATCTCAGGGTCCCGCTTGCAGAAAACCCCTCTTACTTGAGTTAACAGCTTTTACTGCTGGGCTATCGCTTGCCCCGGTTATTTCAGGGGAGGACAACGGGACGCCACAGTATTTCTGAACGTTTATTTTGTCAGTAAAGAGCAGTTGGCTTTCCAAAGGCTGCGGCTTTCGGAGCCGAGCTGTCGCAGAGCCACAGCGGATGCACCTCGGGGTGGGCCTGGATCCCTTCCTCAGCATGGGGGCTTTTTAATTTAGCACGCTTGAAGCTTTAAAATAACTTAGGTTTGCACATGAATTTGATGCCAGTTCTGCTACCCCTGTGACACTGAAGTGCTTGGGACCGTGCCAGAACTTTTTCAGGTGCAGGTTTTGCCTCTTCAGGTGTGGGCAGGTTTGGGCTGGGACAGAGCTGATTTTCTCCGCAGTGTCTAGAATGGGGCTGTGTTTTGGGTCTGCGCTGAAAACAGTCTGTTTGGTGTCCTGCTCGGCGTACAGAGCTGGGGGGAAGGGGGAGGAAGGGGGGACGGGCCCCTGGTTTGCTCTGCTGGTGCGCGGCTTCTGCTCTACCTGGTAAACTGCCTGTACCTCCACCCACCAGTTTCCTCCCTTTTACCCCCCCCCGGGGGGGTCAGCGGGCGGCTGGGGGGGCTGAGCTGCCGCCCTGGGGTTCAGCCACGCTGAGGTTCCTCCTCTGCACAGCGACGGGGGGACTCGATACTGAGGGTCAGAAGAATCTGAAGTCACCACCTCTAGTGATGGACGGAGAGGACATCACGCATGTGTTGCTGAATGTATTTTATTTATGAATTTCCCTGTTTATCTAGCTATTTTTTTGGTGAGATGCTCGGGTAACGTGACGGCCAGCGTTTCTAAAGCCCCGGGCTGCCTGCCGTGAGTTGGGCCCCAAACTTCCAGTGGCAAACCCCATCGTCGCAATGGGCGGTGTTGCGCTTGCTTTTGGTGACCTGACGCTGCTGATTTTTCCTGGAACGGTGTCGGGTGACGCCAGGGAAACGCACAAAGGGCAGCTTTGTATTTTTTTCATCACTCTTTCCCTCCAGGCCTCTTGCCCTTTGGTTGCCATCCCGTGGGAAGCCGTTGGAGGAGCGTGTGATGCCAGCAGCAGCAGCGTGCTGCTCCGCCTGCCTTCCTCCACGTCTGCCCGGAGAACCGTCACCTTCCTCCCACGCTTCTGCTCCTGGGGTCTGCTCAGCTTCTGCTCCGAAGGTGGGGACGGGAGCAGAAAAGGGGGGCAGGCACAGAGGAGGAGGGGGCACTTGTAGAGGAAAACACTTTCCAAACCTGCCGCTTCCGTCTGCTTTTAAATAGCATTTTGACACATGCTGCTGTCGCTGAGCATCTCCTGCAGCCGATGGTCTGTAGCTGGGTGACGTGCTGCCTGTGTGATAAAAATAAAACAAAAATTTGGATTTAGTTTCCTGTCAAGCTAAAAAACAATCCTAAACCCCAACAGACCTCTGATTTTACTGCGGGAATGCCAGCTGGATGAGGAACACCTCCTGGCAATGATGTTTGGACCTGCTGCAGGCAGGGTTTGTCCATGATGTGTGATGCCTGCCTGGACCCCCCCGGAGTGGCAGGACGGGGGCTGGGGGGAGAGGAGCCGGGGGGGTCTCCTGGGTTTGCCTTCATCTGCCTCCCCAGGGGATGCTGGGCTGGGGAAAAGACGTTGTGAATGAAGTCAGATGGCAAGGTGAAGCTAGTGCATTTATTTTGTTTAACATGCTAATTAAAATGATTTGTTAATATTCTGTATAAAAATGGGGGAATTTGGCCCGCTGGCTGTTTATAAATAGTACGGAAGCACGTGCTTCATCTGCATCACGCCGGCTGTACGCTTGCAGCTCAAAGGGCACCGCCATTTCATCGGTGCTGTAGCTTTCAGGGCTCATTCCAGCACATTTATATTCACTAAATTACAAAAAAAAAAAAAAACAAAAACAAAACCCAAACCCATAACTCTGAGCCCAAAGGCTCTGGGGGAGACCGGTGCTGCCTTTCCTTATTTATTTATCAGGATTGCTGGGAACCTTTTGATCCAGGAAAGCTCGAGTTAAAATGCTCCCACGGCGAGGGGGGCCCCGTCGGGGTGACAGCCCCCCCCCTGCAAGGAGCCTGCAGCTTTCCCTGCTCACCAGAGCCCAGCTCAGTGCCGGGGGGGGGAAAGTGGGGGGGTACGGCCCCTTCCTGAACCGAGACCTCCCACCCTCCCCAGAGCACTAGCACTGTACGAGGTTCTGAAAATTATTAACGGGCATTTCCCCGACGGCTGCGCGGGTTTCGGCGCTCACCTGCCATCTCCAGCCCGTGCCCCCCAGATCTAAACTCGTGCCCCCCCCCCCCCCAGCTTATGCCAGGTGGGGGGATCTGTGGTTTGATTTTTTGGGGTGAAAAATGCATAGAAAGAGATGGCTTGCCAGCCTCCCCCAGCACCGGTTTTGCACCTACCCCACGTCACCGCTGGCGGGGAACAGCTCAACGCTGGCTCCCATCCCAGCGGGGTGACCGGGGACACTGGGGACACTGGTGACAGGTCTGCGTGGCCACGTGCCTCCCCAGCCACCGGTGCTGTGTCCTCGTGCAGCAGAAATCCCCGGGGAGCCGCCGGCAGCTGCCTCTGCAAACACAACGTCCTTCCGCGGTCAACCCGTCCGTGTCCTCCGTCACCTTTGGGGAGGACACGGCGGCCTTGGCAGAGGAGAAAAAGAGCAGTAAGTTTTTCACCTTCATAATATAAATTTATCTGGGGTTTTAACCTGCCAGGCTGCTTTATCGCCGCTCTGATGCTGGGCTGGCATCGCAGCCTGCTTCTGAAGCCAGCCAAGCTAAAAGGACATTCTTCAGCGAACCGGAGATTGTTTTATTATTATTATTATTATTATTATAATGGTTTGGATAAAACATTGTCATGAAAAGGCTCTGGTTGAAGTTTGTCACTGTGGAAGTAACGAGGCTTTCTGCTGGCCCGAGGAGCTGGGGCAGGCTGACGAAGGAAACGCTCCGGTTGGCGAGAACAGGGATTTGCAGAGTCTGTAGCCTCGGCTCACCCTCCCGTCGAGGGCCTTCGAAAGATCAAGAGCAGCAGCATGAAAGGGCTGGCAGCGGGAGAAGCCTGCTTTTCCCGAGGCTAAATAATTTATTTCCAGAGCGTTTTGACACATCCAATCCCTGCAGATTAGTGACTCTCCCCCTCTTCGTTAGACGGAAGGTAATAGCACAAGATTTAATAAAAATGAGCAGGTTTTGAAGAGCAGCAAGGGCAGCGAGGTGGTTTAGTGCGAGGACCTGGTGAATGCCTCAGCGGAGGGGTTACCTGTCCTCTTCTGAGGAGGAGTCTGGTTTGATGGCTCCAGGACAGAGGCTCTGTCACATCTGGCGGTTTTAGTCTGAGGCCACATTCAGTCTTTTACATAGATAGCACCTAAATTGTGACTTGAAATCCTCTGGTTTTAGTCTTGAGCCACTGAACCTTGCTGAGTTTTATTCTGCTAACCGAGACGCCCCACAAAAAGCTGCTCGTTCCTTGCCTTCACGACATTAGTGTGCTGGGAAACATGTTAATATCTCGATGATCCCTTTAGTTTTAAGCATTTTAAGCGTCAGTATTTGAGGGTTTAAGACCCCTTACACCTGCGTCACGGGCGCCAGCTCGGGCCCCCGGCTGGGGGTTGTGTTTGGGGGGGGTTTGATGCCCTGGGGTGGGCCAGCTCCACGGCACGTGGGCTTGCTCCCAGCCCCCCAGGGCCACCTCGGCAGGACGGGACAAAACCCTGCCCAAACGTGGGCAAAGGGTTTCTGGGCATGTGTTCGTCTCTGTTCTCTAAGTCCTGCTCACGTGCAGAGCCAGGGCATTGAGAATGCATCAGGCAAAATCCAACTGACTCCAACCTGTCATATAAACCACAAATTGCTGGGCATTATTTTTCCTAATGGATGCATGTAATAACTGCGGCTGCCCTCTGTGCAAACAGCCTGGATTTTGAAGGGCAGACAAAGTTTGTTAAATCAGTATGTTTACAAAAAGTCATAATAACTGGAGCTTCTACCCTTTGCTACAATTTATTATCAAAACAAAGGGGCCCAAAATATAAATACGTTGTCTTTAACAAAATGTATTTGCACATATTTAGCATACTTTATATCCAAAGCCTTTCTTTTATGTTCTGCAGTGGGCTGGATTTCTGCGCATCCCTTGTTAGCATCGGTGTCGGGGCCCGCTGGGCCTGCTCAGTGCTTTAGGGAGATGCTGGCAGGGAGAAGCCTGGGAGAACTCAGAGCTAATTCTCCTTTTGACTTCACCCTGGAAAAATCTGAACTGTTCGGAAGGAAACCAGAGCTTGATGAAGCCGGCCAGAGGGCTGACACTGCCCGGGGTCAACCAGAAATGGTTTTGGAGCCACGGGGTGAGCCGCTAAATGGAAAAATTGCTCTTTGCCCTTCCCAGGAGGAATGGAAACACCGAGGAAAAAGGAGCGTGGAGGGGGGGTTGGCTAAAGGATATCCAGCGTTGGCTCTGCAGCGTGGGCAGCCCCGGAGCTCGTGCTCGGTGCTGGGGAGGGGCAGGATTTGGCCCCGCGGGGAGCCCCTGCTGTGGCTTTTCCATTCAGCACAACCCCCCCCCCCGGGACGGCGCTTCCGCCGAGAAAAACCTGGGAAACCACAAAAATAGCAGCCGGTTAATTTATAACCTGTTGTTCTCAAGCGAAATGGCTGCAGATTAATAATGCACAGAAAGGAGCAGGGGCTCAGCCGGCCACCGCAGAGTGGGAATCTCAGGAACGTTAATGCCAGCGAGCTCCACGGTGACTTGTGTCCCTATAAATCGGCGGCGACCTGCGGGAATCAGCCTGTAATTACCTTTCTGGTCCCGTCGCTCTTAAAAATCGCTGGAAAAGCTCCGCCAGACCCAAGCTTGCTGGACACGAGAAGCCTGGGGATTGCAAGGTGTGGTTTCACAGGCCAAGTTTGGGTCGTTGCTTATTTGAAAGTCCTCGAGGATTCCTTGGGGGGGTGGCAGGCAGCTGGGGGGATGGCCCTTTTCCCCTTCGCACCCCCCGGCTGCCTTTTGGCCTCGCCGGTGTCCGTGCACCGCAGCAGGGACCGTGGGAGGGCTGACCTCGTCCTGCCCATACACCGGCTGGGAGGACGGGAGGGTCGAGGGGTCTCTGTGAGCCAGGGGAACGCCCCAGTCCTTCATGGAAAGCAGCCTTGGCCGCGCAGCTCCTCCAGGTAACTCATCCCTGGTCCCAAACCTTTTTCTGCAGCGGCGTGACCTGAACCCTTCCACTGAACACACAGCACCGTACCCGCCGGCGGCTCCCGCTTCCGACGGAGACCAGCTCACCCCTAAGGCGGTTCTGTCGATGCCTCTGGTAACCGGGTGCCCCACATTTATTTAAAAATTGTTATCTTCTGCCTTTGTCACTGCGTTTATGATTTGCCGAAACAGTATTTTTAAAATACTCATTTCCGCCCTATTAAAAAATACACCCACTGCATTTAATTTTTTGAACTGTATCGGGAGATCTGTTAAACAAACCCCGGGGCAGCACCTGCGCTCCGAGAGAGCCGGGATGTTCCCCCCCCCGCCCCTGCCCCGAGACCGAGCACCGGCTCTGACTCTGCACAAAGATCCACGATGAGCCACAGACAGAGGAAACACGTGGAAAACCACCCCCAACGCCCCCCCCCGGGCTTCCCCGGGGCTCGTTGGGTCCCGTGGCAGAGCCGAGGGACATGCCCGGGGCAGCGTGGCCGGGGGGGGCCGAGGGAGCTGAGCTCAGGGTCAGCCCTTCCTCTGGGGGCAAAAAAAAAAACCCATCGAGGGAGCCTGTGCGGGGTCTGAGCCTCTGAATCACACTGTTTGCTCCTGCAACTCTGGGCAGAGGCTTGTGCATCTTGAAAAAGCAGTTTATCCTCGCAGCGCACGTTTTCGGGGAGCTCTCCGCTGTCTCTGGGCAACCGGACCTATCGGCGGTTGTTCTTCCTGCTGCTGTTCAAGATAAAATAGATTTGCTTTTTGTGGTTCGGTCTCTTTCACTTCACAGCTTTTAGTGCTCTCTTGCACTCTGCTTTTATTTTTTTGACATAGTTTCTGTGTGTGTGTGGGGGGGGTGGGGGTTCGTTGCTTTTTGTTGGTTTTAGGTTTTGTTTTGGTTTTAAAAATGAGATCAAATTAGCTGATCATAGGAAACTTCGCCTGCACCCGCGTTTCCTTTTCCAGGGCTAACGGGGCTGGCGGTGTGTCAGACCCTCCTCTCCCTCCGGTGCTGGAACGGGCTCCTTCTTGCTGCGTTCTGCTTCAAATCCCCCACCTGAAGCGAGGGGCTGGGCCCGGGGTGCCACCGAGCCACCTCTGCCCGCGGCACCACGTCGGGGGGGCTCCCCGGGGTCCAGCCCCCCGCTTCCAGCCAGGCTGCTGAGCCGGATGGAGAAAACTGTAGCTGAGCAAAAAAAAAAAAAACAGTTAAATAAAATGGTGGTGGATGCTGCAAGAGAGGGCTCATGCTCGACTACTGTTGCCTCTACAAGGCTTCAGACTTTGACCAGCATGCTACGCGGCTTTTATTCTAAATTATTTAATATTATCTGCAAACATCAAGTGAATGAAAAAAAATACGATTTGGGATTTGTTACGCTTGCTGTCCAAAGCTTATGTTTTCATATAGAAAATGTGGCAATTAGCAGGGGATCTCTGGGGTATCTGAGGTTGGACTCAGTGTGTCGGGCCAGTTTGGGTGCCTGACAGCTCCTCCTTGCCAGCTCCGCTCTCTCTCGCTCTCTCAGGAAATAATTCATCCTTCACCACTGAGCGTTATTCAACTGCCTTATTCTCCCACCGGGCAGCAAACACATCCATCGCTCGCCATTGCTTCCCGTGCAAGATGTGGGCCGCCTTTTACGTGCCCTTTTCTGCAAGCAAACGCCCCGGGTCTGTGCTGCAGCCCTGCACCCCGCTCGCTTTCCAGCTCAGGGGCTCAGAGATCCCCGACGGACGCGTTTCGGCCCGCTGGCCAGTGCGGCTGGCAGATTGAGGCCAGCAAATACCTTCATTTGCTCTCGCCCAGCAGGACCCGACGCGGGGCCGCGGGGCCCTGCGGGACCTGCAACGCGACCGCAGCCCAAACCACCCGGCTCGGTCCCGCCGCGGCTCCTCGGGCACCATGCTCTGCCCGCGGTCTCTATGTGCTCGGTGCAAAGAGCAAGCCCTTTTCGCAGCCCTTTTTCTGCGGGAGCGCCCGCGTGTGAAGTTGGTTCCCGCTCCCTTCTGGGCCCCAGAAGTGAGAGGTTTCCGCGCGGCAGTCGCTGTTGATTGCTGGCTGCCCACGCTTGCGCGCTAATAGATAAAGACGAAGCGACGGTGAGCATTTCCAGTGACATGCTGGGTTGAGAAAATTTAAAGGAAGGTGCTTTCGATACCGCTGGCTGCAGAGCACCGATTTCCAGGTCTCCATCAGCCGGTGACTGTTGACATTGGCTCCCACACCCGGCGGCTCGGGCTCTGCTCCAGCTGCAGGAGAGGTTTACACAATAAACAGGTTTCTGCCCCCGGGCACCCACCCAGGGGACACTTTGGTAAGTCCTTTGTGAAGGACTCCTTCTTCCAGGAGAATGTCCTTTCAGGACAGCAGCCAAGAAAAGCTGTAATTTGAAAGATGGGCTTCGCTGGGTATCTCTGCCCCGTGTATTCGCCAGTGGCTGTTCCTCCGGGCTGCCAGCCTGCCCTGCCGGGTGGTTCTGCTGTAAATCCATTGAGCGGCAAGGGAACAGGCCGGGAATTTGAAATAAGGGGAAAATTGCCCGCAGTCATTTGCCATTTCTCTTCTGAAGGTCACCTGGGAGAAATACGTGGTGGCATTCCACCGGCTCGCCGGAGGAGCGCACCCGCTTCTGTTGTGCCGGGGGGGGGGGTTGGGTTTGCCTGTCGTCACGGTGCTTTCAGCACGTTAGTGGGGTCGCTGCTCCTCTGCACGCATCTGCTTCAGGAGCTCAAAAAGTTTGTGTTAAAATTGTGCGCAAAAAAAAAAAAAAATGATAAAAAAATTGAAATAATGGGGAAAAAAAAAAAAAAAAAGTGGGAACAGCCTTGGCGAGAGGGGCTGTGGGTGGCCCCCTCGGGTGGGCTCTGGCACGGGGGCTTGGCTGTGGCTCCTCGGAGAGATTTGGGGTGCAGGGCCCCCTCCCCGGGTGCCGTCCTGCCCCCGCGCTCGGGAGCCGAGCTGCGGCGCCCGGCCCAGCCCTCCTCTGCGGGTCCCCGGCTGGAAATCTGCCCATAAAATCGGCTCTGAAGACCTGCTGCCTGCCGGCTGGTGCTTTTGCAAAGCGGCTTAACCATTTCTCGGGAAGGCCCGGCACTAAGCGGTGCTTCCCGCGCTCGGATCGCCCCTTCCCCACCCCCTCGTGCTTTGGGGGCTGCGCCGGGGGGGGGGGGGGGGGGGGGGGGGGCGAGCACCTCCGCTCGGCTCCATCCAGACCGTTCAAAATCCTTGCGACGTTGTGTCCCGGGCAGGAGCAATCAAGGAAGCGGAGACCGGTTATTCCGCCGAACTTTTATTCAGGCTGATACAGCACACGTTGATTTGGTACACAGACAAGCTCGTTTTTAAGGCAAACAGTGATCTCAAAATTGGTTTTCCATACACTACAGTTCCCGGAACATCTTTGACAGACGTACAACATATTAAAACCAGTATCAGAAATACTACTCGTAGTGGAATTAAATACATCACATGAAGATTTTAAAGGAATGCAACAAAAACACATCTTCCCACTCAAACACGGAGATGGGAAATAAAAGCTTTCATTTACGGTTAAGCTCTTTGAATTCATTTTTGAAAGTGCGTTCCTCCAGCCAAGTCCTGTTATGGCAGCCATGGCTGGCAAATAGTGCTTAAACTCCTTTTTCTGTAAACAAATTAAAAGCAGACATTCTTTCCCATTTCCTGATATTTACAGTAGCTTCTTCGTATTACCGCGCCGAAAGACGGACAGAACTGCTTTTGTTCCGAACAGAAGTGTCCCATTTCACCGAAACAAGGCATGGCGTAGCATTATTTCAAGTGAACTAGGGTGAAACCGCCGCGTGGGGACAAGGAGCCCGTGTCCAGCTCCCCGAGGACCGAGCAAGGCTCCCCTCCCACAGCCTCGGCCGACGTCACGTTGGAGCTGCTCTCTCACTACGCGCCTCGGACCGGTTGTGTCCAGGGAAGCCCAGCACCCTCCTCCTCCCGCCACAGAAGAGCTGATCCGAGGGCGATGGACTCACTCTTCCCCGCGGATCCTCTCCCGCGCCGGGTCCCGGGGAAGCTCTGTGCTCTGCGGGCGCTGCCGCTGCTCAGAAATGGCTCGACCAAGCACGGTTCAGACTAATTGCCGAGGTCATCCCGACCCATTTTGCAAGCGGCTGGGTTTATTTGTTTTAAAAAGCTGACGTACGTAAACTGAAAAATACCAACCCTCCGGACAGAAGAACAGACTCGTTATATTCCAAAAGAATGATTTTTAAGAAGCCCGATTCCTGCAAGGCACTTTTTCAAAGAGAACGAGTAGAATTTGTGTTTCGCCGTGTCCCCCCCAAAGCGCCGCTCCGCAAAGGGAGCGGGGCTGGCGGCGCCGTCGACCTGCGGGCACGTGCGGTTGTGAGGCTCCGAGCGTGGGGTCCCGCGGCCTGAAGGACCCAGTCGACTCGTAACTGGAAAAGGAATTCGTTTCATTAAATTGAAGAAAACGAGGAGTACTGACAAAAGAAAGGCAGTGCCTTACGAAATGCGCCTCTGTGGTTTTAGGCTGGCTCGTGAATTCAAGTAAGGCCGTAGCTTTTAGGTTGCACTCAGATGCCACCCAGATAAAATTACCTATGCAGAGAGTGGTTCCTCCTGTCAGATCCATCATTTCTGTTTGACTGATACAAAGAGAAGGAACTAGACAACCCGGGAGCAGAACAAGAAAAGTCAGTAGCCAGTTTCTCTTTTGAGTAGGTGCTTTTATAAACAAAGGAAGAGAAGTAAAAATAAAGGTTCTGTGTAAGAAATTCCTTGCACATGCAGGGTTACACTTGCCTTTAAGGCCCCTGAATACGATACTATGCGGTGTACAGCTATATGATATTCTGCGTTTTATTGTATTTG
This sequence comes from Tyto alba, assembly GCF_018691265.1. Lineage (NCBI taxonomy): Eukaryota > Metazoa > Chordata > Aves > Strigiformes > Tytonidae > Tyto > Tyto alba. The sequence goes on from NW_024881272.1 coordinate 34,803,552, forward strand.
CATCTAATTTCACCCAAGAGGCCATGAAACAGGAGACACTGGAGGCTAATCATCCACAGAAGGGTGAAGAAAGCAAGGACTAAAGGTAGCCCTTCTAAAAATAACCTCCGGATGTGACACAAATGGATTAGAACTCAGTTTTCTAATAAAAGCTGGAAGTTACCTGGGGGAAAGAGCTGACTAACGCACACACTTCTACCCACCTCTTCCAGTCTGCTTTATGTTCAAAATTCCAAAAACTGCCATACTTCTCAGATTTGTCTTTTTGGAGGAAAGAAGAAATAAACTATTTTGGGGCTAGTATTCTGGCCACTTCGTAGGACATTTTAGTGATGAAGAAGTTTTGAGCAGCATCCCCGTTCCTTAAAAATTGCTGGATGTTCTTTTTCTTCCTGGACATGTGCATTTCCAGATAAAACAACTCATATGAAGGCAGTATTTCTGGCTTTGTAAACCTCTGCCATTAATCTACAGGAAGAAGAACATTTACTGTCTCTTACAACCTGTTTATCACTCTCTCCATCTGCTCAAAGTAGTTTTATAGTGTGCTTTGCAAACAGCAATTCTTGTTATGCCTGGGTAATTCACAGGCTGCTACTTAAAAAAAAAAAAAAAAAAAAAAAAAATCATAGATTTCTCACTTGTGCTCTTTGTCCCAAGGCTACATCCTCCTCAGCAGATGAGCTGACTTTAGCATCCACGCAGAACGGGTATTTATCAGGACAAATCCCTGTGTCATGAGACTCGTGCTACCTGCAGTTCTCGAAAGAGAATGATGTACCAACATTGGTACAACACAACCTCTTCAGTTTTAAGCCACTGAAATCCAAATGAAGTCTCTTCGTTTTGTCTTCCTTTAATTCTTGGGGGGTTTGCCCCTTTCTCCCCTTGTCCCTCCAGAAAAAAAGGAGGAAGAAGGACTCTCTAAAGTAGATAATCTTAGTATTAAAATTTGTGTCAGAGTGGGCCTCTTCAATAATTTAATCTGTTCCAAGTGTCCCCTGGTAGGAAACCCATTTTTTTTTTCTAGCTTAACGCAAGGGAATTCCCTCCAAACTCTATTTTGGCCACACAAAACCTGATGTTCTGCAGCTCACTTGTGAACGGCAATAACAACAGAAGGTAGGAGCAAAACCGATTCCCCCTCCTGTATTTGAGAATTTTTGGCACGTTGGCTAGATAATCACTCGCACTACAAGTCCACTCAGTAACACCCCTTTCGGCCATTCACGCAGACGCTAACACGCTACAGGGACCCCAAGTCACGGCAAGGTTCAAAGCTACTCGCTGGCAGCAGTAGTTTCCACGCAGGCGGGTCGATGCCCCCTCACGCCGCCGTCCGCCGGATTTCCTCTGACAAGGTGATGGACCTCTCCTTCCACTCGCTGTTAGAGCACTTGGAGACGGCGCTGGCTGCTTGGCAGAACTTCTGGAGGAGGATCTTCCTGAGCAGCAGGTAAACCCACGGATCCAGTATCTGGTTGAGCGAGGCCAAGCGCACAGCCGTCAGGAAGAAATCGCATTCCTTGTGGAGGTCCGAGCTCTGGGCTTTGCCGCAGAATCCCTTGCAGTGCTCGAACGACGTGTGGCTGAAGATCATCTTCAACATCGTTACCTACGGAAAGTTAGGAGGAGGAGGGGTTACCTGCGTCCGTATATCGCTAGATGTGAATATCCCTAAAGACAAAATCCCAACAAGACATTTTTTTCCCCTCCCTCGTCCGATTCAAACCGTGACCGGAGGAAATAAGCCCTGAGAGAGCAGCTCAGTTTGTGTGTGTGTGTGACGTGAGCGATAAACGCGGTGCTCTTCAGCTCTCAGTCAGATTTATTTATAGATCTCACACTAAAACAAGGCAGCCCATGCTGCTTCCCTGCTTGAGACACAGCAGAAAGCTGGGTGCTAAATCCTCGAGGTTCAAGGTGGTCTTGGCTGGAAAGGGAAATCACCGACCTTGCAAAACTGGCTTAAAGGGACTCATCATTATCATGTTATCACAACTACGAGGAACAGCTGAACAGTTCACGACAAGCACAGCTCTTCAAAGTTACGTTGTGAACAGTAAATGTCAGAAGAAAGAATTTCAAACACAAAAATGTCTCCATTTTTCTTAAAGCTGTTTTATTCCATGATGTCTAAATTTTAGAATTTGGTTTTAAGGTGAGCTATTCTGCTTATGAGCTGAGCCAAATTAAAAGACAAAGGCTTAATAAAGGTGTCTTGGGCTAGGACTCAAAAAAAACATTTTAAGTCAACAACAACAACAAAAAAAACCCCTTTTCCTTTTGTCAAAAGCCACTGAGCGCATTTTGTGTCGACCTGGTCTGTATTTCCTCCCTCCCTGCCCCAGTTCAGCTCCCCGGTGAACAGAGTGATATATTTAGGACTGCGTTTCCCACAGCACCCACACTGGCATGACCCAGACGCTACTTACACCGCGAAATGTTCCACCCAAGTACAAGGTCCTGTAACTGATGTCTCCCACACCTCGGGGCACAGAGCAGCAAGCTCTGGCCTGGGAGCAGAAAGCTACGTGCGGGTTGATTTGGGGGGGGGTTAAATGCCATCGGGCATGGTGGCAGCTTGATTTACAACACCAGTTACACCACGCAGGGCTGTCGGGGTCCTGCCACGGGTATTACGTGGGTGGCACACGTCGGAACATAAGCACAGGCCAGCAAAAGTCACTCATTTATGCAGAAGAGCCGAAGAAGAGGCAGCTTTGATTAATACTTTCACCCTAAAATCAGTACTTTAAGGTAATTTTATAATTTTAACGCAAAGTAACTTGCGCTGCAAAGCGTCAGCAGAGATACGTACGGGCAGCAGGGAGGGCCCGTTTTTCTAGCGGGTTGCTACGAGGCTTACAATCTTTAAAAGACTGATAAACAGAAGACCTGCACCACAGTGATTCAACTGGCTAAAATAACAATACTTTTTACCTCCTCGTTTTCCAAATTAAGACATAAACTTGCTTTACAGCTACGAATGCCACGAGCCTTGACACACAAGGACCCCTTCATTCTCATGTTACAGCCTAGAAAGGTGAGACGCTGCCAGGGGCTGCCCCAGGCTCTGCAGAAAACCCGGGGGTGAGGAAGAGCCCAGCCTGGGGTCTCCAGCCCCCGGGGCGCTGGTTTTGTTATCAGGCTGCCGCTTATTCGGCTAAAAATGGTGAAAAGGTGTTTTTTTTTGTTTGTTTGTTTTTGTTTGTTGTTTTTTTTTGTTTTGTTTTTTTTTTGTTTGTTTGTTTTGTTTTTTTTTGTTTTGTTTTTTTTTGGTTTTTTTTTTGTTTTAAAGCTGGTGAGACTCTGGTGAGCAATGCTCTCATGTACTAATATATAACCATGGGAAATATGAATCACATTTTGAGAGATGTCAGATCGATAGAATTTTCCACGGTTTTGTCGTTACCTGTTCTTTGAAGCCTTCTCCTGTACCCCCCCGCCCCGAGAGCCGCTTGAAAACATCCCACTCTAGCTGCTTCTCTGCATTAGATGTTTGCATTGGAATGTTTTCCTCCCGGAGCCCGCCAGCGTGGGGGGGGACGGGGGGGCCAGAGCAGCAGGCCTTGCGGCACAAGCTGCTGCCGAGGGAGGTGCGAGGAGAAGCCCCCGCACCCTCCCACCCGGCCGAGACGGGACGCGCCGGGATGCTCCCCGGACCGCGCGTGGGGCGGCGGCGAGCAGGTCCCCTCCCTCGATTTTTTTTTGTTTGTTTGTTTGTTTGTCTGTTTTTTTTGGTTTTTTTGGGGGGCTTGCGAAGCTCTTCTGGGCATGACTGGAAGACCTCGGCTGAACCCGCTGCCTGGGAATCCCGCAGAACTGAGCTGCGGTGGGCGCGCGCGGTTCGGCGGAGGAGGTGGAAACGGCGCCCACCTGCCTCGCCGTCCTCGCAGAGCCCCGAGCGGGCTGGCAGCCGGCCCCAAAACCGCAGCCAACGGCCCGAGCGACGAGCCCATCACCCGCAGCCCCCTCCGACTGCTTCGCTCCAGCCTTTCGATGCACCAAGACCACCCGCGCCGGCAGCGAGAGGAGCCGCGCGTTTTTTTTTTTTTCTGGAAATAGAAGCAGTTGAGGATTCCATCTACCACGTCTGGTTTAAATGAAAAGAAAAATAAGTAACCACCGGTAGAACTTTTTAAAAACAGGGATCGATGCAGATGCAGGCAGCATCGTGCCCTGGGGGCAGCCAGCAGGAGCCACACGGCGCTTGCCATTCCCAGGCCTCAGATTGCCTTCTCCCCGACCGGCTGGTCCAGCCCTGCCTTTGGGAACTCTGCAATGACCTTTGTTTTGCCGACTTTGTTGTCTTGGTTTTTTGTTAGGGGACCCACGGAGCTACAAAAATATCAGGCTAATAAAATACATTTCCCAAGCAGACGGCTGCTGCTTACTTTGGGTTTATCACATAATATTCCTTTTCTGGAATATCTGTTGAGCCAGCAATTGCTCTACTGGAAATTTTATTTGTTTGATTATCCTTAGAGGTTGTCTGTCATGGCTTGCACTAGCCTTCTAAATGAATTAAACAAAGACTGCAAAACTTAGAGGAACAACACCAGGTGGAGTAAAGTCAATGGAACTACACAATTTATGCCAATTAAAAATTTGGCTCAAAATGCATATAGTAATAGAGTTGACAATTGTATTTATTCAGTTAGAGTAGATAAAACTTTACTGTTATCAATGAATGTAGTTTCATAATAACATTAAACCTCCACTGCTCTGGTTTTCAGACTTAAGATCAAAGACAAGGTGTGTTTTGTGACATATCTTTGCAGTGTTTTCAATAAAGTTGGATAAAGTTTGAATAAAGTTGACTAAAGTACACAAGAACTTGTCAGGGCTGTTTCATAGGCTCCCCAGCTGGTAATCATCACTGTGATATGTTGCCGCTGGCTTAACTTTCCATGGGCAGCCTGTGCTACCTCACGGACTCCCGGGCAGCTTTACTATGATATTGCAAAGAGTTTAGAATGAACTTCCACTGTAGTTAGGGGGAAAAAAAAAAAAAAAAAAAAAAAAAAAAAGAGAGAGACAAAAACATTCCCCAAAATATTCTTCCAGTTTTATAAACTCTGTTGGAAACTACCGCTATCTGCAGTAAAAGATGGAGAATAAAGCAGCTGATGGGCTTAAAGGTGTGTGTTTCTCAGCCAAGCAGGAGGGGCTGGTCTGGAACGTGGGGTGAGAATCCGACGGGCAGTCCCTGGTCCTGGCCTGCAAAATCTTTTCTTGAGATAGCTTCCAAAAAAACCAAGCCTGTTTTCTCTGCATCGTGACGACAGGAGGGTTCATCCTCTGACACTGCTTCTCTTCCCCCCTTAGCCCTAACCTGTTGCTTAAATCATTCTCTCACAGATAAAGAAGCGAGCCGTAGAAGGAACAGAGGATTTTCCTGATGAAATACAAAGAGCGGCTGTGGAGCGTGAACCATGGAAAGCCACGACGGAGAGGATATGATTTCTCCTTTTAATGACTAACAATACCCATAGTCATGTACCATCGTGTTTTAAAATCAAAATTGTGATTCCATCTCATTAAATTTTCAGGACTCCCTCCCGCCGCCTCTGCTGAGGCAGAATGGAAGACTTGGGTTCGAGCAGGCCAACAACTGGGTTGGTTGGATTCCAACCAGTGTGGTCTAATATTTACCCCTTGGCTGTGACCTTCTTTAGCTGAACACCGGCCAGCAAAATCCAGCCCTTTGGCCAAACTGAAATGATCAGTCCGCTGGGGCAGTTTTGACACAGGTGCCTCGGATGGAGGCAGAGCGTTTGGGGGGAAAGTTACTGATTCATAGAAAAGGAGCCATTTATTTTCCTTGCAGCTCAGTGAGATCACTGTCTAAGTGGAGGTGCTTTTCATAACTACATTTTGCACATGAAAACATATTACAAAAAAATCTATTTTTAATAAAAATACCTGTAAAGGAGAATGTATTTTAACTTCTGTCTGACAGAAAGGTTCGGGAGAAGGATTTTAATAGGAAAAGCAGCAGAATATCTGAGCATTTTGGCTTTAAATAGCCTTGAGACGTCTTGTAAGAGAATAATTTTGTAGCCTGGAGCTCTAAAAGAATTATTAAATTATGATGAAAATTCCAGTTTGTGCTGCACCGGTGTTTCTGTGCAATCAAGGAACAGCTTCCTCTCTCTTAGCTCAGACTCATTCCAGTCTGCTGTCAGTTTAGTTCAATGGTTATGCTCCACAGCTGAGCACCAAAATAAATAGAAGATTAGCGTGAACTGGAAACCTCTTACGATAAAGGAATATCTTATTTAAGGAGCATTTTCCCAGGTTCTCTACGATGCCTCCAAGGAAGATCCTGAGCGCACAACAAAAGGAGGCAATAACTTCCTCTGCTCTACCAAACCCAGAATAAATCAAGAAAAGGCAGGATGCTTCATTAAACCATTTAGAGCACAGCCACTATCGTCAGAAGTTTCACTTTTCTGATAAGCCACATTTTGTCATTTTCATCAGCAGATCAGGTCTAACGTTACTGTCTGTGTAAAAGGGCATTGTTTGCCTAACTGTAATGCTTGTCAGGATTGGTTAGCTCTGTTATAAAACACAGATTTCTTAAATAAACAAACAAACAGACGAAAGTCTCCTCTGAAAACGCCTGGATTCCCGGTCCAACTAAATTTCTTACAGCTGCAAAATGATGCAGTTATCGGTTAAATGAGTTCTACCATCCGGCTGCCAGTGAAAATGCACTTGCCTTGCTCCGTGGTCACTCTTCCAAAAACCAGGCCTCTTTTTCCTAATGTGCACTTCTCGGCTGTGCAGAAAAAGTTGAAGGGGGGGTGTATTAAAAATGCTTCTGCCCTCACGGCCCTGGATTTCGAGTGTCCGAAGACCGGAGGATACGCCGACGAGACGGCGAAGTTTTGCACAACTCCACCCGGGGGAGCAAAGCGCCACGAGGAACCCCCGCACCGCTGCGGATTTTTCTGAGCGATCGGGTTCTGAAGGCGAAGTGTCCCCCACCTCGGGGATTTCCACCCCGTGCCCCGCGGCCGGGGAAGCCCCCCCACGGCCCCGGGGCGGGGGTCCTGCCACCCCGGAGGGACAGAGCCTGCAGCCAAGGGAGAGACTACAAAAGCGAGGGCTGAGAGGCAAACACACTGCGTTTAAGAAATGCCTTCCAGTTTTTCCCTCTCTTTAGTTACAGACGAGCACGCGACGGTTAACTTCTGTAAAATAAAGAAATCCTAACGTCCCCCCTTGGGACTTAACAGCACACACACGTCAAGGGGACAGCAGGATGTGCCACAGCAGTAACGGCCAGGCAAGGTGTCTGGGACACAGGACAGTCACCTGGTTTAATCTAAACGTTTCCTCTTGAATCTAACATTCCTTGGGATTCAGGGAGCAGAACATTATTCTTTGGTCTCAAGCACTCACTAAATTTTCAGTGCAGTTTCATAGTTTACTTTCGTCACAAGCTGTTAATGATCTCTAGAAAGTTAACAGCCTCTGACTTCTTTTTTTTTTTTTTTTTTTGGGGGGGTGGGGGGGTATTGTGGAGATTTGAAGGAATTTTAATTAGTTTACAAGGATAACGTTACTAAATTAAATTGTTTTCTATTTTTTCCTCGTCCCCATTGGCCATTAGCTTTGTCAGCCATTCCTCCTGTCACAGCCCCATTTATGACGGCTCAAAAACTCTCTGTGCACAAGAAGAAAAATCCTTCTCTGGCCTAAAGTACCTTTCACATAACTTCAAAATTACCACAGCTGGCTTGAGCCCTTTCCTGCTTATGGATCCCAAGTACAAACGTCCCCAAAAATCATACTATCCTCTGACAGCAGAATAAGCTGGCTGTTTTAGATGGGGTACCAGACCCCTGGGTGTGCCCTTGTCCCATAGGGCAGAAAGAGATGTGGACTCAGCCTCCTCCACTTCTAAATCCCGAGGAGGGGTTTACCCCAGCTGGACAAGAAAGAAAAGGCGTAAGTGAGGAATAACAAAATAGTGGAGAGAAATGCAAGGATCCTGCAGAAAAACAGAAACACAACGCCCAGAACGCTGCCGTAGATAAGATACAGCGAGCAAGCTGCTGACTACCATAAAGCACTCCCGAAGTCACAAGTCGTACCTTTTCTCACAAAGCACCGAAGGAAGTTTTGCTACAAGGTGGGAGCAAATAAAAAAAATTGTAAAAGGCTGATTCCCATGGGCACAAGGCTCCATCACACCGAGGTCTCGATAAGCTTCCTCACAGGTTCCCCTAAAGGAGGAACGAGCAGGTTGTGGTTTCCCTGGTCTGTACAGCGTGCTGGGGGGAGCCCAGCCTCTGCCCCCCACCCTGGAACCTGCTCCAAATCTGCTGGGGGGAGCCCAGCCTGTGCCCCCCACCCTGGAACCTGCTCCAAATCTGCCGGGGGGAGCCCAGCCTGTGCCCCCCACCCTGGAACCTGCTCCAAATCTGCTGGGGGGAGCCCAGCCTGTGCCCCCCACCCTGGAACCTGCTCCAAATCTGCCGGGGGGAGCCCAGCCTGTGCTCCCAACCCTGGAGCCCCTCCAAATCTGCCGGGGGGAGCCCAGCCTGTGCCCCTGACCCTGGAGCCCCTCCAAATCTGCCGGAGGGAGCCCCTCCAACCCTGGAACCTGCTCCAAATCTGCCGGGGGAAGCCCAGCCTGTGCCCCCCACCCTGGAGCCCCTCCGAATCTGCTGGGGGGAGCCCCTCCAACCCTGGAACCTGCTCCAAATCTGCCAGGGGGAGCCCAGCCTGTGCCCCCCACCCTGGAACCTGCTCCAAATCTGCCGGGGGGAGCCCAGCCTGTGCCCCCCACCCTGGAACCTGCTCCAAATCTGCCGGGAGGAGCCCAGCCTGTGCCCCTGACCCTGGAGCCCCTCCAAATCTGCCGGAGGAGCCCAGCCTGTGCCCCTGACCCTGGAGCCCCTCCGAATCTGCTGGGGGGAGCCCCTCCAACCCTGGAACCTGCTCCAAATCTGCCGGGGGAGCCCAGCCTGTGCCCCCCACCCTGGAACCTGCTCCAAATCTGCCGGGGGGAGCCCAGCCTGTGCTCCCAACCCTGGAACCTGCTCAAAATCTTCCCGGTGCCCATGGCTGTGCCGGGGGGAGCCCAGCCTGTGCCCCTGACCCTGGAGCCCCTCCAAATCTGCCGGGGGGAGCCCCTCCAACCCTGGAACCTGCTCCAAATCTGCCAGGGGGAGTCCAGCCTGTGCCCCCCACCCTGGAACCTGCTCCAAATCTGCCGGGGGGAGCCCAGCCTGTGCCCCTGACCCTGGAACCTGCTCCAAATCTTCCCGGTGCCTGTGGCTGTGCCGGGGGGAGCCCAGACTGTCCCCCCGACCAGAGACTCTGCTCCCCCTCCAGATCTCCCCAGTGCTCTGTGCCACGAGTGCTGCCGACTTCAGTGTCCCTCTCCCAAACCCACGGTCTCCTCGCGTCCTGCCCTTCTGCCCCGTAGAAGACCCTTGTTTTCCTCAAGGTCCCTCCTTCGGACTCGTCTTATTTTTCCAAACACCCTGGCCGTCCTCTTGGACCTCTCCCAGCGGCTCTCCTACCAGCTCCCCACACCTGGCAGCCCCCCGGCTCTGTTCCTGTCCCCCCTTCCTTCCCCCGGGGGCCGTCCCCGGCCATACAGCCCAGGAGGAACCGGAGCCGCCCGGGCTCTCGGGGCCACCCTGCCCTAAGGGTTAAGGGCACCGAGGGGACCTACCAGCAGCGGTGACCAGCAGGCCGAGAGGACGCACATGATCCCCAAGAGCTGGATCAGCGTCTCCATGGTGATCCGCCCCCACTGCTTGCTGGAGCGCGACGCGGTCGCTTTGGTCCGGCAGCGAGACACCAAGGCCTCGATGGTGGCCAGGTTGCACGCCACCGTCACCACGAGGGAGAGGAGCCCCAGGACGGCGAAGGTGGAGGCGAAGAGGAGGCTGCCGGTGAGGCGGCTGTCACCGGTGCTGATGAAGCACCAGGTCCCGGGCCACTGCAGCGTGTACCGGCCCAGTCCGGCGACGGGCAGGAGGGCGAAGGCGGCCACGGCCAGCCAGATGCCGAGCAGCACCGTCTTGGTGACCCCCGGCTTCATGTGGCTGGCGTACCAGTGGGGCGCGCGGATGGCCAGCGTCCGCTCCACGGCCATGGCGCTGGCGATGAAGAGCGGGCAGAGGCCGAAGACGGTCATGCTGAAGCCGAAGAAAGCGCAGAGGCGGCCCGAGGGGTCGACGGCGTCCCAGGCGCGGTCGGACAGGTAGACGGAGATGACGATGGGGCTGGTCAGCAGCTGCCCCAGCAGGTCGGTGAGCGCCAGGGAGCCGATGCACAGCAGGAAGGATCGCTTCCTCCGGCTCTCCTTGGCGCGGTAGCTGCGGGACACCAGCAGCATGGCCAGGGCATTGCCCACGATGCCCGTGCTCATCATGGTCAGCGGGAAGGCCACCGACACGGCGCTGCAGCCTTCCTCCTCCTCCTCCGCCGCCGCCGCCGCCGCCCGCCCCGTCCCGTTGCCCCGCTGCCCCATGGCGCCGGGCTCGGTGCCGTTGGGGCCGTCCCGGCGCTGCGGCCAGCGGCTCATCCCGGCGGGAGGGAGGGAGGGAGGGAGGGAGGGAGGGGGGACGGCCCTTCCCGCCCCGAGGGGAGGCGGGGAGGGAGAAGGGGGCGCGGCCGCGGAACCTCCGCGGGGCCGGGGAGCTGCCGAACCCCGGGGGGGAGGCTGCGGGCGGGGGGACGGTCCCTTCAGGCGGCCCCGGCGCCACCGCTGCTGCCCCGGAGCTGCCGCTCGCCGTCCCTCGGCCCCTCGCCCTCCCCCGGCCCCTCGCCCTCCCCCGGCCCCTCGACATCCCCCGGCCCCTCGACATCCCCCGGTCCCTCGACATCCCCCGGTCCCTCGACATCCCCCGGCCCCTCGATATCTCCCGGCCCCTCGACATCCCTCGGTCTGTCGCCGTCCCCCGGTCCCTCGCCCTCCCCCGGCCCCTCGACATCCCCCGGCCCCTCAACATCCCCCAGCCCATCGCCGTCCCCCGGCCCCTCAACATCCCCCGGCCCCTCGACATCCCCCGGCCCCTCGACATCCCCCGGCCCCTCGACATCCCTCGGTCTGTCGCCCTCCCCCGGCCCCTCCGCGCCGAGGTGGCCGCGCCTTCTCTTTCTCTTTTTTTTCCCCAGCTCTCCTTAACTCCCTCTCGGCGCAGCTCGGGCTCCACCAAGCCGCCTCTCTGTCGTCGGGCCGCGACTGGCGCGATGAGTCGCTTACCTTAAAAAGGAACCCCCCCCCCCCCCGTGACAGAGAACACGAGCGCCCAGAACACCAGCTCCGTGTCCCCGGGCTCCCGGGAGCTCGGTGGGACCCGGCTTTGCTCCCAGCAGAGGGAACGAGTCGGAGAACAAACTCTTTTTACAAACCTTTGTTCCACGTTACAATAATTTCTTTGCTTCTGAGCAGCAATTTCTAACTGTGCTCCATCCACTTGGGATTTAACTATTTTTTTTTCCTGTGGAAGCAGAGTTAACACTTTTAAGAAGTTTAAATGTTTGGGGGTTTTTTTGTTTTTTTTTGGTTTTTTTTTTTTTTTACAGGTTAAAAGTGCTATTAATGAAGTCTAGTTTAAAATACTGCCCTGGTCCGGTACAGCCAAGTGCGCACAGGCCAAACCATGAAACGGGAAGAGCCACATTTCTCGTAAGTGAGAACCACAGTAGAAGTTATAGCTTCCTTTATAAATTATTGAGCTGTGGCTTGTTAATTCTCTGCATCCTAGAACACGTACAGCAATGTCCTTAAATGAGAGAATCTATATTTTTAAGTCTTGTGGATACACAGCAGGATGCCATTTGCAAAGGAAGTCTAGTGCTGGGAACAACGTTCACACTAAACACACAGCTTAAAGTAGAAAGTCTGGAAAAGTATGAGGGGAGAATATCCTTGCCCTTCCTCCCCGCTCTCCCCTTTTTAATTCTGACACCCAGGCACTGGTTGCTGAACTCGCAGGAGCTCCCTGCGCCCTCCGTCCCCCCTCTGCCCTTTGGAAAGCCTTTGTGCCACCCATCTGTGCTGTGCTTGGTATCGGTGCCCCGCAGTTTCACAGTGGGAGCGTTCCCCGGTAGCTCTGCTCTGTGTTATTTCTGGATGGGGTCCACAACCGGCCCATGAGAAAGCATCACTTTATTAGTTCCATTTTCCAAACCAAGTATGAAGCACTCTAGAGACTTTTTCTCATTTTTTTTTTTTTTTTTTCCCCTCTTCTTTTCAAATGCATGTGTAAGCAAGCCCTTTTTCCAATACAAATACTCCTCATTTTGATAATGGGAGGACAGGTCAAGTTAGTAAATTGGGCAGAACTCCACTCAAAGCTGTTGTCATAACTGAACTGTTACAGCAGCATTACTCCCTCCTGTTGCTCCCTGGTCCAAACTCTGGCAGAGTATGCACACGTATCTATACTTTCATACTTAAAAGAAAAAGCAACCAGAAACAACCACCCTAGTAGCTCATGTTATTTCTGATTAAAGAACAAAAAAAGCCCCTTTAGGCTACGGGAATTCTGGATGTAAAATTCTATAACCAGCGATACATTTTGATTACTGCTCCAAGAACAAACCACGGCATTGATTAAAAACCACGAGCTGGAGTTTCTTCCCCCCCCCAAAGGACGCGAGAGGTACAGCACGGGGACTGGAGCAGTCAGAGCCCTGGCAGAGAAAGCCCTCGAGGGGGAAGGAAGGGTGAGGACCGGCCGGTGCTGCCCTGAGCTGGGAGGAGCGGAGGGGATGGGACGAGCCTGCCCCCCCCCAAACCGCCGCTGGCTTCAAACTTTTCCCATCTGAAGCATCTTTTCATCCTGCGTAGGAACATTCGCGTTAGGATCTTAGGAACTCGATAGCCAACTCGAAAAGGACACGAGGGCGAAGCGTTTCCCAAGGGCAGGCGGGAGCAGAACGCCCCGGTCCCCGGGGTGGTCAGGCAGGGGGAAACTTCTACCCCAACCCCCCCATTCGCGTCCCGTACCACCCCGGGCACGCCAAACTCCACTGCCCAGCTCTGGATTTTTCAAAATTTATTTTTAGGAACCCCTTTCTGACACCCGAGAGGCACCAGGTATAACACACTGTTACTATTCAAAGCGATCCTGCCATAACTTGGTATCATTCAACACTTGCCTAGCAGCGCTACGTGGAAATTAGAAAGGTTTCAGGTGTCTTCATCAACGCTAGCAGTCATTACTCTAGTATTGATAAATGTAGTGAAATTGATAACTAGTAAAATGTTATTTACGCCCCATTATTCCCCAAAAGGTGACTGCTGATAGCGCCGCTGAATTTAAAATGCTCAGTTAAAACACCGGCCCGCTGATCAGTCCGCGCCCGCGCTGCAACGTGTCCCCCCCGCCTCCGACAGAGGAGGGCACAGCAAACCAGAAACGCCTGCTGCACTGGGAAGGATGAAGACTTTGCAGCCGAGCAGGCGAAACGACTTGCCCTTGTTCACTACAACCTCAGTGAGGAGAGACCTAACCCGGCGTCTGCTTCATCTCTGGGCCTTCCCCGCGGCACCAAACAGGGGACGGGGGTCCCTTACCCGGCGGGGAAGTGAGAGAGTCTTGTTTTGAGATGCACCAGCCTGTGTATTTTAATGCTTTTTAGTAATTACTTTAGTAATTGACTATCTGAAGAAAAAAAAAAGAAACACTTTTCACAGCGGATTTTACCCCGTTGCCAAATTTATATAAAACTAAAGGCCAGTCTGCTTTTATTTAAGAATCACTTTCTGGCTTATCAATTACTACAGAAGAACGCTTACCCAAACCCACTATTCATATTAATGAAGATATTTAATTTTCCTTAGAAAAGCGCGTTAGCCCTAAACTTAATCAACACTTCCTCCTTTGCCATGACACATTTCACTGATCTTTGATAAAGCTGCACAGAAATACCCGTTTATTTCTACAGTCAGCAATTTCTCTGCCCCCAGCGGCTAAACTGAGGGCAAGGGAACTATTTTCTAGCGAAAGAAGAAAATTCCACTGCTAGGCGACTGGAGGTAGTTGGACACCACCTCCCACCCCCCATTACAGTAAACCCCAAACCTTTTTACGGCCTGAGCTTCATCTAGCTTTGTCTCTTATTGGAGGTGGACCAGGTTTAGTTCTAATAGCTTGGTTATTTATTTGCCGGTCCAGTAACTAAAAAGAGGAATTTTGTGTTCTTTGTTAACAGGCATGCAAAGACTACCACAGTCACTGTGCTGCTGTATTTTAAAATTTAGAAATCAAAGTAACGTAAACATACGGCTTCCTCTAAAATCTTCCTGAAAAGACAGGGAATACATACACACAGAAGAATACACCGTGAAGATCTGTAAAAGCTCATTTTAAACGTGCTGCTGTTCAAATGCAAAAACATTCGCGGTGCTTAAAGAACTGAATCACTCTGAAAAGGTGCGATACGTCCGGCCCGGGAAGCACACACTGCTCTTGCACTGCAGTAAGAGACCACCCCCCAAATAATCCCTTAGCAGAGGCTGCAAAGAAAGATTCGTTTCCAAGAGAAAGCACTCACTGCACAGTTAACTCACAGGTTTTATTTACACTTGTCTACAGAATCATTTTGCCTTACATTTTATCTAAGCCAAATGAAACCATAACTTTCCTTTGTCTGTAGCCTATCATTTGCTAAATTTAAAAACTTTCATCTGTTAAGTACAGCAACGATTTTAATACAAAGCACAAGGAAAAGAAAACAAAGGCTAACAACATAGCATCTATTTGATCTGATTTTTACAATTTAGTAGTTGGACTTTGAAGTCGTCAGAGGCACAGTTACAAGACTAACCTGCTCTTGTGCAATCTACACACATTTAGCATTGAAATTAGATATAAAAGAAAGCATTAAAGAAGAAACTGCAGATTTTTTTTCTGCAGAAAGATTATCAAAATATTTCTACACCAAAAACATTTTGCTTATATAGCAGTCCAAAAGAAGTGTTTTAAAAAAAAAAAAAAAAAAAAAAAAAAAAAAAGAAAGAAAGAGAAAGAAAGCAGAACGTAGTTTTTAAATTTTGCTCCGTTTGTTTTTGTGCAGTCCATCTTAAAAAAGCAGCAAATACGGATTTGGAAATTTTACTTCCGAAATAAATGCAGACATATTGCTGTTTGCTTTCTTCAAAAGAATAATTTTCCTTAACATACTTACCTTGTGATGGCACTGAAGATACTTAAAACCTTTCTTAACCAAACGGAGCTCAAGAGAGACCAAGTTTTAATGCGATATTGCTAGTAAAATAGATTCATTCAAGCATTTTAAGCCATAAATTATGTTTAAGGAAAAAAGAATGATTGATGAAGAACACATTTACGATGTCAGAACTTTCTACACAGTTTATTCTCATTTTTAAATATAAATAAAATTCAGATACCTTGAAAATTTTAGTCAGCCCAAAATGAATTTACAGACGGCCTGCAGAAGCTTCACTTGATTCCGAGAAGCTAGTTCCATATTCCTCCAGCTCAAGAGCAGATCCTACATGACCCTTTTCTAGGAAAGGATCGCAGAGTCCAGGGTCCACGCACGTGGAGATACCATGGCCAGTACCCACTGCAGCAAGGGCACTTTGCTGACTGCAGCCAGTCATTTCTAGTGACAGGCACCGGCAGCTACGAGACTCGGGCAGCGGAGGGGACAGCGCCCGGCGTCTCAAACATCCCCACACTTCACAGAAATGAAGTCTAATTTACTCTCGACATAATCGTCTGACGGACTGGGCATTTCACAGCTGTTTTGCACTGAGCATAGCTAAAGAGAGGGGCATCCATCTATACTTCTCCTTAAACACAGAAAAATAAAAAAAAAACCAATGAGACCCAAGTACTCACTACTGTCATGCAGCGGGTCACAGCAGCCCTACAGCTATGCTAGTTTCTGTGGTCCCCTACGAGCCGCAGCGGGCCAGCTCAGGCGCTGGGTGCAGAAAGCTCACGGGTTCTGCTGCTGCTCCTCAGGTGCTTCTCTGCAACTCCCACACGAAGAGCAGAGTCCTAGAACATATCCCGCCTGGGCCCGCTCACACACATATGGGAGAGCCAGGGAGCGAGTAACCGAGTCTTTAAAACTAACCAACCCTCCCCTTACTCAAATAATAAAACTTCACACTTCCCCCGGGGAGTTTATGGCTTAAAATGCTACCTCACTTTTTGTTTCATGAATGAACAAAGCTGCAGTTTTCCAGAAAGCAAGGACAGACATGCACCTCTACTAGCAGATTCAGCACTTCTGACCAAGTAAGACACCAACTTCTTAAAAATGTCTCATGCACTGACTGGAATTTTTTTTTTTTTTTTTTTTTTTTTTAAGATGTGATCTTTAATACGTTATTTCTTTTTAGAACTTGTACGGGAACCAGAATGGGAAGATCCAGATGATGATCTGCGGCGTCTGTAAGATATAAATGGAGAAAGCATGCAAAGAAATAAGTTGAAATTAATTTTAGCATCCACTTTGAGTAGTCTGTATCCTATAATAGCTGGAAGCCAAGTATATCTGATAGGGGCCTTATAAGAATACGGAAGTAACTTTAAACCACTTTAAGCTCGTGACTGTGAATTTAATACTAAAAATGTAAGCTTAATACTGAAAGTAGAATACCATTTCAGAATGCAGTATTTACTTATGAAAATAAATCAATAATGTACACAATAACACCTCACACCCTGAAAGAAGGGTGACCCAGGTCTTACTATGGAACATGCTCCTAGCAGGAGGAAGTTTCATTGGAGGGGGGGGAGAAAAAAACAAAAAGCAATTACAGAGGTTTTAATAAACAGCAAGAGTAGGGGAAGTGAGAGAACTACTTTTAGTATCAGAGTAACTGATCAGATTCAATTTTTTCCCAGTGAATCTCAGTCCGTCAGAATAACAACAACAAAAAAAAAAAAAAAAAATCACACATTTCAATACACCCATTCTTATTCTACATAAACCCAAACCTTTCGGGTGACCGTGATCTCGATCGTCTTTTTTTGCGATCACCAGATGAAGAAGATCTAGAACGACTTCGCTTCTTGCCTCTCTCAGGGGAAGATGATGAACGAGAGCTTGAGTAAGATCTCTTTCTTGGGGTGGAAGACCCCCTGTAGGACCTGGAGCTGGATCTTTATTGATTAAGAAATAAATCAGATTTAATTCTGGTATAATATAGAAAGAACAAAGAAAGAACAAAAAGAGACAGTTTTCATGAACACTCACTACTCTAGTCACATCAGTGGTTTGCCAAACAAATGTGTGGATGCTTTAATACTTACTCCTTAGTTATCTGCCAATAAAGACTTCTACTGCCATGGTAGTTTTCTTAATAAATTTGCTAAATAGTGTTTCTTGATAGACAGACCAGCAGTGGTTAGGAAACCTCTTTCCAGCATTCACCAGTGACACAGCTTTGACAAAGAAGCGATGGGAGACTGGGACAGGAAGCAGCCTATGTAAGGACCTTCCTCAGTAGTTAAAATTCACAAAGCAAAAGGGCTTGAAAACCACGGGTGTAATGCTGATTTAACACTCTTTCACTCCATATTAATGGACAGTTCACACTGCAGTTTTGTAATGTTCATCTTGCTAGAACAGTAAAAACCCTCAGAAGGTATATTTACAAATTGCAGAATAATTTGTGTAGAGGGTAAGACCTTCCACAACCCAAATATTTTTAAAAAAACCTCTAGAAAACAGTTGTTTTGGCATTAAAAAAAAAAAAAACAAAAATATCCAAAACACCAGCTTCACTTACGAGCACTCAAAAAAATCACTTTATCTAAAAAATCCCAAGAAAGAAAAACACTCGTGGAAAAAAATAATAGAAACTGTAATTCCCAAATTACATAATCACTCCTAACAGGATTATTATTATGTTTTTTACTCAGTAAGCTGGATAAAACATTTCCAAAAAAAAAAAAAAAACCCCAGCAACCCTCCAACAACACAGTGTATGTTGTTGGCAAACGATTTTCAGGGGTTTTCGTCGTAAATAACCCAGCAGGCCTACTTCTCACAAGGCGAGGACCCTCGGTGGGAGCCGCGTGGCACAGAGCGCCCCGCTCCAGCAGGCAGCGGGGGGCACAGGCACCCCTCGCCTCCTCCTCAGAGCTCGGCTCCCGCCCCGCCCGGGACAATCCACAGCACGTTTCTGCCGGCACAGGGCGGCGGCACCGTTTGTCATTGCTCTTCCCAACTCGCACTTCCTCATTTACAGTTCTGAGGCTCTCTGCATGC
Source organism: Tyto alba (assembly GCF_018691265.1). Taxonomy (NCBI): domain Eukaryota; kingdom Metazoa; phylum Chordata; class Aves; order Strigiformes; family Tytonidae; genus Tyto; species Tyto alba. The sequence continues at coordinate 34,821,795 of NW_024881272.1, forward strand.
ATGGAGGTGGGCCAGTTCTTCATTCCATCACAAAAGGAGAGTCCTGCCCACAGGATGCCTGTGCGAGGACACCTCAAGGAACTTACATGCTTTTGTTACAACATCAGCTAGCTCCAACTCCTGTCAGCTTCTCGCATGATTCACTATCCACATCTTTACACGTTCCCCCCACATTTATAAAGGTGATGGCAGCACTATCTAGTGGAAGTTAGATACGTTAAATAAGTTATCACTAAACACAAACCCAGAAGTATAGCGTATTTCCTATTGTTCTTCCACACCAAGTAGCCAAAGTGGAAACAGTAAAACCAGCACAAATTACTGAAGCAAGTAAACATGCATTCAAATTCTTCTTCCTTCAAAGTGAAGATCTGTGGCGTCCACTCGTCTAGCTTAGATCAGACTTAAACTCTTCAACCAAAACCTCGCATTCTCAAGAAATACATCTGTAGTGGTAACAACCTCGTGCAGAGACCCCAGGAATTCTGACTTCCAAGATAAAAATGAGTTAATGTTTTTTGACCGGCATAATTTTACGATGAAATCAACAAGCGGTTGGTTCTTCTGCCCTTTTTTCTCTCTGCAAGGAGAGAGTGCTACCTCATTCACCTTGATTTCGACCCACGAGATCTAGAGTGTTCCCTGGAACTGGAGCGAGATCTTGATCTGGAACTGGAAGAACTTCTTGAATGGGACCTGAAACAACATGGGAGATTTTTTTCCAGTGTCTGACTTGTATTTAGCAGAAGAACTGCTACTGGTAGCAGCAGAGACAACAATGCATCAATATAATTTTGGTCTAGAATCACTAAAGAAGTGTCAATTTCCCCTTACTCCCCTGGTATCACCATAGTACATTTTACAACAAAAATTTTAACGTAGTAGGAAGATGGTGCATTTAAAAAATGTATAAAGTCAGCTTTTAGTTATGTTTCCTAAAACAAAGCACAAAAATTAAACAGGATTGCAGTTATTTGGCAAAATGAAAAAACTGCATATCTGTTTATTATCTCATTAAATCAATGCCTTAACTTTTAATTTGTGCCTTAACTTGAAAACCATCAGTTTCTTTGAAAAGCAGAGTAGGTGAGAGTGTTAGGACTAGCTAGCTCAAATTTTCCCCGAGTCAGTTCTCACAAGCATTCTGTAAGCAGTTTCAAGTTTTCATAAACATTTTCCCCTGCATTAAAAATTAAGTAGTAGTTAATTCTTGGCTAATGTATGGCTGTATCTAACTCTACTTGTAACTAGTCAAAATTAATTTTCGAGTTTTTCACGTTGATGGATTTTCTTTAAAGCACAAACCACAGAAGTTATGTAAAAGTAAGAATGATAGCAGACTTGCAGTAACCACTGTAAAAAGAAGGCATTGCAATCAAATTGTAATAATCTTTTCAGGAAAAATATATTATACATGCTGACATGGTAACAGGATAAACTGGGAGATTGACTTTTTCATTTTACTGTGCAAAACAAAAGCAGTATGAATACAGACTAACTAGAAAATACATTTAAACCTTTTTAAAAAACACCAAGTAGTATCCACAAATGGCAACTGCTTTTTTCCAATGAGTTATCTGTAGCTAGAAGCAAAAAAGTTCAACTCAAAGTTGAAAGATGCCTAGCAAATTTCAGTTATGACAAGCTCCCTTTGACTTTGCTGTTAACATTTGGGCATTGCTGAGCGAAGGGGTGGCCAGGTGCAGCAGTTCTGTCGTCTTTGACCCTCCCACCCCCAAACCGAAGCACTGCGCTCCAGGGCAGCCCGTGCTGGCCGCGCGCTCTCCTCACACGGGATGATCCAGCCACTTCCTCACAGATCTTCCTCCACACCTCATTTCATTTACAAAAACTGCCGCCAGCCCGCCAGCTAGTCACTATTATTCCCTTAGTGCCCCTCCTTGGACCCACGCAGCATATACACGTCTCCAGAGGCATCTGAAGGAGTGGGGAGGCTGGCAACAGGTATTGCGAAGAACAGAATTTTTCACAGAAGAGGCAGCATGGAAAAAAGCATGGCAGCAATGGGGAGAAAGATGGAACAGAGACAGTGGCTGGTATCTGGTTAGTATGAGGGTCTGTAGAATCTGGGCAGGGATCACAGCGGTGAGAGCAGAGAGGTGCAGTGACAACGCTAGGAAGGAGAAACTTGAACTTCATGTAAATCAACTTTATGTCTAGCCCCGGGAGCTAGCACTGATTTGAGGTCTTAAACTGATCAGCATCATCCTTGTATTAGTTGTAAGGCAGGTAAAAAGCTGCAGCGTGATTTACATCACATGATTACAGAACATTTATTAAATTGTTCATATATTCCTGAATTTAAGTAACAACATGAGATCTTAAATCTACCCAGCGGATTGCTTGCGTGGCCCCACGATCCATATAAACCTCTAGTGTTGTTCTGACAACAGTGCCACCGTAATTAAAGCTTTGTTGCTTGCCATCAAACTAAGTTCAAGTTTCTTGTCTTTATTCCCAGGATATCCTCCATTCTGTCCTTTCACTGAGTCTGTCTGGACAGCATCATCACTGCCCTCTTCTGCCACCTCCTCCCACTTTAACAATACCACCCTTCTGCTTCTCTCTTCAACAGCTCTACTCAACACTGTTAAAAAAGTTCACCTATTGATTCACATACGGCCAACAAGCCTAAAAATGAGATTGAAAATAAGTTAGATCTTTAAATTTATTTGAAGGATTCAATTGAAATATCAACTTAAATTTACTAAAACAAGCAACAAGACGCATGAAGCCTCCCTACTGAGCATCCACAGAAGGTCAGAACATTATCTACCTGTGTAAATTCTGTACATAAAATTGTTAACATTATTAAACTAAAACTGTAAGTCAATCAAGAAAAAAAAGTAAATAAAGAAGTTAGATACTGACATTTTGCCTGGCGTTACCCTTGACCTGTACCCGTTTACCTGGACCTAGACCTTGAGCTTGAATGAGAGGATGAGCGCGATGAAGATCGTGAGTGGGAAGATCGAGACTTAGAGCGACTGCGCCTATTGGGTTTCTTTTTCTTATTAGTGTCCTCTTCTTCACTGGCATCAAGATTATATTTTGAAAGGTCAGCATCATCTTCATCCTCATCCTGAACAAATGCAGATATACAAAAAATACTTAAGAAATATTTTAATCGTTTTCTTCAGTGTTTTTCACACATTCTATGGTTTGTGCTTTTTTTCAGCCTCTGAAAATACTGTTAGTGCCTTTAACGAGATCCAAAAATTTTAAGACTAAAGAGTGACTGAAAACTTGTGTTTCAAAGCAAACTACTAAAAAGCCTGCACAAAACCCATCTGAAATCCTATTTCCTGCTATTTAAGGAAGTTACTGAAAACACATAGACATTCATTTCCACCAGTTACTTTAAATAAGCACCTGGAAGAATTTTCAGACTCAAAATCTACAGCCATAGCATAATTCTGCAGAGACATGCTTCATAGGCAGAATGAGGCAACTGCTGTGTTAAAAATAAGCATATACGCATCTCTCTGCAGGACTGTTGTACAAAGATGTGAACAATCTAATATGCGATGATCATGTATTTCAGGAAAGATAAAAAAAAATAGTCTCTGATTATTTTATTCCATTTTGTACAAAGTAAATCTGACATGGTTTCAAAGGGCTACGAACAAAATTCAAGAACATTCCCTTTATATGGTAACCATGCATAAAGGTTCCAAATAAAGATCTCAAAATTTTTGTTTCTGATCTCAGATAAGCTTTTAATTTTTTACGGTTTAAAAAAGTTATACATATTTGAATGCAGGGTTTTAGAACAAACCAGGGCTTGTGCACATACTTCACAGAAGCTATAGGCACCATTATTCTGATAGCTACTGCTCTATGTTGCTCTAAAGGCAGCTAAAAATATAGGTCAAACCTTACCTACTGCCACTAAACAGCACTGTAGCAATAATTAAAAACCAACTGCTAGACAAAAAAAAAACAAACCAACAACCCAAAACACACTACCTCATCCAATTTATATTTGGAGAGATCTTCATCCTCATCCTCCTCATCTTCCCCTTCAGATTCCTTATCTTCTACTTCCTTCAGGATAGATGCAGGACCAACTGGCTTCCCTCTATACTTTTTCTTTTTGCGTCCAAACTAAGAAATTTCATGTCATTAGAACACAATTTAATCAAAAGTAATTTCCACATTTTGTATTTTCTCACAAAATTTCTATGACAAAATAAATATACATCGATTTAAAATAAGGTATTGCTCAAAGAGAAGTATCATGAAACATCAATTAGCAACAAGAAACTTTTTGAAGACGTGCTTGTCTGAGATATAACTAGTGCTTGCACACAAGACGAACAGGAATATGAATCTAACGAGGATGTATTTGCATCTGTGGAATGTATTTATAAAACAGAGCTGAACACAACACGCACGACCCTGAAGCCAGCTCCCTACGAAATGCGACTAACTCAGCTTCTATCAGTTTAATCTGAGCTCATTCTCAGTTTTTAACCCCCCAGAAGACAAACCAGATGCATTCACTTTCAGTTCAAAACTGTCACACTTGAGCATTTGACAGAGAGATGCATCACAAGGTGTTTCTGACTAGCGCTCTTCCCCACAAGGAAGCCTAATGCAGGTGCCCGTACCCTGAACACAAATCACACAACACGCGCCTCTCCGGAGCAGTGCAGGCACCTGATCTTACCTCATCGTACTCCCCGTCTGATTCTTCACGCTCTATATATTCCACATTCTCTCGTTCATTAAATCCTCCTCCGTACCCTTTAAAACAATGGGTAAAACATGACAATCTCTTGATCGGCACCAAATTCTGCACAAAGTTTAGAATAAACATTCACAGAGGTTCTGAAAGCCTTCCGTGGATTTATAAATATATGCCATGATAATAATATAATCTCAAGAGGAACATGAATGGTTCCTATGCACGTTTATTAAATATGGTTCCTCTGAAACCTAATTAAGAAAACGGATTGAGACACAAACAGCGCAGAAGCAATAACCTTTAAAAAAAAAATGGAAAAAAAAAAACGTTTCGGTATTATAGACGTGCTGAGCAGCCAGCTTCCCAGACGAGCTCTGGTGGGGCGGCAGTGCCTGGTGGGGATAAACACAAGAACGTCCCCGAGGTGCCAGAATGAAGGCTACCGTCCTCGACGACCAAAATGCCACCTCTGAGGGCAGCAGTAGCCAGGCTGGGAAAGCGGGCAAGGAGATGTGAGGCGAGGGCAAGGCCGGCTAACTGCAGGCTCTCGCCCGGCCGGGCCCCACGCACCTCCAGCCTCCTCCGTGGCTTCTGCTCCTGCACCCCAACTGTGTGCACCCCCAGGGAGCAACAGCACCCCAAGCATCCTGTACCTGCGCTGAACTGTACAGCTGCCAAGGTCTGCCTGAGGAATCTCTCTATTCCTTTTTATAATGCGAGTGGAAAACTTCCAACGGCTCATTTTAATTGCAGCTGACTCTGTAATTTACTGCAAGTGTGGGCAACACGCTAGGTGTCCCGCACAGGTCTGCAAATTTGCTCTGAAGGACACCAGAACTTGAAAAATTAAATATTAAATTAAATGAAATACAGTGTCTTATTTAATACTCTTACAATATTAAATATTAAAAAAATATTCTTTCTCCTTTTGAATAACAAGCTCTGTGCTCTTCTCCGTGCTTCTTTTTTTATACGCCTTAGTGCTACACTCTGTGCATTAAATTCTCCCTGACCCCCTTGGCAGTGGTAACAGTATGAAGAGCTGCAACTGCGCTGTAAGGATATCCTCTGTTCTAGTTACCACTGGGTTCATTGTTAATGCAGGAGGAACTTAAACCGCGTCACAGCGTGACCAAACCTCAAACCTCATTAAGAGATAACAGTCTAATCTAGACAGCCTTCAAACAGAGCTCTCAGGACTGCCAAGCCCTCCCTAGATGGATATACACTGGACCTCTTGGAGTTTAATAAAGTGCTGCATTACTCCTTCCAAACGTCGCAGTATCAAAATCAAACACAGAGGCAGTTTAAGCTGAATGCTTGTTGACTTTTCAAATGAAGCCATCACATACTTTACACACCTCTGAAAGTAACTATCTAAGAACCTACAGATTTATCTACACATGAAAGATCATTCAACTTTGCTTGTTCTGCTGTGAAAACAATCCCTTAAATTATATTGTGACTTATAAAAAGCTTTCTTACAGTCATCTGAGTATTTTAAAACCATGTGCATCTTACCTGTCCTTTCCTCCAATTTAGCATACTTTGGAGTATTACACATATTGCATTCCGATCTTCTAGCCCAGTTCACGTTACCACATCTTCAGAGCCCAAAAGAACAAAACAGAAATAAGAAACATTTCAAATCAAAAAGCTTAAGTGTCGAGGCGAGGCTTCAAGAAATCATAAGAATGTATTTTGCCACATTTTAGCAATGATCTGCAGTCACTAGTCCAACATGATTAATTCCAAGGCTACGTCACCAAGACACAAAGAACCGCAAGAGAGCCTGGGGGTAATTCCCCAGCACGAGGGCGATGGGAAGAAGAAATTGAGGGCAGAGAAATAAAATTCATAGGCAGATCTCTCTCACGGAGTCCTAAAACGCCACTGGTGCTTCACCCCTCCATACCACCACCAGGCTGCTGCTGAGGAGGAGGTCGGCAAGACAGGACTATCCTGAAATGTGCCACGAGGTGGATTCCCTGACACTGGGACCCCCCGCGGCGCTGCCCAGGAAACCCACCCCTCGTGCTGCAGGGGAACCCCCCGGGCTGGACACAGCAAAGTCCTGACAGAAAAACTTAAAAATCCGGGTTCTGCTGGTCAGACAGCTTACTCAATCAGCAAAACCTGAAAGTCTTAAAAGTGCTCCCCAAAATCTGAAAACATCCTTCCAAAAATCAAAGCATTTTATTAAAGTAGTCCTTTCCTAATTTAGATCTTGATAGTCTCAATTGATGGCTTGGAGAAACATCTAAGAATTTCACTATGTGCTAAACTTAATTCATTAATTATGAGGCGAATGTTAACAATAAACCATCACACTGAAACACAGGTGGTACTTCCACCTCCGTGTTTCTCCTGAGCTTGAGAAACGTCTTGGCTTATCAGAGAAAAATGCGAACTTTTCCCTTTCTAGTCTTAATTTTTTAATCTTTTCCCAGCCATGTTAATTAAGTAACTGCTGTCTGGCAAACAAAAATGAACGCTGTCCTCCCAGCAGGACACTACTAGGGGATCAGCTGCGAGTTCTGACCACTCTTCTCTCATCAGCAGATGTAAATTTATACTGACAGAATGAAGTATCGTAGTGCAGGCGCGTTGTGTGGCTCTAAGAACAGTCTGCATTTTTTAAAAGGTCATACGTTTTACACTGCCAGTCATTGGCACTGAAGAGGCCACGACTCTTTTCAGCAAGCGTCTTCCCTATTTCGGTCCCTCCAGCTTTCATCATTTTGGCTTCTGTCGTTTTTTCTAGAAAAGAAAAAAAAGCATACAAACAGTTCTCAAACGTCTTGTTCGATTGTTAGTTGTAAAGATGTATTATTTTCTTTAAAAAAAAAAGGCAGAGATAGTCGAGATAATGGAGCCAGATACTCACCTCTCCCACATCTGTTACAGCTAGTTCTCCTAGCAAAGTTAACATTCCCACACCTGAAAATGGAAAGAGAACGCAGACGATGGTTAACCGAGCGCGAGGGAAAACGCCTTTCTGCCTCCCCCCGCCTTCGCTCCACACCAAACCCCCAAGTTCCCCGGGCCGTGCCCGACCCTGGGGCGATGCTCGGCGGGGCAGGGGCGGCCGCCCAGCCCCCGGCGCTGCCCCTCCGCCCCTCCCAACTCACTTCTTGTCGGGGCAGATCCAGTCCCCGTCGCTCACGCGGAAATTCTTGGTCGACATCTTGGACCCCGCCGAGCCGAGCGCCGCCGCCGCCGCCACCACCGCCGCCGCCGCGGGGAAAGGACCGGGGCCCTACGCCGGGCGGGCTGTCCTCCTCCACGCCTGCGCCCTGCCGCCGCGGCGAGCCGGGCCAGCGCCCGGCGGGATTTTGCACAGGCAGCGGCTCAGACGCCTCAGCTCGGCCGCGGGAGGAGGGAGCGGAGGAAGGGCGCCCCCAGCGGGCCGGAGGGCCGCGCGGGGTGCGGACGCGCATGCGCAGTGCTGCGGGGCTGGTGCCGCCGTGGCCGCGCTCGGCGCTGAGGGGAAGGGGCGGCCTGGGGGGGCCAGGGAGCCTTCCCCAGCCCCAGGGGCTGAAAATCCCTCCTGGACGAGCTCCTTTAGTCATGGCAGGTTGTTTTCTTCCAGTCGCTGCCGCGGCTCTGTCACCACAAAATCCCAGGGATAGAACTGCCCGGGCTCCTCAGGAGGAAAGCCTGAGGGGGAACTCCTGAGTGTGCGCCTTCAGGAAAATAAACAGAGAAACCGTCAATTGCCGCTATAGAACGAAAAAGAAATAAGGCCAGAGAGTACGGGAAGATCAGACTGGTTTCTGGGTGTGCTGGCCCTAGTGAAATCCCCATCAGAACATACAGAGGGTTTTAAATACGAATAAGGCTTTTGCTTTTCTTTTTGGGCGAGATCTGCTGCACTTCCATTTACTGGTGCTGCCTCATTAAGTATTTGCAGTGTGCTTTTTTACAGCAAATGTTACTTTCCTGGCAGTTCTTAATTCCCTTTCTCTCCCATGCTGTAGCCACATTCTGTGGAAAAACCACCTGGAATCTGGTTACAGGACTGTTTTTTATCGCATCTACTCTCTGGGTCATGAGGCAAGATGACAGCGTTATTGCTATTTATTTATCAAACAGCGAGAGTGCACTGGAAAAATGTGTTGAGGCATCTGGTTTGCCTCAGAAGGTTATGTACAAATTCCCACTTACAAAATGTCTGTAATAATCAGGAAGGGCTAAGCCTGCATCTTCCTGCTGCCAGAGAAGGTTCCAGGTGAAGGGCTGTGCTGGAATTGTGAACAAGGGCTGTGAAAAACCTTGCTTTTTTTCTACCCCAGAACTAGAAGAACGCGGGGAAAGTCCCTGATGAAGAGGAGCCGGTGGCCGGGCAGCTGCTGCAGAGCTCACTGATGGGACTGCCCGCGCAGCAGCAGCAGGTCCTGCCTAAGCAGTGGTGCTTCCCAGGCAGGCACTGCAGCCTGCAAAATTTCAAACCTCGATTTGCAATTTTTTCTCCAAACGACGTCCCTTTCTGGCACTGAATAAGCTTAAACGAGGTATCAGAGTCTTAGCACTGTCGTAGAAGGCAACAAATCTTGGGTCACTTTGTCAGCACCGATCTTTAAATTGTAGTAAATAAAAAAAGAGCTTGAAAAAAGGTGGAGAATCCAGTTGCAGCCCGGAGTGCCTGGAAGGATTCACTCATGCCATTGGGTGATGTTTAGTCAGTACAGCAGGTGGCAGTTGGGTAACATACATTTTTCCAGGTATTGTTATTGCAGATTAAAAGCCTGCTTTTTTTTTTTTTTTTTTACGGAATTCAGGGGAGATATTTTAAATATCAACATATTGATAACTATTTAAAAAAAAAAAAAAGCATCACTGTCACCATGTGTGATTGGCACTGGAAGTGCAAGGCAAGATTATTGTTGAGTTGCACATGATACAGAACGTAAAGTTGGCAAGGTGTATCAAGACCATGTAGTACGTGTCTCTGTTCAGACCTCCTACAAGCAGGATTTTTCCACTTTCACCTGCCTTTTCCTGAAAATAGGCACTACCCAACTACCCGGCCGCCCCCCTGTTTTTGCCTGGGGGGGACTCTGCTTATGCCAGTAGGATTGTAGGGAGTAACCAAACCCAGAAGTTGGCCTCTAGACGTTAATTAATTCCTGCGTACCTTCAGGAAAGACCCTTTCATAAGTCACAAGAATATCAATCATAAAGTGTAATATCAGGGAGACAAAAAACATCCGGACCTACAGAACAAATTAATGAGTGATGGAAGGTTTTCTTCATCTGTGATATCCTTCTGCTTATTAAAAAATAGAGTCCAAAGCTAGTAGGTTAGAAGAAAATCAGTATCTGTTGACTTTAGTAGGAATTGGATTGAATTGCAGCGTGCTTAGGAGAGGCATTGTTCTGAAATCCGGGGTTCCTGTTGAAATCATGGCTTGTGGATTCGTTGCGGATTCTCAGAGTTTGGGTCTGTCTCACGTTGGTGTCTGCAGAAACACCGAAGAAGGGGCAGAGCCCATGCAGAAGGTTTCACAGCCTTCGTGTGGCTTCTGTGCAGATACAAGGGTCGACTTCTACACAATAAAATTTAAAATGAGCTTGGAGGATACCTCTATCTTGAATGATAAAATCTTCATGCTGTTCAGGTCAGAAAAAAAAAACCCTTATCGATGATTTCAAGGACAGCAATTTGTTCATAATCCCTGGATTTCCCTTCAGGGAAATCAAGGCATGCAAAACTTACTTTTTCCATTAAGAAATAAAACAGAACACGCATTGTTTTAAAAATAAGCACAGGCAAAAACACAATTCACATCATCATAACTTCAGGCTTAAATATTTTAAAAGCTACTAAAATATAATGAGAAGAATGTTTAAGTGGTATTTGTTTTCTGCTAAAGGAAACTTTCCCGAGGAGTCCCTGGCCAGGCACCTGCAGCCAGAAATCTGAAGTGATCAACCTCATTTTGAAAACAGGTCCTCTCCCTCTGTGTGCAGAGGGAGTGTTTCTGTAACTTCCGTTTGTTCAATTTACTTCAAAAAATAGGTATATTAAAAGCTGAAAAGCCAAGTGGGGACTGAAAAAACAATACAATCTTTGAATTTAAGAATAAAAAGCAAGGCCCAAGTGGACAAGTTTTGATGGCTTTGAGAGCACTGGAGGCACCTGAAGGTGCGCAAGTCCGTGTGACCTGATGAGATGCATCCGCAGGTCTTGAGGGACCTGGCAGATGAAGTGGCTGAGCCACTGTCCATCATATATTGAGAAGCTGTGGCAGTCTGGTGAAGTTCCCGCTGACTGGAGAAGGGGAAACATAACCCCCATTTTTAAAAATGGGAAAAAAGGAAGACCTGGGGAACTACAGGCCAGTCAGTCCCACCTCTGTGCCCGGCAAGATCATGGAGCGGATCCTCCTGGAAAATAGGCTGGGCTTCATGGCAAATAGGGTGACTGGTGACAGCCAACACGGCCTCACCAAGGGCAAACCCTGCCTGACAGATTTGGTGGCCTTATACAACAGGGTTACTGTGCCGGTGGGTAAGGGAAGAGCAACTGGTGTCATCTACCTGGACTTGTGCAAAGCATCTGACACTGACCCGCACGACATCCTTGTCTCTAAATTGGGGAGACGTGGATGTGACGGAAACGGCCCCGCTCTGCCCCCCCCCCCCAGGGCTCCCACTCGGGTTGTTTGAGACATCATTTTTTTGATAATAAGTTTATTTTTTTTACAGTTTGTGACAGTGACTGTGTAGGATATTCCCTTTATTTAATAAGCAGCGTTTCTTAAAGATTTTTGATATGCTGATCTTCTTTTTGTGTGTTTCTTACACAAAGTTTCATTTAAATATCTACCCCCCGTTTCACAGTAGCTTGTGGACAATTTTATTGGATTCCTGTTCCTATCACAATGCATTTTGGCTTCAGATGGCGTCAGGAATTGTTAATAACCAAGTAAATGAAAAATACATCACCCATCATTTTAACATAATGAAACTGAGCAGCTGAGAATGAAAAAGTACAGGAAACTATTTAATTGGCCTGTCTCTAGACAGCCAATTCCTACCAACAAGCCTTGAAAATCATTTTTTTCCTGAAGAAAACCTAAATGGTACCAGCGAGATCAAAGTCAGGTAATTAAAAGAAGGTTGCCTGTGCTTCCTAGCTCTGTCATTCTGGTTTACGTGTCCCTTCCGGGCACGCCTGCATGCCATGCTCTTGATTAAGCAACTGGGGGCACCTGGGTTTTTAAGCATCACTTGAAAACACTTAAGACATTGTTGATGCTTTCCAAGACATCATAATAATAATAATTTCAGATCTATGAGTTAAGAGAGTGCAATGTGCTTCCATCAGGTGAAATCTAACTATTATGAAAACCTATTTCTGTTGATATAATTGAACATACACTAAATTATACTGCGAAATAGCATTTGACTGTTCGGTTTTCAAAGCGCATCACAACTTGACAGATACTTGTTTAAACAAGAGAGTGAAAATGCAGTGCCTGTGTTAGAAAGTGCAAATGCTATAAACCATTCAAGACACTCACAGGTTTGTGATTTACTATGAAATGCAGGGACTGCTGTGCTGGGAAGCACTTTTAGGAGGTGCCATAGCATTTGGAGAGTTGGTCTTCCAAAGGTTGTTTCAATTTTCAAGTGTGACAGAGGTTTGATAATAGAGTTTTTCAAGCAAGTGATGGGTAGTGACACGTCGCTCAAGCTGACATGAGTTTGGAGGAAAGATTTTCTTCAACGTGTGACCTTTACAGAAGGTTAGACATTGCTTGTCATTTAATAATTTAATAATTAAGGAGTGATTCGGGCCGGCTGGGAGCACATAAAATGAATAAATAAAAAAAAGAATGTTCTAAATAATAGTTTAAATATATTTGTTTTAGTCAGAGGAGAGCTGGCAAATGCTAAATCATTTAAACGTGGGGCTAAAAGGGCCTTGAGGTCGCTTAGTCCTCCGCCGTGGTTGCAGACCCCGCTGTAGCCGAGTGCTGAGCGCGGGAGGACTGCGGCCTTTTGCTTTGGCGCGATGCTGCTATTTGCGCGTGCGAAAATCATCCTTTTTTCCCCAAGAGCATCCCACCCTGACTGCACACCCGGTTTGTGATTCCCCGTAGGTCAATGCCTTTTGCAGTGGTGTTGCTGTTCCAGTTCGCTATTTAAGATTCGTATATTTGATTTCTCCCTTCAAAGTTCGATACTTTGCATGTGATCTGAGTTGAATTTCTTTTTTAGCAATTTCAGATCGATTCTTCAAATGCCAAAGTAATTCCAAATACTTAACCGGTCTTTCAAATTTCTTCTGATTTGCCTTTGACTCAATCTGCATTGCGTTTCCTTACTCTGCCACACACGTGTCACACAGCCTGGGCCACAGGCTCTTCTCAAGTGAGGGTAGATCATACCTGGATATTTCCTCCTGATTGCTGGAGATGTTGAACGGAGTGACAGGCAGTTTAACGTAGAATCATAAAGGCCGGATATGCAAGTTTTGTTTTCACACAAACCTTGTGTCTTTCTTTGGTCCTAGGTATGTTATTTGTTGTTCTGACATACATTAAATGTTTTTACATGTCATTAATGAGCCAGTAATGGGAAATACTTTGCATAAACGGTGCGTGAAACCGCCTCAGCTTTAAAAGGAAAAGCGTGCGTGTCCATTGCCTCGTGCTTTGCGTATGAGCCTTCCCATCCATCATTAACATGTAATATAGAAAGAACATGGAGTTTCAATAGTCACATGTGCAGGGACGCTGAAGAGGGATCATATTTCATCGTTAAATTTTTACTCCAAAACAATAACAGGATATTCTCTAACAGGAGCTCTCACTGTTGTTGACAACACCCTTTCCTACAATCAGAACTGCAATATAAATGCATTATTTTCTCCCGCAAATTTTACCTGTCAGACAGTTGTTTTAGTTCTAGTGCTCCTTCTCGGAAATAAATGCAGAGTCATGATACGCTTTGCTCTTTTGACAGGAAAATCCAAATATGTATTTGCCCACAGTTTAGTTGACAATTGCAATACAGGTTGGGATTTTCTTTTAGAGCCACAGACGGTCTGGTTTAGATTTTTAAACTTAATCTCCAAAGCAGATGTAAAATAAGTATTTCCTTGTCTTTTAGGAGAAGTAACCTCTCCATCAAAGCTGCATTTCTGGGTCCATGAAAGGGTGCAGTTAGAAGTGAAACCATCCAAGAACTGACATGGTATCTCCAAAACTTTAGAATTACTTTTTAATGCAGCAGCTAAATATTCTGTGGCTAGCTAGATCTGACAAGTAGATGTCATATCTGATGTAATAGAGGGATATAGAGGGTTTTTCTAAGAGCAACTGAGGTAGATGTTCTTTAAATTTAAAATTGATACATTTTTTCCAATATTTTTTTTTAAAAAGGACCAGTTGCCATGCCCTAGCCACGTGCGGGTTCAGAGGGGCCGTGGTGATTCCTTGTTAATACATTCAGAGATGGTAAAAGTCAATGAAGGGGAAGGCTTCCCTGACTTGGAGGATGAATGACAGGATCAAATAGTTATGAATTTATCATGAATACATTTAGATAGAAATTAGAAAACGGAGTCTAGTCATCCCGGAGTGAAGGTGTGTAGTGGTTTTCCAAGTCAAGCAGGGAAGAAGGATTCCAAATAAGTTCAGAGGGAGCTCGGTAGACATGGGGAGAGGGTTATTGGATTTGACAGGGGACTCAGGGAGAGGGGAAGCTGCCTCTGTGGCATGAGAGCTTCACATATGCTGGCTTGTCCCGGGACTGGGAAAGGTGACGGGATCATTGTTTCCACTACATTGTGCTGCATCAGTGTGATGCTCGGGGTTCCCCTTTCTCACCTGTGGAGGTTCCGGAGTAATTTTTTCCTCCTTGGCAGGAGGTTTCATGGCTGCTGCTTCTCCCAGCTTTCTCTGAAGAACTAACAGATGATGATGAGAGCTGGAGGCGGGAGGAAAAGTTGCTCAATGCGTCTTTGGTTTTGGAGGATTGCTTTGGTTGCTTTCACAGAGGAAAGCCTTTGGGATTTGACGTGGTTGGATGGCCAGCATATCTATATTCCACCTCACATTTTTTTGGTTTTGGATCAATTGCAAAAGTTCTTACAACTTCCGTGACTCTGTACTTCATGGCGCATATTTTGCCTGTTTGCTTGTAAGTCTAATGAGGAAATCTTTAGTCGATGCACTGAAAAGCCCACGGCCGAATTAGTCCTGCCGCGACTCCCTCTGCTTTCCGCAGGACCTGCACTGTGCGACCGCAGCAGCTTCTCACGGGGGGTGGGCTGGTTGCTCCGTGGTTACCCAAGAAACTGCTCTGCAGTTGCTAGTTGCTGGTTTTCTCTCCCTTTCTCTTCTATTCCCCTCCTCGTTTCCTGACCCACTTCGACATCTTTCAGGAAAGGACTGACGGATTCCTCTCTGGAATCAGAGGACTGCCAGACAAGAAAAAAACCCTGAAGACTTGTAATTTGTTCCTTTTTTCAGCAAGTTGCTGCTGCGCCGTGATCTCTGCGGATCATTATGTGCGGACTCCAAGGCCTCCTTCCTCCGGTATCTCAGCGCCTCCAGAAAACACAAAAGGCATTTCCAGTATTCAAACCTGGTGTGGGTGAGCGGGGGACTGGCTGTAATGAGCACCCGTGTGTGATGTTTGAGAAGGCTGGTGTCTGAAGGGCTCTGTGCAGGCGGCGGCTCTGCGCTCCCGGGTCACTGAAGGAATAAGACTCCCAGCAGGAAAAGCAGAAAACGTCCCCTCTAAACCTGCTGCTTAAAGGAAGGCGACGCGTTTAAGAAAAAACGTACATAAATAAGCCAATATTTATCATTTTCAAAAGGCATATTTGAACACCATGTAGGTGAGATGCAGAATAAATAACACCCCAATTGACAACTATAATTACCGTGGTTCAAAAACGTTTATTTTGAATACAAATTTGCTTGCGCAAAAGCATTTAAGGGGCAAGTGCAGTAGAAATAAAGGTGAGGCATGTAGAAAGAAGATCCGATATATATTTTTTAAAAGCCAGGCGGGCGAGGGTTCATCGTTTAAAGCGTCGTTGTCAAGCAAAACAAGGTGTGATTAACCTTTCCCGTGCTCGCCCTCCCCTGCTCTTCTCACGCTGCGTGCCGTCCCCGCTAATGAGCGCGCGGCTGGAACCGGCGTGCCGGGGGGCTCTGCGAGCTTTACCCCCCGAGGAGCGGCCGCCACCGTGGCACCTGAGCGCCTCGCTGCTGCCGGGGCCCCCGGCACCTGCCAGCTCTTTGCGGGGACGCGCCTTTGCTGCGTCAAATTTGATTTGATTGGCCTCGTCGCAGAGCGTCTGCCCTTGCTGAAGTCAACAGCGCCGCGCGGAAGGCTTTGCGGATCAGCGTTTGCTCCTAGAAATTGGGTGGTAAGCAGACAAAAGCGTAACTTGGTCACAGAAATAATTAACCCCTTCGCACCAGTCAACGTGAATTGGTATTTTCTGCTGTGTACACGTAAATAAAATGTATTTGGCAAAGTGTCACTTCCTTTGGCAATCTGTCTCTAAAAACAAGTGATATAGTCCGTTCACACATATCCCAGTTGATGGACATGTTCCAGTAGTGTATTTAAAGGGTAAGGAACAATTCCAAAAGGAGCTGTACCTAGAAGTTTTTGTACTAATTTTAGCTACAGTATTACTATTCTGAGCTATATTTTTGTTAGTGAACATTGATTTGTACCTGTTTAGGCCTCTGAAGTCAGGATTAGGCTGCTGTCCCCTCCTCTGGTTTCTGAATGGTGTCCTTACACCTGGAGTTCGTTGCTTTTTGCACTTGTGTGAAATATTTTGCCTCTACTCTGAATTATGTTTTGACAAAATCAATCAAACAAAGAAAAAATTAGCAATTTTGTTCAGGTAAGGAACTGAGCAAGACTCAGGAGTGACTAGTCAGGGGGGTCCCTCCGGGTTTGCCTCTATGTGACCTGGTGCTCGGGATGCCCAGGCTGAGCCCTGAGCTCTTCACTGCCAAGACTTGGTGAGTTCCCACCCGCGGCCGCTTGCCAGCCAGAATGCAAAAGCAATTTTGTGTCCTCATTTTTACAGCCAGTTCTGCTACAAATTTGCACGTTTCACTGAGGAGAGTCTCTCTTTCTCCAGAGCACTCCATTACAGTAACATCAGACACACAGAGTCATTGTGACAACTGTCCTATTTACAGGGAAATGAATGGCCACAAAGGAGAAGAATTCTTGTTTTGCCCTCTTCTTTCTTTGATTGTAGAAGAAAACTCTTGAGTAAACTTTGTTTCTCCTTAAATAGCACTTATAACTAGAATAAGGAGTTCAAGGGACAGTTTCAGTTCACACTGTGCTCCAGCCCAACACGCCACACCGAACCGAGCGCAGCCGAGGGAGCGGGGGCTGAGCCCGCGCCGGGGCGGTGCGGGGTCTCCTGGCCTGAGGCGAGAGAGAGCTCGGCGGGCCGACAACTCAGCACACAAGTGCTCTGCGCCTCCCCAAGACGGAATGTTTGTGTTTTTTTTTTTTTTTTTTTCCCCAAAAAAGTCTTTCTGAGACGTATTAATTGTGCTTTTCCGTGAGGCTGGAACAGATCCCGCGGTCCCAGCACGGAGCGAAGCGGAGATGTGTCTTTACGTGGAAGGGGTTTCTGAGCTCTCCCACCCGAAGCGGCTCCATCGCCCGGGTGGGATCGTGGCTTTGTCTCACTTCAACCCAAACCCTGCAGCAGAGCCCGGGATGTCACCAGAAGACGTAAAACCCCACCGGTCCCTCCCGGCCCCCCCCCCCCGTGGGGAAGGTGCGGCCCTTCTCGCCGCACACCACCGGTCTTGCCTTGCAGGTGCTGCCAAACCCTGGACGTTTTGCCCCAAAGTGAGCCCTGGCCGCGCTCCCAGGCTCGCACCGATCCCCCCCCAGCCTCCTCTCCGGGCTCCTGCAGCTCCAAACGGTGCTTCAGCCAAAAGCAAAATGGTGCTGGTTCAGCGTACCTGGCCCCGTTTAATGCAAGGAGAAAGGGATTTTGTCCTTATTGTGCTAGCAACTGTGGGGTTTTGTTAACAACAGAAATTTTGAGTGCTGTGCAAAAGCTCTACGTTGCTATGGTTATAGCACAGCCATTCCCAGAGTCTCCCTGAAGTAGCTAGAAATGAGGAAAATCCAAGGGACACCATGAAAGTAATTCCCAGTAGCACGGGGTTTTCAGATGTTTCCCCTGCTGTCAGCGGGGAATGAAGGTGGCGAACTAGGTTAGTGCCATCGTCTTAGTTCTAAGTAATATAAAATTCATTTACGGCTGGAAACTTTTCAATTTAAATTACCTCCCAGGAGGTTTCCCACTTAAAACTTTGGGGCTAATTTCTACCAGCATTTGCAGTTTTTCCCCCCCTGCAAAGCGGAAGCTACCCACGTATTCTCTTATCTCCCCTCTTGCCTTCACTGGCTTTCACCCTCCTTGCTCAAAGTCTTCTCTGCCGCGAGCGCAGCAGAAAGCACAGTCCCCAGCATCGTTGGCACCAGCTCACCTGGGAAGATCCCCTCTGTGCCGGGCTCTGAACTTGCTCCCCTGGTCCCTCGGGCGAGGAGGTGCTGCACCCCCGCGCTCCCTCCCTGCGGATCCCCGGCCCGGCACCCCAGCCCGCCGTGCCGGGTAATTGCTGGTGCGAGGTAATGGAGACTGACAATTTCATCTTTCAGCTATTTATCAGTTGGCGCTCTGCACATCAGGTGTCACAGGAACATGACAACTCTTGTCAGTGAAACAAGAGAGTCCTCTGACAGGCTTTCAATTGAATTGCCTCACCCAGCACTCCCAGCATTAACACTACGTTAAAACAACTTCATTCATTATTCAAAAAAGGAAAAAAAAAAAAAACCAAAACAGCGAGATCCTGACAAAATATATAACTTTTTTGAATCCTAAAAATGCACCTGAGTTTGCTTCTTCGGTGCCTTCAGAATAACCTGTCTGGGTTCATTAAGCACTGCTTTATTTGTTGCCAGCGAATAAGCTAACCACGGGTCATTCTGCCAACGTGTGGGAGTCAGTCGTTTGCCATGAATGATTCATAACTCCGGCTGCTTTTTAATAAAAAGCTCATGTTAAAATTCTACATATGCTGAGAAGGAAGAAATAAAAATTCCTCTCTATATTTTCATTAGAATTTATAATAAATGACAACCCGGAGGTTTATTCTCTTGTCTGCATGTCCTTTCTGCAGATGCACCATAGTAGTAGACAGGCTTCACTTGGCTGCCCACCACCCCTAAAATCACTCTGTGATGTTGCTCCCATACAGACATTTTAGAGAGACGGTTAAGTCAGACTTTTATCTCGTATTAAAAAAAGTACTGAAATAGAAGAAGAAAAAAGTGGAGGCTCCAGGAGGTGGCATTGTTCGTGTGCCTTCTTCCCTAGAAAAAGACAAAAGCAGCAGTATCAGTAGTGTGACCCCTGACTTCTCTCCGCTGAGAAAGCAGCGGTGCCTCATCACTGAGTCACCGTAGTTATACACCACACACTCTGTATATTCGTGACATGTTTTTAATAACTCGGGAGTGTTTGGTGATTAAGGATAACACCAGGCTCCTCCAAGGTGCAACCGAAGCAGAAAACCTGGCAGCGCTCTCCCAGGTTTACTGGGGAAGGGAGCTCAGACGAACCCGAGAAGCAAAGCGTGAGCAGTGACGGTGCCAAGAGCTGATGCATGGCATCTTTGTCGCCTTCTGTTACACCTTCTTTGTCCCCCAAAAGCAAGACCCTTACGTCGCCCCGTTGGACGTGGCCGGGAGCGGAAGCCCCTGGGCTGCCCGGCTTGGTGGTTTCCCCCCCCCCCCCCCCCCCCCCAGCCTGCTCTCACAGCGAAGGGTTCCAGTTTCGGGTGGCTTTGCCGGGGGCTGCTGGGCTGCGCTCGCCCGGCAGCGCTCTGCCCCCGCCAGCGGGGACACGGGGGCCATTCCTGCAGCCCCCGCCGCGCACAGCTCGGCACCCCCCTCGGCTTTTCCGCACCGAGTAGTTCCTTCGGCACCTCGCACCCTGTCCCCGTGGGTACGGCCACGCGAGCAAAAACCTGCTGTTAATTTCGGCGAATCTTCGCTGCCATTCAAAGGCTCCGTTTCCATCACGGCGCCCGCTTTTGCACACCCTTTCGCCCCCCCCAAATGCAAAGGTTCTGCTCCCTTACGGCGGCTGCGGGGGCGGTGGGGTGGGGTGCTCGGGAGCAGCCTCCTGCCTTCAGCAGGACTCCAGCTTGCCCTCACGCCCCTCGGATGCTGGGGGGGGGGGGGGGGGGGGAAGAGGCGTTGGCCGTACCCGCTCACGTAGACTGGCCTTCGGCGGAAAAATCGGCGTTCTGCATGGCAAACATAAATCGTTATAGCGGGTCCCCAGCGAATCCTTTATGAAACAAAACACGCCGTGCTTGAACCTGTTCATTTAAAGCCCCGATTAGCAAATTGGTAACTGCTTATGTCTTTCTCTTCACAGCTGCTGAGCGATGTGGTGCAGATCCCGTTCAGGAGCATAATGGCAGCGAACAGCAGGGCTTAATGCACTGCAGTTTGCCCTTTGATCCCAGATCATTGCAGAGAGGCTTTACCAGGGAATTAGCTTCCCTTTTCCCCTCTATTTCTGACTTTGAAGAATATTTTCCCTGCAAATATTTTTCTCGTGTAAACTTTAATAGTCTGTCTTTGCCTGGATGCTGCATATAAATTGATTTCATTAATGACTGTTCACCCCTTTCGCTCTGCCACTCTGTTCTCCAGCCTTACTCCTGGCCCAGAGGGTTCAGGCAGATGCCCACAGATTTCTGCATCCGATCTAAACACTTTCTTCAGGGGCGCAGTTGTTTGTAAAAAAGATACCCAGTTTTGACTTACAGGCCTCTCAGGATGGAGAATGACATGTCTCCTGCTAATCGGTTTCAATGGTTATCTTTTTTTTTCGAGAAGTGCATGCTGTCATATATATTTTCTAATTATTGGGTCTTTATTCTTTCTTTGTTGGATCCAAATATCTCAGAAAAGCAATTTTTATACCCAAAGACCCTCTGGGTCTCTTCGGTTTGTGTGGAAGGGTGCTGTAATGTCAATAAAATAAGAATCAAGAGTACTCTTGAGATATAATAGCCACCGTAAGTACTTGTCTAACTTCACTGTCTTCAATAGCACTGCTGAGGTGAAGTGACTGTAAAAGCGAGGTCAAGATGTTGTGGTTGGCTTGTTTGAAAGCAGAGAACGAAATAGAATATAGGCAGATGGATATGAGGTCATTCAAAACTCATACCAAGTAACACAATGAAGTGAATTGGATGGAAGTTTCGTGGCAATCATTGCGAGGGAGCTGATGCCTCTCTAAGTTGCATGGCAACACACTCAAGACAAAAATAAAACACCCATATGGCTTTGAAAATCTGACTTATTTCTGAGGTAAAATAGTTTTTTTTTTTTTCTTTGTTTAAGGTTAAAGTCTCCTAACTTAAATGAGTAAGTCCACTGGCATTGGAAAAACTTACCAAGTTTTGAATTTTTCAAGGATTCCTATGGATATGCTTATGAGCACTCCCATCCCCGCTGCCTCTTCATCGGCTCTGCGCTTCGCCAATTCCTTCTCGCCTTTGACTTATCTCGACTCTTTCCTTTTTTAAGCTGTTCTTCCAACTCTTTGAGTTTCTTTAAACAACTTTTTACGGTCTGAATTGTTTTAATTGATGAAAACCCATTCCTCAAATCATTCCCGTGGAGCGGGATTCTCAGGGCACTGGCCTCGCCTTGCAGACCCCGCCGATGCCAACACGCTTCTCCCAACAAAGCCAGGTTTGGTACTGCAGCTCTCAGGGAAACAGGGAAAAGGTCCCCTCACACAACCGTGAGCCGAGTGTGTTGCCACAGAGACCCCCAGCGCCCGAGGCACTGCGGGCTGCCAGGCGTACGAACTGTGAGTCACCTTGGCTTACTGCTTGGAATTGTCGTTGGGCAAACAGCTGTCAAAACGGCAGCGCCGTCCTTTTACAGTCTGCTCCCCGGGCAAGGGGACCGAGCGGCTCACAGCGAGGGGAGGGCGTGGGTGCAGGGCTCAGATCTCGACCCCGCCGCGCTGAGGGACGGGGCTGAAGGTGGGGATGCGGCTGGCGTGGCAGCATCCCCGTGGGCTCAGCTAGCCCAGGGCTGTCACCTCCGCAGCCCCCCCCGAAAGGGACGGGCCTCCAGTGCCGGCGTGCCCACGTGGCTGTGGAAATCCCGGCCTGTTGCGGGCAAGGGGCTTTTGGGCAGTTGAAGGTAACCTGGGACTCGCAGGTTTTGCATCGCTGGCCCCAGCTTCCAGCCTGGGGGGATGAGGTGAGAGCACGGTGTTTGAGCGGTTCCGCGGGAGGGCTTTGTGTCTCCGTGGGACAACGTCAAAGTGGTGTTGATTACTTGGGTTGCGAATAAAGAAAGACCCATTAAAATGGTTAGAAGTACACAGAACGGTTGGTTGGGTGGGAAGAGACCTTAAATCCCATCCAGTGCCCCCCCCCCCTGCCCCGGGCAGGGCCCCCTTCCCCCAGCCCAGGGGGCTCCCAGCCCCGTCCAACCTGGCCTTGACCCCTTCCAGGGAGGGGGCACCCACAGCTGCTCTGGGCACCCTGTTCTACAGCCTCGCCGCCCTCAGCGTAAAAAACTCCTTCCGTGTGTCTGTTCTCCCTCATGGGTGGGGCGGGAGGCGGTTGTTGCCTCTGGGGGGGATGTGGTGGGGGACGGGCGCTGGTGGCCACCTCCAGCAGATGTCATTGCCGTGCTGTGACGGTCCCCTCCAGCCCGGCCCGCTCCTCCTTGGGGACGGCCCATAAATATTCAGCACCGGATACACTGACATGTAAAATAGCAGGTGCAGCATATCTGTGGGGAGGATATCTTTAATGGGTGAAGGATTCAATATTCTATTTACTGAGCAAATAACTGTATATAAAAACTCCATCTGTAGCTTTTTATGAGACAATGAGTTGTTTGGTTATTTTTTTTTTTTTGTTGTTTTTTTTTTTTTTTTAATTCAAAACCCCAATTTATTTTAAAAAGTACAGATACTCTTGTTGTGGAAGATGGCTTTGTACAATTAAATGGCAAAATGGATTAAAGCTATTGATAAAAATGTAAATATTTGAGTAATTTTAGGTTTCCTCTGAGTACATTCAGAACAAAAAACTTGTCCTGTGCAGTTCTTCGTGTTCCATTCCCTATGGTAAAATTCTTGCTAGCAATTACGCTTTTTCTTTTGGCCTATTCTTCCTTTGTTTCCATTTCCACCCTCTCTTTTCCCCTGGCTCCTATAGCTCCTTCTGCTTCAAGAGCAGCTCTTCATTTCAAGGGGAGATATTGCCACGTCTCCATGTGAGCCAAGTGCCTCATCAGCTATACCATCAGTATAGTTTACTGGAAAGCAATGCCAAGTATTTTCATTTATTTCCGCTAACGCCTTTACAACGCTCCCCCAGTGCTCATCTTATCTTTCATTGGCTACTGTTTGTAGGAGCCTTGACATTTATCCAGTAAAATTCCAATATTTAGATCAATTTATGCTTTACAGATCTGATTCAATTACCAACAAAATAAACGGACGTCTTGACTTCTGCCAGAAACTTTCACGCTGACCACTCCTTCACATTTGTAACGGCCGAGATTTTATAAATAAGCATCTTTTGATCAAAAGGTACTCAATAAAGGTAATTCAACTGGCTAGCCCTTGCCTGCAGTGGGAAGGGTCTGCGCTGGTTCATGAGGTGATTACTCGGCCTTCCCCGCCTCCGTGGCTGCTGGAAGGTGGTGGTGCTCTGTCTCTGGAGCGGGACCCGCCGATGAGCCTCCCTCGTCCACACCTCCCGTCGGGGAGACGCCCCACGCCGCCGGCCCGCCGAGCACTGGGAGATGCGGGGCGGGAGTGGGTCCGTGCCCGGCTCCAACAGGAACCTCCGTTGTCTCCTGTGGCTGGGCAATTTCTTGAGCCTGATCCAGTGCCGCTGAGATTAACGGGAGATCTGCTGTAAACCGCAACGAGTACCGAACGGGAGCCGGCGGGAGATGGGCCGTATCTGCTGGCCAGTTGGGCACGGGGCAGCCGAGTCCCGCAGGGCAGCTCTGTGGAAGCAGCACGGCCTCCTGCCCAGCCAAGGGGCGACGGCCTGGAAGCGAAGGACTGGGCGAACTGGAGGTTGATTCCACATAAGATGGTCAACCCTACCCAACGTCTTCGGTTGGTCCTGGAGGCCTGTCCTCCATCTCTCATTACGGCGGCGGGCCCCATTTCGCCTGTTTGTCAGAAGGGCGAAGAAAAGGGTGAATCAGTCAATCAGTCATACTTATGAAGAGGCACTCAAAGCAGTGATACAGTTGATTAAACCTTGTTCTCAGAGTAAAGTTAACAGAGGCTAATTACAAAGCTTAAAGAGAAAATCTTCTCGTGTGCTCTCACGCCGACGCTCTGGCTTGATTGGAATGCGGCGAACTGCTTAATCAGAGTGAGGATCGGGGACACGGTGCCACGTCCCAGACTCTGCCTGTGAAGATGCTACCTGCTGGCACCCCAGGTGAGATGCTCTCGGAACAGATTTTCTTCTGAAGAAGTCTTTAACGAGCGCATGCATCAGATGCTTCACAGGAATGGCCACAAATACGTTTTGTTCTAAAGGTGCCGTGACTACTGTGTGCACAGTTGGGTCTGCCGGAGGGTCTGACAGCCTGAAGCGAAGGCAGAGAAAGGTGGGGTTTACAGAGCAATTTTGGAAATTTTAGCTTGAGGTCTAAAGCAGAACTTTTGTGGAGGTGACCGTGCTGCTGCGGAGACTCCGGGAAGAGCGGCGGCTTTATGCGGCGGCGCCGGAGAAGGGAGCGGGCTCCGTGGGAGTAGCTCTGAGGTCTGGGGGCTTCGCGGGAGAGCCAAGGCAGAGGGTGACTGCCTCTAGAACACGGGGCAGGGACCCCCCGGGGAGGGCTGTGAAACGACCGAGGGAGGACGGACGATCCGGCTCGCGCGAGGGCAAAGAGCTGGGAACAACGGAGAAATGCTGTGATTATTCGCATTTGGGAGGAACTTCAGGCCTGACCCCCGACCTGTCTTTGATAAAAGCTCTTGTATTTCCCCAAGCCAGCTGCTTCTTAAACTCAAGCCCCGTATACTTGATCTCAAACAACAGTAACTGGCATTTTAGAAGTCAAATCATCACAGATTTTTCTACAAACTCCACACACAAATGACTTCAATGCCACTGAAATGGAAAGATAGGTTTGAAAAGAGTTATTTTCAGAATAACTCTAGTCCAAGTAAAATATTTTCAGCTAGAAATATCCTACCTACTCAGCCTTTCTGACGTTATTTTTTAATTATTATTATTATTATTTATAATTTGCTGTGTAAACTTGTTTTATCCCACATAGTTTTTTATGGGATAAACCTGGGGGGTGTAGTGGCTCAGTACACTAATATGGGCCAAAAGCACAGTCGTGATTTATAGATAAGCCTACCTATTACTTAGGTACTTCTTTGTAGGCTGACTTACACTCCTATTGTATTGCAGTCACTTTTCATCAGTAATGAAAATATGTCCCTCTTATCCTCCACAAAAAGCTTTGTATTTTCGGGCGAGTTTGAGGAAATGATCTGGTGTGTATCAATAAAGACAGCAATAATTGCCATGGGCTTACTGTTGTTTATGCAGAAGAAATTTCTGTTATTCATTGTGGGCTGTCAGATGTAAGACATCATGCAAATGGAGTGGATCTCAGAAATAATTCTCATATGGCTAGAGAAGAACTCCCAGAAATATTTATCTTACTAAGAAGAAAATACGAAAAAATTATACAGTAGCTGTTGCGGAAGCAATAAATATGTACCACGGTATTATCTACAGTTGTTCATAAAGATCACTTGATTGCAGTAGCAAAGCGCTGCGTGGTTAAAGTGAACTGGTCCTGATATAACAGAAGTTTTACAGATACATACACCATAATTAACTATTATTATGTTTACTAATACATACTGATAATTACTCTTTCCAATGAGATAACAATCAAAGCCTTGATTTAAAAGTACTCATATTTCTCTGTGTTTTCTCTGTGACCTTTGATGTTTCAGAGCATGAAAATATTGATGTTCCGGTAACTGGCTGATACCGCGTTGCTAATCCATTAGCTGCTTGATTATGGTCAAGACCAGGATGGGCTGAGTCATGGCTGAGAACAGGAAAATGTATTCAATGGCCTAAAATCAGATGGGTTGAACTTTGACTGTGCAGCATCGTTTGCAGTTGCTACTGCTGGTGTTAACTTTGGGAAACATTACATTGCTTAGAAATGAATTAAAAAAAAAAAAAAAGAAAAGAAGTGTTGTTTCCAGAAGATCCTAAGCATAACTGGAAGGGTGAAAACTGATAAATAAATTGTCAAGTTTATGAACTGCTTGTCTGAAAAAAAAGACTGTCTACTACAAGTTTCAGCAGCGTGCATGTGGATGTGCGCGTGTGTGAATGCACGTAACAAAAGAGACCTGTACCACTGCCTTCACAGCCAAGTGTTCTTAGTTTTTTAGAACTTGGAAAATTTATTATTCTCAGTCCTGCCTCAAACACAACAGTATAAAAGCCATTTTCTTTGTATAAGCTGCTTGCAATAATCTGCTATATGTTGATTGTATTATGGGTGAGCTTCAAATACAAGTAAGTTGCAGTTGTACAGGGAAAATGCTTTAGTAATTAATTAAAAAAAGTCCCGGGATGTGTTGAAAGGAGCTAAAACGAATAATGAATGTATTTTTAAAGAATGCATTGAACTTTATCATAAACTGAGGGTATTCGAGTATAGGAATGAGAAACACGTGACGAAAATCTGTATTTTGCATCATCTAAGCATTATTCTGTTGTACGGCTCTGTGTGTCTGGCCTAAAGGTGGGACTTAGACTTTAGAAAGCCCGTTTTTACTGCGGGGGCGGTCAGACAGGCGGGGGTTGCCCCAGGCAGCCGGGGGTCTCGGTGGCTGGGGGTCAGTGGGCAGCCGGGGCAGGGAGCTGGGTGCTCTCAGAGGGGCTGTCCCCACCCGGGAGGTGCCCTCTGTATTCTGGGGGAAAGGAGAGGGTGCTGGTCCTGCTCCGACTGTTCTAAGCAAACCGGGTCAGAATTATGGCAAACAAACTTCCAGCGTGAACATTGCCGAGCAGCGATCCGTTTTCCGTACCAACAGATAAGGCCAGCTTGGGTCTTTGAGACTCAAATGCTGATTTTTTAAAATCCAACCTCTCCTTCCATTCAGATACTCCTGGGTATCGTTGCAGCTAAAGAGGGAAAGTTTGGAAGTTATCCTTTCAGGCTGAGGCAATACCAGTGGCCAACCCAGACAACTACCGAAGGATGAATTCTTCTCTCCTCTCGTGCTGAGACAGGACTCCTCATCTCCCCGGATAAAACAATCTCCAAAGAGCAACTCATCAGTCGTAAATCCATTTCCTAGACTAAATCCGCTGCTTTGGACTTCTGAAAAGATGTCTCAGAACGTTTATTAATTTTCTTTGCTATGTATTATATTTTTGTTGTTTTATTTTATCTGTATTTTTTCATTAAAATGAAAGTCATCTGCATATCCTTTATTCCAGGATTAGCTCTTTGTATTTTATTTTCCCAGCAGACTGATTGTCAGTTATATTTCAACAGCTTCAACCACTGATGGATTTCTACACAGCTGCCTGGGCATCTGTGGCAATGAAATATGAATGTGTTTCAACAAAATCCAAAGACTTCTGCTAGGAGTGGCAGTTATCCATAAGAACAGTTTTCTGGAAAACGTTTGCATGTTCTTGAAATGTAGCCTGGCAAATTATTTAAGTTAAAGGTCATTTATCCCCAGGAAATTGTAGATATTATTCATTGGGTCTTAGTTAAAAAAATAGAAATCCTTCCTTTCAGAAATCTTTATATTTCAAGCTTCGTTCTCACCGAAGTCAGGAGATACAAATCTGAAAATTGGAGACCTATGAGAAACAAAAAAGTCCCCCTCAAAGGCATGACACATAATGCCTTACAAAGTCCTGAGCTCGGGGAGAAAAGGAATGAATGAGAAGAGAAAAAAGGATTATTTTCAGTGCGTTTTGATTTTAGCCGCTTGCGATTCAGCGCTGTGTATATTAACAGTAGACACCTGGAGGCGATAGGCTCTGCGTGGATACCTCCAGAGATTAATACCCACATCAGACTAATATAGGTAAAGCAAAGCTATTTCTTTCTACCTAGAAGAGATAGAGGCTGTGTATAAATCTTGCGGAAAAACAGCACGTAACCCTTTTCCAAAACACACACCGCGGAGGAGGAAAAGCCAGATGAAGAAGTCTTGCCGTCCGAGGCGGAGCGGTGCCTCGAGGCTGGCGGGGGGGGTCCCGCGGGTGCTGGGAACACCGGGGGGGGGGCACGGCTCCGCGGGGGCGCGGGGAGCCCTCCCGCCTACGTGCAGGCAGGGCCCCCCGTTCCTCTGGGAGGGGGGGGAGGCTCGGCCTTCCTGGCTGAAATGTCAAGGCAGAGCAGCAAACTCCGCGCCGGGTGGGCGGGAGTGAGGGGTTCATCATCGCGTAACGCAGGCGGCTCGGGGGCTTACAGCGAGAGACAGAGGAGGGTGAGCCAGGGCTTGGACTGGATGGCCTTTAAAGATCCCACCCAAACCGTTGTATGATTCTAAGGCTAATGTGGGATGAGGAAAGTGTTTTTCTGATGAAAACCCACACTTCTGTGCTTTCTGGAATGCCCAGGAAGATCCTCAGAAGATGAGCCACAAACTATCTAAACCGTGAATTCATCATCCAACTTGCCTCCTAATAATGTAATCATTAAACAGCTGCTGTTAATGTCTAATAAGAAGTAGGTATAAATTGCTGTAACAACACTGTTTACTGTTTGCATTACCTCTCTCAACCCGGTTCATTAGCTGTCATTACAAGCAGTTTACAGCATGCATTTTGCATCTGGAAATTCTGAGTAATAATCTGCATCTAGAAATGAGGAATAATCTTCATTTGGTCCCATACCAACTTCAGCTGCTCCTTTCCACCTTCCCCTTCTTTCCAACCAAACTCTCTGAGTTATATAAAGTGAACACAGGAGGTATGGACACTCAGAAAATTATTGTTTTGATGATGCCAGTAAAAGTCTCATTCCCTTAAACCTAGAGTTCCTACAGCCTTTAGAAATTCCTACAAGAAGTCAATAAAGACTGTAAAAATACATGGCATTTAACAGCGAATACCCTTCTTTATTTCACCTTTTAATAGGAGACTACCGGATTTTTCTAATAAGGTTATCATGTTCCACTGCAGTGAATGCTTTAGAACAGCAGCTTGTAATTTTACTCGTGTTGTGACCTTCTGTGCCAAATGCGGAACAACTCAAGACCCTCCCCGTGTCTTGCTGGATGGAACAGGTCATGTTCCCTTTTGCAGCCTGGAAGGGACACTACATACTTTACCCAAAGCTCAGAGTCAACACTGACTGATTTAAAATGCTGCAGGGCAGTGCTCCTACTGTCCCATCCCTTTTTATGCAAGCAGTGACCAAGAGTAACTCTTCAAACTTTTTGAGTTTGCAGATATCTAGAATTTCTCTAGCCAAGGTGCGGAGCTTCCTATGAGCAATTTAAGTCTGCTGACAATTTACAGGTTACTGAGAGTGAAATGGGAGAGCCAGAGCTGCAAGAACGTCTGGGTAAGATGGAGCTACATTTAAAATTTAGGATCAGCCAATCCATAAGCAATCAGATGAGAACACACCGCCGTTAGAAATGCGTCTCTGGGCCAGCATCACGGCCTGCCTAGCCAAGCATATTGTCTGTTGCAGTGGCAAGAGGCAGTGCTGTTCAAGAAGAGCATCAGAGTCTTACCAGGTTTTGCTGCCCATTTGCCCTGCACTCCTCCAGCATACAGAAGAGCTGCGTTAGGGATGTCAGAAGTTAAATCCCTTCCTAATATCTTTAGTAGCCATTGACCCGCTCTTCATTAATCTGTCTAAAATCCTTTTCCAAGTCGACTGATCCTGTTTGCCTCCAGAGCCTCCTGCGGCACCAGGTTCCAGAGGTTCGTGACCTGCCGCGTGAAGAAAAATGTCCTTTTATCTATTTTAAAGCAACCTCCTCCTAGTCCCACAGGCTGCTTCCGCGTCCTGATTGCGTGTGGCTGAACAACAGCTCCACATTCAGTTTATTCCCTGCCTGCCCGTATTTGTAAACCTCAGCTCCATCCTCCTCCTGCCTTTGCCAGACTAAGAGCCCGGACTTTGGGTCCCCTCGGAAGGCAGCGGCTCTGCTCTGCTGCTGCTGCTGCCCTCTGTTCTCCCTCCCCAAAGTCCCCTACGGCCTCAAAATGTAGAGAGCAGCACTACGCATCGCGCGCGAGAAGTGGGCGCAGCCAGGAGGCACATCACAGCAGAGGATGCATTTGCCTTCTCGGCCGCAGCTGTTCTGGTGACATTCAAAGTTTTATTGGCTTTTTTGTTTTTTTTTTTTTTTTGCCTGGTATTGGCAGGCAGTGATTTCAGAGCACTGCGGAGATGTCCCTTAGGGTTCGGTCCTGACTGTAACTACCGGTTCTGAGCTCAGTACCATCCTGCCACCAGGCCCAGAGTTTGCCTCTTTATATCCCTTACTTTACATTTACCAACACCAAAGCCCACCCACCGCCTTTTTGCCCCCTCAGTTTTGTGAGCGCTTTTCTGGTGTTCGTCGTGAGCGGCAGTGCGTTTGATCACATCTCATGCTTTACTCCTCACCAGCACGAGGCATAGCTGATCATCGCAAAGAACAGGAGTGCCTCACTCCAAACAGAAATATAATTCAATGTGGTGATTTGCAACAGAGGAAAATGGAAAATATGTTTACAATATTTTACTTCACCACCCTGCAACTCACCCAGACTTTTCTGAAATCGTTCTGCCGTGGTCTGTGTATGGCACGACAGAGTTGCCGCCACCTCCGGGGCTGGAATCAAAGCAGGAAACGTGCAAAGATCACAGACAGACGATTCAGAGTACGGACGGTTTGGGTTTAATGCAAAAAATGTGCAGCAACATGCTGAACGGGCGTGCTTGCATTGTTCCGGCTGGCAGTGTGCTGATCTGTGCGATCTTTTGCAGTAGGAGCATCACAGAATGATTTGGGTCACAACAAACAGAGAGCTGGCAACTTCAAATTAGTTTATGTTTTAACCTATGAAACATATTTTCGACGCGGCAAGATCTGTGGGAAAGACTTTGAATAAATGCAGTGTTTGCGTGTTGCCAAGGCTTCAAATCTGAGCAGGAAAAAGGAAAAACATTTCGGGCTAGGCGACTCCCAGAATATTCGCAGCAAAGCGGTAAGGCTCGCCTTTCTCATATGCATTTCAACCGGCCAAGGGCAAATAGCTCATTTGAATCAGCATTCCTCCCTGTCCTCAGGAAAGGCGAAGTGTGTGTCCCCCTCTGCCCGGCCGAGGGAGGGGACAGCCCCTGCCCTGCCGCGGGGCGCGCGGATTCCGGGGGCAGCCTTTGCACCCCCACTCCTCGGTGCCGCTGCCCACGCCGCCAGCGCCTGCCAGGGCCACAGGCCTTGGAGCACGAGACTTGGCAGGTAAAAAAAAAAATACCACCCTTCCTCCTTTTTTTTTTTTTTTTTTTGTAAGGAAAGCCTCCACTCCATCACAGCAACCCCAGTCAATCTAATCCCGTTCGGGATTTATCACGTTTAAACCGATACGATACCACTTGCTCAGGCGGCAGGGTGAAGGGCGTAACAGATGTGCTCAGAAACGCCCGATGAAGAGAGGAGCCAGCAAAAGGCATTTCACTGGTTTGTCCCTCGTTACGTAGCTGACTGCTGCTACCTGCTCCCCCCTCCCTCCTTTGCACCCTGACAGAAGACGACCTCGAGCTGGGGCTTCAGCGGGGGCGCAGGCTTCGACGTCGTGGCAGCTGAGTCCCCCTGACCTGGTGCAGCAAAAGCTGACGTGATTGTGGCTGAACAAACTGCTTTGAGGGAAAGCTCAGATTTACGTTTCGGACCCTCAGCAGGTGAGAGCCCGGAGCCCAGCTCTGTCCTTCAGCAGAAAGGGGATGTGCCAGTCCCAGGATGTAACGCTGCCTGTCCTTGCCGACACGGGTGGCGCTGACTCGGGGCAGTAGCTGTCTGCAGAGTTGGGTCTTTGTATGGAAACACCAACTCACAAGCACCTTTCCAGGGCCAGCTCCAAAGCTGGTGTTTGTTTATTCATTTTCATTTTTAAAAAGACACCCGGTCCTCCGTGTGAGCCGTAGCTGGTGCACAATGAGAGCCGACGCTTGCCTCCGCGCTCACAGCACCGCTGGTTTCCGACTTACTGCGTTAAAGCAATCTACCTGGGGACGACCCGAGTACGAAAGGCACCGTATAAATCCAAATTCTATTAGACACTTCATGCAATACATGTTCATTGTACGATACTTCACCAGGGCTTTATCTTAAAAAGAGAATGGAACACAAGACTGAGAAAAATGGTTTGCTTACAATCAGCAAAGAATTATTATTCTAGTGCCGTGCTAATACATTGTCATACAAATGCCAAGGCAGCCTGATAAGAGTTCTACTGTTTAAGTTGAAGGCTTCTGTTCTGTCTTGAGATATTTGGGCTACATTGTTATTCTTAAATCATTTCTATTTATAGTATGGAGAGTGGGTCTAAATTGAAGCCAATCTTATGCTATTTTTTTTTTCCTTCTGCTCAGTTCTAACTATTCAAGGCCATTCCCAAATATTTAATTAATTTATTTAGCCTGAAGAATTGGTATTTCTCAGCATCCAAATCCAATCTTTCAGCGGATTTCAGTAAATCATCCCTGAAAGCTTTTTTTTTACTTAGATACTGTTTTTGCACAGCATCAATCATTCTACTCTTTGACAGAAAAAAATGTTTCCTAAATCTGGCTTGCTTTATTGTTCTCCATTACATAAATAAAATGATTTAAGGAGTAACGAAAGGAAAGAAAGCAGAAGGAAGCATTGCCTGATCTTTTTAGAATTGTTTTTTCTTTATCCTGAGATTTATGCTTTTTTTTTTTTTTTTTCTCTCCTGGACTTGTGTTTGCACCAAAGAAGAATCTCAACTTTCTGCTGACCTCTGCTCCGTATCTTTTGCACCGTGCCCTGAAGATCAGTAAAATGTCAGACTGCCCCTCAGTTTTGGGTGAGATAACGCGGGAGACCCGAAGAGCCCCCCTGAGCCTGACAGCTCCGAGCCCCACGGTCCGGCTGCTTCAGCACGGCCGAGGAGGGGAAGCACGGGCGCCCGAACACACCAGTGCCCATGAATCAAAGTTACCGGTTGCTATGGTGATGGAAGACAAATGATGCTTTTTGCAGATTCATTGATGGCGCCGTGTCAGACGATCAGGTGCCACGGGGCTGCAGGAATTCTTCATCAGGGTCTGCCTCCGGGTTCTCTGCAGGTACAACCGAGTCAAAGGTGCTCAGGGAAAACACGTAACACCTGTGGCTGTTACCGAGCAGTAAGCCACTTCCGCGGCTGCTCCGGTGGACGGTGCTGTGGTTGATGGTCCATCCTGGGTTTAACGCACTGCAGGCTACCCCTGAGCTGGCAAAGTTATGCTGGTTGGTCTGGCTACACGTGACTGTCATCCCCCTTGTGCAATTCCCCTCGTGACTGTCATCCCCCTTGTGCAATTCCTCTCGTGACTGTCATCCCCCTTGTGCAATTCCTCTCGTGACTGTCATCCCCTTGTGCAATTCCCCTCGTGACTGTCATCCCCCTTGTGCAATTCCCCTCGTGACTGTCATCCCCTTGTGCAATTCCTCTCGTGACTGTCATCCCCTTGTGCAATTCCTCTCGTGACTGTCATCCCCCTTGTGCAATTCCTCTCGTGACTGTCATCCCCCTTGTGCAATTCCTCTCGTGACTGTCATCCCCCTGTGCAATGCCACGCGTCTCTTCTGCTGCACTCAGGTGCCCAGGCCCAGCACTGTGCCTGGGGCCAGCAGAGGCCCACGTACGGCATCGCTGCAGTTCCTTACCTTACCTGAGTGCAACAAAACCAGCCGTCGATGCTCTGTTTCCGTTACGCTTTTTTACTGAAGAATCTTAAAGCAGCAGGCAGCACCAAAGCATCCGTATCTTGCGGTATAAACAGAATGCAGAGAAACATGACTGGCGGTATCTTCGTGGAGCTCTGGTTTAGAGAAAAGGTCTGGATCAGAAAAATCTTAGAAGTAGCTTAACTGGCTTTGGTATACCATTCTTCTGGGGCAGACAACACTAGGGAAGGATCATCTATCATAGGTACGCTCTTGTAATATTCAGAGAACCAATTTTTCATCTCTGTGTTATCTATTGCTGCTCCTTTTATGTTCTCATTGCTTACTGTAAGTTTCTGTTTGAGAGAAAAAAAAAAAAAGTATATTTCAGAGTGGTTGGAGTCCTACACACAGTTTTTGTGTGATATATTCAATATTTTATGATTCCTTTCTTCTTAAGTATTTCTAAATAGCAGTACCTGGTAGGCCAAGAGAAATCGGATTTGCTTTTATTGAACAAAAGTATATGCACATTATAAAAAGAGATGGAATCATATAGGTGTGGGGAAAGCTTAAAGGTTGAACTATTACACCTCTAAAGGAAAACAGGAGCCTGCTGGGAATAAGAGCCTCATCCTTTGACCTTTACGTCACCACGGCTTTGAAACAGAATCCGGGGTTAGAAGTCAGAGGTAAATTTTTGTTCAAAGCCCGCTATTTAGCCTGACATTGTATGCGTTTTCCCGGTGGCAGCAGGGTAAGTATTTTCCCCTCGGAGCAGAGCAGCAGTGGCTGAGGGCCAGACCCACGGTCCCGGTCTCCCGTGGAGTGGGAAGGGCGGGCGCTCCCCCTTCCTGGGGTGCCGGCGAGCTGGTGTCCCCTGCCCAGGGCCCCCCACGCTTGCCTTGGATTTCTCTTTGCAGGCTGCGAGGCATCCGTGCCCCCCGGGCAAAGGAGCTTCCTCGCTTCGACGGTGACAGGCGCCCGGGGGCTTCCAGAGATGGTGAAGCCCGTCCCCAGTCGCACTGGGCGAGGAAGGGAAAGAAGAGTAAAGAATCACACCGTGTCCTTTGCCTTTATGTGTGTGGTCACAGCCGGCCGACAGTCTACCAACGAGCTAAAAACGTGTCAGAGCCGTTAGGGAAAATAAGAAATTCCGTGACAAAAAAGCTTTGCGATCAGCGATGGGGATTTCTGAGGTGTCCTCTGGAGTATGTAGGTGATTATCAAAACCTCAAACTTTAGAATATCAAGAAATAAAGACTATTAATCCCTCTATTTGTATATATATATGCTATGAGAGTGATTTTTATTAGGATTTTCAGGCTGCTTGGGTCAGGATGTGTTCACAGCAAAGCAGTGCGGAGATACCCGAGCTACAGGTGACTGACAGCAGGAGAATTAGCAGGGAAACACAACTTCCATGGAGATTTGACCTCCACGGTGGGATCGTTTCCAACACCTTGCTTGCTCCGGTAGCAGACTGGGCGTTAGCCACCGTGCTGCTGGCGGAGGCCCAGCACCGGGATGGCCTGCTCCCCTCTCCACGGAGCAAAGGAGGACAACCGCTGCTGTGCACAGTCACGTCTGGGGGCTGCTCTGCATTTCCCCACCCAGGCTGGGCAGGCAGACTGTAGCTGAGCTCTCGCTATGTCTGCTGGGATGCCGCACATGATTTCTTATTTACATTAGTGGAAATAAAATTCTGGAAGTTAGTTTTATAGACCGTCATAATCACTGATGCAAGCACTAAGCTCATTCACTCAAATAAAAATTCTGGAGTTTACTCACTCAAGAAAATATATGGAGTTGATTTCTGCCCCTGGGCCGGGAAGGCTGTGCAGAGCTTTGGGGATCGTCCTTCTCTGCAGAGCAGGGATGGAGCGGTGGCTGGGGGGGTCAGCGGGGAAGGTGGGCTGGGAGCGGAGCCTGGAAACGGCTCCCTTGGCGGCGGGGGGTTGGGATGTGGAGCGGCAAGAGCTCGGGGCCCCGACCCCCCGCTGTTTGGAGACCGACTAGAGCCTGAGCCAATACACAGCAGGTGGGAGCAGAAACCCCCCGCAGCCCCCCCAGCCTGAGTGGGACCTCGGCAGATGCCAACCTCGGCGTGCCTTCCAGGAGAAGCCACCTTCCAGGGCAAGTCTGAGGAGCCGAAGCTGGAGAGCAAGCAAACACGGTCTATGATATTGTTGGGAAATGTGTGAAGAAAAAAGAATTGTTTAGGGTAGTGTAAGAACTTAAGCAATCTGTCGAACACCCGCAACACGCTGTCCGTTGCACAAAGGTCCCTGAGCTAGGCAAGCATGATAAACACCTCCTGGGGAATGTGTCAAGGGAGAGGCTCCATGAGTAAATTGGGAGACTCCTAATCAGAAGCCCTTGTCCTTGCAGATTAAGGCCCTCTGAAAAAATAATGAACTAGCTGAGGCTAGATGGGAGATAAGAAATTGCAGACATAAGCCAAAGAAAGGTCAGTTCCAAAGTGTAGGCAAAGTTCAAGAAGGGCTCCTTTCCCAAGAGCACCAGAGACCAACACCAACCCTCATGGAAGCCCCTCAGAGACCTAAACTGCACACATAATAATTATGTAAATATGAAAATGAGTTTCAGGAAATCTGATGAATATGTATGTAACGGAGTGATACAAGCTGCAGATGTGGAGCCAGTCTCGTGGCTGAGGCCTGGGACTCTAGAAGTCTGTCTTCTTGTGCAC
Organism: Tyto alba; assembly: GCF_018691265.1. NCBI lineage: Eukaryota > Metazoa > Chordata > Aves > Strigiformes > Tytonidae > Tyto > Tyto alba. Next base: position 34,858,245 of record NW_024881272.1, read on the forward strand.
TTACCGAGTCCTCAACAAAAAGAATGCCAAATACAAAGGACAGTCACTAAAGGGAAAGGGGACTCTCTATACTTGCTCCGTTGTGGCTTTTTAGAGCAACGCTGTTTAACACTTAGTTGTGTTCAAGGACCAGTCTGTCTAAAGGAAAAAGTGAATTTTACGTAGCCAGTATGAGAAAGAGGATAACGTTCTCTGATGGACAGCCCAGTGCTGTACGCTCATAACATTTTGTTAGGAAATGTACCATGCTCATGTATGAGTTCGGGGGGAAAAAAAAAAAAAAAAAAAATAAAATCCATTTCTAGCTGTTGTCAAGATAGGGAGAGAGAAAAAAATCCTTTTCTGGAACAAACGAACAAAAGAAAACAAAATTCAAGGTCACAGCTAAATGTAACACATAAAAAAAAAAAAAGGAAGCAAGTCCAATAGGCATCAAGTAGCTGTTCAGATACAGTAATCTAATGAAACCAATTGTCCCTGACCTATTCTATTAACATCCTGGAAATGCAAACATACACTTACAAGCCTGTGTACTTGCAAAAACCCCAGCCAGGCCAGAGGGCCCTTAGGGCAACGCAGCCACCCGAGAGAAAGAAGACAAGGGCAAGGTTAACGTACCTTGTGATGGTTTTTGACCTTACGCCCTGTACAGCAGCCATACCTGAACCAAAGGCTCCGCTCTGCACGTCCCCCGTTAACGTACAGAGCATTCACAGGCAGCTCCGTGCCGAAAAGCCGAGGCACGGGGCTCGGGAAGGAGCTGGGTTACGCTCTCCAAGCCCTGGGCAGCTCTCTGGCCAACTTTCTGCAAACTTCAGATGACGCGAGAGAGGGAAGGGCTGGCAACGTCAGGGACTTTCATTGTGGAGAAAAGCCAAAGATCTACTCGGGGCTCTGCCAGAGCAAGTGATGTCTGAGCAGAAAGAAGGTGAACAGAACCACACAAATCCTCAGCACGTTTCCTGGGTGGAAGCAGCACCTGTCTAACGGAGGGAGTGCCAGCGCAGGCTCGGTGAGGCAAGAGCTGCCAAGCGATCCTAGGCCACGCTCAAGATGTTCACAGCCTTAAGGGAGGGACAGAATGGTTTGGCACTCTGCAGGGTGAGACGTACCTGTTGCAGCAGGCATTGTCCGTAGCAATTCCCTGAACTTTCCCCTCTCCCTCACACTCGAATTCAGCAAATTGTTCAGGGAACTCCGCAACAGCTAAAAAACTTTGAACTGCTCCTCTGAGGAAAACTCTTCCAAAAAAAAAATGAAATGAATGAGGAAAATGTCAACCTTTCTCAACAGCCTGCCAAAAGAGGTAGACCCAGGCAAGCCAGGCAATTCCTCTTGCCCCTCATGAAACAGTGGATGTGGTTTGAAAAGCAAGGTGATGGCTTTCATTTCACCTTTAACTTTCTGGCATATGGCATCTTGAGGAAAAAAATCACTAATGGAAATCCCTAGACTGGTGGCTGAAATAAAACGAGATGCATAATATCAAAAACATTGGGAATTTTATTAATGCTGAACATAGAAAATAATAAGGGGGAGAAAGTGCCAGTTAGCAACTGGGCACTTTAGATAAATGTCACATAGCGAGTATGTGCATTAATTTGCTGCATAGATAGTTCTGACATGTCACATTCTGGACAAAATGTAAGAGCTGTGCCTTCGGTGGCATTTCAGAGCTCAAGACGCATGGACCGAGCCCAGGAATCCTTGTAGAGTGTTTTGTCTCTTATGAGATTTTTGACTTGAAACTGCATTTGTTTATCTTTAAGCACTACACTGTGCAGGTTCCCATAATTTGCATTTCAAACTTGGCAGAGGGAGAAGAATAAAAATACATAAGGCAAATTTTACCATTATCTCTGTATTTCTGTGGTTTTATCAGTTTCACTCAGAATCCAGCATGTCTCTGTAAGGCTGTTTTTAAAAGATAAAAATAGGAATTTCAGACTGCTAAAGCAGAATATATTGATAAGAAGAGGAGGAAAATAATAATTGGAGGAAAAGCATATACCTATGCATTAAAGCATTCCTCCAAAATTATGAGCCAGGCATAAAATGTGCATTCTTAATTATGGGAGACATTTCCTGACGAGAGTCAGTCACAGTCTTTATCAGTCTGAGACGGCTTCTTGCTGCTCTCATCTTGGGTTGCAAGTAAACATTGCTCTGATCACATTAATCTTTACTACTCCAAGAAACACCTTTGAGATGGTTTTTAATCAACGGCAGTGGGGTTACAAATGTGTGCATGAGCTCTGAATCCAGCTTTTGTCTCCTTCTAAAACACTTTCTACTGACAGCGAACTTTCTTTTTGACTCCACTGCCAACCTCTACTCATGTAAATAAGCCTTTAAATTTGCTTAATAGTAAAGCAAGGTTTACTCTGCATTTTCAGAAGGATTCTAGAGTCTGTGGGTTCCTTAATGATGGCAGCCCAACCTGAGACCCTCGGACCAAGCCTGAGAATCGGATATGAAGTCAAACATCTGTCATATTCTTCCACCTTTGAAATTGTACTGCCTGAAAAGTATCTCACAGTAGGTGTTATTAACCATTATTGAAGCATTTCTGTTACGTTATGTTGCAAAAGACAAATTCTGATCATGCAAGTACAGACCAGTATTTCGGTAGCACAAAACTGGGTCGAGCAAATGCAACTGATTAAAGTTACCAAGGAAGAAAAGGTTAGTTTTAACCAGGATTAGATCTCCAGGTTAATTCCCCAGATAGCCAGACAAATGGTGATGTCACCACAAGCAAGAAACAGAGCAGGAACAAATATCTGGCGCTGGAAGAAAGGAAGGACATTTCTTTCAGTGGCAATGCTGGTTTAACGTGATTACGAAATAGCAGCTGGTGTAGCCCCCGTGCAATCAGCATGCCAACCACAGCAACAAATTACGCTTCTGCCGGGGCACTGGTGGGCTCGGAAGCACACCTGGGTGTGCAGCAGCCACGCTCACTCTCACACTGTCTGGGAGTGTGCCTCCAACAAACTCAATTTCCCTCGCTCCATTGCAAAGTTTGACTAACACACATTCCTTTTATAAGTTTAGGTAGCTTTCTTAATGCAGTACACAATCCCTTCAGCTTTCCACACATTCCTTTTATCTTCAGTTCTATACAGACAAAATAGTTGCATTTTTATTTTGGCTGATTCTTTGACAATCTATAGAGTATAAAACTTAATAATCCACAGTGGGAGAGAGAAGGAACAAAATTTCAGTTATTTTTCTCATTGAAGCTCTCAAAGCTTCTTCTAAACAATATTCTTTTATTTGGATAATAGAACTTTAACCTTTTTAGATCAAACATGCATTCTTCACATTGCTACTGTAGCCAAGTGGCTCTATTCCATACTGGAAGCTAGCAGTTAAAGCTGAGGGAATGCACAGACCAGAGCAAACACAACACAGGGACACCGAAGGGCAGGAAATACAGGGGCAGCACAAAGATCTGATCAAAATGAGATCTTCTCAACAGGGCAAATCCTCTGCTTTATCCAAAGCTTCCCACAAGAGGCCTTTTCACCAACCTGTTCCAGTTTCTTTGAGCAGGTGAAGAAAAACAAATTAATATAGTCCCATGGGTGCCCATTTGTTTTACCAGGGCCTAAGCACTCCTCTTCGAATGTTCCTTAAATGGAATGCAATTGTTTGAGAAGATGCCTAAAAACCTCTGAGATGAACAAGCAGGCTGGTATCAAAAGGGGGTTTTAGTAGCTGTTTACTTTTCCCCCCTCCCACCCCCAGCTGAGGACAATTAGATAAATTAGAAAGTTCAGGCAGTTGCAAATGATATATGTAAATAGGAAAAACCTGGTAATGGTGATGATTGGTTTTGATATTGGGAGTTCTGAAGGTCAGAAGGAGGAGAGCTTGAGACAGCAGCAGTCAAGCTTCCAGGCTATGGGTATGTGTCTGATTATTTTATTAACGAATGTTGGTGGATATTTTGGTTTATATGCTTCCAGTTTGTGAAGGGTTTTGCTTTCTGAATAGTTCAGATTGGATGGCTGTTTGTAAGAATTGTGTTTATTACTCAAAGGAGCTTTATCAGGACAGTTAAAGCAAATTCTGTTCATGAAGCATGTAATGGCAGTGGCCTTGAGAGTGAAAACAAAAGCAATATGATTTACTAAGAAAAACTGTGATTAGAAAAGCCCTTAGGTCGCCTTGCTGTTTAAAGAGGAAATAGAAACCATTGTCAAATTCAAATGGAGCTCTTTATTTTCTATCACTACAAATAATAACTGCTCCAATAAGAGTGCCAAAACTGTAGGTTTGTATAAAGTGGCATTGTTTATGCATCTGCTTAATATCTTCACTGGATTTGTATTCAGACATTAAAAACAAAACAAAACAAAGCAAACCTGCATGAGCCCACCCCAAAACATCATTCTCCTGGGTGCTTTGCTTCCACAGGGGAGTGTAAGTGAGAAATGGCCGTTGAATTTAGAAGGGAACAGCATTATAAGAGCATTCAAAGCACGCAGGGGTGAGGAAAGTCTGCCTTTATTTCCTCATTGCCCTTCACTCATCATGTTGCACAAAAACCTGGACGTAGTGCAAGTAGTAATAGTAGATTAGTAATAGTAAAGTAATAGTAGATGCCTGGCTGGGGAGTTCCTGGCCTGCTTGGTGACTGCAGAGCCCTGGCTGTGCGTAGGGGTGCAGCCCTGATAACCACCTGCAGCACAACCCTACCTGAAGAGCAAACTTGATTTTCATACCTACAGCTCGCTTGGAACTTAACCTCCCCAGCTCCTGCCACAATTGCACAGTTCACTGTGGATGTACAGAATATTTTGAAGTAATGCAGTACCCAGTGCTAGAAACGGTTGTCCTATTATTTAGAGCTTGATAATTGGGAAAACTTTCCAAATTCAAATGCTGCACATTTGAGCTCCTAAATGGATTTGAGTTTGAGGCAGATACTGCAGAACTACTTGCAGACTCAGAAAAGAACAGCTGCAGCCACATCTTTTCATGTTGCTAAGTTCACCTCTCCGTGTGAGCACAAAAGCTGCTTCTAGAAATTCTAAATTTAGTTTTCACTGAACAGATTCCTAAAACATTGGAGAATATTTTTAAATGTGATGGTTTCCTGGCAAGATGCGCTGAATGACAGCATACCATATATTACCTTCTAGATGATGTTTGGTCTTAGCCTAGCAATGCAGGACTGAAGGGACTAAATGCAAGGAAACTATCCCCTTGGCTATCTAAATGTCCCTGGGTACAGCTGTATCTTTAGAGCAGACTGCCATAAGTTAATACAAAGACATTCCCAGACCAGTACTTCCACTGGATTGCCTATTAAGACGGCGAGGTGTTTGGTTAGAGGAGACCTAAGCACAGCTCAGTGCAGCAGGGGGAACTGTTCACCTGCACATTACAGATCCTGGGAAAGTAATTAGCACGTTGAGCAGAAAGTTTTGCAGGTTTTTTTCCAGGATACTGATAATCCAAAACCTGCCTGCACATCAGTGTCATAATCCAGCCCTAAATTAGGGGAAAACAGCCTGGATTCTATGTAAGTGACAAGAGGTGGGGAGAGGTAGAGGACCTGGTCCAGTTATGCCCTGTGCCCAGAAATTATGTAAATATGTATTTTGAGAGTTTTTCCTCTCTAGTTTAGGAAAATGTCTGTAGCTGCAGTGGAGATAAATCAGCCAGCCAGCAAGCAGTCTGAGAGGTTTTTTTTGGGGTTGTGTTTTCTTTTTTTTTTTTTTTTTTCCTGCCTAAATAGTAGCAGTTTTGTCCCTCCTGTGTTATGTAGAGTAGTCATGTGAGGGAGAGCTGTGGATTTTACTTTCCATGTAATGCTGTGAAAGTGGTGGGGTTGGGTTCAGGCAGCGAAGGTGCAGCACTTTGCCGGTGTTAAGCCTAACTAAACCGCAGTAGAAATCGAAGCAGTTGGTACTGACTGAACTGTGGCCTCGGATTAAGCTGAAATCTTGCTGGTGTCGTGGTGGGACTGTTGAAGGGTTATAATCCCCTCAGTTTGCCTTAGCAAGGGGCATCTTCGCTCACATGATAAACAGCAGAAAGGAATCGTCCCAAAATTATTACCAAATGAGTAGAGACTTAATGTTTTGAAAAGTGAAACTGTGAAGGCCGCTGTTAGGAAATTACTGCATTAGAGTAATAGCAGAATTGTTCCAATTCTCTTCTTTGCTCCTGTGGATTAACTGATTTTTGTATTATTTCCCACTGATACATACTGTATTATTTATTGCCATAATCAGTAAGATTCCAGTGCCATAAATAACTTTGCACAATGTGTGACTTTGTTTTATGGATCCACATTAATGTATTAAATTAGATTTCACTGGAGATAGCTTTTGCTACAGTGTGTCCAGAGAAGACATTTATAAAGAGACAGCTGCATGGGTGACCTTGTGTTTGAACTTTGTTTTTTTGCAAAAAAGGTTTTATAAAAAGCAAAAAAGGGCATAAAGTAGGTTCCTGGAGGATATGAGGCAATCAAAGCCAATAGGAAGGTGCATTTCTTTCTTCCAAATGCTACTTCCTTTCAGACATGTGGCAAACGCCTACAGCATTTGTCGTCCTACTAACTTCATCTGAGCAGCTGTTATAAATAATTCCTAATGCGGGACAGGGGAGCAATTAAAAATTGCCAAAAAGCAGTGCAGGTGAGCACTGGGCAGAGAGCTGGGGTGATCAGCAGGCTGCTCAGAGGCTGCCAGAGCCTGACTTACCTTGATTTCTCCCAAAGGTGCCGAACGGTCACAGCGTGTGTTTACCTCGGCTCACCATGTCTGAAACATGGGCTGCTCTTGCTAGCTTCCTCAACTTAGCAAGTGAAAAAGCTTTCTCAAAGACTATCAACAATGAGTAATAGTCAGAATACTTGGTAATAGTCTTGTTTTAATTTTAAAAAACAATGGTAATGAATTAAAATCTGTTATAAAACTACGCTGTTCCATGAATCACAGCAGTCACATCAGTGTGACTCATGGTTTATCACAGCCATGTTGAATTGGATGCCCTCCAAGGTTCTCTACTGGTTGTGAAGCAAAGGTGGAATGGAAGTGGCGGTCACAGGAGACGCCAAAAACTCTTGTAAGACGAATGGTGCCGTTGTAAGAGCCCAACCTGCTGGGAGCGGAGGAGAGGAGGAGGAGGAGGAGGAGAGGAGAACTGAGCTGAGCTTTCCTCCTCACCTCAGCCTGCTGAGGGAGCTGCCCCTGCCCCACCTCCCAGGCAGCCTCGCCTACTCCGATTGGGTGGTCCCAGCACGCCCCAGGCGTTTTGATTGGGTGGCTGTGGTTGTCTGTTTGGATTGAGTGACCAGGTAGGGCCTGGGATTGGTCAACGGTGGCCACTCCCCAGCAGCTGGGCGGGGCGGCGCGCTGGCTGGCTGAGGGGAGCGGGGCCGCCATGTTGGCCGGTGGCGGTGGGAGGCTCCAGCCTCTGCTGCCGCTGGCGGGAAGGAGTCGGGGTGCTCCAGTGTTCACCCGTGGCATGGAGACAGGCTCTCCCCCCACTTCTGCTGACATCAACCAGCCTTCATTAGGAAATAAGGTGGAAAAAAAGTGCGTCACCATAGTTATAATTCAACGCGGAGGCACTGGTACCTGGTGAAGTTCAATGGCGACCGGTTCCTGCTGTCTCTGCCAGCATAAACCCCAGGAGCTGTGAAAGGAGCCCTGGAGAAGATCGGGGCAGGGCTGCGTCGGGTTGTGCAGCGGTACCTAAGCCAGCTGTAAATGAGATGCAAATGTTAGTTAGCACGGTGAGCTCACATTCTCCTCCTCTGGGCGTATTTACCCGCTTTGTGGGACGTGGGGCCACGCGTCACTGCCTGACGCTTCGCTCCACCGAAATGCCTGCTGACATCTGGCAGTGCCGTTACGAACCGTGAAATGTCGGTATTTGAGGTGACGTTTGGAGATACGTGCGCCACCCTTTTCTACCAACCAAAGAAAAGCTGAACTTGCCAGGCTTGCGCTAGCGCCGGGGATAACCGAGTGCCATGGAAAAGCCAAAGAGAAAGGCAGGGAGTGTGCCCAACGTACTGCGAGGACTGTCTCACTAACGCTGCCTACAGGGATGGAGCTCACCCCTTTTCTCCAAAGTTTTATTTCTGTCATGTTCTGAGCGGTGACATAAATGTACAAAAAATTCATGTTCTTTGCAAAACAGACCCAGAAGACTATTTGCAGTAAATAAGAACTTTCATCCTTCTCATCTTGGTCCTATAAACCTGCTCTGGAGAGCTCACATTTTTAAAAGACAGCTCTCTAACACTTCCGTAGCAGGAAGGGGGGAAAGGCACATTTTTTGTTCAGTTGTGAAGTGGTACAATATTGCAGATTTGCCCTCTGGAACTTTCCCAGTGTGTATCAGTCCTTAAAACTATAGAGCACTAGAGAAAGAAATATGCTTTCAAGAGGTGATCTCTGACGTTAGGGGGTAGACAGGAATCATCAGTAACTTCCACCCTGCAGCATGTAAGAAGGTATAATGATCCACAGACACCGCAAAGCAACATTTTATGCCTATTGTGTTGATAGCAGGGTTTCTGGGCTACACCAGTATTACAAACAGTTACTGTCATTATGGTGTCTTAAGAAACGAGTCAGCTAATAAAGACAAAGTTTGTTTTGTGTTGTTTTGGTTCCTTTTTAAAAAACATATAAAATAATACCCATTCAGCTCAGGTATCTTGGAAAAATGAGCCTTTCTACCAACAAAGGAAAGATGGGGGGAAGCATAAGACATCGGCAGATATTTCTTTTTTGGAAGAAAGAACAAGAAAGCAGTGTAGCAGCAAGATTTGTGCTTATTAAAAGATAGCACTGGGGCTCTAGGCAACATTTATCAGACACAGTCACGGAAGTCTAGTGTGGGATTTACCACTGCCTATCACTGGGAAAAAAAATAACAACTAACGAAGCCTGCATTTGTTCAAGCAAGTCAAATATCCCATTAAAAATCCTAGTTGGCATTTCCAGGTAGGAAAAGCAAGAAAATACGTTGTGCAGAGGGGTTGTTTGTTAAGGGAAGCTTTTCCCCGGTGGCCTGACCAGCAAGCTCCCGATGCGGACTGCCTCATCCGGAGGCAGGGCTGGGTAGTTTTTCTGGGGGGATATGGGGGCTGGAATTGTATTTTAGCTCAAATGGGACGTGGGTTGTATTTTAGGGGAGCATCCTTCCTCATGTCTGGTCATGCAGAGGGGGAGATATTTGCTTTCGCCTGGGCTACGTGGCGTGTGGCTGCAGCTGGAGCGAGGGAACGGTGCTCAGCTAATGACCCCCGCTTTCTGAGTCCGCTGGCTGGGTAAAACTTGTCAGCAGGCTTTATCATCTGTATCCTGCAGAGTGTCCGGGGAGGAAAAGAGAAAACACGGGGGCTGGGAACGTGCAAGTTGCCTGGGACATGACACGGAAGGGTCAGCGAGGGGGCAGCTATGCGGCTCGTACATCTACCGTGTGCGATTGCCAGGCCTGTACCCGTCCCTCGGCCTCTTGCCGGAGGGTCCGCGAACGCCCGCACGGCGCCGTTTAGCTGAGCAGCAGCTTGATCAGGTGTGGGGATATTTCTGTGTGCGGGGCACACACCCCGTCCGGAATTCCCGGTGTGTGGAGAAGGAGCAGGAAGGGCTGCTGATGCCAGGCTGGATGCTTATTTGAATCACGACCTGTAAGAAGCAAAAAATGCCGAAAAGTATCTTACAGCAAAATTCTCTGTTGTATTTTGGTGGTGTATGGCCAACATTTAACTCACTGTAGACCAAGGTATTTTAATTACTTTTAAGTTAGTTAGTTAATCACCACTAAAATTTGAAACATCAAAGCACATACTGCCTCATTTTTTCTCCATTTGCAAATATCTTTGGGAAGAGAAAACGAACAATAAATTTTACTTTTAGTAAGGATAATTGTTAGAGAGGATCATCTAGTAAAAGCTGAAGATTGAAGCGTTGTAAATTTTTCACTCCTACAACATGCAAGATCAGAGGTAAAGAATCTATAAGGGGCATGAATAGCTAAATGTGTGTGGGATACAAAAAAAAAAAAAAAAACAAACCAACCAAGATTGCAGGCCAGTCTTTAATCTGATGCTAATCTCTATCTTTAAGGCATCATTCTTTGCTTTCCATGTATTAATTAAAGAATAACCCATTCTTACAAAGTAGAAACTATTAATATTCTTCTTTTTTGTGCTTCTTTTTACTGGCTTTTCAGCGAAGGCACAGAAACGCCAGCTGAACCAATTAGCTGGATAAAGTTTAAGGCTTATTACACATGCTAAGAAATGAAATTCCTGAATGTACAGTAATAAGGTACCTTAAAATGCAAGAGAGTGGGCAGATGCAATCAATCAAAATAAATCCATCGGTGATACTCTCTTTAACATTTTATTGGTAACTATAAAGTGAAAGTAGACCAGCAGTGATCAGAATAGAAACCCTCTGATTAAAATTCAATTTGTTTTCCCTTTCCATAGTTGAGGAAACTCTGTTCAGCAGGTAAGGGTGAATGCACTCTGGGAAAAACAAACAGAATTAAATGAAGAGATCATCCGATTCAGATCTGGGAAAATAGACCTTGTGCTTCTCCCTGAAATAAGCAGCCTGACGTTGCACATTAGCATTGTAAAAAGAGTAAAATAAATCCGACAATTGGAGAGATTGGGTGTCTTAGATAAATATTTCTGTTGTTGTTGCCTGAGACCATATATTTGTGTTTTCAACTCATTAACCTGAAGACAGAATGAAATGAATTCTTGGGAATGCTGTAATGTCATTACTAGGAGTGTTCTAAGGTTCAGTACTCGATGCAATTAATTTCCCCAACGCTTAGCGACGATGCTCACATACATTTGTATGTGTAACGTGGAGATAAGAGCAGGAGCTGCAGTGGCAAGGATGCTTTTGCCCTGGGAGGGAGCTCTCTAGTCGCAGACGGCGGCGTGGGGCCGGGCCCCGGGTTTCTGCGTGGGCAGCGGGGCCGCGGGAGCAGGCGGGCTTTCGGGGGAGACTTTCACAGCTGTATGCTCTGAAGAGCCATTAGTAGCTCTGCATTTAGGGGGCTGCCTTCCCTGCTTTCAAAAAGTATCCCTGGCCTTGCCCTTTTTAGTCCTCCTCTAAAGATTAATTCTCCTTTCGGTAGTGGCCACACTCAGCAGGGACTGAATCAGCTCCCGCTGTCTTCAGCGGGAATTCAGGGCAGGTAAGCAGGAGTCCGGTGGGTACCGAAATTGTCTGCTAATACCAACCCTTGGCTATTACGCGTAACCTAAGATTATATCCACTCCTCTCACTTGGTGACTGTCCAGGCAGAACCCATGCAATTTGGTATAGAGGAAATTCTTTTTAGCAGATCAAGAAAATTTTAAGGAAATGCCCACTGACATCACCGCGATTAATTTCTCACTCAGCTTTTGATAGCTCTCTTTAAGACAGTGGGACAGTCATGGTATGCGGAGCTGTGCTGCTGCCAGACTTGATGCAGGAACCCCACCACTTTCCGTGGGAAGACCAAAGATGCTGCAGAAAGTAACGCTCACGATTTTTGTGTAGCACTTTCTGGACGTAATTAATGCTGTGATGTATTGTGCGGTCCATCAAAGGTACAGCTGCTTGGGAAAGTGTACCATCAGGATCTTCAGATCCTGTGCTAATTCCTATGAGATTTTATGTTCAGTCTGCCTCAGTCCCCTCTGAACTATCAATTTATCAAGCCAGACTCATTTGGGATGCAGCTGCTCCGCATCTCCTGGGGTCTTACAGATCTCAGCGTGCAGCCTCATTCCCACATCCCCGCCATAAGCTCCTACCAAAGCAGCATGCAGTTATTATGATATTCCTCATCTCATCTCCTGAACTGCCACTGCGTGCTCTATGCTCTTCCCTGGTCACCGTGTTTCACCCCACAGGCAGCTGCAGTTCAGCCTCAGGTGAAGCAATTCTTGAGCATGCAAATGTTTCTAAAATGTTTTTAGACCCTTTTGAAATGAAAGCGGCTTGATCAGACCTGTTATTCTATTGTTATGCTAGTTCCACTGCAACATTTTAAGCATGAGTATTGTCTTGGCAGGGTCGGCTAGGGAACACGGTTGATGCAGTTGATGCTTGAAAAAAAGTATCTTTGTGTGAGATGATTGCAGTTCGCTCTTTGGTGGGTTACCGGAGGAGACAGTTCTTCAGCTCGGTTCCAGTTGGAAAGCCGCTGAAATCACCCTCGCGGGGTCCGGGCTCCCTCAGCTTGCTGCCCCTCTCCTCGAGCTCCCCGCTGCCTCCCAGGACTGGCTTGGTGTGATTTACTGAAACCCAGGCACCCTCAAGTTAACGTGTTTTCTCCTGAACTTTAGCCACGCTGTGTTGGCTGGCTGGCAGGCTGGGGGGCTCGGTGGTAGCAGCTCTTGATACTCTTTATACCTGCCTGCTCTCCTGCTCCAAACAGTGCCCGCGCTGCTAACCACCTCCCTTTGCCTCTCCCAGTGTACCTTCATCCTCATCAACAACTAGTTCACGGTTTCCGTTCACACGGGGGGCTTGCTGAAGGATGCTGAAAACCGGAGAGCGGTTTTGTAGCTGCACATCCCAACGTAGAGCAAGAACACTTAATTGAGGCAGCTCATTCTGTTCCTTCCCCTCGCCCTACTCGAGTTTGCAAGGAGATGGGCAGAGAAATGAAACCTCAGCAATAAACTCGCATCCCAACAGACGTGCTAGACAGGCGATGAATCAGATTTTTGTTTATGTTTTTGAAAGGAGCTTAGTTTTCATATATGCTAATAAGATAATGGTATCTCTTTTTTTTTTTTTTTTTTTTTTTTTTTTTCTCCCCAGCATGGACATTTTCACAGTTTTAGGTTTGGATACAGCTGACTTGAGCTGCCTGCACTTCTAGCTGAATTTTTGTAATTTATAGCTTCCCTTAAAGAAACAAAATGTAAGAGAAAAAGGCCATGATGGCGTAAATGCCACCATCACCATATATATTGCACTTCATCTCGAGTTCTGCCTCTGCAGGGGTTTCTTCAGAGTCCTCTGAGGGCTCTTAGCCATATTCTACCAATAGCTCTCTGTTGAAAGCCAGAGCTGAAGAGTTATTTCTTTCTTACCATTAAATAGCAATGTGCAGAGAAATACATCTAGAAATCAATTTTTCATGTTACTATACAAGATGGACTTTCACTCAGGCCAATTGGCTAATTCACTACAGGCATCATCTGGAAAATTTGGTAATTCCTTTTTTTTTTTTTTACAAGTAAAGTACCTTCTTGCAATATAAGTGCACTTTCCCTCTTAGAAAAGAAGTAACAGTTAGGAACAATACAGCCAAAATGTTTTATTTGGGCAATACAAATACAATCAAATCAAAAATATCACAGATTTTCATACATTAGTAAGAAGTTACTGTACACTTGAACAGTTGCCATTTTTACAGCTAACAAAGCTTTACCTTTATTAAAATGTATTTTCCTCTCACATAAAATATACACTTTTCACTGACGTATTTTACATCATACACCTCTCTGGGATAAGAAACATGTCACAAACAATGCACAACAGAGGCCATCTTCTCTAAACCCATACAAAATATTACATAGAAGCGAGAAACACTGGTATATCCTACTAGGCTGCAGCCCTCGAATGTCATAGTCTGTTGCTACTAAAAATACTACATGCATCATAAAATGCTGTACATTGTTTAAAGTTTGGACTTGTCAGATTTGATCCTAGTTCCACACGGTACTCTGTAGTGAGTGTTAAGCATCGGCTTTGTATTAATGGCACACTGACTCTTCCTTTGTGTTCACATCTGCAATTAAAAACCCCTCGAACGATGTTCCTAATGCCAGAGCAAACGCAAATGATTTCACAATATAACACCGCGGCTGATCATTTGATACCCCGTGTGCCTCGCAGACACACCGTCTGCTCCGTCTTCTGACAGCATAATAAACATCTGAAATGAAATCCTTGATCCACTGAAATAAATGGAAGCCTTGCCGTCGACTTCAGTGGAACCAGATTTTAACCCCGCAGTGGTGTTATATTTCCCTTACAATTAGTACAGTGTAAAAGGAGGGCAAGAAAGTTCTGTGAAGAAAGACTCCAGCCATGCTGCAATAGAGAGACCACTGGTAGCTAGCATCGCTATAATGTGAGGCTTCCATAAGAGCTTCCCCGGGGACTACCGAGAACCGTTCTTTCATAATCATTTTCTGATTTAATTTGGAGAACAGATGCAGGAAATAAATACACTCATCCCTACAGGCTGTTGCTGAGATTTGGAAAGAATTAGAGACTCTGTTAACTTCAGGTTAAACTAATTAAAAAAACATAGAAAAAGAAAATGTCGCCATATTTTAATCCTGGGAGAAGTTCTGTTGTTAACCGAACAAGCGAGTTACGGAAAAGCGATTTTCTCCCTCCCCGTTGCACAGCAGTAAGGTTACCGGGAAGTCACCGAGTGGCTTTGGAAGAAAACCTCCATCTACGTTTAAGGGGCTTGTGCTTTAATTGCAGGTCACTGAGGCAGATACTCTGGGTACTGTAGCATTGTCCTCGCGGTGTTCTTTCTCGGCTGGAGCCCGGCCGCGCTGCTGTGCCCGAGGGTCCCGAGGCGTCAGCCCGAGCCTGGCATCGCCAGGCGCCTGGCACACATCAGCTTCTCTTTTTTGCACGGGCTCTTCCCGTCCTGCTGCCGGGCCGGCTTTACACAGAAACACCCTCCCTACCTCAGCTCAGCGCCGGGGAGAGCAGCCCCTGCCGGGGCTTCTTCACGTACCTTTGGACAGGGGATTGTTTCTCTTCAAAAAAAAAAAAAAAAAAAAAATCCTTCGGTCCTGATAAATAAGGCATGTAAACCACTTTTTAAAAACTAAAATCCTCACTATATCCTGTTGTCTTGAGATGATTTATTTAGGAATGAATAAAAAAGAGTAATATATATATATATATATAAGTACCCCTTTCTAATTGTAACACAACGTACAATCTGCAGCCTGATTCTGGGATAAAATACAATCCTTAACAGCAGCAAGGCGAACGCAGGGAAAAGCAACTCGGTCACCTCCCGTCCTTTGTGCATTTACCCCGTTACGATGGCTTTGCCTTCTCGGGGCCAGCGCGGGGCAGGACCCGCCGCCTTTTCGCGTCGCCCCCGGCCCGGCGGGCAGAGCTGTCGGGGCGCGGGGAAGCGAGAGCAGCCCCCGGCCGCGCCAGCGAAGCGCCGCCCGTGCTGCTGATTGATGGTGTTTAAGCAGAATTTGATGCAGTTGCGTTGGCGCTAGTCATGGGAATGTATTTCTGCAGCGGCGCGAGGGTGACCAGTGTACTGTGATGAATTATGTTTCCTTGGATTCGCTTGGCTTATACTGTTATCAGCTATAAGCAAGCTAGAAAACAAACAAATACAATATCTGATCTTTTGACACAGATACTGTACGTTGGGCTCGAAGCAGAATTTTCATCAGCAGAAGACAGATAAAGGTGTGATGGGTATCGTCCATAATGTGAAATCTGGCTCTGAAATGATGTGAATTGCACGTTATACAGAAGCACTTCCAAGTTGCACTCGGCATTATTCTTAGATTTACTATGTAATTTAGGCAACAATTTACTTGTGAGAAGGCTGCCTGTGCACACATAGGGGCAGAAATTGGCTTTTCTTTTATCTATATGCTACTTTATTTGTTCTGGAATAAAATACAGCATTATTTGCTGACATTTGCCAATACCTCAGCTAAGTTTTTGCAGTCCTGAAATTCATTCAAAGCAGGTTGTCATGGTTGATTTTTGTTCAGTCTGATCATTAATAAAGTCAGAACAAATTTATTTAATCTAAATTTAACTGAGGTTTGGGGAACTACATAAAAATGCTGATTTCTTCTACAGTTAAGGTGTGTGTATGGGATATCCTTTATACAAATAATCACACCTGTAGTTTTTTATATTCATGTCTTGCGTCTGAGTGTATGAACATGCAGGGCATGCTTGCCTTCTTTGGATTACTAGTGTGTCTTTCATTCAGTAAGGTTGACTTTCGGAAACATTTTATGATTGCTTAGTATTAACTTGGCTATTTTACTGTGCCCCTGAATGGCAGTCAAACCCCTCTGTTTGTAGGTTGACTTCGGTTCTTTTACATATTTTAATGTAATGGTTCTACCTCACTTTCTGTAGACTGGAAATGAGAAGGGAAGTCCAATATTTACCATGAATGCATTGTGGAGATTCGTAAGCAAATACACTGGGCCAACCTTCACTTTCTGTTACGCTAACCTCAGCATGGTTTACTTCACTGGGACCACCGAGGTTACCCGACTGGAAAGCCGGAGCAGAACGTGTTGTAAATCCGTGGTAGGTGGCCCCTCTGCAATTACGGGGACGGCCGAGCGCTCGGCAGGGACCCCGCCGGGTCCCAGGGCCGTGCTGCCCAGGAAAAAGGCCCGCG
This sequence comes from Tyto alba, assembly GCF_018691265.1. Lineage (NCBI taxonomy): Eukaryota > Metazoa > Chordata > Aves > Strigiformes > Tytonidae > Tyto > Tyto alba. The sequence goes on from NW_024881272.1 coordinate 34,874,688, forward strand.
GCCCAAAAACCTAGCTCAGAGGTGACAACGTTTGTCATGGGGAAGTCAGCATTGACTTGCTAAAGGCAAAAGTTGCATTCTCATGGAAAATCCAGAGACTATGTACATTATATACAGATCTACAGAAGAAGGGCTGTCCTAAGAAAATAACATGGTGATGCTTTCTGGAACCCCTCTGCCAGACGGGTCTTGATTTCACATGTAAGCTCCCAAAAGCTGCTTCTTCCTTCCTTTTGATTTTGTGATAAAGGGGTCTGTACTTTCCTTAAACCTGTTTGCTTTTGTATTTATTTTAATAAGAGTATTTTGTCGCTGTGGGTCATTAGTTCTTACATCATACATGTCAAACCTGGCAAGTTCCGTTTAAAATATTCTTTTTGAAAGAATGGTTTTATACGTGCTAAAAAACACTGAGGATTCACCTCAGTAATCTGTTCTGCAATAAAAAGAATACCGGTCTTTTGCAAAAAGATTTTTTTAACATTTAAGATGCTAAAATGAATGGAAAGGCATTTGTTTTCATTCATCAACTTTATGTAAAATGGAACCCCTCGATCAGATGTTCAGAGGCAGCATGATGTAACGGGGTTCCATGGAAAAACAAAGGGGTCGGACTCCAACTAAGCCCACGCTGAATTCTTTCCACATTTTTTTAATTTATTCTTTTTAAGGCTCATTTTAATAAACGCTATTTCGATTCACATTTACTCAGATTCTTCCACCTGGGAATCTCCCAGGCTACGCTGCATTAATAGGAAAGCTAAAGACTCCCCGTCAGTGTGCCAGGGACCGACGCTTCGGTCTATCGAATATGAACACCAGCAAAGTCTGTCTTTCTCCTGCGAGGGATTAGAGGGTGAAAACGGGGGCCTGGAGCCCCCCCCCACCCGGAGGGGTGACCCAGCGATACCGCTTCTCTCCCCACCCAGGGCAAGCATCCCCCGGGGAGGCACCGCAGCCTACCTGGCCTTTCATTTTCCTTATCTGCAGAGAAGTCACGGCATTACAAGCCAGCAATAATTCTCTAGCATTGATTGGATTTACGTGGGTGAAGGATTGTACAAATGTTTACTTTAACTGCTAGCAGTTGACATGGAAGCTTTATGTTCTGAACCGGTGAATAATGCTAGGCTTTCCCTTCATGCTCCGTAATGCTTTTTTGACCTTATTTGCCTGTAAGTAGCTTTGCCATCAAAAGCTGTAATTCTGCTGAGTGATTTCCCAAATGCAAGAGGAGTCCTACTGTGTAATACTTGCCAGATCTCACAGTGTGCAGCATTACATTACATGCAGGGTTTACTACTGAGTGATTCCATTTTGCAGTCCAGCTAGTACCATCTCATAATTAAATAGCAAACTCATGCCGTGTAAAGGTCAAACATATCAAACCTGCCAAAACAAAGGCCGCATGTGTGTTGGACTCAGTAGATTGAAGACTAAAGTCAGCATATATACAATATCCTTTCATTAGCTTAGAAATTAGGACTTGCCATGGTAAGCAAATTACTTGCTGTAGGTTGTACTGCAAGAGAGCGTACCGCAGTGTTGGAGCTCGTGCACGTGCTTAAAATGGGCTTTAGCTTTGTAACCCGTGTCAGTCCCACTCCCAGATGTATTAATTTTTTGAAAGAGAGGCATTAACAACACAGTAACTTTGCTTATACATTTGCTTTGATCTTGTTTCTCCAGCCGTGTAATCAAGAGCTGGTGCTTGATAGCTAAGATTGAGTTTTATCTGTCAAGCTTTTTTAAGCTGTTAAACACTAACAGGGATATCAGGTTCTGAATACGGGCTTCACATCCTAACCCCTTATGCAAATAAGTTTAACAGATATGACAACACCCTGCTCCCTGGGTGTAATACAAAATATACCATATTATTATGTATTAGAACTGCTCTGTGAGAAAAAAAAAAAAGTGGGTTACAGAGGCTTTACTGTGTCCGTAAGTGTTCACAATTCATTCCTCTTGTCCTAGAAATGAGCTTTAGTCTCTCTCTTACTGAACTCATCCTATCTGCTCTTTGTTTTGCACAGGTGAAAGTAATTCAGATCCTTTTTAATAATTTGCTACTCCGGTTTTAATTGGAAATGTCTAAGCTGGTTCTTGCTTCATTCCCTTCTAATACAGTTTGACCCTGGTTCACAGAGGTCAAATCAAACTGCAGTAGCATAGCTGGATGGACATATTGAAATCGGGTGTTTCACCGTAATTGATTGTGCACTGCGCACGGGGGTAAATGAAATATAATATGTAAGTATTAAATGGATGTACCCGAGCCTCCTGTTACTACAGCTTCTGTCTTTCAGCTCTGTCCATACAGAATTAAACCCTATTATAAACAACCATGCTCAGCGAGTGTTGTAGGCACAGCTGTATTCCTGGGGAGGAGCTACACTGTGCAACCTCATTGGAGGTGCCCGAAATACTCGATTTTGTTCTTGAAGAAAAATTGAGAAACAACTGTTTTGTGAAACCCTAGTCGATGATGCTTAAACGTAGTTCTTCTTGAGTACGGTACAGGATTGAATTAGCCCAATTACCCTACCTGGCAACTTTTGCAACGTCTTTGAGATCAGGGGCTTCTTTGGTGCAGGATCATTAGCCATATTTATCAAAAGGTAGATACAAGAGTGGAGCAACAACATTATTTGAATTGCTGTGGTTGTGAAAGAAATACAGAAATGATAACTGCCGAGTAAATGTTAATAGACAACATCGTCTGCTGGTGATGGTGAAAGAGTAGTACCCATTAAGAAGAGAAAAAAATAAATCAAATCCCTAGGAAAGCTGTTTTCCCTCTTGTCATAATGACCAATGCTGTTAACAGGATTTCTAATGGATGTTTTATACTCTTCCTTAAAAGTATGTTACTAATAAAAGTCTTACTTTGTCATATTTTATGCATTCATTTTCAGCACATAAAACTGTAGCAAGCATCCTGTCTGCTAAAACACACTTGTAATCGAGCTCTAAAGCCCCGGGTAAGCTGCTTCCCAAAAGAGCCTGATGATAACTGGCAAACCGGCCCGTCGGGGTTCAGCCCTTACGCTTTGGTGTCAGGCTGAAGGGAAAGCGAATCGGGAACTGAGCGAGGAAACCCAGGGCTCTGACCCACCCCGCGGCCCCAGCCACCACGGACACCCACCTGCCCCTGCCTTCTGCTTCCCGCCTCCACCACTGAAACGTCAAGTTTTAGGTCTAGCAGATCAGCATTCCGTTCATTTTTCTGACCAAGAGGCATTAGGAAGGCGTGTCATGAAGTGCAGCGTACTTTGCAAGTAAAGCAAGAGCTTATAATTAAGAGTAAGCACCACTGAAATACTCCAAAGTGTTGTTATTTGGGCATTAGCCGTGTGATCCGTGGAAACCCGCCAGCACATGCAAACTGATCTGGGGCAGAGAAGGGTTTGTTATTTTATATTTTATTTTATTTTATTTTATTTTATTTTATTTTATTTTATTTTATTTTATTTTATTTTATTATTTTATTGTATTTTATTGTATCTTATTGTATCTTATTGTATTTTATTTATTTATTTTAAAATTTTATTTATTTTATTTTAATTTTTTAATTTTACTTTAAATTTCATTTTATTATTTTATTTCATTTCACTTCATTTTATACTTTTTTTTTTTTTTTAATTTTATTTATTTTAATTCAAACCAACGAACCAGGTCCTTCTACTGCATAAAGCAACTCCGCTGACAGCTGATGAAGCTACAGATTGCTAATGCACGATTTGGCTCTCTGCGGTGTGACAGGCAGGGATCTGCTTGAGAAGAGAAGGATGAAAAATAGAGCTTTATTCCCTCAGTTGTGCAAATACCATCTATTTCATGTGGTAGAAAGTTCTGGCTTATAATTTTTGCCCTCCAGAAATGGCTTCCCTGGCCCTGCCACTGTACCCCCAGTGACACCAGTGCCGCCGTCTCCCTTTCCCAGCTGGGGACGGGCAGCTCCTGCCCTGGGGGGGTTGGAGCCCGGAGCCTGGCGTGCTGCCACGGCACCCCTCCTCTCCCTCCTCTCTCTCCTCTCCCTCCTCTCCTCTCCCTCCTCTCCCTCCTCTCCCTCCTCTCCTCTCCCTCCTCTCCCTCCTCTCCCTCCTCTCCCTCCTCTCCCTCCTCTCCCTCCTCTCCCTCCTCTCCTCTCCCTCCTCTCCCTCCTCTCCCTCCTCTCCCTCCTCTCCCTCCTCTCCCTCCTCTCCTCTCCCCTCCTCTCCCCTCCTCTCCCTCCTCTCCCTCCTCTCCCTCCTCTCCCTCCTCTCCCTCCTCTCCTCTCCCTCCTCTCCCTCCTCTCCTCTCCTCTCCCTCCTCTCCCTCCTCTCCCTCCTCTCCCTCCTCTCCCTCCTCTCCCTCCTCTCCCTCCTCTCCCTCCTCTCCCTCCTCTCCTCTCCCTCCTCTCCCTCCTCTCCTCTCCTCTCCCTCCTCTCCCTCCTCTCCCTCCACGGCCGCAGGGTCAGGGTCTGTATCTTGACTCATTTCTTTTTCTAGACAGATAAAGATTTTAAACAAAATCTACCCTTTAAATCACTTGGCAACCAGTGAGCATATTACACATACGTGTGGTGTTAGAGCAAGTTAGTAATGCGGCGAGATTATTTTATTTATCCCAATTTCACTGTTCACAGCTCAGTACAAAGCCAGGACTGCTGCGTAGTTCCTAATAAATCACCTTAAAGCCATGGTTTCATTACTTGTCTGGAAGTATTTTTGGTTTTCTGGTCTATTTTTAGCTCTAATATATGTCGTATCATTCAGGTATTATTGTCACGTCGGCTTTTTAATACCGAGCTTTGTGTTGCAGGACTTATTTATTCTTTTAAATTGTCTTATCATATGATAATGTACTAAGCCTTTTGCCCTGGATCACCAAGGAAAATATATTTGCGGAATGAAGAACAGATGGTGCCGAACCAAGGCGTTATTCAGGGTACTGCTGTTTACTGCTCTGTAAAATCCTCCCTGTATTAGTAGAGTAATTAAAATATAAGCTAGCTGCACTCGTACCTGGGGCGTTTTTGCTCAGGGCTTAATATGATATCGCATCCCCAGGCTTCCCAACTGCTGCGGTGCAAAACAGGAGAGGAAAATCAGAAGTCTGTCGGGGAAGAGGCGGGTAATGAACGAGAAGGCAGCGCTTATTAAAGCGGCGGGGCACGCTCAGCCCTGCCCCACACCGGGCACCCTCCTGGGCGTGCGGGGCTGCGCCGAACAGGAGCCGCGGGAACGGCTGGCTGACCTTCGGTTGTGTGGGGGGCCGAGCTGGAGTGCCTGGAATGCCTATGCTCCCAACCCGGCGCTTTATCAATTTTAATTGAAGAGCCTGATTCTGTGTCGGGGAGCGCTCTGTCTCGCAGCTGCGGGTCGAGGGGGAAGCGAGGCACTAAGCGAGCCGATCGGCGTGTGGCGCGCTCCGTACGGCTGTCGGCCCTGCGCCCGGTGTCCTGGCTGGAGGGAAGAGCGGTAATGCTGGAAGAACTACTGCCAGTGCTGCTGAAGCTTTCCCTCCACCCTAATTAAAACGCTAATGGCTAGAGCCTGCGCGGCTGGGACACGTGGAGGCACCCGGAGCGCCGGCACGCTTGGCATCCTTCTGAAGCGGGTGGTGGTGGAGGAGAGGAGCCCCCCGCTCCTGCGGGCAGAGGACGGTGCGGAGCAGAGCTGGGGGGGGGGGGGGGGGTCGTCACCAGCACCCACTCCAAGGCAAACCACCTCCCCCTCGCTCGAGCTGGCGAGGCCTCTCTGCACGTGCATCTTCTGCTGGCACCACGCGGTGCTACCAGCCAGCCCGGGGAATTCAGCCCGAGCCCAGCCCTTCGCCTCTGCGCAGCACCGCCAGCCTGTTTTGCACTCTTCTTTAATGTTTTTTTTTTTGTTGTTTTTGTTTTGTTTCGTTTTGTTTTTTCCCCCTCTCCTGCTTGCTTCTTCACAAACGTTTGCCCCGTGTCTCCGGGAGATGGGAATCGCATCCCAAGGCGAGTCAGGAGGCTCAGGGCAGCCCAGGGCCGGGTGCCTGGCTGCGCTTGTCTCTGGGGGCTGAGGGGGGCACGAGCGGCTCCACTGCCCCTGCCCGGACCCCCAGGCTCTGGCCCAAGGGCTGCCCCTCACGGGGACGAGTGCTTTCGAAGCCTGTCCTTTGTGGAGACCGCTGCGCCGCTTGGGCGAGCAGAAGCATGGCTCCAGGGCGCTCCATGTCCCCTGCAGCTGGGGAGCCTTGCCCCGCCGTCACCCCTCGCTGCCGCTGAAGCCAATAAAAGGTTCAAATCCAAAGTCTTTACAGCTGCTGTGGTTTTCGTCTGCTGTACGAGCCACGTAATTGCGGTCTCTTCTCTTCTCCCGTGCTCCGACACTGAGCGCCAGTGTAGCACCAACCACACACAACGCAGCTAGGCGCGGAGCCTGCCGTTGAGTTTTAAGGCCATTTTGGAGGCAGAACTGCTGCTGAGCTCTAAGCTGTTTTAAATGCTAAGGATCTGCAGAAAGTGAAACCCTACCTGTTCTGTACTTCACCTAATTTTTCATCAGAAGGCCAAGTGTGATGTGTGACACGGCTCTGGCTCCACCGGGGCAGCCAGCTGTGGCAAAGTCCATTTAAAAAAGAACATATTGTTTACAAATGAGGTTTGATGCTACTTTAGTCCTGACAGGCGTACCATATTTAGGGCGGCAGTGACACTACCCTGAATATTTTATCATGCAGATCATTTCAATGCCAATATCAAGCAAGACGCTACAGAAAAACACTGGTTCTTAAACTCGCGCCTATTGGATTACTTCAATATATTATTCATATCACTTTTTTATTCTACTGCATTTTGAAAATCTGTTTATGGAAAAGTGCTCATAGAATGTATTAGCATTTGACCAGAATAGGGTATTTAATTCAGCATGCAGGCATTGACAATGTAGCATATATTATGCCTCCTACACAGCATTTACTGTCATTATAGTCGCCTACATATATTATTTTGTTGATGATTATGGATGAATATTAGCGAAAGAACTTTGTGCAAAATAAAACCATAGTTGCCCACCATCTGAGAACGGAGGAGAAAAGGGCATAAACAAATGGCTTGGCTTGCAAATGATAAACTCATTGTTTTGAAACTATCTCAGGAAAATTAAGGATTATATTCAGTCATCTGTTACTTGTTGCGAAGTGGCATAAACCTGATGCCTTCAAGGTTTTTGCCTGCTCTGATTTCTGCCCCTGCCCCTCTCTAAAGGCAGCACTGCAGGCACCAGCCCGACTTTCAGTGGAGTGAAGGGGCACAGAGCCCGACAGCGCGCCGATGCCTTTTCTAGCCCGTGTCATTTTCTTGACTGAGTCGGTAGGGCAAAAGATCTCATTGTTTTTTAGTGCCTCTACCTTTATCAGACAACTGATTTATTGCTGTCATGGCGCAGGCCTGCACGAACCATGGGTTAATTCCCCACGGTATGTAAATAGTGTATCAGATGCAACAGTAGCTTCTGGCGGGTGTGCAATGCCGCGCATCGCCGTAGTGCTACACTAACTGTTCTGTTAACATTCATATCATTTGCGTCATCCTATCAGAGCCACGGCTCTGTGCTGATGGTCCTGGTGACCAACCGGGACCAGTCTGGAAGATTCACTGCCAGCCTGCTGGGTCCCTGGTTTACTTTGATCTTCTCTGGTGCTCTGCCTCAGTTTCTCTTTAAATTCCTGACTGGGTGATGGTGTTGTGTGAACCTACGCGTGTGCCGCAGACTGGTCTGTGTGTTTAACCGTCGTGCGTGCCTTGTTTTGCAGCTGGATGTGCCAGGGGACTCTTGCCCGTGGGTTTGTCAATTCCCTGTAGGGCTGCTCTTGCAACCTGCCTCCGAGGTCTTTTAGGAGATGTTGGGGGAAAAAAGCTTCTGCATCATGTTTTCTCCTGGCTGAGTCTGAGCGGGTCTTTGCAGATCTCACTGCTAATTCTGATCTTGTTGGTTTTGCCACAAATCCTGAGCTGGCTGTGAGTTTCACTTAGGTGGCACGATGATAACAAGAAAGAAAATCCCTAAACAATAGTTTAGTATGGTGGGCAAAGGTGGATGTGGCATGTGCAGTTGAGGCTGTGGAGCTCGGGGATGGAACTGAGTCCTGCACTGGCCGTGACCTGGCAGCTTGTGGGAGGACACAAAGGGGCTGCTGGTTCGTGGGGAATCTGCTCTGCTTCTGAAAACTCCCAGCCTGAGCTGGTTCACGTTCTCTGCTCTCATCTTCTCCTGCTGACCCTGATTTAAAGGTTAGGAGCGAGGGGCAGGTGTGTGGAGTGGGTTTAATTTGTAGGTGTAGGGGGTACTGCAGTCGATGCTGAGGAAACCTGAAGACAGAGCGGTTGCAGGCAGAGGAGAAGGAGTCTCCCTTCCCCCAGTCAGAGCTGGGGAGATCAGCTCCAGTTTTGTGCAGGTGTTGGCCAGTAGCAACTGGGCTGCCTGTTCAACATTACAGGTGGAGCGAGGAGCCGTGAGCACAGCACACGGGACGCTACAGCTGGGAAGGAGACCCCATCCTGGGGCGGGGGACACAACCGCCACCAAGCAAAGCCTTCGTGTCCCTGCTCCACCAAAATGCTCAGCCTGGAGGGGAGCGAGGGGGATAGCTGCACCTCCCTGAGAAACCTCGCGGGGTGCCTTCAGGAACTGCTGAACTAATTCCTCCATTCCATCAACATTTCCCACATCATTAGGAAAACAGCCCTGCCCAGTCTGCTGTTTCTCCCCAACGTGAGAGGCAGAAGCCAACAGGAGGTGCCGTTCTGCCTTGCTTGGCTTGAGTTTAAAACGATTCAGAGTAAAAGACATCAACAAAACCAAGCAATGCCCTGGGGAAGGATCTGATCGCAGTTCCTACAGTAATTTATCCAAGCCAGTAACAGATCCTGTGAACTTGTGTTGTCTGAGCCCAGGCTTTTGAAGCGTTGCGGACCCTTTCCATGGCTTGGGATACACAGGGACGATTAGATTTACCCGTTGTAAATGATCACCACTGATTTTGCTGAGGAGGAGGAATGGATGGCCATCACGGGACAGAAGAGACTTTACAAAAAAAAAAAAAAAAAAAAAAAGAGAAAGAGTTTGTTTTTTCTTTGGAGTAAATGGATGATCAAATCGCCTGAGGGTCTTGCTGTGTTATTCTTGCTTTTTAGATAAAAAAAGCCAAGTGATCTAAACTGGTTCATGTTGAAGTACGTATTAAGCTTTACATGGTATTAAATTCATAAGTCAGAATTTCTTTAAACTCTAGCTGGCTGGTCATTTTGACCATATATAAAAGACATTATATAAAGAAAATTAATACAATCACTTGCTCGCCAGAAGCTCATTCTTAGAGCAGATAGGCCTAGGTCGTTATTCTAATTGCTGTTCCAACTGCAGAAGCAGGGACTGCGTGGCACTGCCTCTTTCTCTGGGGCTGCGTCTTATCTCCAGCAATTTTCTGAGTGCATGTTCTGTACCAGCTGATCACATCAAAAAAGCCAAAGGATTGAGAAGTTCAGGCGCTCGGCGAAAGGAGAGGCACGGCAATACAGATGGAGTGCTAAGATCTGTGTGTTTTAGCTATCCACTTCAACAAAACATGCTGGAAGATTTGCTCAGAAATAAGCAAACAGATCCTGCAAGCGCGATTGTGTTTCCATCTGCCTGGATACCCTTCCTGGCAAACCATGAATCTTTGTGCTTTCTGATTACACTGTAAATCTCACTTGCTCATCTGTCATAAAGATTGATTTTTCTTTTATTGTTTTGTAAGTATATGGTTTTATCTCTTCAACCCCCTTCTCTTCCCCTCCGTCCGTAAGCTGACATTTTGCTGAAGTGAATGTTGTGATGCTTATTGCACGTTACTGAGAAAAGCTCTAAAAACGAGTCCTGCAAATCAGCTGAAATCATAAAAAATAACAGCCTGCATGGCAGTGCAAGCCTGCTCCCCTTTCCCCGGCTCCGGCACTCCCCAGGCACCCCACCTCCTGCTTTGGGCTTGGCTAAGCCTCTGCTATGGGAGCCCCAAGACACCGCGTGAGGACAAACGTGTTAGAGAAGGCCCAGGGGGAGTAACTAGAATTTCAGCCGTGTCCTCAGGGCACTGTTAGAGCGGTGGCACAAGGGTGGGCAGAGGGGCTCTGCCCTCCCCGGGGTGTCCCCAGGTCCCCCCTGAGCTGCAGCTCAAACCGCGGCTCCCTTCAGGGATGGCTTCAAGCCCCAGTAGTTTGCAGCATTGTACTTGCTAACTTCTGAAGGCTGGTAATTATTTTGTGTTGATGACTTTCTTTCCCTTTACCGTATTAATTCAGTGACTTTTGTATGTGCATATGAAAAGCCATGTTTGCTTCGATTAGAAAAATTGTGAATGTTAAATTGCAGTCTGTACCATTGAATCTGCTGTTTTTCTCCTGCCCATTATTGTAGACCAATATTCTATTTTGGGAAGGCATTTAAACCTCTTCACAGTGATTGAAGGCAACGACCAACTTTTTATATTCCATTTACACCGAGCTCTATTTGATTTCCACAGATATAAGAGGCTTCAATTGTAAGATCACCCTTATCTGGAGATGGAGGCTGAGCAGAGGCAGCACATAGTGCTTGCAAGCTAGGGAGAGGGCTCCTCAAAGAGTATTGCTAATTGGTTATGATTAGTTATGCAGTTTTAAACACTAGCTCAGGCTTAGTCCACAGTCTTAACACGCGCAGGCTATCAGCTGGCTACTTGTGACAGTACCTCGAGACTTCTGGCTGTGTACAAGCTGTGCTGTACATCTCTGGCATTATTTGCTGTGCTCAAATTCTCTGAGAGCTAAAAATACGGCATACCATTGATTTAAAGCAACTTTCCATTTATAAAAATGCACGTGGGATGGAGTCATTAGAATAATAAATTCTAATGCTTATATAACTCTTTAGATTTCTACAAAGGGCATTATAACTAAAGCTGTTTCACAGCCCTAAGAACCGGGGTGAAGGGAGGAAAAAATGCCCTAACGCCCTGCCCAAGGGCATGGAGCTCGGCCGGGCAACGGAGCCTGTGCGGGTCTTGGCTTAATGAATGAGCTGTTCTGAAATCCACCTGTGAGAGGCAGCCAGCTGCCCCATGGAGGAGGTGCTTTTGGTCAGCAGAGGAGACCGAGCCCTTCCCCATCGCACTGGCTCTGGCCATCTCCCTACCGTCACCATCATCATCACCATCAGCACCACCACCACCATCATCATCACCACCACCACCATCATCATCACCACCACCATCATCATCATCATCACCACCACCACCACCACCATCTTCACCACCACCAATCCGTTTTGTGCACCCAGGGCTCTAAGAGTGCCTCGTCCCCCCTGCCTGGGGTGGGGACCGTGAAGCGGTGGTCCCCACGGCTGCGGGGTGTGGGACCTGCCCTTCCCACCGGTGGGAGGACGTGGCTGAGGGACGGCGTTGTGGTGGGCACCATTCCTGCTGCCTTGGGGCGCTTCTGCTCAATGCTGAGCCCGAGGACGGGGCTTCACGTGGCCGTTTCGCCCCGCAGCCCAGCATGCTGGCCAAGGGAGAGGGTGCGGAAGCCCCCCTGGGGAGGGGAGAGGAGGAGGGTGAGGGCTGGCCGGAGGAGAGGGGGTGCCTGGGGAGCAGAGCCAGGCTGCTGCTGCTGCGCTGGTTCTAGAGCTAAACCAAGAGGACTTCTTCTCTCTCTTAATTGCTATTTTTTTTACACCTTCTCAGACCATTTTAGTACAGAATAATTTCTCAAGCTCAAACATCCTTATTTGAATTATTACATTATCTGTTTGGTGTTGTTTGGTTGGTTTGGTTTGGTTTGTTGGTTTTGTTTGTTTGTTTGTTTGTTTGGGTTTTTTTAATTTTCTCTCCCTGACTACACTGAATTATTGGGCCAGATCTTGTGCTGATATGGACCTCTCTCTATGAACGTACAGGAACAGTTGTAAGTATTAGCGGACAGGCAGGTTGCAAGCAATTTTAGGATGGTGGGAAACTGAGAGCAGTCCAGCTAGAAGATCTCTGGGGGACGCTAACGGGACAGCCACCTCTAACTGCTGCTCAGAAGCCAGCCTGTCCTTCTGGATAATGGAGGAAAACCTGCTTACAAAGGCATGCAGACTCAATTTAGTTTTGGTTCGTTTTGCTTCCCATCCCTAGTAAATCCACGTGTCTCTCCTGGTAGCTTTGAAGTTAAAAGAACTGTAAATAACATCTCACCATGCTTTTTAAGTCTTGGGTTGGTGAGCTGCTCTGGTTAGCCACAGCCCTTACGGTCCTGCACACAAGCCTGTTTATTGCACCAGGGCTAGGACAGCTGTGACGCGGCGGTGGTGTCCCCACTGGAGGGCTGGCGAGGCTTCTCTGGGAAGCCCCCCCAAAAAATAAAGAGCCTGAGAAACTCCTTTGAACAGTGGAGGAGGAAAGCAACGGCGTCCTTTTTTAGCCAAGAGGGCCCCGGTTGCCAGCGGCGTGTGGCAGGGGAGACACGGCCGACGCTGGCCCCCAGCCTGGGGCAGGAGGGCGGTGGGACGGGGATGGCACCGCGGGCCCCATCCCGGGCACGGAGCAGCCCCCCCCAGCCCTGTCTGCTGGGTCGGGTCCTCCCTCCCCACGGGGGGGACGGGGCCCGAGGAAGCCCGCGTCTTTCCGTGGACTGAGAGCATCTGCGGCAGCCCCCTCCGGAAGGTCACGGTGATCGGCGCCATTTTTTAGGCAGCTCCTCATTTTCTTAATGTGAGAGATTTCTAAAGTTAATTATGAAATCTTTAGTATTAAATATTCAGGAACACTTATTTTTGAATACCTCAGGTTTAATTTAGGTTCTCTGAAATTTTAATGTCTTGCTTTAATATTTAATGCTACCCTGACATGAGTATAGAAATTTAAAGTCTATTGTTTGAATGAAACGAGTCCTGGATTTCTTTATGGAAAAGGCCAGGACGGAGAGGTGAGGAAAGGGTCTATCTTAAAAGGATGCAACTCTCTCTTCTTTTTTTTTCCTATAGATGTCCAGGCATTGCAGTATTTCCCAATAAAAAATGTTCCTTTTGCACTAGTGCTGTTAAAGGAGCATAGACTCAGGTACGCAAAATGTTTTTCTTCCCAATTATCAAAGACCACAGTCTCTCCAGAGCGGCAGACTGTTACGGGTCTTCTGCATCACGCTCATCCGCCAGGCAGTGCCAGGGCTGCGCTGTAGCCCAGGCTCTGTACCAGTTTTCAGTAAGATGGGGTGGGCAGGACCCACTCGCTGTGTTTTCTTTGGGGCTCCGCGGAACACAAAAGACAGGTAGAGCTGGACGGTAACTTGGACGGAGGTCCGCGTTACTCGGGTGCTTTTGGGGGTGAGGAATGAGCGCGTTGTCCTCGCGTGGTTTGTTTAGTGTCGCGGTGCCAGCCAGGCCACCCCGGCTGGCGAGCGAGCGGCAGCGGGGCCCGGGGAGCTGCGGGGGCCGGGGCCGGGTCCCCCCGGCACGAGGAAACACAGTGCTGTTCCCTTCTGTTCACCCACACGGCTAATTCACGTGTGAATTTGTGAAAACAGCCCTTCGTCCACATATATATTACAGGTATGTGAATATATTGGGCATTGCAGGGCTTACTCAGTTCATATGTCAGCTCTACTTAAAGCCTCTCAGTTATTAAAATATCTTTAAAAATGTTTCACAGCACAGTACCTTCAAATGAGAAGCATTACAATTTTTTTTTAGGGCTTTTTCCTTGGGGGGAGGGAGGTTAGCTGCCTAATTAACAGACACCATTAATTTGTGAGCTGCATTTAAAGTGAAATGAGTAATACAGGCTTTGTGACATTTTCTAAGAATCTCCATTAGAGTCAAGATGCATACAGGCACTTGGAAAAAAATCACAAGCTGATGGGGTTTAGCATTTAAAGGATATAGGCAAGCCTGTAGCTGGATGAAAACTGAATTTGTTTGGGGAAAAAAAAAGAAGGGTTCGTTTTAAGGACAGAGTATGAGACTTGCATGGAGGATTTTGCTGCTGCCTTATTCAGAAGGCATGGGAAAAATATCAGCGAAAGGTGATGGAGCCAAGTTGCTAGGTGCTGAGTGTCAAAGAGCAAGAAAATATGTGTGAGCATGTAAAATAGCAGCATGCAAAATTATTATCACAAAGGCTCTCTGCGAAAGAGAACAGGATATAATGGGGCTGATTTTGAAAAGCAGTTTTGTCCAGTTTTGTGCTTGCAATTTTATATGAACTCATAATGCCGGTGCATTTTTATGGCCACATTTTATGCACTTAGATGATCACCTAGCCAGCTTTTACTGCCAATCAGTTAGATTTCTATGGGTCTGATATCATGAACCATTATTCACAAAGTATAATAGCATGCACAAGCAGTCTGTCTCCCCCCAAGTTAACCGGACTTTACGTGCAAGTATAACCTGGCAGGGGTGAGGATCTCACCACTGATCTCCAAGCCTCCGTCTGTGCTGCATAACTGCTTGTGGACAACAAGGTATTATTTTCAGCCATGAGGACACAAAAATCACTAAAGCGATTTTAAATCCCTGGTAAACGTCCGCACACAGACATTCAGGGGATGTATGTGGCTGCTTGCAGCCGGTCCTCGGCATTAGCAAAGGACTGTAAGTGTTCTTTACGGCCCGCACATTTCCTGATGAAGCCTGGAGAAACGTTCATCGGGAGTGTTCTTTTGTGTCGCCGGGGACCCTATTTCAGCCCCAACTCTAAAAAATGGCACACCACAGAAATTTGCACTCTGTCAGGTCTGCGTCCATAGCGTGAACGTTGATGTCGGGCTGGATCACAGGGCACGAGCATCTCCAAAAGCGTTACGTCCCAGGGTAAAAGTGCTCATCTGGGATGGCAGAAGGACACAGCAAAGCGCCCGGGGAATGCTGGTTTTCAGCTGCAGCTTTGCAGACTCTTACAGTCTTACGGTTTCTGAGAAACCCTTCAAAAGTAAACTCCAAGCGTTAACTGACTGATTTGGAGACTGCACGAGTTGCAGCCTAGGATAATCTGAGTGCTCCACCACTCGCCCTGCCTCAGAGTATCCTTCTTTACACTTGGTTTTGCTCCCTTCACTTAATCACTTTAACCTTTTATGGTCACGCTCTAAGCAGAACCCTGAGGTCTGGCATCAAGTTATTCTCTCCCTGTATCTATTTAATACTGGGTTCAGGTTTGGGCCCCTCGCTCCAGGAAAGACCTGGAGGTGCCGGAGCGTGTCCAGAGAACAGAAACGGAGCTGGGGAAGGGTCTGGAGCACAAGCCCTGTGGGGAGCGGCTGAGGGAACTGGGGGGGTTCAGCCTGGAGAGAAGGGGGATCGGGGGGGGACCTGATGGCTCCCTACAGCCCCCTGAAAGGAGGTTGGAGCGAGGGGGGGGTCGGTCTCTTCTCCCGGGTTACGAGTGACGGGACAAAAGGAAATGGCCTCAAGTTGTGCCGTGGGAGGTGGAAGTTGGATATTAGGGAAAATTTCTTCCCCCAAAGGGTTGCCGAGCACCGGCACAGCCTGCCCAGGGGAGTGGTGGAGTCACCAGCCCTGGAGGGAGTTAGAAGCCGCGTAGACGTGGCGCTGAGGGACGTGGTTGAGTGGTGGCCTTGGCTGTGCTGGGTTAACGGTCGGACTCGGTGATCTTCAGGGTCTTTTCCAACCTAAACAATTCTGTGGTTGATCTGAATAGTTTCAGTGCTCTGGTTTCTCACAGGGCTCATGGAGGTGCAGCAAGAGACCTGCCGGAGGGGGGGGGCGGGTGCAGAAACACGGGGCCGGGAGCTGCCACGCCGTGACCTCGGCTTCTGGCTGGCTCTGGCAGAGCTGCCCCTGGGGATGGTGGGAGGGCCAGAGGCCTCCGAGATATGATCTAGCTCATTCTTTACAAGGCAGGAAAGAAGCTGGATAGGAGCTTAAATGGCACTGTTGGCTATTTAACATCTTCCTGCAGTTGGACTAGGTGATTGTTCTAGGTCCCTTCCAATTGAAATTTCTATTCTATTCTATTCTATTCTATTCTATTCTATTCTATTCTATTCTATTCTATTCTATTCTATTCTATTCTATTCTATTCTATTCTATTCTATTCTATTCTATTCCATTCCATTCCATTCCATTCCATTCCATTCCATTCCATTCCATTCCATTCCATTCCATTCCATTCCATTCTAATCTAATTATTTTTTGTGTGTGTTTTTTTTTTTTTTTTTGAGATGATGTCCATCCTGTAGAACTAACCTGGTGTTTTCCAGGGGCTATGGTGGGCGGGGAAAGGGGGGCCCTAAAGACTAAACTGAACGTGTGAGGTGGGTGCAGAAGGATGTTCCTGCACAGGCAGGCTTGAGGTGAGGTAATGGTGACCTTGGCTTTTAAAGAACGGAAAAAGTGATTGTATAGTGCAACCTGAGGCAGGCTCTGCTCTTGCTCCTGCGTCGACTTTGCTAAAACAATCTTGGCTGGGGCTTTGTCCCTGTGAGAAGGTACACCTCCCAGAAAGTGAAGCCAGGCTTAAAGAAGCTAAAAAAGTAAAGACTGCCGAGGTCTGATGATGGAAGTTCATTAGCTCCCGGCTGAATAAGTAGCTATGATTCTCTTTTAATGTAAGAGCTCTGCCAGCTTGCAAAGGAGCAGATGTGCACACAAGATGGATAGTTTCAAATAGTCAAAATACTGTTTTTTGGGGTTTTTTTCTTTAGTGATTATCTTTTTTCATCGAAAATAAATCCAGATTGTGCATAGTCTGGAAAACAAAATAACAATATTTGGAGAGTGGGAGTGTTTATTTAACAGGTGGCTTATTTAGCAAATGGTTTACTCTTATAAAAATAATATTCCTGTAGTATTTTGCAGCAGTGATTCGGAACATATGAGAGCGGGAAGGCATTTTGGGGGGTTATTACTTTATGTGGGCTCGGGTTAGGTTGGTTTAATTAAGAACATCTGTGGGAGCGCTTGGCTGAGCACATTTGCATGTGTTATTGACTTAGGGTTGGGTGCTGCGCCTTGGAGAGCCGCCGCCCCCTCCTCTCCGAGAAGGTGGGTGACAAGGCACCGCGTGTCTGCCGGGTCACGGCGCGGCTGCAGAGCCCTGTGCTGGCCCAAGGGGCAACCGGTGGCCTTCAGCCCGTCCCTATCACCCGGTGTTCTTCTTATGATTCCCAGGAATTTATCCTGGAAGGGTGAAAAAAGGGGAAGGACCCCCGTTGGCAGAGGCGGAGGGCCGGAGGTGAGCTGCAGGAGCAAGCCCAGCCCTTCCCAGCGGGCAGGCAGCGTTTTAACTCGGGCTCAGCTTTGAGGGTCTTTGCCCCCCCCCCGGACACCAATGCTCAAATCTGAGCTCCGCCGAGGGATCTGGGCTTGCAGACAAACCGGTGTCCCCCATGCCCGGGGGCAAGGAGCAGGGGCAGGGCCAGAGCCGCCCTGCCAGCCTCCGAAATGGGACAGAGGGGCTGTCCTTACCCCCCCGAGGGGTGCAAACAGGGCCCGCCGGGGACAAAAACCATATATTCTTTATACATCTTCTACCCTGGGTGTGATAGCTGCGCTGGAATTTGAGCTGAGAGATATTTTAATAGCAAGATTTTGAATAGGAGAAGGATAATTACACATAGCTTTGGCTCGCTACCTCCACGGGGCTTGGCTTTTGTTTTCAGATGGTGTCTCTCTACATTTAACAAATACAAACGACTTTGTGGTTTGTTTAGCTTTGGTTTTTTTTTTTTTTTTTTTTTTTTTTGGTTTTGTTTTGTTTGGTTTTGTTTTGTTTTGTTTTGTTTTGTTTTTTCCTATACTTGTTTTATTCTTATTAACCCTTCCAAAGGCTCTGGCACTGTTTTAAGTAATTGGCCTGATACTGAATAGTACCCGCACCACAAACTGCTGGGGTGCCTTGCTTTTGGCCTTTCTGCCTCAGCCTGTGGAAGGGGAGAAGGGATATCTTTCCAAAATATTTTTGATTTATGAGAATATTGAAGCGCTTTTCACAACTCCTAGGTTTTGTTAATAGCGTGAGCATTAAATATAGGTAAAATGCCTTTGATGACAAAAGTCATGGACACAATACTTTAAAGTGAGTATTAAATTATGGTAGCCCTAATTCTTGCAATTAGTTTTAATACTCCATCCCAGTATTTACCATTATTAGTTGCCATTTACAACAATGATGTCATGATTTTTGGGAGGAATTAGAAATTGAGAAAGTGTTGGGGGAGGGGGTTGGGGAAGATTGGTTGTTTTTTTTCCTGAATTGGCCAAATCCCTGGTTGTCAGCGCTCATGAAGGAGATCCATGCTAACGGGGCTAGTCTGAGATGAAGAGCCTAACACTAATCACCGCACATTTCGCCATACGGTAAAATAATTACTTTTCACAAGCATCAACTTGGTGAGGAAGCAAAGAAAAAAACAAAAAATCATATTTCGAGATCACAGTTGGTCAGAAAAATGAACGCATTTTAAACACCCAGAGGGAGATCCTGTGCTGTCCTTAGGTCAAGCTGGGTGCGTGAAAGACGGACAGGAACACCCCAGTCTCAGCCTTGAAGCCAGTCGAGCCTAAGTCCTCATCACTGCTATGGCTCTGCACAGCAAGCACTGGCAGGCCTTCCTTCTCCGCCTCCTCCTCTTCCTCCTCCTCCTTTGCCTCCTCCTCCTCTTCCTCCTCCCCCCCTTTCTAAGCAGGTTTTCCCAGTGGCCCCAGTGCTGGGGCCAAGGGGAGCATGTCCAGCTGCAGCAGCAGACCTGCATGTGTTCAAACCCTTTTCAGAAGTATTTCAGTCAATAATTCTCTACTGCCTTCTTCTGTTCATTAACCTTTACCAGAGTGCTAATTCTGTACTCAAATATAAGGTCAAAGCCCTTAGCTGAATTTTTTTTTTTTTTTTCAGAAGAACTAAGTGTCTTATCTAAAATCTTCTGGAGAGAAATACCACGCCAGAAGCACTCATCAGTGCCTCTTGACTGGCGCTGCCGCCGTCTCGCTTCCCGAGGAGCCGGTGGTACATCCAACGTGGGAGCGACTGTGCTGGGGAGCCACGTTACTAAGGGTGATTAACTTTGGGAAATTAATTTTTTTAAATGTACTCTCTTACATTGTGGCCTTTTGCAAAAAGGTGCTTAAGGCACTGAAACAAAGTCCAAGACACTTATTAACACTTATTGAAACTCCCATGACAAAAATGAATGTACTGTAAAAACTCAGGTATCTTTTCCACTGTGTGTCTCAGCAACAGGGGAGGCAAACGGGCACTCAGGCACTTCTGCCCTGCTGCATCTATCTAAAGCTGTGCCTGGATGGAAGGGCGCTGTCACCGTACCCCATGCTCGAGGATGGCAGCACGTACACATCTGACTTGGGGAGGAGGTTTTGCTGAGTTGGAAGAAAAACAAACATCACGGAGCTTTCGGGTTTAAGTTGAAATCAGAGCCCTGCTAGAGAAGAAGATGGTTGCTCAGACCTCAGCAGGCAAGGCGTAACGCCCTGTCGTTGTCTTCTTAGCTGACCATTTGTCTGACACCTTTTTTTAAGGTCTGTCTGATGGGTTAGGAGCTCAGTCTGAGAGCTGCAGCCTCCTCCTCCTGCCTTCCCCTTCCCCATGGGGTGGGGAGAGAAGGGGACCAGGAGAAGGGGACCAAGAGAAAGTTTAGCAGCCTTGCAATTAAATTAATATGAGAAAAAAAAAAGAAAACCCAGTGAGACTAGAAGATGTGCAGGTAGCAGAGCAGGATGCTACTTGTTCACTTTTCCTGGGATACCTGGAGGAGGGTGGGTGAAATTACCACTTTCCTGAATCGGGCTCGTTGCTCACAGATGGCTAAAGCACGAGGCTGTGTCTGCCGTGGTTTCAAAAGACTGATGCAGATATCCTAGAGCTAAACTTCCAAAGCCTGTGTCAAGCACGTTGATTAATCCAGCTCTGAATTTCCCCTAACTCCACACGGATGCCTCACCAGCTTATTTTCCATCTCACTGACCTTCGCCTGGCCCCGGCAAAGCGGCTCGATGCCCACGGTGGCCGAGGCTCCGGGGAGCAGCTTGTGGGGGGGGTGTCCTGTCCCATCACTCTGTCCTTCTGCTGCTAATTAACACACAGGTAGGAAGGCTACGGGCACCTATCTTCCTAAGAGTAATTTAGAAATGATCCATAGGGACTTAGGGTCCTTAATTTTTTGGCAAACATTAAATCCTCTTTATACAGAAAATAGTGACAAACCAAATCCATTGCTCCCCCGGCCCAAACTCCCAGGCTTTCTAATTTTAAGAGCTTGGCGGGAGTGAATTTGCAGTAGCTTACTCCAAAGTTAACTTTTTTTTTTTTTTTTTTTTTTTTTCCTTATCGTAATAAATGTAAAAAGGTCAAGGTTAATGAAGAAAATAGTGAATTTAAAGTTCTGTGGAGGAACAACCCAGTGCTTTTAGCAATTCA
The DNA here is from genome assembly GCF_018691265.1 of Tyto alba. Classification (NCBI taxonomy): domain Eukaryota; kingdom Metazoa; phylum Chordata; class Aves; order Strigiformes; family Tytonidae; genus Tyto; species Tyto alba. The sequence continues at coordinate 34,895,101 of NW_024881272.1, forward strand.
CTTAAATGAGAGAGGAAAACCAGTTCCTTTAACATTTTAAAGCTTTCATAGCCTAATGAACCATGCCACCTCCCGCAGCTTCTACAGAGCCAAAATTCCTGCAAGAAACTGTCTCATTAGCATGAAGTGGGGGCAGCCTGCCCGGCTGGCTGCGGCTCCCGGGGACGCTTCGCCTCGCCCGCCCCCGTGGAGCTTCTCTACCTGAAGGGACACGTCAAAAACGTTAAGCACATCTAAATGGCTGCACCTCCCAGCCTAAATTAACCGCCCCGTAGAAGAGGAAAGTCTATTTTTACATTAAAAAAAAAAAAAAAAAAGGAAAAAAAAAAAAAGGCAGGGGGAGGGAAGAAATGGCCCTGCCATCTCACCGTTGGACACCTACCAGAAAACAAGGCTGCTGCTGTTCAATCACATCTTTAAGGTTTATTCTCACTTGTGGTTCACATTTAAGTCGCTGTCGTTGAGGTTAATGGGAGTTGTGTGCTTGGGACTATAATGGTTTTGATAAGTGGAAAAGCTGATGTTATTGCACATAAATCGCATCGTGTAATGTGCGAATTGTGTTTTGTTTTTTTGGCTGAAAAATAATAAAGAGAAGGATGGTTGTGCATTAGGAGAGAACAGATTTCGCCCTCTAGATACCAAATATAATATATATCATCATTACAGGCATTTTTTTTATCTGGCAGCATAGAAAAAGAAGGCTAGTGGAGGAATAATGAGCACTTTCATATTTGGCAGATAAGAGGGGAAACTCCTGCGGCTTTAGTGGCCGGAGCAGCACTATACTCTCTCCTCCTCCCCCGTCTTTAAATTCTGGCTCACTGCACAAATGTAATTTATTCTGCTAATGGGGCTCAGGTTTACCTGCTGTCCAGCGGCCCCGGGGGCTGCGGCAATGAAAGGGGCTGCAAGGAAAATGACTTTCAGCCGTGCGATTTTTCATCGCCGTTGGGGGGGGGGGGGGGGGGGGGAGTTCGAGGTTCGTTGCGTGGGCGAACCAAGTCCTCCGCTCCCCCCGTGTCCGTGCGGGGCGAGAACAAAGGAGCAAGGTGCCTCCTGCGCCTCGCCAGTGGCCGGGCTGGCCGTTGGCAGAGAGCAAAGCAAACCCTGGGTGGGGGTGACTCTGGGCGGCAGGACTCGGGGGGCCACCGGCACGCGGGGGGGATGCCGGGTGGCTGGTGTCGGCAGCCCCCCCCCACACCCCTGGGACCCCTCCCCTGCAGAGACCTGGCGGCCTCGCCACAGCTCCGCTCCAGACGCGCCCCGAGCAGCCGAGTGGGATTCCCGAGTGGGAATCGGCCCCCCCAGCCTGTCCTACAATGCAGATTGACATCCTACCAAGCGACGGGAAAGCTTGATGTGCCCTAAGAGAGGAGTGACTGAAACCCGAGTTTATGGGAGGTGGCAAATACACTGATCCTTACACTTCTTTTTTTTTTTTTTTTTTTTTTTTTTTTTTTTTTTTTTTTTTCAGCGCAGGAATTTTCTAATATAAAGGAACCTTTGAGCTCTTCACGAATTAGGCATAAATTGGGCAGAAAGCGATACAAACACATAGGTACGTGCTCAGCGCTGGAGGTGCCCTGGTAAAAATCTCCCCTGCCCTGGCTGCTATGAAATGTTTGGAGCAGGATTTGAGAATCCCTCCCCAATTACCCTGAGACCCTGGTGCCATTGCCTTGATCTGGCTGTTTTCAGTTACGTTACGGACTTCTTCCAATTGCAGAATAAATTCCTCCCCCCCACCCCCCCCCCCCCCGCCCCGCCTTGCCCTCAACGCTGAGAAGAGAAAAATAAAACAGGACTGAAAAACCAGAGCCAGCCCAAACTAAGCATGTTTGCAGCACCCTTTCATCTGCAACGGTGGGGCTCAAGGTCAGATAAATTGAAAGTAAATTCCTCCCTTTGATATTAATACTTATTTATCTACTCTTAATATTAAGGCTGAATGGATAATTTTTAATTCCTGTTTTAAGATTTTTATTTATTTATTTATTTATTTTAGTGTTTTCTTATTTTAAAGAGCTGTGTGTTGCAAGCTGCAGGACGGCGGGAGGGGTGCAGCTGTGGGGCCCCCCTCCCCGCAGCGCTGCGGGAGGAGGGGGCACCCAGCACCTCGCTCTGCCCTGGCCCGGGGTCACCCCAGCAGTGACACGTCCAGGGGGACGTGGGGGGGGACGTCACGGCCCTTGGGCAGCCCCCCTGGGCACTGCCAGCCCCCCCTCCCCGGCACACCCTGCGCGCCAAGTGATGCGCTGCCGGTGCTAAAGTGTCGGGCTAACCTTTATCCTCTTCCTAAACTTCCTCACGTATGCCAGTTTATGCAAGAATTTAATTTTTTTTCAGATTCTTTCAAAAGAAACGCTTGGTTTTGCTTTCACTTTTTTTTTCTCCAAACAAAACCTTCCATGGCAGGCTGTGAAATATGGATTATTTACCTCCGGACTGGGCACAAGCCTGATCCAGTCTTAGAAGTAAATGCATATTTAGTCTTTAAGGCATACTCTTTATCCGTGTAAACACATCTTTTGGTATACACATTCTTTATAACACAGTTATGTGGACTAAGCGGAGATTTTGGTAGGCGTAACATTTACCGTTGCTTGTCTAGAACGCTAGCTCTGAAAATGTGCAAAAAAGCAGCTTTAACCGGTGATGGTTTTTAACACTCCTGTATCTTAAAAACATCATAGTTCCTCAAAAAAATATATATTGAAAAGTTTAAAAAAAGCTGTCTAGCTCTGAAGGAGACATTTCCTGCCAAGTTATAAACCTTTGAGAAACTGCATTTGTTCAAGAAGTTGTGAGACATCCTTTAATTCAATATTAGTATAATATCACGATCAGCAACTGTATAATTAGAGCATCATTGCTTCTATGTATGTCACCGATGCAGTGGTAATTGCAGACCTGAGTTATTGCACAAGTAGGAACTTACGGTGTTACAGACTTTGGGGTTTTCCAATGTGGACAACGATCTTGATATAAATATTCAGTTATACTGCTTGGAGCTAAGCCATTTATTTTTCACTTTTGAAAGGTGGGAATAAATATAATAATGTTTGCCCGACAGATATGAAACAGTATGGGTTAATCCTTTGAAGAAGCATAGAACATACCTTCAAACAGCTGCCTAAAGCAAAGACACCCCACAAATTACAGGGTGGGTAGATTTCGGAAAACGTGCTTGTGCTCAATTTGCAGCAGTCTGCACCGAACGCCCCGCTAAGTCCCAATCTGCACAATTACCGCTTTGCCGCATGGAACAGATTCACCAGGAACCAAGTTTCTTTATTCGATCAACACCGCCTCCGGCTCCAATCCTGCAAAAATTAGGGTCGCTGGGCTCTACGTGCTCTGCCTGCGGAACTAACCGGGGCGTAAAGCTGTATCGCTTTGTGGGGCTGGGGGGGGGGGGGGGGGGGGGCCTGAGCGGGCCCCCGCGGGCCCCCGGCAGCATGTGCCCCCCCCCACGCCTCGCACACGCATGCACACGCGCGCACACGTGGCCGCTGCCAGACACGCAGGTCGGCCTGAGGGAAAATGCCTATTTCAGCTAAGGAAACGCCATTGGCCCCGAGAAATATTTGTGGGTTTCGCTGCTTTTCTTTTTTTGACTTGACAATAATTATGTCCCCCCCTCCAAATTTAAGTGGAAATTCAGAGATGGGACTGAGTATCTTGTCCATGTTATCCAGTGGCTCTACCTGGTACGAATGCAAACAGTCCATACTTCATTTATTACTCTTATTTTGTATTTAATAAACCTGCCGTTCATTCTATCCTGTTGCTGGAAATACCAGGACCCAGATATCAGGAATCACTGAAATGAAATATATCCTCAAAATACATAACCTGATCCAGCCACAGTATAGAAACATCTCTCAATTTTACGTGAGACAAGGCATATGAGTTGGGCTATGCATATCCTTTTTTCTTCCTTCAGAAAACTGTACTGACATGCTACTTTCTGCAGCACCACTGTTTCTAGCGAATGGATTCTAAAATATAGCACTTTAAAGCTGCAATACAAGAGAGATCAGAATATCAGGACTGTGTATAGTATAATTTCAATTTGGCTTGTCCTATTTCCTTAAAGGATGAATTTTGTCATGTTATTCAAGGTTTTAAAAAATGCCACATTTCTGAAAAGAGTAACTGCTTAGCACATGGCTGTAAATAATATGATAGGAATAGTACGATCTGTCACTGAACATACGCAGAGTGATCCAGGACATTTTACTGCCATATTTTGGAGTCGACATATTTCCGTTTTAAACCCTGCGTCTGAGTTTATCAGTAACTACAACAGATTCACTGCGCATTCTGTCTACGCGTTAGCACGGGACAGTATATATTGAGAGGGGCGAAACTCGGAGTCTGCCTCTTCAAAAACTTGGGGGGGGGGGGGGGGGCACCTGTAAACTGAATTTGGCCCTTTGCACAGGGTGTGCGCAGGATGCACGGTGCTCCCCTGGCAGTGCTCGCCACAAACCCCGCTGTCAGGAGAAAAAAAAATCTCGTAGTGTAAGAACTGCGTCGCCTACCGGAGCCCATACACAAACCAGGGGGGAATAATAACGTCCGTAACGGTTTTGTTATTCTTGTCATCAACAGTTGTTTTGTAAGCCAGTCAAGGTCTTTCGGGGTCACCAGGAGATCTGGCCTTCAAGGGCTGTTGGCCATAGTCATGCCCCAGCAATTTTCACAGCTGGCGTTTTTAAATTCATCTCTAAACTGTGAGCAATACTTTGTGCTAATGCTGCCCGGGGTGGTTTAAACCAAAAGTTAGTAGCGTTATCTGCTATTTTGAAACTTGATCCTTCACTGGGTGAAATGAGAGTATTATCTCGATGGTCTGCAGCACTAGGAACTTGTGTGTGAGGCCTTAACTGCTGTGGTAAGGTATTTGTACAGTGTTAGTGCATCGGTAACGACGTCCTGTCTGTAAAGATGATTCTATCATGGATGGCAACATGCACTTCGGTACAGTTATTGGAGCAACCTCGTTTTAATATATATATGTATTTTATATATATATATGTATATATATAAAATTCTGCTTGATACTTCATGTATTTTTAGATATCTAATATTTAAAAGCATCCTTTATCATTGCTAAATTAGCCAAACCAGTACAAAATTAAGTGCAAGAAAAATACCAATTCACATCATTTTTGCCAGTAATACAAAAGGGACTATTCAGCTTCTCACATTTACAGCCATTTAGGAGTTTTGATTTAGAATGACTAAGGGAAACGTTCCTACGTTCAAAAGATGTCTCAAAATAATTTGCGTTCTGTTTCGTAATGGGAAAACTATTTTTTGCAGAGATCGCCTACTGGTTAGTGGTAGGAGATGGAAAACATAAAAAGGAGTCGGTGCTCTCCTTGACTGGTTGCCTAAAAACCAAAGTCTGGAGCGGTTCGATGACCCCCTGGAGATGGGAGAGGAGGTTTTTCCTTTTAGCCAATAGCACCTTTGTCCTCAACTAGTGATTTCTTATGCTCAAAAGGATGCTTTAGCATTTCCCAAAACACATTCCAGATTTGTTGGAGAGGAAGAGGAAAGTAGTGTTTTATGAAGGCACACCCATGCTGAATTTGCAGGAAAAAGGAAAGGAAACAGAAAGCAGTACTGCACAATGCAGTTATAATACAAGGCTCATTCTTGAAACCTGAATATCATGCTAGAAGAAAATCTAGATATGTGTAATATTTTGAAGAAATATTTTGAAGGCAATATTATTTGTTTGTTTGATTTTTTTTTTTTTTATCAAAAAAGAAAAAATGTTTCTGTGTAAATGTGGATAGAATGCTATTTAAGAAGGGAACTGAATATTTGTATTGCAGCCTTAAAGAAGCACATTTTTACTGCAATATATATATATTTTTTTTTTTTTGTAAACTACGGTCTGCAACTCAGCAGACCATGACTGAATGCTTTTGAAAACTTGTAGATTACAAACATGAAATCACAATTAATATCCTCTAAAAGTAATTTCAGAGCTTTCACGTCTTAAAAAAGGACAATGTGTACTGCTTCACAAGGTAATGCAGCTAATCAAAAAAAGGAGTAGAATTAAAGTATTTACATAATGAGCAATTCTACAGAAGGCGATCATCCCCATGTAAGCACTGCTGATTATATCCCACGCTGCTTTTAACAAACTCTACCAGATTGGATCCAGTCATCAGCACTTTCAGAGAATCCTTAAAAGCCTTTTATGGGTCTTTACATTTAGTGCAGAATGATGTTCTTCAGGTAGAATATGCTGGTGAGGGAGGACAGTGTCAACACAAGGTACCAGCAGGAGAAGAGGACTTCGGCATCACCGGTGATCCCGTACTGGGCTGTACTGGGAGCTGCAAAGAGAAGAAAAAGGGGTTAAGTGAAAATTTCCACTCAGATCCCCGAATTCACAGTTTTCAATAATTCTTCTAATGAAACTCTCAGGGCAGCAAAAGCATTGCTCTGAAAACCGGAGAAAACGCTGCAAAAGTAGCCGAGCCCTCCTGCTACACTGCTCGGTGACTGTTACTTTTTGTCTTAAAGAGGATAAATCGTTATTAAGGCAAGCATTTAAAACTGTGAGTACTTAACATCAGATGAGCGCTTCATGTTTAAACATCTGAATAATTTATCTGTTTTTAAGTTACTTAGCATTAATATATCCACTGAAATCCATGAGAGGTGAATATATTTAGCTCTGTTGGAAAAGAACTCATTTTCTGCCTAACTTTAGAAGCCAGTTTGACAATTTTTCTTAGCCAAAGACATTCATATTTCTTTTCAGTCTCTTTGAAGAAATTATATTTACTTGCTTTAATACAAAGTCTTTCTCAAATTCCTGGGTACATATTACAGCAAGTGCATGCCAAAGGAGTTAATATCTAAGAAAACAGTGTCGAGAAACAAGTGAGGAGACAATCTTTTGCAGCAGCCCGAGCGGGCTGTCTGGAGACTGTCCTGCGTGCGGCGCAGGAACCAACCCGGGCAGAAACAGGAGATTTTTGGTCTTGTAAAGCCACGGGCGGGAGGAAGGAGAAGGACCTGTTACCTCAGCCTGCGCTGAGCCGAAGCTGTCAGGGTGATGCTATCGGGATGTTCGGCTGCTAAATAAACACTGCTGGCTCACTTTGGCCGGCCGATTTCTGTGCAAAGCTCCTCTCAAATCAAGTATTTTTCATTTATATGATGCATGAAACCCCAACCTCTTATAGTCATGCGCGGCATCCTGTGCTCTTTGGTTGAACAGTGGTATAAAAAGGTTTTGCTTTCCAGACTATATGGATATACTATAGATTCTTCTAAAACATAAAATCTGTGCAAGCCTTGTATCGAGTGCCATTTCCACAAGCTGGCATCGCCTGTGTCGGCGGCACTTAGATAAAAGTTGCAGAACTTGCTTTTTTGACTAGGCTGAACCCCACGCCTGTCAAAACCACAGACGGATATTAGCTGGGCAAGACTGAGCCACCTTGGTGCCCATGTCCTGGTGCTCAAGGGCTTTTCCTCTCAGAGGACAGAGGTGTCGGGAAGGCAGGAGGGGAACAGGCATTTCCAAGATCATTCCTGATGACCCACCTTGAGCGAGCTGGGGATGCTCAACCCAAAGGCTGCGCTGCAAAAGGGAGAAGCCACTACCGTGGCTACCTTGAAAAACACACGAGCCACATGTGAACGAAGAGGAGGAGTCGCCTGGGAGCCCCGGGCTGGGGAGGGGTTGGGTACCATGTGGAGGATCCTGCCTATTCCGCTGGATCTCTCCTTCCACCCCATTGCATCCCCGTCCCGAGGTGTCCTCAAGGCGCGGGGATATCTGGACCGAGAACACCAAGAGGTGGTCTGAAGGTGAGACTTCAGCCAACAGCTCTACTCTGCGGGTACGTGGGAGACGGCTACACGGAAGAGGTACCAAGGGTGCAGAAAAGAAACTTTCCTGGGGCCAAGCCAAATTCCAGGAGCCGCCTCACAGCACCGCTGCCCCTCGCCAGTGCCAAGTCCAGCCCCGGCAGGATGACACCAGGGTACGGCGCCCGTGGGGAGGAAGCAAACGGCACCAAATCCTCACGTGCTTCCCTTTTGGACAGAGAGGAGGAGAAGTAAAGCATCCCTGATGGCAGGCGCGGCGCGGTCAGGATGGAACCCGGGGAGGAGAGCTGGATCCCATGGGGGGGGGTTGGTACCCGGCGTCTGGTTTGCACGGAAAGCCCTCCTGAGGGGAACGACCGTAAAAAAGCAACAGAGGGGATTTCACCAAAATTGCAGGCTGTCTGGAGGAGTGGGAGCAACTACAGCATTCCCCCCCGCCAAAAAAAAAAACAAACCAGCAAACCTGGGGGTTTCACCAAATCCTGTTTGCTTTTGCAGGATGCAGTCTCCTGAATTTCAAGTCTTGTTCAGTCCAAACACTGAAACATAAATGTCCCTTTTATTTCTATACAGAAATCTGTGCTATGTGTTAACGGGTCCATTTTCAACGTATGACATTTTATTTGGCGCAGAGTATGTGATAAAACCTAAAATCATTCATTTTTCCCCCCATGCAGAAAGGCTTACGTAATAAAGTACCAGATGAAGTTTGATTTTGAAGCTTATTTTAGTGACTTATAACCACCACTAACTGCAGGACAGGGCACTCTCATCTCTTCTCATTAAAAAAGAACTTTCTGTGATAAGTCAGTATGACAAATCAACATTTAATTTATTACAAAAAACAGGCTAGCAAGCTGAAGCAAAATGTAGGTGGTATTTCATTTTCTCATATTAAAAGAGTTTCCCCAATGTAAAGATAATTTGAACTACAGTGGCTATAAAAGCGAGTAGAAAATTATGTAAATCTGATTTCCTGCATAGGAACCAGTACTGGCTTTCTAAAGCTTATTAAATCATATCTGGATTGTTCCAGCACAAAGGTACTAGGTGAATTAACAGGGGAAAAAAATCTGTAGAGTTGGGTAGGCAATAGAAAAGAGCTATGGTTCTCAAAGCTGTCTAACCAGAAGAATTTGAGGTGAAAGCGACCTGAAGGAGAAGCAAATCTGGAGAAGTTTAAGCCACTGGACTCTGCTGGGTTTGAATAAACTGCCCCGAGGGTCAAGTTCATGTGGCAGAGGGAGGTGCAGGATGCCAAGCGAGGGCAGGGGCTGGTTTTGCTGGTCCATGGGCCATTTCAGTAGCCCTGTTGGATCCCATCCTGTCCCACACCTCACGTCCCTGAGGAGCGAGGGTATCGATGCTATGGCTGGGTCTGGCAAACAAGATTTCAGTTCAAAAAAACGTTTAATAAGCTCTCTGAGTTTCTTTAAACCTGTCTTTGGTATTACAATAAAGAACGAGATCCAGCTGTGCTGCGTGGCTCCCAGGTTCACTGGGACTGATGTACTGAAAGAGGTTGAGCCAAAATTTAAAATTCTTCTCCAACCCCTCTAATACCTGTTCCATTTCCTCGGATTCCTTTAAAGGGGGCAAACTGGTGCGAGGCTGCTGTCATTAGGGTCTGCTGACCAGGACCTGCTGGGTGCAGTTTCACTTAGTGAGACCTGCAGTGGCATTTGCCACAGAAAACCAAAATAAACCCGGAACTATTCACATTTGCAGCCGCATGGTCGCAAGAGTCCCCCCGGACAAAGAAATTGCTGTCACTGTGAAAATGTCCCCAAAATCTATGGCGCGCCAGCAGGCAAACTGATCAGAAATTGGCTTTAAAAGGCGCTTTTTTTTTTCAGAACTGTGTACTGCAGGTTTAAAAAGCCATGCTATTTTAATTCAAACTGGAACTGGTAGCTGGAAAACATTTGCCATATGCCTGCACAGGACCAGAAGTTCAGTTTGTGCATCGTGGTGCGCTGCTTCAACCCTCTAATTCATCTGTCGGTGGAAAAAGCCTGACTTTCGGTTTGCCTTAATAGTCTCCTTTTATAATTAGCAGCCCAAATTAGAGCACCCTTCGGGACGCTCGGCTGGCAGAAATGGGCAGGGTGCTGCCTGTGCATTCAGCTGGGGAGCGCCCGGTTGTCTCAGGTAGGATGGATGGTGACTTAATGATTGGGAAAGTCTTGCCAGATCATTATGCCTCTTAACTTTAATTTGACTTCTGGAAATCTCCAAGTGTTTCTAGTCTCCAAAGTGAATTTATAAGCAGATGTCCCTCTCTCACAGTTAGTGGCAAATGGGTTGCATCAATTACAATGTCACGGTACGTCTACTGGATGGCATACAGTTTAAAACGTTGTGCTTGGCTCTTTAAAATTCTGAAAAATTAATAAGCTTCTGCAGTCCTTTTCTTTTGCACCTTGGTATTTTGATTAACTTTTCCTGTGGCTATCTGATTGCTTTGCAGGCAAAAGAAAATCTTGTTCCCAAATATTCTGTAGAACTTTTGTGGTGTTTTACAAACTTTAAAAAGCAAACAAACTTACTTTTAAAATTGAAAGATTCTTAGTATGGTCTGCTTAATCATTCACCTAGAATGAATGATTACTTTTGGTAAGTACTAAGTAGTCCTTGCGTTTGTTATCATTGCTGTGTAATGCTAGGCAAGGTCATTTTGTACTTGGACTTGTTAATTTTCATAGGGGTTTTTTGACAGTTCTCTGTCAGACTGAAAACCTTAGTCTAGGAATGAATGAAAAGGTTTAAATGTTTGAAAACGGCATAAAACTCACAGCTTCTTTTTTCCCCCACCAAGATATTAACATTGAATGTCATTGTTTTATACAGACACACTCGCTTGCACTTGCAGTCTTAATATTTGTACAGCAAGATAATGGTGGAGGTATGTATGATTAGGCATTAAATAAAAGCATGAATTATTTGACTCTGTGATTGCATCTGCAGCTATCCTGGGCATTTCCATAATACCTACCACCACCATTATAATGGAGCGCTCTGTTTACGACTGATTTTACAGCGTCTGAAGCTTTCGGTACACAGAGAGGGGAAGGAGAACAGCGGTTGGTATTTACCCAGCTAAAGAGCCTCATCCAGAACAATGTCTTGGTACCTCTTTGAAAAAGAAACCAAGGTCAAATGGTTTGGCTGCCCTTGTGCTGATCTGGCGGTGCACGTTCAGTTCAGAGCCGTGGCAGCAATACCTTAAAAGAAAGTGAATTTCCATCTAGAGGAAGGTTAAAATGAGCTTGATGAAAAGTCTGATGTTCGAGATAGATAGATAGATACAAAATGACCTAGGATTGAGAAGATGCAATAAGTTGACAATATATCAGCCTCAGTCGCTGCAGGATAATAATTTACTTTCTTGCTAACGGCTGTGTCGTTAAATTTCCCTTGGAGCCCGCCGAGGAGGGCAGGGGCAGGGCGCCCGGCTGAGCGGTGCACGGGGCAGCGCCGCGGAGGAGCTGGGATGGGCTCGGCAGGTCCCTTCCAGGAGATGGCCCGTCCCCACGGAGCTCTGTGGGGACCCCCACGCCCCGCACTGTGTCCTCACCGGCGCCACCGGCCTCGCCCGCTCTCCCTCCACGCATCAAATTTATCTGTGGGTCTGCGCGAGCGGGTGCTCTCGTTGCAGCAGGGACGGCGACACGCGGACAAAGATTCTCCTCTCCTTCCCCCCTTTGCTCTGTCCCTCCCTGTGTTATTCGCTATGGAGAAAAGGCTGCTTCTCTCCTGTGACAAGACCGCATCCAGCATCTTTCCCGGGAGTCCTTTGCGCGGTGTCACGGCCCCGCGGAAGGAGAACCCCCCGCTAAGGTCGGCCCTCGCCGCGTCCTCCAGCGCCGTCAGAGCACGGCCGCCAGCCAGGGTCCCCGCGTGCACGCCTCTGACGCCCACGTGCTCTTATCAAGCTCTCCTTTTTTCTAATTTAGCGATTATTCTACATAATCCTAATGTTTTAGAACAGCTAGCGGTTGTGAAAATATTTAAGCACACCCTTAGCACAGATAGGATTATGTTCAGACATCTCTCCTGGTGGTGAATAGAAAGGAACAAAGTACTATTATATCACTATCTCTAATTAATACAAGAGATTAGGAAAAGTACTATGCTGAAACATGCAAACCAACATTTCCTAACACCAAGGACTGCATTAACCAGAAATAATTATAAGCTTTAATGCTGATGCCTTGTAGACAAAAGCATGGACCTCTTTAGGTTGTCTGAATAAGCAAGACTAATTCTGTTAAATGGATTATGCAGGGAGATGTTAATAAGCATTTCATTTAGCTATATTCGGGTTAATGATTTATTATAGGAAAGCCTTAATAAATAGTTTTTTGTGCAACATTTAAAACATACAGAGAAGGAAGGGATAAACTAACTCAAGGTCAAAGCAGTAAGAAAAAAAGATGAAACAGACTGGGCTGTCAAAAATGTTTTTTTAAAAGAAAAGATTGTAAGATAACGGGACTCTGAAGGCTCAGTTGAGTCCTACAGATAACATCTCTAAATATTGTTACACTTGAAGTTAGTTGAGGATTTATGGCTTTGGAGGAGCGGGTCGACAGTCTATAAAAGACTGAATTAAAAAGCAATGGCTTGTGATAGGAGGTAATCTGCTTGGAGAGTGCTAGAACAGGCTTACGAGCTTTTTGACCAAAGGAAAGTTTGTCAAGAAGAGAAACCTCGCTCTGTGCCTCGGAGGCCAGGGAGGACTGTAGACAGCTTGACCTTGGGAGAACAAAACCTTAAAATCTTGTGTGAAAATGAATCAGCGAAGACACGGATTTGTTTAGCTTTATGCAAATGCAATCATCCTCAAGGCTAAGAGCCCGAGACAGGAAATTTACAGTGATGGAAAATTCACTAGTGAAGTTAAATAGATAAATCTGAATGAGGAGGCCCTTTTGAAGTGTGTGCCAGATGGAGACTTTGATTAAACACAGCTTTGACCATGATAATAACACTTGGAATTTAAGTAACGTTGAAATCCATTTGGACCACGCCTGTGGTAGCTGAGAGCTGGATGTGGTGACTCAGAAGGTCATCCAGTCTGATGTTCCTCTGTTATTGGTATGAATCACTGAAAATCCCTTTAATGAGTGAGAAATGTACAGCACTGCCCAGGCCAGCATCCCCAGAGCACCATTTGAAATGAAAAATGTTTATATTTTAAATAAAGGCATACATTCGTAAAAGATTATTTGTGTAAGTGAGCGATGCATGGTCAAAACGTTTTGTTTGATCCCAGTGAAGAAACCAGCGCAGAGCTACGCAGCCCCAGCTTTCGGAAAAGTGGCAGACGTTGTATGGGATGGCTCGTGGGGCACTGAAAAACATTTTCACAGCGTATAACCAACTGCTAGACGAGGTAGCTCAACGCTGCTGGACGTGTCCTCGCTTGTGCACAACGTTCATTTCTGTCCCCAGTCCTTCCTCACAAAACCGTAGGGACAAGGGTTATGCCGGGAGCGAGGGAGGAACACGCACCTCCCTATGGCATCACCTGCATCAAATACATTAGTATAGGGGATGTTGATGCCTGTGCAGCCATTCTCTGGGTTGTGTGGGTGTAATTTTGGGTAGAATTTTGCTTTTGCATATTTTCCAGTCAGGAGTCACACTTAGCACTACTGAGATAAATATATTTGAGAATCCGTGAGAGAGGAGACAGGAAATATTGCAAAAGTTGTCCATGAGCTAACGCTGCCCGGATGGATAAGACAGAGCTGTAGAGGGTAAAGCCAACAACTGTGAGGTTTTTGTAAGAGTGGCTTTATCATTCTCTGAAATGTGAGCATTGGCAGAAAGATTCGGAAGATGAGCCCCCCCAACAGACCGATGGAATCGGTAAGAGAGGGGTTGTCAGGTCCTATTCATCGGCATTCACACAAGGCTGCTGTGAGATGCAGAAATTGTAAACTGAATGGCTTATGCTGATTAGTTATTTCTAATTTAAATGAACAACGTAGCATTTTTTGTCTCTTAAAATAGGAATACAGAGAATAAAAGATTATTGCTATAACTGCAGAAGCAAAACCCAACTATTTGTTGCACTAAAATATTAAAGCTTAGTATTTTAAATACTTGAGACAGGCGTGCCACCAGCAATATCTTAAAGTGAAATATTATCCCTGTGTGTGTTTTGTGTATCTCTGTGTGTGAACAGAAAATAAGAAAAGTGTTTCTTGTTTCAGTCATGACGACTCCAGTTGTGGTATGCTCTGTATATCTAATTTGAAATTGGTTCTTGATACTGACTCTGACAGAGTTAAAATATAAAATATTATATTTGCAGGGATAAAAAGGAAGTCAAGCAATCAAAACAGGATAACTAGCTCAGCCACCCAGCATTGTGATACCCTGATTGTGGGGATCTTTGCAGGGGAACTTGGGCTCCCTGGCTGTGGAAACACACGTCCAGGGAGGCAGCAGAAGACACACGTTTCCCTCCCTGCTCTCCTCAATAGTCAGGGTCACCCTCCCCATTCCATCCACTCGCACACCGACAAATAACTCATGCTAAATATTGTAAACAGCGAAGTACTAATTTAAAGCCCGCTAAAAATACACACACTAATGTAAATTTTAAGTAAGATGATTTTTGCTTGCTTATTAATGTGATGGGGCACGCCAGACACATTTTGCAGTTGTTCAAACTAGACCTACTTAGAGAACATTTAACAGCTGCATTTCATTAAGCTCACAGAGAAAGCTAAACCATAACTGATGGAGGCTGTTAACTATATGCAAAAGGTTTCTAAGTGTCTTAATTTCTGTTCTCAAATAACTCTCTGGAACAAAGCATTTCCAAAGTCAGCAACTTCTCAAAAGTACTCAGTGCAGGCCTCTCAAAGTTTATGGTATGGCAGTGGAAGCACCCCCACCGCCCTGGCCTGGCTCCCCCGCAGCGTGGCACCTTGCAGGCAGAATCGCTCCCTCTTCCACGGGAACGTCCCACGCCGGGGCTGAAGAGGCTGCTGCTCAAGATCTGGCCCCCAGTTCAGGGAGCTGCGCTTGGGCACGCGGCGCTGGGGCCAGCAAGGGCTTTGGTGGGAGCGGCTGCGGTGCCGCCGCATCGGCTACCGCGAGGGTTCTTGCTCTCCCCTCTTTCCTTTTCCCCAGTTCTGCTGCCTCGAGACCTGCCGGGGTCAACCACACCTCGGCAGCCTCTCTCCTGCTTTTCAGAAGCTGTGCTAACAAATGGAACCCTAAAATTGGAGTTTTGTTTCTTTTTTTTTTGTTTGTTTTGTTTTTTTTCCTAAAACTCATCCCTCCTTCCTGTCAGCTTCCAAAATCTAATGTTTTTATTTTCCAAATTGTCATTGGCTCTTCTCATAGAAATCCAGGTTTAAATCTGATTTGTTACTGTTCACAGCAAAAGATTTAGTTTTAAAAATAGGGGTGCTATTTTAGAGAAACACACATCTCTGGTTTTGCAAACTCATAAATGGTGAGTAAATTTTCCAGTTAATTTACACTTTAAAAAAAAAAATCACAGTAATTTGATCATATGTAAAGTTAAAGATGGATTGGCATAATTTGCGTAACTTCATTATGAGAGGGTAAGATAACCTTTTTGTTCTAATTAAATGAATGCTATTGTTGAAAAGTATTTAAGATATCAGAAGAAAAATCCTCTCCAAGAAGGGCGGCACACGGGATACCTTATACTTAGGCACAAGATCCTGATTACTAAAATCCCTTCAATTGGGACATTTTTACTCCACGTGCCAAAGGAATCGTTGTGGTCCTCAGTGTCAATGTGTGCTTTCTGAAGGAGTTCAGCATCTAATTATTAGTGATATGATAGTTAGAGACCTACAGAAGTTATTAACATTTCTATTCAGCATACATACACCTTGAATTGTTAAAAAACGTGCTGTAACCCAAACTGCTGCATTTGAATACATCTGAACGTAAGCGCTTTATGTTGCGACTGTTTCCACAATGAAACGGTATTGTTAAAACTTTATTACCTAGGTGTGATTTGTTTCCAAACTCGCATTTTAAATTTTAGCATACGGTTGCCAAAAGAAAAGTCCCCATTTACAGGCAATTATCACACAGTGGTACCTAAAAATCCCTGTAGTTATTGCTCACTCGTGATTATACAGTCTTGCTGTTGTTCCTACTCAGTAGTGTTTGTAAGTGTGGGCTTTTCAGTGGGGGCCAGGCACGCACCAGTTTTGTTACTCCATATTTCTGTATTTACAATGGATTCAGGTAGCATGAAAAATGGGCAATGGTGATTCGGAGAAACTTAACAATAGCAGCCCTAACACAAAAGCCTGGTTTGTAGATAATCAGTGTAAATAATAGATTCCCCACATGCTGCTGTCTATCAAGTCATTTCTTCAAGCAAATGTCTCTGGGTATCATAAAATCAGAAAAATAGTGGTGCTCAGACAAAGCAGGCTCACTCTAATCTTTCAGATAGAGCAGACATGCTTTTGTTGCAGCTGCAAAAACAAAACCAATTTTAAACCCTGTGCATTGTCATACGGTATATCTTTAATGGAATTTCATTTAGACACAGATAAACTTGATCATATCAAATAAAACCCCCTTCCATTAAATAATGCAAAGGGAAAGCATCCTTCTAATACATTAATAGGATAAATGAAGCAGGCACTGAACACAGTGCTTTAGTGTTTAACAGGATAAAATACCACAGCCCTGACATACCCGGTTTCTACTGCAAGGAATATTTCATAATCCCAAGAAGTATTTATGAGGAAAATTACTGTGAGGGAATAGAATAAAATTTGGCTTTATATATCATCCTTTATACTCAGGTTACCTCAAATTTCTTTGTGCAGCTGAGAAGTGCAGTCATACTGAAAGAAATAAAATATCTTTTAGGAACTTCAGAGCCGTGGATGTGTACCAGGCGTGGAGGTTTGAGACGACTTTTAGCAGCCGGAGGAGCTAGGAGCCCCAGTTCTGGGGTGAACCCGTGCTTAACTGGCTCACCAGCTGATCCCTGGTAAAGCAGAGCAGGTCACCCGTGGCACCGAACAGGTCCCTCGCTGTCCCTCAGAGCAGACGGAGCCCGAACGTGGCTGCGCGGGACAACCAGCCGCGTGCGCCGGGTCCCCGACAATCCCAGTCCATCCCCCCCCGGGTCTCCTGGCACTGACCAGCAACACAGGGACCATCCCAAGGTCACCCGAGCTGGGATTTTCATGCAAGAACCTCAGAGCTGGATGTGCTGTAATGAGAAGGAGCTACATGCGTTTCAGAGGGCAGATTAAAATTCAAAATAAACTTAGTGGCTAAGAGAAATCTGAGCTTTTCTGTGGGATACGCATAAAGATTGCCCTTGGAGAAGATGGGGGAATGATCTGCTTGTGTCTGGAGCAGGTAGAACAAGATCAACGGGTCTGACCGGCAGCAGGTAGGAAGTGGAATAGCTATGAAGGCAAACTCAGCCCTGGGTTGCACGGAAAGGATAAAGAATCTGTATCATTGCAGAGTTTTAAGAGCAGCGCGTCCAAGTATCTGTCAAAAATAACAGTAGACGCCACCTCTCTTGCCTGTGGGAAAAGACCTGTCTAGATGTTACCTCTGGGCCTTTAAAAAAATAACAATCCAGGAATGCATCATAAATAGCAGGGACCGAACCGTTTAATTTCTTTCTGGAGCCGGGGGTGTCACAGGTTCCACAGGAGGAAAGGGAGGGTGGCTCACGGCAGGGACAAAGATCTGTCACCTCAGGCTGCAGCTCCTGGGGGCAGCTCCCCAGCCCGGAGCACGGCCGCAGCCCCATCTCCCCCTCCGAGAAGTTGGCTCTCAGTTCTGCCCCGTGCCTTGAGGACATGCTCGTCGCATGCAAGCTGCGCAGAAAACTTTAAACGGATCTTTAATTCTTGTAGAAAAATGAACGCAGCTGTGGAGCCTATAATTAGCATATGCCTCTTGGCTTATCAAGCCCAGCTCTGCTGTTGCATCGTGCCTTGTGATTTCCCTCATAAATATCTTAAGATCTATCTTAAAAGTGGTTACTTATCTTCCACTGGGAACAATCAGTGGAAGGTTTCTCTACAGTTGCACTTCTGAATGGGCAGGAATTTTCTTATTCCCAGGACAAATTTATCTCTGGATGAGCTCTGTCTCCTCCTGAATCTCACTGCCCTGTTTCCACAGGCACCGCCCGTGCGTGGTTTCACTTTGTTAGACCAAGCTCCGTCTTCTCATCTCCTTCTTCTTTCTCTTCGCATAATAAGAACAACAACAGATTCAAATACTTTACAGAAACTTGCTTTTTTAACCCACTTCTTTGTGGGATCAGACCCTGAAGGGCTATAATTATCACCAATGTTCCCACATTAGAGCTATTAATAAGTTAAAGGGCACTGCTGTTTCTACTTGAAATAAAACTCGACTTCCATTTTCTCTGTGTTTGCCAAGCCTTCCTTTCCTTCTTTAGATGTGCTAAAAATGATTTACCCAAGGATTATTAAAAAAAAAGTAAAGATCTTTTTGAATATTATTTTGTGTTTTACTGCAGCAGTAATCTCTTTGGTAAGGTTATCTTCAGTGACTCAAATAATTTTGCCTTCAAATAAAAGTTATTACTCAGTCCAAAGGCCAAGCAAAGAGTGCTTTCTGGAATCAGATCCACTCTGCCTCTTTGGAGCATATATAAGAAAAGTTGAATAAATGCAAACTTAGCACAGCTTGAAAGTCAGAGTCATAAGATCTACGACTATGTATTAATGAGCTAGAAACATTACCTAGGATTTCATTAGCAAAGTAAGGCCTATGTAATAAAAGTAGGCCATGAAATGGGGAAAATTCCAACTCAAAATTCTAACAAAAGTCATGGGAGATTATCATATTGCTTTCTCCCCAGCTTGGTCACACAGGCAAAGCTACAGGGTTGGCTTCAGAAATGCAATCTGTCTGTAAGCACCTCTAGGCAAAAAAAACACAAACCAAGAATAAAACCAAAATCCACGCCCTGCTGAAAACCCCAAACTCTAGCCTAACTGCAGATGTTTCCATTAATGCTGTGCTTAGTAGGCTGGAACACAAATGCATAGCAGTGAAATAAACATTATAACATCTGTGTAACCTGACTGATAGATAACATCGAGTTGCAATAAATAATGCGGTGTTGCATCTTTGTGCTTAAATAGATGGGCTGTTCTGTGTCACCAGCCTCTTCCAACTAGTGATGTGTGAGGGGGACCTGACCTGCTCAGTGCCAGAAAAAAAACAGGAAGAGGCAGCCTCGAGAAAACACCCTGAGTTTCACTATCAGGACGCTTCTATAAACATCTGAAGCCTGCTGAATTTACTGGCTAAAGCACTGATTCCTTGAACTGAGAATTGGAGTCAACTGATACTTTTTTTCCCATTGGATTTCAGAAATCACCAATGCTTTATAAAGGAAAAGCAACGCCTCGGTACAGAGTTGTGTAAATTGGATAGCACCGTGTACAGCATCCTATTAGTTGTCAAAAGAAAAATGATTTAATAACACCAGTGTAGTTAGCAAAGCCAGGAAATGCAGCTTACGTTTGCCCCCACTTACAAGAACGCTGTTCATGGCGCCGAGGAGCATATTCTAGCTCTGATAGGAAAGGATATGGTAAAACATAAAGACCTCAGGTTTAAAACGTGCTCGTTACGTGTCTGTAGGGAGGTACTGCATCACTGTGCACCAGAGTCCGAGCGGTCGGACGCAAGAACACTTCGTGCTGCGTTTCTGTGGGATGGCACACGGTAATTGCAAACAGGAGCGACAACTTCCTCTAGCCCAGCCTCCCACCAAAGGCTGGACCAGATGATCTTTCGAGGCCCCTTCCAATCTGGGCTGTTCTAGGTTTCATCATATTTCCCAAGATGTCAGTAAAGGTCTCCTCGCTCGGAGAAATACACGGACTCAGAAACAAGTGCTGAGGAGATGCTGAACTGGGGCTGTTCTTAATTATTGCGTATTTTAAACTGTAATCCAGAAGACAAATATACAACTCCCAATCTGTCATTTTTATCTTGGATTTGGTGAGAAAACCATTTTTTTTTTTCTGAGTTTATGTATGGAAAACCTAAAAATTTGTAAGAAAGAAGCTCTTCTATTGAGAATGAACCATGAAATCACCTCTAGATAGTTTTCTAAATGATGTAGCTACCGATGCCCTCCATTTTAAAAGAATGCTTCTTTATAACTGATGTCAGAACTAATTTCTATAGATCTTATTTATGGCACATCTTAGCATTTTAGGCAATTGCAGGTCCCATGTAGTGTAGGCTTGCACGATGTGTGTGGCTGCCTAACCCTGGAGCTACACTACGGTGAGTAAATATGGGTGTCATATTCATCTTCCCAGCTTTGCTTCTAGAAAGATGACTTTTTGTATATCTGCAGTGTAAGGTACACACTGTTTCTGAAACACATATATATACTATTTATTCTTTTGTTGTTGTTGACAGGCTTTCTATTCGAAACTTTCAAATTTTTTAGACTATTTTAGATTTGCAGAAACGTATTAAAATGCTGTAGCATACATATTTTTCATTAGTCAAAAGGAAAACCTCTTATTTATTTTGCAGAAGTACTGGGCAGACAGATGTGCTTGCTAATGTGGTAAGTACAACATGTTTCTACGTCATAAGAGACTTTACTATAGCTTTCAACTACAGGTCTGAGCAGAGTATCCCTCTCCCTTCCCTCCCATGTACGTGCTCCGCGCCGGGAGCCATGCTTCACCTGTGTTGCTCTCAGCACAGTCACGGTGAAGGAAACCACAAAACCATCTTCCATTTTTGAGTCTAAACCTTTCTGTCTTGTCTGAAAGATGTGGAATAACAACAACTGTAGAGATAGAGGGGGATAGCAACAGAAAGGGATCATTTTAAAGGAAACTTGTGGGCAAGAAACAAATAAATTATGTATTATTTCATGATATTATGCAGTTTTCTGCTCATACTGGTGGTTTCAGATGAGATGTGTTCAAGGCTGGGACTACCTTCTTACCTACATATCTATAGTACACAACTACCTTCGATTTTGGTATCATCTGTAGCAATAGTAATCAACAAAAACAATCACTGCTTATTTACCTTAAAATGAAATAGAAAAGAATGCACAAAGGACAAAGACATCAAGTCTAGAACAGGTTGATGCTGGGTTCTGCATGAAAGTCCAAAACTCAACAGAGGCAAAGGGGTCATGATCTTCCACCGGACTTTAGTAAACACAAGGACATTGAGAATAAGACAATAAAACTGCTCAGGAAAACACCAGGACAAGCAAGCCAGCCACCCTCTGCTGTCCGCCCACCCCTGAGTTGCAGTATGTAGCCCAGTTCTCCTCTGTAACCTAAACCATGAGGTCTGGAAAGGTTCTTCAGTGAAGAACCACCAAGAAGAGTCAAGAACCGAGGTTCTCCACAACAGAGAACCACGCTCAGATTTACGTACAAAGTGTGTAACTTTTGAGTCATCTGCAAGAGGTCAAGTTTCATAAACTCACCCGATTCACAAGTGTGATGCTGTAGCAAAACTATGGCGGTATAAAGTCAATTGCTGAGAGATACAGGTTGTTTTGAAAGTAATATGTGTGATGTGTGCTTTCGGGTACTTATGCACATAATTTTGGCAGCCTACAATAACTGCTTGTCTGACAATGTTGCCCTCATTTGTAAGTGTCACATTTGAGAAAAGGAAAAGCATTTTAATGTGACAGAAAAATTTGACTTGGGAGCTAATTACTTTAATTTGTTAGAATTTTTGGCTCATCTGCATACTTGACAATTATTTACAACTTACATTGGTAATTAGAGGTTGGGTTTTGTGCTGAAATGGTAAATAGCTTTGAAGACATTTGCTGATCCTTCTAACTTTTAGAGGAAATGAATTTATTAGTAGTTAATATGTAAAATATTTGTACTTCTGACCTTTTGTAAAACATTCTTTCTATATTTTAAATGATTGGTTGTCAGAATAATTTTCCTCAAAATGAAGTGTGACATTGTAAATAAGCTCTTGAATTAAGCAGCGTATTAAATCTATGTATTCAGTGGCAACCTTTGATAGTTCTCATATATCAAGAAGATTTTGTTGGTTCTGGTACATTGAGGCAATGTCATATAGCATTGTGAATGATAATTTTTTACACTGAACTTTACAGTTTCTGGACAGTTTCAGCATCATTCTTCTGATCTTGACAAAGGATATTGAGTTAAGCAGGTTAGTATATGATTTCTTGCCTTTTTTTGGGTGACTGTGTATGAGAAAGGAACTTTTTAGCTGGAGGAGCTGACAACCTTTAAACAAATCTTCCACTGAGGTGGTTGTCTGATGATTTTTAAAGATGTAGTTTTTTATTCAGCTATTCCGCTGATTTTCTTAAGCATTTCTTTGGGGTTTATCTTGGTCATATGTCTGCATAGTGTATGTATCGCTCTCATTTTATAGGTGTATTAAAAAAACCCATAATCCGTGCAAGTCTACTGCTGAGCCATGCTAATAGCCAATCAATTAATCATCAATAGCGTTCTTATTATAATGAGGTGATGGGTGAAATAAATAACAAAGTCTAACTGTTTACTAATTCTAGGAGAGTTGAAGTATAGTGCCACCTTGAATTATAACTGAGTAGACCGGCATTATCTCTGGAGTTTGCCTTGTCTGTCAATACTGCTTAATCTTGTTCTTTGTAATGGGGTACATCTTAAATAGAAGGACACTGGATAAGTCATATACATAAAAGAGATCTACAGCTTGCTGGCATGTGAAATTCCTCTAACATATATTTTTATGAAAGTACCAGCACATTATGTGCTCAGCAGCATAAATAAAAAAGCGTGTTACCCGGGCAATTTTACATTTACTACATTAGTTAGTAAATGCAATGGCCACCCTTACTTTCCTATAATAAAAACTGCTGAGCCTTTTCATGAAAGATGATTGCAATTTCCACCGGCCTGTATATGCAGTGAAAAAAAACATAACTCATCAAAATCCGAGCTATTTGCTCTTAAAATACAAGAACGTTTTTCTTGAACACTTGACGTGACATTAACTATTCATGAAACTTGAGAGTGTTCAAACACTGCCTAAGTAAAATTGTTGCTACTTTTCAACTTGATTGAGATCTTTTCTGAACCAGGCTGTACAGCAGCCAGCAAGAGGGCTTTCCACACATCAGAAATGCGGAGAGTGTCCAGGTACTGTAGCTGTGAACTATCGATTTGCTGAAAAGTCGAGTTCCTCCTCCAAAATTGATTCATGGTAACTGCCTTCATTTGGGTCAAACAGTATTTAACCGCTTGTAAATTTTAATTAAATGATTTGTCACTTTGAACATATAGTTTGTCATCTTGCAGCTAAGCGATATGTCTTTATCAGAGAATGACTCAAGGGGAAGGCATCCATCTCCTCTGTCACTTCGCCCCCCATTAAGATAATTTGGCTCTTGCGCAGTACGTGAGGCTCCGTGAAACAGACTGTGCTTCCTGTGAACAAGTCCATCATGCAAATTACAAAAATACAATTTCTTCCTTTTGTCATTAACATATGCTTAACTTTCTGAGTATAACAAACCCTTTTCCCAGCAGCACTTAACAAAACAGATTTTTCCTTCCAACAACTTACTTTTTCCTTTTTCATGTACAAATGACACCTGTAGCTATTCTTACTCAGCTACCCAGGCATCTTTTCTGTGCCTACAGTTATCCCTACTCACAAGATGTTGATTCTAGGAGAAAGCAAAGAGAAGCTTATGAACTGTGTAAATATGTTGACTGATTCTAGAAATGACGCTTTAATTGGTTTTTTGGTGACTGTACAGCTCTTTTCCTCCTTTCTGCGTGACTAGATACGGAGTCCTCATTTCAATGAATTTAAATAGACCTTCTGGATGTGCATGTTATACGCCAGTGATGTAAGCATATGAATTTCATGTACATCCTCCTCTATCTGCGACAAGGTTTAATCCTTTGAGGCAGAGGGCCTCTTGTTTGTGTAGGGACTCCAGCTGTTGCTTTAAAGCTGTTGCTTTAATTCTGGGGTCCACCACTTGTGAGCTAAGAGAACTTCATGAGCATCGCGTAAAGTCCACCCAAAAAATATACAGAAAACACGTATAATCTAATCAAGTACTTGTTACTTTTCATGAATGTGCGGATTTTCTCTTTCCCAAAGTACTTTCAGATTTCCATCCTTTAGCCAAGGGCATTCGGTTAGAATATGCCATCAATTTCCCTTTCCTGGCTGTTCCCTGTGACGAATTATTTGGGGTTTCCTGGTGAAGGGCTGCAGCAGGAGCTGGGGTGGCTGTCAGGAGGGCTCAGCTTTTGCAGGTACCTCCTGCGTGCGCGAGGGGGAATCAACCCCCCACCCCTGGAGTGGCTTTGGGTTGGCTTTCTGCTGGGGCTCCCCGAATCGGGGGGGCTGGTGGGACCCCCTTTGCAGAGCCCCTCACCCTCCCTGGCTGATGCTGCTTCTCCTCTGCAGCTTTTACTGACAGTGCGGGATTTTGCATCAGGTGGCTTTTTGTGCACCAGCCATCCCCACCCGCTTTTCAGTTTAATCCAGAGGATTTTGAAGACATTATGGCTCAGCTTTGCATATGCTATTATGCAGAAAAAAAAACAAAAACAAAAACAAAAACCCACAGTTAAGATTTTTCAAAGCTGACTGTGATCTTTAGGTGTGAACCTTCTGTTAAGGCTCATGGCTTTGAAAATCTCTAACAATTAGTACAATATTTTGGTGTAGATAGAAAGAAAGAAAATAAAAAAAAAGCATTGGTGCCTCTGTGGGAGGCCCCTTCCCAATTAATGTCGATTAATGTAGGGGATAAGTGCATGGAGTGCATTATCCTCAGGATGGCTCTTCTAGTAGATGCATCTTTTACACTTTCTGAGCACTTTTTTGCTGTGCGGATGCTTCGTGTCACCGTTCCCTCTCCATCCCTTGCCTGGGAAGGGCCACGGATACTGGTGGGAGGAGACAACGTGGCTGCAAGGAAACGTGCTGGTGAAAAATGAGTTAACTTCAACCAACGTATTTTCTAAGAGATGAGTGGAAGAAAGTTCGAGAGACCGCTCAGGGAGGGTGCTCAAGGGCTGCACTGCACTGTGCGAGCTCGTGTGCGATGGCACACTGAGCCAGCTGCCGAGTCGAGGGCAGCTCCAAAAAAAAGTCTCTTCTGCCTGTTATTTTCCCTCCCCTTTCTCATCACCCTTGTGAAGCCAGGAATTGGGTCTCTTCAGCACAAACGCACTACACTCACCCTTAAAATGCACTTTGAAGCAGAAAACAAAAGGCAACAAAAAAGGGTTCTTTCCTATTCTCAGCGATCACCTTGTAGGTGAGCCGTGGCTCAGCTCTTAGCATAGCGCCGTATTGGTGGGTTGCAATCAGATAAACTTGACATCATGCACGTCCCTCTGTTCATGAGAAAGCAGCACACACAGGCTGTCAGAAACATTTCCCAGCCAGGCAATGGGCAATTTCTTTCTACCATTGATTTTGGCTCAAAATCAGCATTTAGAAAGACAAGACAGAAAACAGTACGTGGCACTTGGCAGGAATGTTAGCAACTTTCAAAGTAGTTATGGATGTCATACTCTTAAAAAAAAAAAATAATAACAGAAGGGGAAACGATATATATTCCCCTCGGGGCAGTAGGTAAAGTTTGGCAGTCAATGATGAAAGCTTCTCACGTTTCCCTTTTTCTAACCTCTCTGGGAATTAAGGGTGTTTTGATTTAAGTGTATACCCTGCGTCATGCCTGCCCAAAGAGCTGTGCTTCTGGGAAGACAGAGATGGACTTGGATGTCTTTAAAACCGCCTCTGATAGATACATGTGGGAGAAAGACACATTTTGCTCCAAAAACAATTCATTTTTTTTTCCTAGTTTGTACTGTGTGTAGCCCTTAACTACTAAAATCCTTCAAGTTTCTACAAAAGGGACTTTCCAAATAACTGAATGAGACCTGGATAGTGATAATCTGCATTTAACAGGGTAGGACTTCTACCTCTTTGTAAAATACAGCTCCTTCTTTACTTAAAATGAAACACAAAATGGTCTGTACATTGCGGGTGGGGGTGTAGGTATGGAAACCTTACAAACAACATTGCAGGCATTACTTATTCCTGAAATGTCTCTATAACCAGAGTGCTTTGCTTTGACAATTTACTGCAGACTATTCAAATTACTTTGCTCTTTTCCTATTATAAAATCCATACCCCGTTCATTCAAGTGAACATGCTCTTGAGCTTTCAAAACCGAGTTGTTCTCTGAATTGCCTCAGTTTGGCAGAAAACTCATTCAGTGTAGTTTTATATACTGTGCTTGTTGAATAAGGAGGCTGAATGGTAGGCAATCATTTCTGTTGCAATCAGAGATATTAAGAAGGATAAGTTCTATCAATTTTTTTTTTTCAAAGTCAAAGAGATGCATCCCTGCCATTGTAGAATATGATTGAGAGAAATGCAAGCTGTGTCATGTACCTTGAAAATGAGAAGTATGTACAAAAGATGTCAAGGTCAATAATTTAGTCTCGGTGTTTGGAACGACTGGCATCGCTGACTCTCCCAGCGTCGCCCAGTGTCACTGATGACAGCGTGGTACATTACGGAGGCAGCTGGTTTGGAAGGGGCAGTCAGCCACTCAACCGTCGGGTTGGTCTTCTGCTGCCTAATGGCAACATCTTTGTCTTAGGGAGATGTCTGACTGTAGCTGAAAATTGATGAAATATTTTGCAAAACTTTCATCTTAATGAACACCATCTTTAAAACTTTAATCAGATGGCTCCACAGTTCTTTTGTGACACTGCAAGATACAGAGGGTCAGTTAACATCTGGACTTAATGAAAATCTTGTACAGGTACAGGTGCCAAAGCACAGGAACAACTAAAAAGTGAATTTTCCATGTAAACCTTACTGGATTAAAGGAGTAGCATACAGTAAATTAGGTATTTCTTCCTACCTATATAGTGTGTCCTAAATAGGTGTGAGGTTCATCTGAAGACATACAGCTTAGAGATACAAACTTCTGGGCCTGCCACACACACCGAGGAGCGCCCTGTATCCTTGACAAACGATTGTTTATTTATAAATTTGGGTCATTAATTCTCATTAGTAGCTGGGTCTAGAAGAAAGCAAAGGTCACGGTATAGCAGGACACTCTGCTAGTGGCTTGAGAATATAATATAATAAATATAATATCATATCACCTAGGTTGTGAGCTCTGGTCCATCTTTGTTTTATTCCTCACTCTCAACTCCACAAGTGAGTGATCTCTCTCTGCGCGTAGTCAAAGTCCATTTAAGCCATCCTGAATGTTGAGAGACTGCTGCACTGCCCTCACTGGTGTATTTGTGCCTTCAAAAATATTTCCGATTCCGAGGAAAGTCTGTCTCCAATAATTGTAGAATCCTGCACAAAAGCAGGCTAAAACCAAGACAGCACTGTTCCTGGGAGCAGTGACAACCTGAGATAAAACAGTGTTTGTTTAATTGTTCAGAGCTGCTGTGTAAACCTTTTACGACCTCAGTCTTTGAAGGACATGGGCTTGGCCCAACTATCATGTTTTTACCTACACATTTTTGTTCCATTTTCTTTAAGCCAGAAGGAACCATAGGAAGAAAAACATCGTACCATCTTTCTTGTGTTGCCTGATGGCATGCTTAAGAGCTAATCTGGAAAGTTCAAAGAAGGACCAAAACAGTTTCAAAACCAGTTTGGTAGACTGGGCCTTGCGACTAGTATATAATAAGGAAAAGATAAAGATGCAAAGATACGCCTCTAAGCCTTAAGTTCAGAATAAGGAAATGGATGATCCTGTATTATCTCTGGATGTCGGTTTTCATCCCTAGCTGGAGATACTGCTGGCAACTGCATCAAAATGTCCATGTTGCGTAGACACTCTAGATGCTGCTGGCAAGAAACCGAAATTTCCATTTGGTGAGAAATTCAGACAGTGAAAAGACAAGAAAGGAAGTGATGCCTGGAATGAGACGGGTAGCCTGGAAGGAAGCCAGTGGGTTTTTTTCCCACTCAAAACTCAACAGGCTTTTATTTGAATTTCTTTAAAACTGACATATTCATGGAGATTTCAAATAGGCATTTTCTGACAAGTCCCCTATTCCCCCAAGCCTTCCTTCCCTTAACAACCTGAGTTTGTCAGATCTTTTCCAACCAGCTGTAGCTGTAGGCTCTTTTATATTCTGTGCAGAGTTGGGATCCTCCCTGAAGTTATAGATATGTAGTTATATATACATTTTAAATTTCTGCACATGGCTACACATCTCATCTAGATGGATATATGCATATTTATTCCTGTAAGAATTACCGTAGTCAGCCAATTCTGGCTGATAAAACCTTCACATAAAACATACCCTTATGTGATAAATAAAAACAAAGACTGCTCTCTTTCTGCTAATGAATCACGTTCTGGAATCTCCTGCTTCTCTTTTCTCAATCAGAACGTGTCCTTACGTGCACGACCTTTCAGAGCAGCTCTGCCGTGCCTTGCAGCATCGCAGGCTGGAGGATGTGCACTGAGCCTTTTTCTTGCCCTCTCGGAGCTGGTGCAGGGGCGCAGCCCGGCACTGCTGCCCGCAGGCCCACGGGCTACGCTGCCGCGGGAGCACGCCGGCACACGGCTTTGTCACATTTCAGATCCGCCTGAACGGAGACACGCCTACCGTGTGACAAGCTAGCTATGCAAACTGCTGATTTCCCGGCAGACTCTGGGAGCGTGGCCCTAAATCACAGCGGTAGAGGAAGAAAAACGTTTAGATACGTGGCTCGCTACCCCCAGCCTGCCTTCCGAGCAGACGTTTCCAGCCCCATGCCTCCGCACCGTCCCGGGGAGCCCATCCCCTGCCAGGGTTCCCCCGCCGCCCGAACGGCGTCGGGTACCGCCGGGTGACTGAGAGGGGGAGACGGCTTGAGGCCGTGGGCTGGGGTGGTCGTGCGTTTTGCCTATCCCAGGAGTTAACAAGCAGATCCCAGAGCTATAAAGAACAGTATCTACATTAAAATTCCTTTAGCTGTGCGCCGTTAACGCTGGGCTGAAAAGAGCCTTCCCCGTGTCTCAGAGGTGTGCTGGTTCCCACGCTGTAGCTCCTGCACTGGGTACACTTACACACGCCGAATGCTGATGCCATTCGCAATAAGATAAATTAATTTGTACAACGATAAACCAACAACATCAGCGACACGGATCCCTTGGAGCCGAGAAATTACGTACGGCAGTGAGCATCCCCCAGAAAGGCGGAGGAGCCTCGGGCTCCTCGAGCCAAGCGAGATGTGGCTCATCAGAAACACTCGAGCAGGAGAAGGGGTCAACACCAAAGCAGCAACAGGTAGTAAGCTGAGCATCTCTGTCCGCCTTCCACATCCTCTACCCTTGTCACAGGCTACAGAAATAATTTCACAGATGTCCCTGCACTGCTTTGCCGGCACTTCTCAAGAGCACTTCTTGGCTAAAACGTGAAATTTCAGCAAATTTATCGATGTGCTATATTCTGGAACATTCAGGCATTCTCATTTCTGCACGGAACCCTGGCTTTTATTGGTTAAACAAATCGGCGAGTGTCGGAGCAGTTTCTCCCCTTAAGTGGGCTTCCTGTATTTGTGGAAAAACTCATTAATATTGAAATCCCCCATGACAGAAGGCATGTAGGCAATACAGTATCAGAAAAAATATTCTTGCATTTTACATACTGGTTTAGACAGTAGGAATCAATGGACTAAAAATGGCCTATTTCTAATCCTATTTTGCAGCTGATAGAAAGTAGCTCTTTTTGATATTAAATGATACATCTATTCAGCAAGCAGTGAATAATATACTTATGATTTACTGTGTTCAAACGGTCTTCTGAAATGATGCAGTCTTTAAATATTGCAGAATGTCACTGAGCACACACTGTGAGTTATTTGAAACATGCATTTTACTTTAACAGAAACATTTACCTAATTCCACAGATTTTACTTTGAGGATGCAGCTTTCACAGAATGATTTAGTGAAGTTCACTTGTTTGTATGAGGAGAAGAACATAATACTTTAAAGGCAGTTATTTCCCATAGTGCAGCTGGTATATGTTTCTAAGTGTTTCTGGTTTAAGAACCTGCCTTGCTCTGCTGCGTGTTCCTCCAGTAACACATTACACACTGAATAAAGTGTGCAGATATATAATGCTGGGTGAATATATAAACTAATTTTTTCCAGCAGAGAGAATTATGCTGGAATTTCACATCTGCCTGAAGTTCTGAAATGCAACAGAAATGTCCCCAATATATTATGAACATAAAGCTTTAAAATAATTAACAAATAAGATTGGTATATTGATCTTTTCTTCTTTAGAGGTTATTTACCTGTCTGATGCTTAGCTACTCATAGCCAGTCTTAGTAACCTTATAGATGCTTTTATATCTGTTAAGTGGGACAAGAGAACATATGGTGGTATTCTACCAGGTATTGGAGGGTGATTCAACCATCAGATGAAGGTGACGGAGGGCAGCTGAGGAGACCCTGCCTTCTTTCCCAGGGTGGGATTATTTGGGAGGCAGTGACGTGGCCACTGAGAGTCAAAAGCTCTTTGAACAAGCAGACATCTGCTTCTAATGTGATTTAGAAGTTAAACTTGCAATGATCCAGGATCTTAATCATCTTTACATGCCTGTTTAGTTTTTTTGGAAGAAATTCCAAAACAGAATTCCAAAAGGAGAAAGAAAGAAAACAGTGTGAGTGTTGGCTGATGAAGATGAACGACTGGCTGTTTCTCAAGGCGGTTCATCCTCTCGTGCCTCAGGGTTCATCTCTACTCCAGTATTTGCTGTACCAGTGTGTGTCCTGCCCACATGCAAAAATCTCTATCTCAAGCTACATGGTACTTTTATTACATAAAGACAAAATGAATGGCTAAAAAGAATGCCACGAATTCTGAGATTCAGAGTTCAACCCTGTAGATTTTCCTTACACAAATAATTTATTGATTAAAATGAGAATTGCGTCTTCACAAGAAGAGAAGAAAAGGAGGGGTTGACATGTTTCCTATGAAGTAGATAGAGTCTGCTTGAAATTAGGTATTATTTGGTATTCTGGCATATTAAACATATTAGATATGCAGTAGGGCAGATTAGAGAGAAGTAACTGAAGTTCAAGGAGCTGTCCAACCTGCCCAGAGTGCTCATTTAAACATATGCTTTTGTTCCTGAGAAAATTAAATAAGTTAAAGTCCTTCTCTCTCCAACTCCAATTTTTATAAAAATGCCACATAACATGTGAAATCATTAATTAAAGAAGATTCCTCAATTATTCTCTCTGACCTGTCACTGTTACTTATTTAGTCAGCGTTAAGAATTCAGCAGCATCTTCAAAGGCTTTTCAAGACACCACCTGTGAACTAATTATGCTAAAGGATGAAAGATTTGCAAGTAACTACAGCTCCTGGCAATGGCTGACAAAATAGATACCAACTGTGGCCCCATTTTTTTAACCTCTGCAGCTAATTCTACATGCTTTAAGTGTTGTCACTAAAAATTGAGAAAGTAAACTCTCAAATGTAAAAAGGAGCTCCAGCAGAGGAATGCACAAGAACATCACTGCTGCTCTCAAACACAGTGTTGGCTTTGCATTAGTTATAAATGCTTTAATGGTTTGTCTCTTATAGTTTGGAACTGTAAGGAATCCTTAAGGATTTTTTTTTTTTTTTAATCCAAATGGTTTTTATAGGTAATCATTGTAAGATATTTTGGGGATGTTGTCACGTGGCTTATGCACATCCAGAAAATGTCACAAAACTTCCGTGCTGAAATTGTACACATGCATCTTATAAATAATTTTTAACAATAGAAGGTCAAAACAGTTAATTAGAGTAATTATACTGAGTTTGAGAAGAAAAATTGGTGAGATGAAAGGTCTTTTGTATGTACCAATTTCAGCGCTAACAGAGGTTTCACACTGTAGGAGTAGAAAATGGAACCTCGCCATCAGTGCAATACTTCACCTATTTAGATGGAAGTTATTAATATTATTCTTTGGCTACCTAGTGCTTAAGCAACACTTAGAAAATAGATCTCTGATAAGAAAAGTGACCTGTAAGCGTCAGAGACAGCAGCAACTCCAGGTTTAAGTATCATAAGATGTCAGTGACATTTGCCTTTGCACTACTCCTACCATATACAAAAACACATATGCATATACTCACAGACACTAATAACAATGAAAAGAAATTTCAAAGATGTTTTGAGAATAGGATAATTACTGTGTATTCAGAGTAGGACTAAAATCTCAGCAGAAGGTGGTTTCAAGATCTTTCAACACTGGAGAAGGATCTGTCTGCTTCCAGCAGCAAAACCTTCTCTAGGAAAAACATCCATTGAAGTTGCAGTGAAGTGAAGTTGTAAATGACAGTAGTAATTAACCAACTAGCTGCAAAGACTAGATTAAGTCGGAAGGAGGCGGATGCTCTGTATTCTGACTGATGCAAGACACGAGGAAAAATGAGTTTCTGCAGGGTTATCTACGTTCGGTATTCCTGTCACTGCACGAGGGAGAGCAGGGCAGACGGACAGAGATCCAATGGGTGCTGCTGGCTAAAACCTCCCGGGCTGACTTCGAACAAAGTCATAAATCTTATTTTACTGTCATAAGCAGCTCTGGACAAATAAACTGTGTTTTCTGCCACGATCTCTCACCCCAACCTACCGTCTTCTCTGCTGTTGCTGCAGCACATGAGGGACTCAGTTTCTGATGCTCCAGAAACTTTTTAATTGCCTCTGCAGCTGTATAACTTCATAGCAATAGTGATGGTATTATCTAGCTATTTACCAGACTAAAATTAGAAAAGTAGAGGGACTATCGCAGCATTATTTAATTGCGTAAGGCAAACAGAACATTTCAATGGCAACGCCACTGCTGATACCAGTGCTGATTTCCAGGAGGGAGGACTCAAGCTTAAATTTTTTTATCCATTTTGAGAGCTTTTCTTTAAAAAAAACCCATTCCTGTTGCCTTTCAGGGGAACAGATGTTGTTTTTCATCTGAAAACTGACCTCAGACTCCTTTCTTCAGTCATTTGAAGTTGGATTAGCTCATGTAGTTTCCTATCTATTGCAACTTCAGCTTCTAAATTTTTCCTCTGTTGTGTTCAAAGGCTTTCATACTGCAGTTTCATACTGTACTCTGGAAAGAGACCTCTCTATTTAACAACGTGCTCTCAGAATTAAGGCAGGAATCATTATAAAGGGATGCTATTCATTTCCATTCCCTCATCTCCATCCTGCTTCCCCAAAACACATACAGTTTTCCTCATTTACCATAAATTTCTGCAGATAGCAAGAATTCAAACACATCTCAAAGCTATATTACTTGAACATCAATTTTTTTAAAGTGAGAAAAGACTGCTTCTGTGTTGTAGTGTTTACCTGTGGAGATTAAGACCCAAAATGTTTCTAAGAGTCCATTCCAACCGTAACCACAGAGCATAAACCATCATTCCCCGTACCGAGCTTGGAGTAGTATCAGGTTAAGGGGACTTTTGAACCAATTACAAAAAAGAGCGTTAAATGACACACAGACTGAGGTTCTTCCTATCACTACTTTGCACAATTGCCATATCACCCAGGACTCTTTTCTTTTTCCTGGCTTCTGTTAGCTACAAAAATAATTTCTTCGTTTATATTCAGCTGCTTGGGAGCCCAAAGCAAGTGTGAAAAATCACAAGGATAGGAACTTTTATTACAAACACTATCAGCTCTTTGCAGGTTAAGCCCACCCCCCTCCCCGCCTACTCCTGCTGCTGTGTGTTGCGATGAGCAGCGGTCCTGCACAAACCGCTCCGGCGCCCTCGTGAACAGCTCGGCACTGCAGGCACAGTCGATCCTCTGCACGTAGCAGAGGCAGAGTGCTTTGGAAAATTCTCTGCCGAGGCAGGGCAGGCGGGAAGGCAGACAGGCAGTGCCCGTGCACAGCAAGCATCTCCTCAGAGGACGCCAGGGATTGCCCTCTCCGAGCCCTTTAATTAAAAGCACCGAAGATTTATACACTTGTCTTTCTACTCCTGTAAGTGTTAAGGTGGGTGGATCAGTCTGCTGCCTAGTTTTTTCTTTTGTAATTCTCTGTTTAATCTGCATTTTTAACTGGGGAGTAGATCACCTCAATCACTACGCCTTTCTGGCGTAGCCTTTCTAATCTTTTTATCTTAGTTTGGAAATAAAAGTATGCTTCACGTGTAGATATTGCCAGAGGAAAATTCGGCTCGTGTTTGTCTCTCGGATGATCCCAATAACGCTTCCCAGACTCCTCCTTGGAGGAGCATTGCACATTTTACCACATTATGCCCAGGGAAATAATAGCAACCTGTTGGGTCTGATGCTGTCACTGCATCCCAGGGAAGGTGGTTAACAGACAGCCAGAGCACCGTAGGTGACACTCGTGACTTACCCCTTCCAAACCCTCCGGGAAGCGGTTGGGAATATTGTTAGAGGCTGCCCTGGAGCCATCTTTTAACAAGCTCTGGGCAGGGCAGCCCCTGTTCGATAGCCTGCGCTGGGCTGAGCACCTCCACCGAGGCTGTCCTGCTGGGAAACCCCCGGGAAAACGGGGAGTCACCACAAAGGTGACCAAGCACACGGGCAGGCTTCACAGCTCTCCAGGAACACCTTCTGGCACCCTAAAACGAGGAGGACCTCACAACGGGGTCTTTAGATCCATCCTCCGAGTCATTCAGTGACGAGACAGTGAGAAATTTGTCAGCCCCAAACCAACGTCCGTGTTTACAGCAACACCAGAGAGGAGGCAGGTTATCACAAAGAGAAAACACAGTAATTACACCGCGCGTCTGCATTGCCCTCTGTACATCCACTGCATCACCCTGGGGCAGAGATGAATGGGAGAAAAACAGAGATGCGGGGAGGGGATTTCTCAAAAGGGGAAATTGAAGAAGAGGACAACACATGAAGCCTGGAGGGAAGACAAACCGATGAATGCACAAAGACGGGAAGGAGACAGTCCATGACAAAGCTGCCCATAATCGATTCCAGTTATTGATATGGCAATGCATCAGTTATGAGTCCCTGAGAAAAAGTACCCAAACATACTTCGTGAATGTATGTGGATACTGACCTGGGCTTGAGACAGGACTAGAGGTAGTAGGCTCAATAATTTCTACAAAAAGGGAAAAGGAAAAAAAAAAAAAAAAAAAAAAAGAGAACATTTGGGAGTTAATCACACATGGAAGACAAATACAGAATGAGACAGCAAACAGTCATGCAACAGACACGATATTTTTATTTAAAGATCGGGCTGGTGATCACGGGCCTGTGACAAACATGCAGTCGACCAGGGTTCTGTGCCTGTGACCTATCTATTCGTCAGTGTCTGACTTTTCCCAGCTACGTTACTCATGGGTCACCAGTATACAACATCGGGACCATCACACTCCCAATATGCAAATAATTTTGCCTGGCACCTTGGCAAAGCCGCCCTTGGGATTCTCAAGCTCAAAAACATTTCTCCTGGGAATTACTGAAATCTGGCCAGAAAAAGCGGGGTTTGCTCACTTTATTGAAGGTAATTTCCTATGATGACTATAAGTCAAGGTAACAATTTTGAACAAAGCATGTTTTTAAGTCATAGTTTTGTGCTTTGGTGAACTTTTAAAAATGCACGTCTTTTTAATTATTGAAGTCTTTCTGGAATAAAAAAATTCTCAAAAACATCAAACATTGAAGATATTTACTTCACCAGGGGCAACCAATACAAACAACGGAAGAAGTCAAGAGAAGAGCACAATTCTCCAGCATTCAGTCTAATGAAACAATCACCTGTGGCTCTGCATTATAATTTTACTTTAAAATTCATTATTCTGTGCCTTTTTATTAGCTTTGAATAGTGCTATGCAAAATGAAATACCAGTCCCAATCAATCTTGCACAGAAGCAAGCTACCATCTCAATGTAGCAATTCAATACTCTTAATAAAAAAGATTTAACAAAATTACCAAGCTCAAAAGATCATTGACCATATCTTGACTATAACAAGAAAATAATGAAAAAATATGTGAGTGAGCTGACAACAATGGATGTGCAGATAATAGCTGAACACACTCCCCACTCTCGTCCAATTTTGCATTTTTCCCCCTACAATTACTTTTCAGGTTAATATGATGCAAAACTGATTCTAAGTGAAATAACAGCCAAATATCTTCCCAGACAAAAAGTTACGAAGTTTCTTTACCAGATTACTGGTGCTAAGAATTCTGCTAATACAGATGAATGTTTCCAATCTTAAAAATATTTATTTGACGTCTTGATAAATACATCATTGCTGCTGATAAATTCAAATACCATTTTTAAAACAGAACGGAATTTGAACTCTATTACTCTGAGTTTACAATTTTATTTGAAATTCAAAATCTACGAAGGCTGGTGACATCCTGAGCAGTCATTAACTTAAAAAGGGTTTCAAGTCTCGTATCGAGGTTTCCTACCCCCGTACAGGGGTAGCTGCAGTGGAGCGAGGGAGAGCTGTGGACAGACGGGTCAGTCGGTCTCTAGACGTCCCCCCCCCAAGTAGTTCCCACCACGGCAACTGGGGCAGCGTGAAAGGGGCAGTGGAGGGGAGGGTGCCCCCCACCCTGCTCCGGCCGGGAGCATGGCGGGGGGCGCGCAGTTGGCACCCCCAGCGTGGCACTGGGGTGCTGGGCTGCGGGACAGCAGGAGCTTCTTCCAGCGAGCCTGGCCCCGTGCCGGCGGAGGACGTCAACGACAGCAAAGGATTCTACTGGGGGGTTGCGTTGTGCTTCAGACAAAGGTTTCTGCTTAACTGACCGGCGCACCCAGGGTTTTTTTCCCAGCATATTTAACAGACATACAGCAAAATTACACAAGGCTACAGAAATAACGGTTGTACGGTGAAGGTCGATGAACTAAATTGATTTCAGCAACGTCGAATTTTTAAAAAACACGGACTTCGCTATGTTGGCACGGGTCAGGGAACTCTGCAATAGCCACAGCTATTGTAGGTTTTGAATCACTCTGCTCAAGACCCCGGTTCTGCTCTGAAGGTCCCGGCTGGCGTCTCGTTGCCCGGGGAGCTGGCAAGAGCCTGCCAGGGCAGAGCCCACTGCAGGGCAGCGCTGCTCCTGCTTCAGGCGAGGAAGAGGAAATGCAACATGGCAAAATGTTCCCAGCTGCCTAGCAGGAAAGATGCCCTCTGTGACATAAGGATGTGCTCCGGCATAGAGCAGATGTGATTTTAGCAGGAGAAAAAGAAGCGTTAAAACAAGAGACTCATAAAAACCCCCAAAGAATCATCAAGAACTCCTTGATTTTGTATTTTAATGGGTGTTTTATAAGTTTTATAATAGTTTGATTTAGTGGTCTTTAATTTCTTCTCAGTCTTTGTGTTCTGAAAAATTACACCCTGCTTCTCATATCTAATTATCAGCTTTGCTTCAAATGCATTCTACAGTGATGACAAAAGTTATTTTTCTGGCTACCCTAAAAAAAAAACAGCATCATTTTCTTGTGATTTTAGGAGTCAATCCTTCTTGTTGCTATGGCTTCCTATAAAGGAAAAGGTTCCTCTTGCTGCAGAATAACAACATGCTTTGCAACAATCAAGTAAATTAACATACTCGATGACTACAATATTTCATTAAAAGGCAAAATACCATACCCAAATCAGCAGGGATTTTACTAGGATTGTGCCTCTTTTGGAAACATTGGATCTAGGCTTAATTGTAGGTGCTTAAGGTAGCAGAAAGTCACAGGATTGTAGTGTCATTGAGGCTGGAACCAAAGGCGGTAATATCATGTATTATTCTTGCAAAAATCTAATTTTTAAAATACATTATTAGATCAAGGAATTGGAGAGGTGGATATATTTCTAGTTTCAAGTTCTAAAATTCTTTGCAAATCTTTATTCATTAAATTGTTCAGGTCTATAGAGAGAAAACAAAACCAGCTGGTTCTTCTATAAGCATGCTAGGCTGGTTCATTAAAATTAAAATATATTAATGACTTCTTCTGGGAGGCAGGGATGTGCAGGGAAGAGTGATAGTAACTGTACTTCATTTTGTTAGGACCCCAATCTTACAATATCAGGACTGCTCAAATTTTCAAGGGTGTGTGTGGAAGAAAAAAAAAAAAAAGAAAACAACGGAAAAACGCGATATTCTGTGCCACTTCCGTGACTTCAGTGAAGAGTTCTCCTTGAGCAAAACTTTTTAGATTTGTTTCATAAACTGGAGAAAAAGCAACGTGTTCACACCACCTCCCAGTTTGCCCTTTACAGACTTGGTGCTGCCTGAATTGCTGTGTGCAGCATCCTTGTTATCTTCAGAATTGCCTATTCTGGTGAGGCAGGCATGAGCCAACAGCATCTCGTTATTTTAAAGCAGAGCTTTAATTCAAGCTGGGACCAAAAAGATAGAAACTGGAGCATCCTGGGCATAGGGGTACTGGCATAGCATCACTGGCTGCTAAACATGCGCGGAAAACTGGTAATTTCTGTCAAGGTCTAAATGTACTAATGCCCCAAACCACGGACTATTTCTTGCTGGCCTGCATTTGTCCTTGTCCTTGCTGCTGGGTTGGGAAGGCTGCCCGCTTTTCCGTCCTGCGGCTGCAGTTGCAGACTGACTGCTGCTGCCACTTTGGGATAACGGAGCAAAGTCCCACCGTCAACTTCCAACACATGGCAGGCATGCAAGCGAGAAGGTCAAAACTCGCGATGGGCATCTCTCCCGTGCCACGAGGCTCCGGGGGTGCTCAGATGAGGCTTCTGCGGCGACCGTGCTGTGGAGGCAGAGCTCAGCTCCTCCGGGAAGATGGGCCAGAACAGATTCATCCAAAACAGAGAAGGGAAAAGCTGATTAAAGACGACAGTTTAATTTTTCCTTAAGTGTGTACAAACATAACCTTTTACTGCCTCTTAAGGTTCAGCTCTCATTACAAATACCCTACAGACCATGCAGTGAGTGCCTGGGGATGCTGCCAGAGATGTCACCGTGGAAAGCAGAACTTCACAGTGATGATTTGGGACACGTGGGTCTGGGGTCAGGAGCCCCTGTCCTGTCATTTTAGAGGTGCTGCCACGCACTGCAAATGTGTGGAAGTCATGAGACAACTTTTGGAGAAGGGCTGGCACACCTGAGGACAGCTGTCTTCTGGGGTCAAGGCTGCATGCCTGGCTAGGGCAGCTTTGAGAAGAAAAAGGGGAAGGTTGGGAAAAGCTCAAGAGATCTCTGCAACCGTGCATAGGAGGAGAAAGAAAACAAAGTAAACGTAGACAAGACAACAAATAAAGTATTTGATGGCAGATGGATTAAGTGCACGGAAGTAGGATGAACACTGCTGAGAAGAGCAGTCAGCTAAGTGATGCTGTCAGAAGGGGTGGACAAATCACAGCCTGACACTGAACACGGCCAGGGAGAAATAACGAAACTGACTGTGAGCAAGGCAAGGAGTCCTGGAAGGGGGCAAGTGTGACCAAACAGAGCCCAGTGCCGATGTGGCCAGAGCCAGGGTGGAACAGGGTAGAGAGAACTCCAGGAAGAGTGCTGCATTCTATGCCGGCATTGTGATGGAGTGGAGAGAAGTAAGAGACGATAACACGGGTAAAACGAACTGTCTGGGTTAACATTACTTTGAGAAAGGTAGAGAAAAGTCTTCTTGACACAACACAAGGACATCTATTTATCTGGGAAGTCAAATTTTGATAAAGACAACTAGAGAGTTTATAAACAGAAAAATGCACCTACAGGTCCTGGTGTAACTGCCCGACTTTGCGGAGGTGAAGGAAGGGGAAATGTGGGATAAGGTGTGCAGGTATCAGTACCACGTTGTCATGGGAAGAAGTGGAAGGTAATGTTCTTTTAAAATCAATTTTGGTTAGCGGTGGTGAGCACACACTAGAGGCGACTGCTGGAAATAATCTGGTGTTAGAGAATCAGCAGTTGAGTGAGTTTAAATAAAGTGGAAGAATAAACCCCACAGAGTTGTAACTACAGCTCTAATCCTCAAAAGAGAAATCTTTGGAGAATATAAGCTACTAAAGACAGCTGAGACAAGGAGGTGCAGTTTAATGTCAAGGACATTTAATGTTGCCTTTTACCAAAAGGAAAGAGATAGTATCTAGAAATTCCTTTCTGATCCTAGGCAGAAGAAAAGCTTGCAGAGAAAACCTCTTTACAAAATGGGAAACCACCCCATGAAAGGCTACACAGCACAGGGAGGAAAATTACAAGGAACAAAAGGAACTGGCCATAAAAATGTGATGTCTGAGAAACCCACCCAGGCAGAGATGAAGTGGGAGTTGCCCAGCTGCCCGGCTGAGAGGCACCTTGGAAAGGAAATCACAGCAAACCTGCTGCACAACACTCTTCAGCCCCATAGCTAACTTAAGAAAAACGAAAGCAACTCTGTTCACAAAGGTAGGGCAGAGAAATTAAGCATGGACCTAAACTTTTTTCTTTTTTTTTTTTTTTTTTTTCCTTCAGTTTTAGCAAAAGCTTAGAAGATGGCATTCTGAATAACAAAGTGGAAATGGAAATTGCCAGACTCAAGTTAAAGCAAAATTCAATCAGCTTAGGATACACAGGTCAGAGGGATTTAAATACGTTTGCACATAAAATCATCAAAACAACAGTAAATTCATGGGGAGGGGAGGACAGCAGGACTGAGGATTAAAGATATATTCAAGGAGGGTAAGCACACACAACTACAACTTCACGGCATTCAAGGCTTTAGAAAAATACGAGGTGGAAGGAGCTATTAAAGGATATAGGCAGGTAAAAATAAGCAAGTAAATAAAAACTGGCTACTAGTTTACGAGAGGCCAATTACTTGTAATTATTTGCCTAGAAAATTCCGTAGCGTGTGATTAAGGAACCGAGTTATTCATCAGCCCCTGTTTGTGTGAACAAACGGGTATAAACTGAGAGCAAAAGCGTTCAGAAATGCGAAGTGGGTCTGCAGCCTTTATAGCCTTCCCGTCCTCACGCTGCCTCCTCATCGGAGCTTGTGCAAAGGAAAAACAACTCCTTTGAGGAGGAAACTCGATTAGTTTATGGAAGGGATTACATGACAGAGCAGCCTGCGGTATAAGGGGATTAGATTCACTGACCCAGGCGTCCTCCCAGTCCCAGCATCTTAATAGCATAAACCAACCTCTTTTTTTCCCCCAGAGAATGTGAAAAAACTCGGCAGAAGTAAACAATATGTTGTTTCAGTCTGTTGCCTGCAGAAAACCAGCCTACGAGCCCCTGACTCTCAGACAGAAACCGCCCCAAGCGAGCACCCCACCTCCTCTTCCCATCTCCCAAACCCACCCGCAACCAAAAGCAGGCAGAGAATTGCCCACGGCACACGTGCTGGAAATTTTTCAGATCTTTCCATTTAAAAATGCGCAGACGTTATTAGCGACGGGTGCGTCGTTACTGCTTGTACTGGCATACTCCAACCCAAACATCGTTTTCCACGAGTTGTGACTAGTCCCTCACTCTCCCCTGCTACCAAAGCCACATCGCCCTGTCCGCTGCTCACAGGCTTGAGCTCCCCAGCCGCTGGGGACGGAGCACAGCCGCTCACACGCACAGCTCAGTGCAATTATAGCGAAACGCGACTGTTACGGCATCTCACAGAGAAGAGCACGATCAGCGTCTTCCAGAATACGGTTTATCCTGTGGAATTTACTACCTCAGTAACACAAACAATTTCGATACGAAACTGCAGTCCGTGAAAAGAGTGAGGAGATGTAACAGATCTCAAACTGGTGCGTGATGGTTCCAGGTACAAAACGTTGCAGGCTCATACAGAGGGGTCTGCCAATGAAGGAAAGAAGAGAAAAGCTACCAAAATCTCAGTCTGTAATTGCAAATACTGCAAGTTTTCCCACATTGCAAGTTGAAGATAAAATTTATCTGAAAAGAAATTTGGTAAAGCCCCAAATTGCTCAGTGTTTAATGAAGATGTAGTAATGGAAACCTCTTCGGAGTTGCAAGTTGATTTATGATTTTCACAGCACCAGCACAGTCACAGTCCGGGCTGTGGGTGAGGGTCTCTAATGCAGCCCCCGCAGAGCCGTAGCTCACATACTGTTAGGATGTTTATTTAAGATTTATTAAGTCCAAGAAAGGAATGGCAATGCTAAACACAAAAAAAAAATGTGACGCTTGGAGAAATCTGGAACACCATGGGACAACGCCAGATGTACGCCTTTGTTCTCCCCTCTTTTTTCCATGCCCTGTCCTGGCACAAACACAAAGGATAGAAGAGTGCTCATTATTTATTCCCATTCCCCTTCCTTCCCCTGTGCTCCCACGTCAGCTTTCTGTGTTTTATCTATAAACAAAATACAGAACTTCTGACAACATTCCCATTTCTGGTTCGTTGCCAAACCCCTCAGTCTTCATCTGCTGGTTTCTGTCTCTGCATTTTAGACAGTGAATTTACTAATTTTTCTAATAATAAATTTGAAATGACAAGACGCATCAAGCAACTGGACTCAGCACTTGGCAATCCTCAGTGTGTTGAGATGGTTTTGCCCCTGAAAAAATTATCTCCTTCAAAGCAACAGAAAACAAAATGTCTCTGTGCGTATCACTTCTGAAGCGCGGTTCTGCTCTCCGTATCGTAATTAATTTCATATTAACGATATTTAAAATAAAATATCTGTATGTTTCCAGCATAAGAAGGCTGTAAGGATGTCTGCTACCGATCAAGGTCTTCTAAAACCACAGCCCGCAAGGGACACACCGCTCTGCAGCCGGGGAGGGAGCAGGGGGGTGTCGCTGCCCCCGCGCTGGGCCGGGCAGCCGCACGTTCCTGCCGGGGCTGGAGCCGGGGAACACCCGCGAGCGGGTGCTCTCGCCACCGTAAAGACCATTTCGGTCCACTGGGGAAGGAGAATTCCTCAGCAATATAAAAACGATAATGCTCTTTTCCAGGTCCCTGGAGCACGAGCTCAGCACCAGCCCGTCACTGGGACTGTTAGGGAAGAAGTCTGGAGCTAAAGCTACAGACCCAGTTCCCTATTACAAAGATAGCTTATTTTATCACTCTGTAGCTGGTCCGAAGGGAAATTGTTTTGTCTGGCACAATTGATACTATTTAGGAGGATACCGGTTTTTAAAAATGAAAACTATTTTTTATAACGAGGAAAGCCGCATGCCACACTCAAATTTTGTTTTTCAGAATAAAAAGCAATGCTATACTTGTCTGAGGTATAATTGAATTCTTCGTATTCTTCACTATTATGGTGACAGAAAGTCTAACCTATTTTACAGTAACTATGATGAAGAGAAACTATGAAATGTTTTAATTGATTTCTGTAGCCCTCAACATTGTACCATGGGTTTCTGCCATTCTCCAGGTATTTTGATCCCAAGTGTGAAATGACTACTGAAAGAAACTGAAGTTGCCTTTAGCTAAAAACTTATATACTTTGAAATCTTGTTTGAGGATATGGCATACATAAAAGCATAGAAATCTATTCTGCTCAATACTATTTTCCTTAGGAAGACTGAAAATTCAGATACACAATCAAGAAAAGATACACACTTAGACAAAACTGTAGCACTGGAATATGTTCTAGTTTTTTCTTTCTAAAGTTATTCTAGCTTCTTCTAGAATTTTGCAGTCTAGTTATTAATCAACACTCCAGTTTCCCTATTTATATTAGGTTTAAAATCCCATGACTTTTAAGATATATACAAATGATTTGAAAAGGCATGATTAGATATTTGTATTTCTTATAGAATAGTATTTACATATACTGGGTAAGAGAAAGCACAACATTATTTTATTATAGGATGGGGCTAGGTGCTTACTCAATATCGGTAACATCTTTTCTAATGAGAATGCAATTTCTAGATCTGAGAGAGTGTCAAAACATGATACTACCAGACTAGCACACTTACAGATCATAAGGAGAGCATTTTGTAACAGAAGAATACATGTTTCATTTCAGTCTGCATCAGTAAAAATGGTTGGATTTTGCTGTAATAATATTTAGACTTCCCACGTTTTGGAGGAATCAATAACTGCTCCAAAATACAACTGCACTTAAATACAAACATATTAATTAATCTAAAAACTCTCTCATAACTATTTGTGTTTATGACCTTTGATAATTAACCAGGCTTATTTAGTTTAATCTCTCCCGGGCTTTATCAGCTATGTTAAAAATTAATTATTCATTTTGAAATGAAGGTCCTTAAGCCTAGGTAAGCCAGAGACCGTTTGAGT
The DNA here is from genome assembly GCF_018691265.1 of Tyto alba. Classification (NCBI taxonomy): domain Eukaryota; kingdom Metazoa; phylum Chordata; class Aves; order Strigiformes; family Tytonidae; genus Tyto; species Tyto alba. Next base: position 34,939,230 of record NW_024881272.1, read on the forward strand.
ACAATGGCAAATGGAAAAACATACTTAATAATAAATCTTTTGGATGGAAAGTGTAAGTGGATTGGGTAGAGACATGACCTCAGTTTATTCTGTGTCTTTTACTCACCACTAATATTTTGCAATTCCATTTTGATCTCTTTTCCAGGTTTGAGTTATTACACCTGAATTGCCTAGTAATTGCTTATTTTATTTAAATGGCTTGTTCTTTTATTACAGGACGACAAGTATTTAATAGCTCAATGTCTATGAGACATCAACAAAAATAATTACTTAGCAACCTTCAATATGAGACTTGAAATTTCCAGGTAGCTTCCTTACCCCATCCTTTAGCAATCCTCACTGCTCTACACCAACATAGTTTGGTTTTGCTTGATAGCAGGGGTTTTTCAATAAATATTCAAATGTTTTGAAGCCTGTAGAAAAACACTTTAATGACACCTTTTAGTGTATTCTCATAAAAAAAGTCTAATGAAAGTTAAGTTTCAAGAGCACTCACTGAAATCCATTTCTGTGGAGTACCAGGCCTGAGCACCACACATGTTCTTAGCTGGCACTCAAAAAGTAATGGGATGAATTTAAAGTTTTACTCAAAATTCTAATGGAATTGGATTTTCTTATGAAAAAATCAAAGAAAGATATATAAATAACACATTGTTTTAACTCTGGAGTTTACTGAAGTTTTACGCATTTATTTATTTTGAAATAAGTTCCAAAATGAATCATCATATTTTATGTAGGATGAACTATTTTATAGTGTGAAAAAAAAAAAGTTTTAAATTTCATTTGATCAGGGGGGAGTGTGAACCACTAACAAGCAAAAATTGTATTTCCCTTAAAAACATTCAACATAATATTTAAAATAAAGGTCAGACATTTGGTATTCTTGCCAGTGAGAGTATGCTGTTTCTATCTCCACTCTCACAACAATTTCACATCTATAACATGTTGGTATATACTAAGGCTTTATCTTTCACAGGAGTGCCTGTAGTTTGAGGAAATTAATAAATCAGGGAAACCGATCCTGAGCAAAGGGATTTTGGCCAAAGCACCCATTCATATTGCAGCCTACTTTTTGAGTCTCCACTGGTTTATGGTCCCATCCCCAGTATATTTTCGCACCAGTATTTACAAGTACAATTCAAAACTAAAAAAATACACTGCAACAAATTTCAGGGAACAAAAATAAATTTGAATAAATGAATAATGGAAATGTCCAGCTTTGAAAAATAAATTTGAACAATGAAATCCTTACAGATTTCATTGTTCAGAACATTACAGAACAACCCTCAGCACTTGCAGCTTTCCGCAGTCCCAAGCAAAGCGTGGCTGAAGAAACTCCTGCAAAGCCAATCTAAGAAAAAAAATTAAAACAAACCACACAAAGGGTCACTTATGTCACTGACAGCAAGAAGAATTCATTTGTTAATTGCCAAGAAAATACGGTTACGGGTAGTTTGGAAGTGGTGGAGAATACATGCAGAGTGAGGCCAAGAAAAGACAAAGAACTCCAAAGCCAGGTAGAAATATTTTGTTCTGTGGGCGCGTAGGGCTGTCCGCAGCCTTTCCTGAGCAGCCTCTGGATGTGGAAGGGACCCACAGCCGCAGGTACATCCCCCGGGAGAGAAGTGATGCTCCGGATTCAAAGAGAAGGGTCGGGAACCAGCAGCAGCGGGGCGGGTGGGGAGCTCTGCTTCTATCCCGAAATGCCGCGGAGATCAAAGCGGTCCAGCCACCCCGGTGGTGGAGACTCGCTGCTTATTCTCCGTAAAGCCACATAAGGATGTGGGCTTGTTCAGAGAAACTGAGGCCCTTTCAGATGCAGAGACAGATTTCTAAAGCATTGCATTTCTAGCCTAGGGACACCCACTGCAGTTTATGAAATATAACAATAACGTTCACAAACGAAGAAAACCTCAGACAGCACTTTTGCATTCGAAGCGGATACATCAATAGGGCTCGTTTGATGTCAACTCAAAAAGCATTTCTCTCAGCGCTGTGTATCCAGTTACAAGACACTGTCAAGTATTATCAAAAATAAAAGATAATAAAAGGCACAACCAATTTGCAATCTCTGTTGAGGACCTGTGTTTTTGAAATCTTCCACATGGTTTACAATTTTTTTCCTATAAAGTTTATCAGAAAAGCACTACTGAGGATATGATTTATGAAATTCCATTCCCCTACCACCTGAAGCACCTCAGTTTCGCGCTGAGCGGCTGCTCTCACGGTGGACTGTCTGCCAAAAAGGAAAATAAGAAGCTGCTGCTTTAACCACGATCGGTTAAGGGAAATTTTTTGAAAGCCTCCTGTTGTAATCTAACCTGCCCCAGTGTTGCCTGACCATCCATTTCAAGCTGAACGTTGTGCTTTGCCCATCCACCCATAAATGTAAGTGTTCCAGGGTCCCCTCTATGCGACATGTCCCAAATGTCCAGGGACGACCAACCAGAGTGCAGGAACCCTCCATGGAGACTCTCATACAAGAAAAAGCCTTAAAGTAAATTGCACGTTTTTAATGAAAATGAATGGAGGAAAAGGAATAGCTCTGGTTTTGGATGAGAGAAAAAAAGAACATTTTAGGAGTTTTCTGAAAGTAATCTCTAAATGCTTGACCAACCCTTTGAGCCTGTTGCTCTTCTACACCAAGTTTATAGAGGAGCGCTGCATAACCCACCTGCACGAAGGACAAAGAAACAGAAAAGACCGACAGGTCCCATGCCAGGGGTGCTACACTGCGCACGGCCTTCTGTTAACGTCAGAGGTCTAACGAGGCTGCTAATGAGTCTGCCCCTTTCCTGGTGCCCTGGCACTTCTGTGCTGTCCACACCTTAGGCAACGAAGCCAGGGTGAAACAGGTAGAGAAACCTATTGAATTTCTGTTTCCTATCAACGTTTTAATGATTTCTGCATCAAAACAGCTACATGAAATACAATGTTTTCACTTAATTGTTCAAGTTATATATTATAAACCAGTATTTGCTCATTACTCCTTATTTCCTATTTCAGATTTTTCCAGAGAGAACTGCTGCTTTAATGATTTTTACAGCTGTTGAGACCATAACAAAATGAAGACAAAAATGACAAGACAGTCTGCATCCTTTTAGCTTGGTCTTTCATTCATATGTATAAATAGGAAGCTTATAAATAATGTAGATCTAGAAATCTGTTAGCATTTTTGCTGTTCAGAAACATATGATTAGCATTGCTCTGACTCCCAATAATTATATTCTTGTTCACAGAGGTCATTCTTTAAATCTGCACAACTGTGACTACATTTCTGGAAGTAAATAAGACAAAATATAAATTAGAGATGCACGCACTCTACGGGACCACCTCCTTCCTGTGTGTATAGCGGTGTGCCTGCCACTGCTAATACTTTCAGACAAATGCTTTTGTCAGGTTCATGGTAATGGGCAGGTTTGTTAATTTTCTCCCACTTGTGTATATGCACAACTCCAGTACAAATTGCCTGAGTGCATGGGAATCTTTCAGGAGACACCTTCCTCTCCGCCACCGCCCAGTTAAACCCCGGGCCAGTGCCAGCACGTTTTCATTCATCCCGGGCAAGGCCGGACTACGTCGCTAAGCCAGGCTTTGGCTTCTCTTGGAAAGACCTAGTGACATACAGAAATGCTACAGCTTGCTGGATGACATTACCTGGATGTTAAAAAGGGATAGATTTGTTTATTTTTTCCAACATGCAGTGGAAGCTCTATGCAACCTATAGGAGAGACAGCTGACCTCAATATTTAAGACCTTTGATCCATATGCCCGGCAGAATTTGCTCTGACACATCCACATGTGATCTGGGTTGTATAAAAGATCTGTGGGCTAGAAACACTATAAAATGTGTTCTGTAACCAGCAAGAGTAATTCTGTTTTGTCCCATTTTTTTTTCCATGGGATATCTCACCACACTATATACTTATATGATAAATTTTTTTTTTTTTTTTTTTTTTTTATAAAGCTCTACACATGCAGAAATGCCAATTACACCGTTCTGGTGCAGAGGTTCTGCTCGGCCATACATGCACTAAAACTGCGTCGTGCATTTATGCTTTGGCTAACATGAACTGTTTGTTTCACTGGAGCAGAGAATGATTTCTGAATAAGTATTATAATTCACATGGGGTCAGATGGGGAGTCCACCTGTAAGGATGCACGTCCGGGTACACGAGAGCCGCGTTTCTGCCCGTTCTGCCCTCACTGACTCAGAGCAGTGACTTGGGGCCGGGGCCCCCCCGACCCACGGGCACACAGGGAAAGTCCCAACAGCAGCAGGCAGCCGGGCAGCTCATTGCTGTTTATCAGAAAACAGGAAGAAAACAGGGGAATCTGCCCGAGTTACAACGGGGCAGCACCTTGGGCACAGGGAGCCGACTGGGGGGAGTTTGTACTGACTCCGGGCACCCAACCAGACCGGTACCGTTTGTAATGGATACAGAGGCCAAGAGAACAGCCGCGCAATCAGGGGCAGCCCGCAGAGATGCTCCCCCTGCCCGGGGGGAACCTGGGTTCCTCGCCTAACCACCTCCAGCTTAACCTCCTGTGGGGTGTCCCGCATCAAAGCCTTCTGCTGCTCGCAGCTCTGGGAACACAGGCACAGACAACTCTGCCCAGAATAAAAGTCTCATTCTCATTTATAGACATTCTTGCCTGGTCTGTGCACTATGACTGTGTTTAGAGTACGCACCCCCGTCTCGGCGATCCTCGCACGTATATACCACATGCTTAGAAGAACTAGATGCTGTTCAACTGCTCTGATATTTGCTTTCACTGGCACAGCAATTTGTGAGTAAGTTATTTAATAATTACCGCATAATTATAGTTCTGCTGATCCCTGATGAACTGAAATCCACAGACAATGCCTATCAAATGAATCATTACAAATCTCTATAAATTACATGGTGAAATGTGCCAATGTCATGATGAAATTCATAAAAAGTCTACAATTTCTGTAAAAGGAGACTTAATTAAGCTGGAGCTATGGCTGCACATCTCTACCCAGAGTTTAAGAAGGAGCACATTATAAGATTTGACTCTGAACTTTTCAAGAGAAACAGAGAGCCACATAATGCTACAAGTCAGAGAAAAAGAGAGAGAAACACAATGGTGAACCTTAGTGTGGATTATTCCAGTCACAAATGAGTCAGAGAAGTACAGCTGTTTTTCATTTGGTACAGATGTGTGTTGGAAAATAGGTAGAACAGGAGATGAACAGTGCCTGGCTAATCTATAGAAGTCATAGTGCAGACACTCAGAGGAAGGAAATGTATTCATTGCCTGGGGAGCTATTAAAAGCTGAGATCAAGGAACAGAAGTCTGCTGCAAATAGCCTACAAGAAAACAGAGGCTCCAAGCACCAGTGGGTTAAAATGAACAACAAAATGCGCTTCTCAAAGGATTCATTTACCTCCCGCAAGGGATTTAGATATATCAGACTGTGATAGCTGTTGTCAGACCTGATAACTTTTTCCCAGTCAAGGTGGTGAAATTTCAAATATTAGATTACCCATTATTTACATACTGGGATGCTGCCTCAGAAGATTACACCCAAACCAAGGACGACTCCCTGCCGAGGTCAGAGGCAACTGGCCCTTCTGCTGCTGCTCCCGACGCAGCATTGGCACAGCTCGTTAACGGAGTGTCATGCTACAGCTTGGAAGCTCATTGCAGAGGTAAACTGCTATTAGCATATTATAAACGTAACGGTAGCATGCGAGAACTGAACGTATTACTTCTGGAAATAGAAATACCTTCTCTGTTCGTCTGGATACCAAATCCACCTCGACCCGGATTAGATAACCCTGGAGTGGCCCCAACGCCTCTCCAGTTCCCCCCTCAGCACTGAGGATGCCTGCACTGACTCTCTCTATACCATCCTTTCACTGCTTTAATAACACGCACAACAAAGTGGCTACTTCTAATGTATTGAAAATTAAATAAATCTTCATCTGTGAGACAGAGGAAAAGGACTTCTTTCTTTAAATGCAAAACAATAAAAGTCACCTCAAAGAAATCTGGAAGCATGAGGAGCTAGAAAGAGGATGCTAGGTAGGGTTAGATCCAGGCCAATTGTTTTCATTAACGCCAACCACATACCTCACTTGTTAAACAGGATAATAAAATCAAACCAGCCCGAAATGCCTGGGTTAAATTGGGGTTTGTTTAGCTTTTCAATAGGTGTTCACTGGAACAGCGAAAAGGAAATTTTATGAGAGCACTGCAACTTCTTTTTTGATTTTTTTTTGGTATAGAGCAGACCTGAGGCTTTAGGTTCATTTCTTTAGCACTGAGGACAAATCCCTTTGACAAACTCACTAAGCTTCATTACTGAAATAATTTCGGTTGCTTGCCCCACTGCTCTCTATTGAAGACTGCTGCAGAACCCAGCTGTTCTAAGGGTTAGAAATCCTCCTCAGCCTGGATTTATGCATGACCAAGTCATACCCACTCATTTGTGGACCAGCTTCATCCCCTAGCCTAAGCAGCTCTTTTCCCAAGCAGCGCTTTATTGCGTTGATTTACGTGTAGAAACAACCCTCTCCCGGTTTTTGCTTTGCTCGATGGGTATTGTGCAAATCTTTGCTCAAGGGCAATTTCCCTGAACTGCTGTTGTCATGTGCAGCATCGCAGCCAGGTGCCACTTCCAAAACCCTGGGCAAACTGAGCAAAAATTGAGAATCTCTAGCAACTCTGTAACCAACCAGAGCTTCGTCCTGCTCCTTCCAAACTGGCGGTGTCTGTAACTGCAGATGTGCTAAGAGGAAGTATTTTTATGTCCAAGAAAAGTCCCAGGCAAAAATTTCATACAAACTGTGGAGCGATGGTTTCAGTCCCTGGCCTGGGAATTTTATTTAAAGTAATGCAAGCTTTTAGGGTATTTTTTAACAGCTACTGACAAAGACCATAAAGAGATGAACTACCGTTCTCCCTTGCATTGACACTTGCGTGTCCTGGACACGGTGATCTATCTGCTTGGGTTGCACACCGAACTGGAGAACAATATTTACAGAGCCCAGGAGCAGTTTCAGCGACCGCTGGTTGAGAGGAAATGCTGAGAGGTCAAGAATAAGCCTTTCATTTGCAAATAGAAATGGACTGGCTGCAAAATTTCTTTAGTAGGAGAACCATGTGTCTGATGGGTGGCATGCTGAAATTCAGACAGGATGATGACAAGCAGAGCAGGGAAACTTTAATCCTTTTTTTTCACATTGCATCCTAATTTAGAAGTCTGCATTCAGGGAAAACATTTCCCAAAAAGTGCTATTTTGCTTCAAAATGTCAACCACTTAGTCTGTAAAAGTACTATTTTAAAACAGCCATACTTTATACATTATACTGCTCTGATATTAGCAGGAATCTGTTTTTTAAACTCAGCCCTAGATTAAGAAGAAAGGTATATTATGTTACTGAAGAAGATGAAGAAACGCACAGAACTACCTTTAGCTGTAAAATCATACTTTTAAAAACATTAAAGTATCCTGATTGGTTCAACCTTGTTGGACCCTGACTCCAAACTTAGTTTCTCCAGTCTGACAGACATTTTCTCATCTACTTGCAGCACTGTGGAAAGCTCAGAAATAGCACCAGCAGAGAAAAGGGGCGGGTACCAGATGTACATTTTATTGGCTAAATAAATAAAAGCTGTACATGACTGCTATACTGTGGTGTGCCTTAGTTTATGGTGCGGTTACTTCATGAGATTTGTTGCTTTCCTCCTCACATCCACAATAATTGAAACATCTTATTCTTTGTCTTGGAATAGCATTTTAACTGAGTAAATTAACAGAATTTAAATTATCAAGTTCTCAGGTTTGTGTTTTATCCTTGAATAAAGTTAGTAAACCCAAATACGAGTCTAAAAATCTGAATATATTTTTAGAGGCCAATTTATAAGAAAAGGTCTGTAACAGTAACAGCACCTCACTGCACAGTAAAATTTAGATTACTCTTGTAGATGCTTCATAGCAAAATATTTTAAAGTCAAGATATCAGTTTTGTTACTTGTGATAATACGTTTGGAAAGAAAGTACATTTCTGAAAAATTCATCACAGGTCTTTTTCACTGAACATTTATAATAATGCAAGCAATATCTAAGCATCTGATGCTAATGTTTTTCGCCTGAGGTTTGGAAAAGCCCTGGGAAGAGTAAGGTTTTATACTCAGTTTATTATTTTAAATCCAATCAAAATCTCAACATATAAACCTATAGGTGGAATTAAGGATAACATTAATTGAGTTCTCTATTTCAGAGGCTTATTGAAATACCTCAGTATTTTGTTACTTATGTGATTCAGTACAGCAGTTAATTAGTGTTTATAGTGTGGGCTCACCGAAAAAGCTCTAATTTTTAAATCTCTAAATCTATTTTTAGCTTTCTTGCAGCCAAAAAGAGATTTTTTTTTTTCCCCCCTAATTTTCTTCAGTTCACAAACTGTCCAGACACTTAGGAACATGTAGCGGCTCTCAGGAAAACGTAAACAGAAGCTGTGGAGACCATCTCCATTTTTTTGGTAATCTCTAAATTAGAGGACACTTAACATGATTGAAACACAGATGCTTTTAAGATAAACACTGTTTGTTTTCAAGTAACTGCTTTTGTGAAATAACCTAGAATTTATTTGGTAAATTACCTCAGTTACGACATTTCCCAACCCCTTGGACTATTTGCTTAAATACTGAAGTTTTGGATTTAAACTCTGTTCTATGATCTTCATGAAAATTTTTGATATCCTTGAACAATAGCAAATTCCTTTTTAAAGCTCCATGAGCTTTAGTCTCAACAACTTGTTATGAAAATAAGTTCTACACATAATATTTTAATGAAGTGCTTTGCAGTAAGTTTAAAATTTGCTGCTGATTAGCTTAAGTGAAAGATCTCTTGGGCTTGTTTTATGAGAAAACATCCTAATACAACTTCTCTAGACTAGCCAATATTTCAATAAACCTCTTTTCCTTTAGAAGATAGATGGCAATCATTGCTAATCTCCTGGCATGGGAATTTTTTCCTCCTTTGTTTTCTATCACCCCTTTATGAACCTCCCCCTCCATTCTGCAAAACTTTTGAGGCCAAGGGTGAAGTCTGTGTTCCAGATTGAGTTGTAAAATATATTTATATCATTACACTATAGCACTTTTAATTTTCATCCCCTTAGTTATGCATGGTATTCTTTGGATTTCTGATTTTTCTAAAAAGTTAATTTACTTAATGGTTTTCTACCCCTTGAAAAGAAACAGAAATTCAAGAAGAGCTCTGACCAGTGGTGCTCCTCAGCCCGGTCGGGGCGCAGGCAGCTGCTGCCTTCAGCAGCATGCTGTAAATAAGTTCCACTATTGACCTTGAATGTTTTAATCACCATAATGAACTGATACCTAAGATGAACATTTAGACATGCTTCAACCTCCCTGATTTATCCACTTCAGTAAGAATATGTGTCTAAACATTGTTAGCTATGGCTATAATTACCTAATTTGAGAATATAAACACAAATGTAGCAAAACATAACATGAAGGCAACTTCTGTAAGGATCCATAGCAAAGGTCATGGCCTTGGCTTATTTTTTTGTTGTTGTTCTTTTATTACTTTTTTTTTTTTTTCCCTCAAATGCAGATACACTCTCAGGCTTTTAAAGTTTCTTCTAAAAGTCAGGGAGAAACACGTGTTATTGGCCTTGCTCAGATGGGTTATTTCTGCCTCATCCCATCTCAGTCACTTATTGTCGTATAATTCAGAATAAAGCTCAAACTGGAAAACAGACTGAGAGAAATTTTCTCCTTAACTCTCAGTAACCGTTACCTGGAGCAGCAGTTGGCATCCATATGGAAGGGTCACAAACCTAACTTCTAACAGAATTATTATGACTTACATGAAGGGAAAATTTGGCCATTTATCTTATACTGTATGAATATATGAATTTAAGTTTAAACTCTGCCGGTCTCCTTGTCTCAGCAATATCCTATGAAATTAGTTTCCCAGGTGTACTTGTGATGTAAAGAAAACTTTCTGTTTTACTCGTGCGCTGTTCAGATGCATTGTACGTCTGCATTTCACCCTGTGCGAGAATGGGGAGAGAAGAAAGGTTTTTACCTTGCCCATGAATCCCATGGGGATGGTTGAAAGTGTTCAGAGAGTTGTTTTCCACTGGGAACATGATCACTCAATTAAAATGCCCTGAGTGAATACCTTGATCTTTGAGAAAGGTCCCCAAGGAACTAACTCCTCAATTTATAACCCTGCTTCTCTAATTCCCTCAATTTCAACACACTGGTTGGGAACTGAGTGTCCGTCCCAGTCTCCATCTCCAGGACAGGTCCTTTCTGTGATGGATCACCTCTCCTGTAGCAGCTGGCCCTATTAGGCCAGCGTGGACGTGGTAAGCGAAATCAAAGACTTAGACCAGAAACCACAGTGAAAACAGAGTGCACACACAGAGGGGAAAAAAAGCAAAATCACCTTCAGTCAGTAACAGAAGTAGTACGTCACAGCTTTGAGATGGGACGCTGCATCACCCAGAGCTTTGGCTTGGCTTTATGAAGGGTATGTCATAAACCCCTACAGGTGTGGACTGGGATGTCCCTTGCAGCCAGGTACAACTCATAAGAAAACACGACAGCTCAGACAAATTATCTGGAAGTTCCCAGTATGGATTTTAAATCTATTCCCTCTCCATCACTCCTCCTGGGACGTGGAGGAAGAGACCTTCCCCGTGTGCTCAGCAGGAGCTGGATGAGCAGACCAGGGCAGTGATGGTCCCCCCGGGGGCAGGACAGGAAGGGACACCCCCAATGAAAAACCAGGTCCATCGCATCAGTTCTCTGCACAGTGATGTCTACAGGAGATTTTGGGCTTGATCCAAACCTTATTAAAACCAATAAATGTCTTTTGACTGACTACAGCAGTCTTTGAATAGGCTCCTAGCGAGTACAGGAATTTTAATTTAAATTTTTATCTGTGTATGGATATATCTATATATTTCTTTTTTTTTTTTTTTTTTGTGCAGACCAAACTGCCTGCCTGAGACATAACACAGAACTATGCAAATTTAAGTTTGATATACTTTGCAGGCCAGTATTTGAGAGATAAAACAGTAAAATCTTTCTTAGATAATTGGACAACAGCTGAAACTATGGACATAAAGGGAATTTCCCTGGAGACCACATTTCTTTCTAGAAATCTCAAATTTGGTAGTCCAGGCAAAGCTATCAAGCTAAAACCTAGCAGAAACCTGTCACATATCCAAATACACTAAAATACAATTTCTCAGTCAGTAAAATGAAACTGCTGAGTTTAACGATGACACCAAACTACATGAAGATGGCTCAAGTAGTGTTTGCATGATAATGAAAAGCTGTGTTAATTACTGATAATGAGGACCACCTGCAGCAGTGCCAGCCTTGGCGGGCCCACGCGCAGCCTGGGCAACGCGGGAAAAGTCCCACGGGAGGAGGTCGGTGCCACGGGGAGGGGAGCGCAGGCAGCGCTGCAGCCCAAGCCGTGTCTGCGCCAGGAGAACTTCATTCCAGGCAGAATAACAAACATGTGTCCTGAAAGAGGCCTTGGACTGCAAGACCAGGCACCCGACGGACGGACCCGCTGCACCGGTGAGTCCAGCAGCGCAGCCCCTGCAGCGCAGACGCACTGCGCGGCCCCTTTCCTGTAAATACGGGCCCGGGGAGGCTGAGCTTAAGTCGTCCCCATCCCAGCTACTCGATATGTTTGGGGAAGAAACAAACAAAAAAAAAAAAAAGAGAAGAAAAATGAAAAATGAAAAAAAGAAGGAAAAAGAAGGAAAAAGAAAAGAAGAGGAAAAAGAGAAGGAAAAAGAATGAAAAAAAGAGGAAAGAGGAAAGAAAGTGAGGAAAGCAAGGAAGGAAAGTGGAAGGAAAGGGGAAGGAGAGAGGAAGGAGAGAGGAAGGAGAGAGGAGGGAGAGAGGAATGAGAGAGGAATGAGAGAGGAAGGAGAGAGGAAGAAGAGAGGAAGAAGAGAGGAAGAAGAGAGGAAGAAGAGAGGAAGAAGAGAGGAAGGAAAGAGAGGAAGAAAAGAGGAAGGAAAGAGAGGAAGGAAAGAGAGGAAGGAAAGTGAGGAAGGAAAGAGAGGAAGGAAAGAGAGGAAGGAAAGAGAGGAAGGAAAGAGAGGAAGGAAAGAGAAGAAGGAAAGAGAGGAAGGAAAGTGAGGAAGGAAAGTGAGGAAATAGAGGAGCAAAAAAAGATAAGGAAAAAGAAAATATAAGTAAAAAGAAAGAAAAGAAACTAAAGGTTGCTAAAGCTGGAGGAATAAGTGCATACAGGAACCTCTAAGGTTGAAGGAGAGTCACTTCAGGAATACGACTGCTGCTCAGGAATCAGACAATATCAAATCACCGTCGAAAAATGGCGATGGAAGGGTACCTCTCCTGCGGCGAGCCTGCTTGGCCACCCTGTCACCACTATTAGTGATGATGGTGGTGCAAATGCACATGTTTAACGCTATATGAAGTAACCTGTTTTGGATCATTCCCTCACCCATTTCAGGAGAGTCTTTTATGAACTCGGAGACAATTATTTTGCAATGGCACTGCCCTTCCCTCCCTCTGCCTGGACCTCATTTCTTCTCACTCCCGAGAAAGCTTGCTCTCTCTTCTTCCCGTAGTGATGGCGGGTAGAAAGATGCTTCAGCTACTGTAGGAAAATGTTTGATTTAAATATGAAGGAAAAGTGACTGATGTAGAAAAGAAGCATGTCTATAAACTGCCCGCAGTGGTGGAGGGTCACTATGGGTCAAGAGGAGCAAGTCCAGCAGCTGCCAGGAATGACGGCCAGCACTGCGAGCGTGCCCCCACTCAGATGGCTGAGGTGATCTCTGAAGTCCCCTTAAGTCTAGTTTTCCTTTGATTTTTGTGACTTGGCACAGCAGGAGGCACTGCTAGGAAATTACCACGGAAAAAGGTTGCCCAGCCCCTTATTCAGAAGATGTGTCGTAGCAAGACCATTACAGCACTCTGCAGGTACTCTCAATACCTCTGGGTCTTTGATGTTCCAGTAGACATAGCCAATACTACACCAGTTATACATAGTGCTACTGTGGGCCATGCATACTATTACATGTTATGTGCAATATACAGTGAATTAACTTAAATTTTTGGAAGAATATTTTTTTTTTTTTTTTTTTTTTTTTGCATTTCAGACACGAAACCCCAATGTTTTAAAACTATGAATACAGCAGTTTAATTAGAAATCTTTATGTAGGAACGAGGACACATTGCAATCAACACATATAAATTGAGGGCACGGTCTGGTGCTTCCTGGCATGTAGAAATGTTTGAGACCAGCTTATAAGCATGTTGCACTCACCATAAGTTCACAGTTGGATGCTTATTCAATAAAGTAGTTCTGTTTAGCTGCAGCAATTAAATTAGCACAGAAAATACTATCACATCTCTCACACACCTTGCTATGTTCCTTCTCCTTCCAAATGTCGCTACTGACCTTTTCTGCAGCTCTTCACAATTATTTAAGTTTTTGAATCATTACTGATAACATGTCTAAGATTTCTGTGTAAGCCTGAACATCAGTAACACCTGTGGGTGATATAACCACCCATTTAAAGGAAGTAATTTCTTTGGCAGTGGCGGACATGGATGCTTCCTTCGTATTGCAAGTTTTCTTAAGAAAGGTATCACTTACCAGGCAAGTTATTTATAGCATTCCTGAAAATACTAGGGAATGTCTAGGAGGTGCTCTTTAGAAAAAAATAATACCTTTACTTCAGAATAAACACAAACATGTCTACTAGAGAAATAATCATTATTTTCATCTTCCAGGAGGTGATGGCTTACATGAATCGAGACTTTTGTGGATGACATCTCTTCAGGGGACGCACAGAGATCACACACGTGGCAGCGAATCTAATGCCTCTATGAACAGTCTCTTAAGTAGATTCATCGTTTCTATAGATGTATAGATTAAATCTGCATGCAGATTAAAAATGCAGGATTTCAAGAGCCACTCTGCTTCCTGCTCTAATTTAACAAGTGCTCGGGCAGAGGAGATGAGGACAGTTGTTCCTGCCGGGCTCGCAGAGGCGTGGGGTTGGCACTGCACCCCTGACCGAGCCAGGATACCAAAGGGAGGCACCCTGCAGCCCGATACAGAGCCCGGATCTCCTGCGCCACGGAGCAGAGCTGAGCCCTGTGCCTGCCCCGGGACCTCCAGCACCTCAACCCATGTCCCGCTGCGGGGAGCAGGGGCTGAGCAACAGCTCCACCTTCATCCTCATTGATGGAAGAGAGGAAGAACCTTCTGCCACGACTCAGCTTTGATAAGAGAAAGTAAGAAATCCACTATCAGCTGTGGCTTCTGGCCAGTAGAGCGCAAGGACAGGAGCCACCTCGGTAAGGACGTTGCTGCTTAAGCAGCGATAGAGACCATCTCAGCTGTGGCTGCTTGAGAAAAACGGTTGCATAAGCCTACCTTTGTGCCCGTGGTTAATGATAACTCCCTCTCCTTGCAATGGCCTTGCAAATTTGTTTGGAGGAAAATGCCTTTTGTCTTAAAAAAGGCCTATTCCACTCCCCGTCAGCTCCTTGCCCCTGTAGATGGAACCTCTTGCCCTGGGTACATACCGTAACACCTCATCTCCTGGGTTTAACGAATCAGCAAATCCATGTTTTATTTACAGGAAAAGATTACATTCTTCTTCTTCTTAAGTACCAGAAATTCTGGGAAAAGCCAGCGCAGGCTGTGCTAAACATCTGATCAATTAGGCCCATAGATGGCAGGATGGGACTGTCCAACAGACACTCCTCATGCGGGTGCTCTGGGAGGATCGCGTACTTGGTACGATTACCCACAAAAACCAACACATTTGGATGATACAGAAGACTTAGCCATGAATAATTAGCAAATTGCCATTCATTATTAATTTATTGGAACCACTGCTTCTCTGTATTTTTCCCGCAAGGCTCAGTCTTTCTATTTTACAGCTGCTGAATTTATTATTAATAGCTAGATCTTAGGCATGGCCAACAAGTCTTCAGTTAGGGATATGATAAATTTCATTATGTTCACGGGATCTGGGACGTTCAAAACTCCCCAGACATGAGGTTCTTCTGCAAACTGATGTGGCTGTCTGTCCCTGGGACAGAAGTGGCTCTGGGTGACCTTTGCCAGGCATCCCCAGCTCACAGCAGCAGTGGGGTTATGCTCTGGTTGTGGGTGAGCAGCCAGACCCCCAGACAAGTTCTCCTTCTGCCCCATCCACCCCCCAGGCACAGCCCCATTAATTGACCATCTCCTTCGCTCACCTCATGCTGCAGCCACACACAAAGTCAGCTTTTACCTTGTCCTGACACCCCTTTACCCACTTTATGACTTTCTATCAGCTCAAGGTTGCCTTTATGTATCACGCAAAGCCAGAGCCCTCGGTAGAAGAAACAATCCTTTTTCTGTCATCCTTGAGTTTTATATCTGCATAGGGTGAGACACCAATAGTGGAGAATACGCTTAGCTCCATCCCCGAGAAAGGCTCCCAGCTGTGCACAGCTATGATGTCATTTATATATTACACAGGGATGTGCAAAGAAAGAAAATATAGATTTTCTAACTCTGCTATACACATTTCTCTTTAAAAAAAGAAACTAACCAACCAACCCCCAAACCAACAGCAGACAGAAACACCCAATCAGCAATCACTTCGCGATGTTGGGCAAGGTGCCGATACGTAGCGGCGGAGGTGTGCAGGCATCTCCCCTCAGGATTTGGGGAGCTCCCGCGTGTTGTGGCAGCGCTTTGGTCCCCCCCCCCCGTGCGGCGGGGCCCCCGAGTCACGGCCGCTACTGGCAGCTGCCCGAACGATGCTGTTCCAACCCCCCCCCCGCATCCCAGGCTGTACCGCACCAACGCAATTAACAGTTTAAGATACACGCTGAAATAAGACATCGACATCTAATTTTTAACATTTGCCAAGTAACATGATGATCAAATTATATTTAACCCTACACTTGACTATCAAATTTTGCAACCAGCCAACCATTAACAGCTAACACTTCCCCCCCACGTACCTGTGCACATGCTCAGTTATCATTGCCAACAAAATAAAATGTAAGTAGCATTTCACAAGAGAAAGTTCTCTCTGAAGGATTAAGGAGTCTGTACTTAATAAGTCGCTACTCTGCGATTCTATTTTATTTTATTTTTAAAGCAATACTCTTCCTAGCTAACATTAATGCAAACTATGAGCAAGGAAAAACTCCACCAAATGATCTTCATTCCCAACTTAAATCTACATCACCACCTTCTGGAAACCTCTCCTTGTTTTGACTAGACTAAAAAAATCCTAGTATAAAATAAAACACTTCATCTTGGTGTTTCAGTCAAACCTCTGAGTTAACTTCACCCCCATATTTCATTCCACGAGGTCAGGATCAGACCCAGATTTCAGTATTCTCTCTCAGACGGTTCTGCTTCACACATCCCATCTCTTTCATGATGGATAATACCTACTTTTATGATTTGTAACAATGTGCTTTGTACTTACATGACATTTTCAACTTCTGTATCTCAAAGTGGGTTTTAGGGGTGGCTACATGGTACCTCAACAATTTAAAACTGACAAAAACCTGGCAGCAACTAAGAGACAGATTCAGCTCTGCTCTGTTCAAAATTAAACCAAACCTTCATTTTACCTTCTCTGAATTGCAAATACACCAAACACTATCTGCTTCTGGCATAATATTCCTTTGTTTTCACTCCTTGTGTTTTCTGTTTAAAGTAAGTGTAATGTTGTTTCCATGTCGTTAATGATTTCTCAAATATTAAATAAAATGGCAACAAAGGCTTCATGCTATTTTCTCCTTATTACATATCTTCTGCAGCAATTTAGAATATCCTGACAATACATATCATATAGGAAGTATATTGAGAAGGAAGTTTCATGGCTACAAAGCAATAACCCTGGGATTTAAGTGACTGAAAATCTACATTTTCACTCAGTAAGGGATATCTTTAAGTTGAGAAAAGCGTGTAGGATATATTCTAAGTTTTGTCTTTCAGTTTTATCACTATTAGAACAGATTAGCGCCGAAGTTCAACCACGAACAACTTCAGATGCCACTAACAGATGGCTAGATATTCAACAAATGTGAAATACTACAAGTTCACAGATAAAAATAATCTTTCAAGCAGAAAATTTGAGACCCATTTTAGGTAATCTTCATGCTAAAACTCTCAAAGCTTGGCTTTGCCTGTTGCGGCGCTGATTGTCTTTTCCACAGATTTCACTTCAAGTCCTTCATGATTTCTCTGTACCAGAGGCCGATGATCAACAAACCGAGCTGTGAGCAGGGCTCTGGCACAGCCCAGTTATTCAGCTCAGCATACTTACAGAAGCTAGCTGAGAACGTATTTAACTTTATTTACAGTGATACCTTAGTGATCCGTTATTGCTACTCAGAGCAGAAAGATTTTGTCATGCTAATTTTGTCTCTACCATGCCAGCGGGTTGGGTTTAGTCGTGAGTTTTTTTTTTTTGTAGATTCACAACTCATCAATACCCCCAAAATGCGCCACCACTTTCAGAACAGAAACCCTCTTGCAGCATGGAATAAATAACCAGGTGCATTATTTCCCAGTACTAAGGATCCAAATGGTATTTATATGCCTTGTGAAGAAACCAAGGGAAAAACAGCATACTACTATTTTTTGGCTTTTGAATCCATGTGTGTGGAAACAAACAACCATGAACATTTGCCACATGTCCACGTTACTTACGGTTGAGAGGCAGGCTGGCATTGGTCGTCCCTAGCTTGTTGGCAGCGACACATGTATAGTTGCCAAAATGCTCTTCTGTCACATTGGTAACAGTAAGAAGTGATCTTGTACTATAATTTTTAATAGTAATTCCTTGTTGACCATTGATCAGTCTAGAAAGCAAAAAGAAAGTTTCTGTAACTCATATACTGTAAGCAATAATTTTTTTTTTTAAATTTTTTTTTTTTTTTTTTACAAACATAACTGGTAGCACAGTAAGCTGTTTTCAAGCTGCTGATGTAGTCTGTCGTGCAAAATTATCACAGCAGGAGGTTGGAGAGGCCATGGGCAACACTGGAGCTGTTGAGGGGAACAGTTTCTGCCTGCCTGTCCTACAGTCAAATTAAATACAGACTGATACCCACGGCCCTGCCCACAGGATAGGATATAAACTCTCAGATGCAGAGCTTAGATTTTAAATTGGGCAAACCTAACTAAAGATTTGAATACCCTATTTGGGGCAGAAATGTATCATGGTAAGTCTTCCAGAGGGTGTTTTGTCAGACTCTGGAGATTGCTTGTGTCCTCACACACCTCCAGCTGATGGCAGATGAGGATTAGGGACCCAGAAATGGGACTGCAGAGGATTGTGACCACAGCATATTTTACAGGCCTCTACAGCTACAAATTAGACTTGCAATTAGGAAAGAAGTGGTGCAGCAGCACTGCGTCCTGAGACAGCAGCCTGAACAGAAACCAGTAACGGAGCGTGGGAAATGGCCAAACCAGGGCTCTTCCACCCGGCTCTGTTGCCCTGGCTTTGAGCTTCCCACCCCAAATTTCATAGGAACTGTGCAGGCTTTTTGATCTTGCTTCCAAAGCTGTGTCAGAGGCACCGCTGCCTCACTGGGGCAAAGAAAGGTGACCAACTGAAATGTCGCTGTTGTAGGCAAACCACGTCTGATCGGACAAGGAGATGAGAAGGGTAACCGTGTTATTAAAATACTAGCTACAGTTGATTACACATAATCCCTTGTATTTCACATAAGGAGCAGAACTCCAGATTAAGTATACAATTTTTGTTTGATATATTGAAAGATATAATCATCTATCCTGGGAACGAATGCAATCTTTTAGCATTCTGTCTAAAAACATTACAAGTCTATCATTAATTGTACTTCTGCGTATTGTGGTGACCCTGATTCCATTTAATCACTCTGTGCTGCGGCACATACGGGGGTTTCTCTTCCCCGTGCAATTCGTGTTGCTGTGAAGGACTCTGCTCCACACAGCCCATCGTCGGGGAGAGGACACCAGCGCATCCCGTGGACACACGTGGTTTTGCAAGAAATGTGAAAAAAAAAAAAAAAAAGGGGGGACTGAAACGCCTGGTTTGGGGTGAACCCTGCAGTTAGAAGATTCACCTTTTCTCCAGACTTGTGCAAGGCAGAAGTTTGTCCTTTCAACCTACACGTGTGCTTCTGCACGTGGATGTTCTCCTTCTAAAACCGCCCATGTCCATCCCACCTCCTTCTGCAGAACCCTCCCCCAAATCCCCCCCTGCTACGAGGGTCCCCTGCCACAGGAGGCTGAGCAGGCTGGCGCTCGCTCCAGCCCCACGTCACACATTTTCCTTGGGGTGCCCCTTCCCGCTGCCTTTGGGGGTCTGAGCCCCGCTGTCCCCTCCCCTACCCCTGTCCTGGGGACCTTGGCACGGCCCCACTTCCACCTACGGCTTCTTCCTACCAAATGTTTCCAAGCCACCTCCACCATTTTGGCCCGTAACTGCAGCTTGAACTACAGCATCTCTACTTTACAGCTGGAAGGTTTAACTCTTTATTTATTTTGTTTAGAAAACAGGGGGGGGGGGGTGTTGGGATTTCTGCCATTCCCATGCCCCATCAAAGGTGACATTCATATAAAAAAATGAACTGCGTCTGTTTGGTGCGCTCTGCTGCCTTCCCCAGGCTGCCGAAAGGAGGGGTGCCATGGGTGCCAGCTCAGACCCCTTCCCCTCCTCTCCTCTCCCAGGGTGGAGTAAATGGAATCGGATAGATATGCATATCAATAAGCCATGTAATTAACGGACCGACGAGTTGGCATTAGTTAGCATAAACTCAGCAGTTTTGAGGATTTCCATTTGCAGTTGTAAGAACCAGATGCTTTTACTTTTAAATTAATTACTCCCGTGTGCAGCTCTGCTTAGCTGATTGACTGAACACGGCGTTTATTCCTTGTCTGGGTTTTACTAAGTTACCTCTCAGGCTGGAACGGCATTTTAAGTTGCATGCAGCCACCCTACACGCTCTCTCACTTTACTGCTTTGTACTAGTTATAAAGGGAAGAGTGATCTCCTTTTTATTCCCGAGATTATGCCTACACATCCAAAGAAGATCATGCATCAGTGCCAGCCCCAAGGGGCACCTACCTTTGGTTTCCTATTTGAATACCTTCACGTTATTATAATATAATAAGCCATTATAATGAGTTTTGTTATTTCAAATGTAGGTCTTGTTTGCTTTGTCAAGGATATGGGAATTAACATTTTCAGATAGGTGATTTTTGGGCTTCTTCCCTGTGGCTGTTTAATGCCTGAGATCTAATTTCTGTGTAACCCTATAACATAACATACTTGAGCAGTTATGAATTTCAGAAACCAGGAGTCAGCGCCGTGAAGCCATTCTCCTCTCCACAGGGAATCCTTGTGCAGTTTTAGAAGCTGCACGCTTTTATAATGTTAAGATGCTCTTACTAACTTTCCCCCCAGATTTCCAGTCCCTTCCCAGGCCACCCCACCCTCGCCATTCCAGGGTACCCTTGGCTTGGGGGCCTACGCAGCTCCCATGTGGGGTTCAAGGCACTGCTTTTGAGAGATAAAGTGCTACATGCTCCGATCCTTGCCCGTGGGAGCCCTCCTCGCCTTTCCCCAGCTTCTGAGGGAGAGCAGGGGTGTCTGTCCTGCCCGCTCCCCGCCAGCTCGCACTCGGCCGGGGCAGCGGGAAAACTCGTGCGCCAGCGCTGGCGGAACGTCAACGAGCAGCAACTCCTGTGAGCTCGGAGATGGGGCAGAATTAGTCCTGCAAGCCCTCTGCCTCCAAGACCAGTCGTTTTAACTGGATGCAGCCTGCAACTGCTTTTATGTTTAATTTTAATGGCTATTTTGCGATGAGGTGATCCCTGGAGTCTGGAAACTGTGGGCTTGGATTTACATTAATCTAAGTAACAACAATACAGTTTGCAGGCCCAAAAGGCTTGTTTCAGACACTGAACATATACTTAGGGTTTCAGATCTAACTCCCACTGTTCATTTATTCAACAATTCATCCAGATCTACAAAAAAAAAAAAAAAAAGAGGTCCCAATCCAAGAATAACTGAAGAAAATGAGACTCTCTGTACTCTCTTAGCAGAAAATATAGCAGAGTGCACACTCCCTGTATATAAATTTAGTCTTGTACAATATCTGCAAATTATCTGCAGGATAAGGTACGTGCTACTCTAAACTACCTATGAAAGCTGACTCTTCTCAGTTTTGCATTAAAACAGCAACTGAGCTGTCCAAAGCTCATGCTGTGCTGGCTTTCCATCATCCAGAGGTAAAGGGGTGACACTGGAGGAAAAAAAAAACATGGATGTGTCTTTTCCTCTTTCCTGCAGGTGTTGGAGGATCAGAGATCCCCAGTACCTTTGCAGTCATATATGTCTACAATGTCTGTCAACAGCACTTTAATAAAAAAGGACGGACCATTAGATTTAATGTAATATTTGAGCTGTAAGACACAACAGGACAGCACATTTCTTGCTGATTATAGCAAGACTCAGGTCTTACACCAACTGCAACAGAAAACAGAAAGCACAACTTTGGCATCCTGAAATGCTCTGCTCAGTCCTTCTTGCTGCTGCCATGGCAGTGAGTGCGCTCACGAAGAAAGGAGTTGGTCAGTGCTATAAATAGAAAGGTGATTATGGCGCTGGAAATGGCTAATTGAAACCAGAGTGCTAAAACCTGTGCACAATACTTTCTACCTAAAAGAGATTTCTCCTGCGCCTCCTCCCAACGTGTGTGCAATATCATATGCATCTTTGGAAATCAGATGCAGATTAATTTTGCCAACAGAAGAAAAAAACTTTGCTGTTATATATAGTAAAGATCAATTATATTGTTTTAGAGACTGCTTTAGGATATGGTCAGAGTGCAATAGTTGCAACTGCTCTGAAAACTCAAGAAGGAAGATGAGCAGCTAATGCTCCTGAAGGGGAGCAGCTGGCCAGTGAGAAACGAGCTGACAGATGGCTTTCTGTGAAAAATGGTCATTAATATTCTCATGTCAACGCCTGGGTTTAATGGGAAGTTTGAGCTGAGAAACCTAGCACTTGGAAGCCCGGAAATTCCAGAAGCAAGAAGGCGCTTATGGACAGTCGCTTACAAGGGACAATATCCCACTTGCTTTGCACCAATATGCAAAATTATCAGAAACAAGCTCTTAAATAAGCTAAGAGCTTTAAAATAAAACTCCCTATTCAAAAAGAAAAATTTCTACCTGTTTAATGAGCTGACTTTTGAAATAAAGATGACCCTACAGAGATGCCTGTTATCATTACATAGTAATGAACTGAAAGTGAAGCTGGCTGTAAGCAAAACCAGAGCACACGGTCAGTTTTTAGGGTTTGAGCAGAGCGTGCTCCCCTGACCCCCTCTTGGATGCTGTGACGTGCAGCAGCTCTGCTCACGTCTGCGAACTATAAACCTGTGGCCTGGACTGCTAGTGGCACAACTGGGTGAAAATTCATGCACATTAAGGTTTGCTTGAAAGTCTTGTTCATGAAACAACCTTTCCACCCTCAAAACCCTCAGCGGGAAACCTATGAAGATGAATTTAAAAAAAAAATTAAAAAAAAAAATCCTTTTAGTGGACTTTTTCAGCGCCTTTCTGGTTATTATACTTAAAAGGCTGTAATTACTAAAGCATGGCTGAGCGTTAGGCTGATGATTGCAATTATTATTATCACAGCCCAGCCACGGACAGCCTGCTTATGCCTCATTCTTGAGCACAGAAACTACGACCACAAGGAAACAGAGAAACTCCCCCAAAAGCCACACAACGTGGGCGTTGGTAGCCGATGCCTCCGAGCGCCCGCTTTTTAAAGCTCGGCATTAGTTTCAGGAGAGCCTGCTGGACTTGTCACCACGGGGGACAAAGCCAGCCCGGTGGTCTCGTCCCTCTTGCACCCTGGTCCCCGCGGGCAGGCAGCATCCCCGGCAGCACGAGGGGGTCGGCGAGCGCCGGCTACTTACTTCCTCTCTCCTTTGTACCACTCAAAGACCGGGGCAGGAACTCCTGCACCTTCGCACCGTATCAGTCCGTTCCCTCCAAGCATCACACCGCTGGATTTAAGTTCCTGAATTGTGGGGGCAACTGAAAAAAAAGAATTGTAAAATGGATATTTGCATCTCGATACGCAGATTGTTTAACGCCGCTTCTCTCCAGCACGCTTTACGTTACTCTCAGCCTGGCGCATCAAGTTCTCGGGCTTGATTCAAATTCAATCACGTTTTCTTCCAGCAGTGTGAAAACTATCCCACACAGCAGAATCTGATATATATTTTGTGTATCTGGTGTAAAAAACACAACTGAGACATGAGGAGATACCAAACCCATACCGAAAAAAGCTGTTTTTCCAACTCAGTTACTCAACATAAAGTGTAACTATTTGTAAGTGTTAGAGCCGTACGAGATGTATTTAAGACATGAGAATCAGGAAAAAAGCACAGTACACCCCAACACCGGTGGCGGCTGAAGGCTGCGGGGTCCCGTGGGGCTCGGCCGGGAGGACGCCCCGCAGCTGGGTTGGGGTACAGGGTCCAAAGCAAAGACAGGGCCACCACTGCTTATCTCCTGCATCACGCCTTCTGCAAATGCCCCATAACCCCATAGGCTTAGATGGCCTTTCAGATCTTGTTTTGCATATTAAAACAAACTTACCTGCGCAATTATGAGCCAACTCGATAAATACCACGTAACAGCATGACTTTTCCAGTATTATACCAAATACAGATTTGTTTCAGTAAGCATATTTTGTCTTTTAAAATAGTAAACAGCAATAAACATTTTAAGCTTAGAACTACAGGTACAAACAAAGATAAAAAGTGATTGTCAGTTCTTCCAGTTGCCAGCAAAAGGCAACTGTAAGCTGAAAATAAAACACAACAAATTCCTCAGGAAAGAGATTATCAAAGGAAAGGCTGAACAACAATTGCCTTCTCCCTGGAATTTCTTTTACGATTTCTGTTTTTAAACAATAATTTATGTGCATCGTAAAAACGCTATAAAAACCAAACCACAGAACTTATAAATAAAAATCTGTTTATTTTTTTTCCCAAGCAGTTTTCCAGATGTTGTTTTAAGGTGTTTATGCACATGTAAAATGTTGACTGCCTCTTGTCTGCTTCTTTCACCATCTCCCCCATCGCTCGGCGCGCCACGGTAAGAGACCATAATCTTTTACGGGGACCAGCCACACTAAAGAAGCATCAGACACCTGGGAGAGCAGGGTGGCAGCCAGGCTGCCCGGCTCTGTCACGCACCTCCCCGCACACCCGTCCTTCGCCACCACCACGGCTGCTTTCCCAGATGTGGAGGGCATCGCGCAGGAATCCAGCTGTGGCAGCCAGCGGAAAGCAAGCGCGCCCTCTGAGCGCTTAGGCACACGTCTCGGTGTTTAACGGCATGGGGTGAGCGCATTTTGGGGAGGGGGGGGATTAAACAGAGAACTGGTTCTCTGTCACCCACCGCTCACATCCTACCCCGAGTCAGACAGGCAGACTATGAATTCCCACAGCCAGCAAACATACCCTCTGCCTTCAGCTTTCTCTTCCCAATGATTACATCAAACCGATCCATAAATTCATTAACTTTCAACCAATGACATCAAAATTTCAAGTGGATAATAAGCGTATAACCAATTCGCATGACTACTTTTCCATAATCTGCAGAGGAAAAAACCCCAGATCTTTCTTTTTCACTCTGTAAAAATAACGGGGACGTATAAGCTTACTTCCTCCCGAGAAACAAATCACTTTGTGCAGCGAAGGCTTTTCAAGACATAACTTCGAGTGAGCCTGGTCACATGAAGAGCTGTAAACTGGTCACACTTTGCTTCTGCTTCCACACCAGCACCTACTCAGAGCACCACAAAGTTCATAGCTCAGCTTGTGCTTCTGAAGCGTTCGAAAGAATAACAGCTAAAAATGTCTGAGGTGAACCAGACAAAAGCAAAACTTGTGTGAGACAAACAATACCAAAAAAAAAAAAAAAACCAAAAAAACCCCATCACCTGAGTGACAGAAGAAAATTAAAGTATACTGCATGGGCACACGATCAGTGGAGGTTGCCAAAAGCTGGACTATGACTGGGGCGAGGTCAGCCTCTCACACAGGGCTTCCCCCCCCCAGCATTCCCACCACTTCCCTCAAGTTGTACGGAAGTTGTGAACACTGCAACAGAACCCCGAGGACATTTCTCCACCATTAGTTCACAGGTGTCTGGTGCATTTGAGGCTGGTCCAGATGTGCCGCTGAGCTCCTTGGGGACCACCACCCCCAGCAGAAAGCCCCGGGGTCTCCTGGCTGCCGGGCACTGACCCCACACCCCTGACGTTCAGAGAAACACCAGCTCGCTTCCCTGTTGACCCGTGCCTGCTTGACTTTGTGGTTCTGGATTGCTGGGGGACCTGGTCCACCCGCCTGCCCGACGCGGGGCCAGCCCAACCCAGGCCGTCCCGATGGACCCCTCCATCTTGAGGTTTCAAAGCTCCAGGGAGACCTACAGCCCACCTGGATGGCAACACACTGCCACGCACTTACCTGCGCAGTCACAGGTGCTGTAGTTTTAAACTACTACTTATTTTGACCCTGGTGATTTGAAGAATAGGTCTAAATTTCTCTCTGAAGAAAGATTTTACCCATTTAAAGACTTGTGCGTCCTTTCTCTCAGTCTCCATTAACCCAAATGAAGTCAGCCTAAAAGAAACTCAGTTTGTTCTCATTTCAGACATCGCATTTCCTGAAGAGTACATGCGTTTTTTTTGTGGTGTCTGGAAGTCCTCCTGTCCACCCACACTTTGCCTGAGCGAGCGTGCCCAAGGCGAGATGCCGTACTGCCAGGGAGGTGCTGCCGGGTGGAACAGGGAGGTCGCTCCTCACGGGTTGCACGTGATGCTTTCCCACCCGGGATGACATCCCCCTGTTGCTGACCTGCGGGATTTCTGTGGCGTTAGCCCAATTGCCTATCTCACATTTGTGCAAGTCCTCACCTCCGGATGGGTGCTACCCCCTGCTTCTCCTTTACTCAGCACCTCTTATTTTTGTCACAGCTCTCCCGTGTGTTAGGCAATCTCCAGGCATTCCTACTCCTTGGAGCAGCGTCCTAGCATGACCAGGAAACCTGCCCTAAAGAGGAATGGAGATCGGCTGCACCTGGAATAAACTGAACATGGCAGGTGTAAGTAGATATAATCGATTTTGGGGGACACCAGAGAGAAATCCTGGAACAGGATTAATAGAACTGGGATAATTCACTGGATCCATACATTGGGCAAGTTTTCATGAGTGGGAAGTTGAGTTTGAGCTACTGACATCTTGTGTATTTCCATCACTGTTGAAAGACACCGGGAAGATTTTTCAGTGGCCGTGGGTTTTGTATTTCAGGTGCTAACAGATCTGGGGAAGATTTCTCATGACTGTAGGTTTTGTCCTGTGTGAGACAAGAGCCGTGACCACCCTGCAGGTTCCATGGGGTCTACAAGATCTTAAATAGCTGGAATTTTATCTGGCCCCTTCTCCACATCACCATGCAGTGGCTCCTGGGAAAGCTTTGTAGAAAGAGACAAATACTTTTCTCCATTATGCAAAGGGAGTGATTTTTTTTTTTTTTTTTCCTAATTCAGTGTGAGTGGGATTACTAGCAAAAAACCCAAGTTTGATATTAACGTACCGCACTGTGAGCACACTACACTGACAATATTTAATACTCATGAGCTAAGCAGAAAGAGCAAATAAAAGACCAGCAAAGGCTGGAGTCACATAGAAAGCTTTTTCGAAAAAGTACCCCCTTCATGCTTCTCAGTGTGGCCTGCTCACCTTTGGTTTGGTGCTTTGTTTTTTGGAGGGGATTTTTTTTTTTTTTTTGCTTTGGTTCTGTTTGGTTGTTTGTTTTTTAAATAAATGCAGAACATCCTTGGTAATAAATTTTAAAACTAAACGATCCATAAAAACATACAGCTTGCTGATGCGTTTTTCAGGCAGGAGCCCCAGGCACTGCGCTCCCAGTGCAGCTGGGAAGGGGATGCCAGCTGGATCCCAGCTACAAATCATGATTCTGAGCTTTGCTGTCCGCTGAGGCAGAGTTTTGTTTGGAAAATACTGGAAAACTTATGAAAAGGAAGTTTTCTTAGATCTTCCTTTCAGAAGGATTTCAGCTTCTGTTTGTTCACATTAAAAATAAAAATCAATATTCTCTGCTCTAGGAAATCCCTGGTTAATATTGGTGTGAAAACACAAACCGAAGATAGCTTAGAGCCACCGTTCTCTTAGATTTTTCATTGTCAGGTTATTTTCTTGTTTTTAGTATAAAGACAAACTATGGGATGCGGGCACATTTCTGGTGCACTGATTAGTGATGTGCTGAGCCAAAAATCCATTAGACCCTACTGCTCCCCATTGGTGTGGAAGTCTGAATAACTCCAGATGAAATTACACACCAAAATACCTGCTGCTCTCATTGCCAAGGTTTGTTTTGGAAAGAAAAGAGACAAACACAGGGGAAGACATACTCAGGCTTCCACAATTTCATACATTTTTTTTTTTTTTTAGTGTTTTTCCATGTAGTCATCAAAGACTCATTTTTGAGAAGACATTCGTGATTTGATCTTATTGCTGTCGGCCATGCTGCAGTCGTCTGCATTTTTATGCTGCTGGGGCTGCACGTGTTTTCTCCAATGTAAAAGATTTTGAGGTTATGGCAATCAGAAGGAATACTATATTGGTCTAAATATGTAGAATTTAGCAAGAGGAAAGCTTGTATATTATGTTAACAAGTGCTCAGAAGGTTCAGTTCAATTCTGCCCTCACTGTTACCCGATACACACGGCTTTTTGGTGACCAGCCTCCCTGACACCAGCGCTGCCCAGTACAGCAGGGATGTGCAAGATCATCCAGGAGAAGGGAGGATGGAGGAGAACAACATCCCGCCTCCAGCCAGGGCTGACAGGCAGGTGTTTGGGGGAGGTTACAACAAACATACAGAAAATAACATGATTTTTCCTCCCGGGTAGCACCTCAAGAATTTAGAAAATTCCGGAAACAGATGCAGCAATAGTTCCCCCGCCTGTCCCTCCCCCCTGCAACAGGACTCTTCATTTTGTAGCACTACCCATCCTTGCCTGATCACCTCCACCTCCTTAGATCCTCCTGCAGCTCTTCACAGCTTTTTTTTTTTTTTTTTTTTTTTCCTTTGTATTGCCAATAAACTTGCTGACCCTCATCTGACACCCTTTTCCAGGGTGTTACAGCATGGGGGGGGGGGGGCCTGCAGCATGCTCCCTCCCCACAGAGGGACTGGGGTCATCCGACCTCCTTAAATTACTGAGGGGGATGATTGAAATCCTGATCAATCCCAACAGCAATTAGACGTTTTCCAAAGCCCCAGCAGGCTTCTTGCAAGGCCGTCAGGAGTGCTCCCAGTGACACCAGCATCGCTGCCCACGGAGCAGCAGGTAACCCCCCCCGTCACCCACCACCCCCACGGTGGGTGGCTGCGGTTGGGTTCTTACGGCTGCCTAGGGAATCAATAGCAAGGATAATTATTGGCCATCCAGGAAAATGTTTCCATTGTGGAGTTTAATGACGATGACTTAAACTATTACAGAAAATCGTTTAGTGTCATTAACGATGCAATCCTGCTCTATTCAGCTGATTGATCAAACAGATGTTAGCAAAAGTCCTGAGTGGGCAGTAGAAGGCAAGAAATAAATACAGATGGACACAAGCTTAAAGGCCTGATGAAAGTTTAAAAAGGTAAAAAGAAAGAGTAGCTTTAATAAATTTTAAAGTAATTACAGCTGGAAAAATAGTGGAAAAAAATAAGAGAAATGTTGGATAAAGATTCAACACAAGAGAATCTGAAGCTCAGGGGAGGCAGGGGGTAGGCAGGGCTCCAGAGACCCTCTCCTTATACTCAGCAGCCTCCCCAACTGAAGGCTTTCTCAGGTTTTCCCCTCCACAAGTTACGTGGGAAGAGGTTCCAGTTGTGTCTCGGAGACACAGACGTGCTTCTGCGTGTGTGCGGAGCACTTCACTATAAATAATAATGCAAGAAAATAACCACTTGTCTAAAAGGTACAGGGCATCGGTAGAGAGTGAAACCATTTCCATGGAAGAGCCTACGGGAGGGAGGAAGGGGGTGACAGCCACAGAGAGCTCCCGAGGGGGAGAAAATAATAGAAAAGTTAGTGGTCTGACAGAAGATGCTGCAGTGAAATGTGACAGTGATGTTAACAGGAAAACCTTGTGGAAGAGTAATAATTTAAAATGTATTTGTCATTTTTATATCTCCTAAATAGTGGTTACATAAAATAACAAAGAAAATACATATGATTATATATTTCTGTCAGCAGTAGCGGGCTTTTGTGACTCATATTTGTAGGTTCACTCTCCCTACGGTGGATCCTTGCTCAAACCTCTCCCACAGTTCATCCCTGCAGAGCAGAGCACTTAAAATAAATGCTTTATTTCTGACTTGAAAATAAATTACTGGAAAATACTTAATATCAATTTCTCAAATACCGTTAAGTGCCTTGCTGGGAAAGGCTTTATCGAGTGGGTGCTTGGAGACTTGGCTTAACTGGAGTTTTACTACCGTTCTTTTGTGTTTGTCCCTTCGTGAGATGACTCAGGAGGTAAGGCTGCTCTTGACCTAAAATACACATTTATTACCCTTGCAGATTAAGCATTTGGGTCTCTCCCCAGCAGAGAGATGCGACAGGAGCAGCGGCTGCCAGCATGCGCCCGGGTCGTGCCGCCTTACCGCTAAAGCGGCGTGGGAAAGGTAGAGCTGCCCACCCCTCCTCCGGGACGGGTAACAGGAAAAAAAAAGCCCCCCAGGCAGGACCCGAGCGCCACACAGCCTCCGCAGCAACGCGGCTGGGGCCGCTGAGCTCTTCCCATCCCGCACCCAAACGCGGCGCGAGTTCATGGGGGGCAACTCGCTCAGGTCAGCGCGTGGGCTCGGGCGCTCCGGGGTGGAGGAGCGCTACGACAAGTGCGTACACGTCCTCTTTAATTTTAGCGAAACAACTGAAGTTTCCATAAACGCCCCTATTAAAAGTCTCATGTGACGATGCTGAGGACTCGCTGCACGCCGTCTCTCTCCCAGCGTGCTAATGAGAAAGACGTGAAGACTGTCATCTTCGTTTCCCACTCCTGCGCTAAAAGAGTTCTATAATGACTTTCTGCTCCGTTTCTGCTCATCTGACATCACCAACATGTTCACACAAGTCGGGCGTTGGTCCTGGGAAACCAAATTTTACTACCTCTGTTCCATCCAGAAATGATGCAGAGTACTCCTGAACCTGGTTTCCTACCCAAATATTTTCATTTTGCTTGTAAATGTCTAAAGGAACAGTTAAAACAATGCCTGCAATACACCAGCATTCAGACACGCACAGAAAGCATGCAAGAAAACTCCAGCTAGAACAGGTTTCATCTTTTAACATTTTAATGAGCTTCGGGACTTTTATGCATATTAGTTATGTTGCCCTAATTACTCATTATAATTCTAATGTGCATTTTATATTTAATTACAATGCTTATAAAGATTTGGTATGGACAGTAAATTATTATAACTAGCATGTGCATAATTATTATGAGCTGAATTTATTAACTTTTACACTAGCATTCAGGGCTGGCAACTTCCAATTTCACCTTTGTGATTAACCATATTGTCTGATTAAACTAACATTTTTGTGGCATTAATTGTAAATGTCAAAGAAGTCTTTTTTTTTTCTAGTTTTCATCAGATTTTAATCGGGCATCCTAACGTCGTCTTTTGTTAGTGAAATTGCTCTCCGGTGTGTTAAGACAAAGACTTTCAGGTAAGAAAACAGGTTTTCTGAGATCTATTTTCTGCCTCAGAAAAAAAGATACGAGCTATATTCAAAATGTATTCATTTATATACATACACACATAGTGTTTTACCAATAAAGTAACAAATCTTTACAAGTGAAGCAGTATTACTTGTACTTTATATAATTAAGACGGTCTTCCAGTAGTCTAGATTATCTAATTTTTCTAACTTATTCAGAGCGGCAGCCCTACCTATTCCCAAATTAATGGAGTGGTTTAATCAATGCCTCTTCATATCAAAAACTTCTCCACTGTGTGACAACATTTGAGAGACATGCTTCTAACAATCAGCGGGATAAACGACTAATAAGCTCATTTTTTCCATCTTTTCTTGATGACTTATCAAACCCCACTGAATTCAGTGGGATCTTGATGTGTGCGTATACATAAATTTTATATGCAAACTTAGAAGGAATCTGTAAGAATTCAGTTCAACTCCCGAATTTCTAGATGTAGCCCAGCATCTCTCTTGTGCTTTTCCCTTGACTATCCAGGACTTGACTTTACAAAACAGTACCCTTTAAATGTTGATTAATTAAACAATTGTGTAAATACCAGAAAATGAGCAGATTCTCCAGCATTCCCTGTGTGTAATTTGGCATGCTGCAGAGTGTATCAGAGTTTCCCGAAATGTGCATCTCCCTCAGCTTCGTCTAATGGATTACATTATAACAGACCATCAAAAACACTGGCTGCGGCGCAATTTATGTTTTGGAATACAAAAATTCCCAGATTCAAGTTGAGTGATAAGAAAGCTTAAAATCCACAAGTAACTGTTACGTGGGAGAAAAAAAATAAAAGTCAGCAACATAATACTTAATAAATAATAGGCCAACAGACAGGAATTCTTAATGTGTTTTACAAGTATTTGAGTGATAAGAAAGAAGAGGACAGAACTTAACAAAACCTCCCCAAAGCAGCAAAGCAAACAAAGACCTCTAGGGAGCTACGTAAGAAAACGCAGGTTGGTGCGCAGGTGGAAGGACTGCTTTGTTTTTCTGTCCATCAGCTTTTATCTGACTGCTTCATCTATTTAATCCTTCTATTACCCAACAAAGCATTTTCCCTAATCGCATTCCCTCCGAGGTAGCTCTGTAAATGTATTTTTATCCCCTGATTAAGGGGTTGCAGTAGTGTGGGGACACAAACCCTCCTCCCGAGCGCCCACGGGGCGGGTGGCTCCCAGCAGCATCCCCGTCTTTTTGCAGATAGCGGGGTCCCATTCGGTAGAAGGAGCCCTGCCACTGCACAGGAATTTGCAATATGAACCAGAACCCCAGCTCTGTGCACCCCCCATCATCAGGGACCTCGGATGTCAGAGCAGCTGAGGGAGGACGCCTGGGTCAGGAGCATCTCCTTTCTGCATTTGTCTAATGGCTTCGCACCCCCCCTTCCTGTGGGCACAATTGAAGCCACAAGGAACAAACATGAAACAAATCCTGCATTTGCATACAAGACTTGTTGGTAATTTAGAAGGAACAGATGCACAAAACATAAATAGGGATATAAATGTTCAGTGTTTGGCGTTGTTTGATACAACGGAGTTGGTTTTAATCTTCCATTGGCCAGCGCAGCTTGATTCAAATTTAACTGAAGTCAAAGACTTTATATTGACTTCAGTGGGCTTTGAATGAGGCGCAGACAGATCTGCAGTAAAAGAGAATTTCAGAGTTTTCAAAACAAAATAGTAAAAAAAAAAACCCCACAACTTGAAAGAGCACTAGTATAACAAAGACAGCTCCTGTCATGTAATCCCTCTTTTTATATGCTATTTCTCCTACTGCTGTAATTTGAGGGAAAAGTTGTCATTGATACTTTCTCAGCAGCAAGGCCAAGCATCTGTAATTACCTGAGTCAAAACAACATATTTTTATGTCTCATGGCATAAAACATGGTATCAACGGGACCCAGTAGAACCACTGACTGTCTTCTTTGAAATCCCTGAAGGGGATCTATTAGAAAAGGGTTTAAAAGCTTCAGTGTGATACGAGGGGACACTGAGAGGCACAACTTCCAAGCCCTGACACTGTGTTTCAGGCAGGCAGTGGAGAGGGGGAAGCGCCTTTGCTGGGACGTAGGTGACACCCGGGTGCTGCGGCACCCACGGGCAGCGGCTGCCGAGGAGGGTGCCTGGGTCTCGCCCCTACGGACTCATTTGCAAGTGCTGGCTGGGGGACTTCAAGCTGAAGGGCACCTCTGAAATTCAAGAGGGCATCTCCCCCAAGAGAAGATGTCTCGGGAATGGCTGGAGGTTAGCTTTTCCCACGTGGCATGCACACTGGTCTAATTTTCATTCCCCTTTTACATCCTCTCTATTAAGTTACTTTTCTCCACATGCTGAGAGCAGCTACATGGCCCCACACAGGCAGCGAGGAAAGCCCAGCCATGGGGAGCTGCGTGCTGAAAGGCAGGGCAGCGTCTCCTCAGATAACAACGGTGAGGCTTAAGTAGTGGGAAAAAATAAAGATATTTTACTCCCTGCAGGCTTGCTGTTAAATATTGCAGTGCCCCATGTACAGGAGTGAATTTACATCTCTGGGTAACGCTGGGAGACCGGAGCTAGCCTGAGAAAGTGATGTTTCCATATGGGACAGGAGCACCAACACGGCAGGACACAGGGAGAAGAAGGATGATGTGCTGTCGTGTCTGTTTGTCCAGGGCAGCTGGGCATCCTACCTCCAGTTCCTGCTGGAAAAACTTCAGCACGATTAACGTGCCCTTGCGCTCTGCTGCCATTCCTTTATCCCAGCAATTTATTCAAACGTGTGTGTGTGGAGGTGAAAGGGGAAAAATGAGTATCAGCATCCTGGAGTGGTACTAAGGAATGAAGAGGAGGAAAGGGGATGCTTTCATACATCTGATGCCAATCCAGAAGGAAGAGTTGGCTGGGAGCCTGGGTGCGAACAAACACGAGTGCTTTTACTTTGCTATTTCTCTCCCTCTAAGAAAGATAAAAGCAATGGACTTCAACAAATTCCAGGAATTACTAAGTAGATCTTTTGGCAGTAAAGCTGAGGAGAAAGTGAATTAAAGCAAGCTGGTAGCTTTCCAAGGAAAGAAAGTTTGGAACAAAAATGCAAAATATCCCAGAGTAGGTCAGAAACGCATCAAGAGACCTGCTTGAGTCCCACTGGAGCACATGCAGGAAGCCAAAGCACAAAAGCAGATAAGGCAGGCATGAGACATCAAGGGCAATGAGAAATGTACATTATCAGTATTCGAGGAAAAAGTGACCCTGCTGCTCAGAACTACCCCTGTGTGGTGCCCGGACCACCGAAACACTCGTGGTGGTGTGTTTCTGTACCACCACCCCTGCAGCTTGACCCTACCTGAAAACACAACACGATCACTAATCAAAAACCCGAACGCTGGACCCAGAACAAACCCTGGGGACCCACATCCCTTCAAGCCCGTCAAGGAGCTTTTTGATGACAATTTTTAAAAATAATTTTGCGTCCTCACCATGGACGTTTTTTCTCATCCATGTTTCTCACACTCGCACCTGTAAGCGCCACATGTCAGAAGCTTATGAACGTCAACACATGACACCTTCTGCCTTCCCCAGTGATAAATGGGAATTAGTGAGACAGCATGATTTGCTGTCCATGAACCCATGGTAGCTGTTGCCCTCCTCAGGTTATCTCCCAGGTACGAACACATCCTGTAGCAGTTCCAGCACATGTCTGAGGACTGGAGAGATGCCAGGTGACTGCCAATTCCCCCCGAATAAAGGCGCCCAGAGCCTCGGGCCCCAGGACCTCACCCAGCCTTTCTAAGGTCTCAGAAATAACACTTGAATCATCACTTGCTTAATGCAGACCTTTGATGAAGTTTATTATCCTTCTCTGATGACCTGAGACAACAATTAGCTTATGGAAGACTGTTCTCTATCTAGTGTAGGTTAAATGGTTTTTGCCTGCTCTCAGCACAGAGTGCTGGTGGCCTGCAGGCGACCAACCTTCCCTTCTTCTGAGGTGCTGGAGCAGAAAAGCGGGAGGAGGCATCTGATGCTGCTCAGCGCTGGGAAGAGAGGCCAGTACCTCCCAGAGGTGCTCAACAGGCATCATTTAGTGCAAACCACCCACTTTATGGGGCACCAGTGTGGTCTCAGCTGAAGTACCAAAAGTTCAGGAAAGCAGAAAGAATTGGGACTAATGGAGCTGGAAAAGATGACTTACTAGGGATACATTGAATCACTAAATATGCAAGAGAGAAGGAAAAAGAATCAGCTCTTCCCCATCTCCTTTACAGACCAGGCAAGCAGTAATCAACCAAAAGTGAAGGAAGGGAGATTTAAGTCGGGTAAGCTATTGCTGGAAGAGATTGCTTAAGGAGACTATCCTATCAAGGTGTTCTTTCTCTTTTTTTAAAAGAAAAGGTTGACAATTTGAATACCGACATCTGCATCCGGACGGCAGCATCAGCCTGCCTCCTCAGTTCCTCCTCTCAGTTGAATTTTTGTGGTCCCCAAGATCCTGGGATAATTAAGCATCAGAACAGTTCCTATAAGGCAAAATCCTTTACTCATTTCTGTAGATACTAGTGCTGTGTTTAAGGTTATATGCCATTTTTCAACACAATGGGAAAAAAATAAATTATACTCTTCTCAGCTTACAATAGTAATGAAATCTCCAGGTTCATGCTTAACTACAAAAATGAGGTAAGTGCTGAAACTGGACGTGGAATTGGAAAAAAATAATTCAAAAGACAGAAGTAGAACTTTTTTGCAGAAAACTTATCACGTACACGTTGGATCTGATTTGATATATCCTACATACATAACAAAGTAGCTAGGTGTACTCACCAAAATGATATTTCTAAGGACAGAACTCATTACTACTGTATAATAAATGGAAGCATAAGTCAGAGTTAGCACTGAACAGATTGTTTGGGGTTGCAAAGACAGCAGCTGTCACAGCTTGACAGCTTTCTTGTTAGTGAATCAGCTTTACTGACAGTCTTTTTGATTGAAAACCACTGTTCGCTGACAGTGTGTTATAGCTGATATACATATGTATCTCATGAAGAATGAGAAAGAGACATAAAAGGTCTAGAAGCTATTGCTCTGTATTAAAAAGAAGTGAAGTTTACATAAAGGGGTTTTCGGTTTCTCCCCCCTCCCCAGTTATCTGTGGTAGATGTCAGTTGATAGAAACAGGACCATCTACACCGGTATGTGACAAGCACGCACGCACGCACAGTCAAGTCCAAAGTGGGTTTTCTAGCTAAAAGCAATAAAGCCACAGAAATATTAGTTGCTTTCAAAAACTCTCAGGAAAAGTTTGTGCAGTTGAA
This sequence comes from Tyto alba, assembly GCF_018691265.1. Lineage (NCBI taxonomy): Eukaryota > Metazoa > Chordata > Aves > Strigiformes > Tytonidae > Tyto > Tyto alba. The sequence continues at coordinate 34,975,433 of NW_024881272.1, forward strand.
AACAAAGTTTGGAATTCTAGAAACAAAACTCAGTGCAACTCTGGCAGGGGCTTCTCAGCCCTCCTGATAGGCCAAAGGAGGGATCTGATGGAGCCAATATATCCATATCAAATTAAAAAACCCCACCTTTTACTTTGAGTCACGTTTTGCTTTTTGCTTACATGTTCCAGCTGTGTGGGTGGTTTTGATTGGCAGCTCTGTGGGACAGGGAGAGTTGGGGTCTGCTTTCTTCAGCACGCAAAATACCTGTGCAAAAACACCCCACCACAGCCAAATACCCCACAGACTTCTCTGCTCTGCAGTGCCCTGGGCTCTTCACTAAACACATGTGATCTGCACACTTGTAGCACCGAAAAATTAGCTGGCCGTGGTAAAGGAGGCATTGTGTCGAAGCAAATGCATCTCAGGGGTCTCTCTCTCTCTTCCCCCCATCTGTATTTATTTATAAGATTGTCTATATGAAGTAATTTCTTTCTCCTCAGTTTTGCGGCATTTCAACAGATAAAAGCCAATTAACTGGGTATGACGGATGTCACCTTTTATTCCAAGATCATTGCTTAAAATAAAAAGCACACACAGTGCTATCATGAGGAAGACTAAAGGCAAAAAATGAGCGCCATTTACAAACACTGGCAATGTCCAGGGCTTTGCAGTTTGTCCCTGGCAGTCAGTTAATGTTCTTGGTGCAACTGCTCATTTCCAAAGAATGTCACATATTTCTCAAGAAAAAACAACGGATCGGAAGTCAGCAGTTGGACGCAGACCTGGCTTTACATGAGAAGTCTGGAATCCTAGGATTTCCGCACTTAAACATTTAATTGCTGCATTTAAGGATAATTCCTGATTTGCTTTTTTTCTTGGGATTGTCTTTTGCTATTAGTAATACCAGGTGCAGAAGCAGTGAGCACCTGAATTTTGAGACATTTGATATCGAACGGAATTTTGTTCAAAATACACTGGAGACAGCGCATTTTGAAGTGACATTTTCTGAATTCTTGAACTGAATTCTTTCAGTTTAGAAATGACTATCGCGATCTTTGCACACAGTGTTCAATAAGTATCAAAGCAATTGAAGCAATATGGTCCACAATGTTGTTGTTGGGAAGTGGGACTGAGTGCAGCCGTGCCTGCAAGGCATCAGAGCTTTCATTGCAAAAGCTTGTATTTGCTCTACAACTCTAAGGTCCAAAAAAGGTCACGTCAGCCTCAAAAGAGTTTGTTTTTATTTGAGAAGAGGCAGAAAATGTGAAGAGAACCAGCTTTATGAATTATAATGCCTGAAGAATGATGTTGGCAATTTTTCCTTTCTTTTCTGTCAACAGCACGGCTTTGTTTTAAACTATAAAAGCAGAAATATTACTTCTCAAAGCTCCCCTAGCTCAGATCTAGTGCCTACACCACGCACTTGCTAATACCAGCCAAACTGCAGAAGTTATTAAAACCTAATTTAGCAATCTCACCAGGGGACAAACATGCTGTAACAATATCATTACAGTCTTATCAGGGACTGGATGTCTCGCTGAAATGCCGAGTGTAGTCAGGGTAGGAGCCAACGGGGACCGTCGCTGTGTGGCGTCACGGCCGTACCCATACCCACACGAGTTATGCTAAACACATTTGCTTTGCAGAACCATTTCAAAGCGGCAATGACTGCTGCTGGAACAAAATAATAAAAAAAGAATCAGGGGATTGAGAATTTTGCAAGACTGACACACTGTTCCGAGTTGGCTTTCCATGATCCCAGGTGGTGTCACCAGCTGCCCTCAAAACCCCTTCAGACTATCCCCTCAAAGGCACTGTGCTTGCAAGGGCCAGGGAAGACTAAGTCTTAGACCAACAGAAGCAAGGAATATTACAATTACTAGGAGAAATATTGCTTTACAATATGTTGACTATTATGAGAAATATTTTAAGTAATTGTTTTTGCTGAAGAGCAATCTGGGAAAGTGAACGCTCCTGGAAGCTGAAGAGCTCTCCATTAATTTTGGCTCTAGTTTGGAGTTTAACACAGCCTGCTGTATACTTCAAATTGCTTCTTGAAATGCATAAGCTCTTTAGAGATGAGTCATCTACTATTAAGATTTCAATTTTCCTGAGCTGTATTTTAGCTGGTATTTAAAGTGGGATCACCTGGAGGCTGAAGAGCTAGCAGTGGTTCAGAGCTGGGAGAAAGCATTCACTCCAGGCAGGACTGACTTCCCAGGGGTGCTTCTCCTCAGTCACTACAAACACTTCCTCGTTTTGCATCCCATCAGGTTTGAGGGGGTCAACATCCCACCTGCAGATGTGAAATTTTAGCATTTCTGAAGATGACACAGAGCCGTACGCCGACCCTCCAAGGAGCCAGCACTGCACCCCGGGAAGCCAGTCTCGTCAAGAGGGGCATGCTCCTGCTGAGGCCAGGATGCACAGAGGTGTCCCTTACTGTAACCTTATTTTGACTTTAAAATGACAGCACAAGTGGAAAAGTACAGAAAAACTATATTAAAAAAAAAAAAAAACCAAAAAACAAAACCAAACTTTTTTTTTTTTTTTTTTCCCCCACTAATTCATGAGCTGGTCCCCACACTTTCACCAACAATGGCTAAAGCCTTTACATTGTGCCTCTGCAACAACCATCAACAGTATATTGTTGGCAATATTTTTCACTGATATTAGGAGAGCATACCATGGATACTCTATCATTTGTTACGGCACAGTCTCCCAGAGATGCATAAACATAATGAATGGCATTTACTGGTATATGATAATTATACAATATGTGGACCTGTAACTACTGGCAGAGTGTAAATATGTGCAAATTAGTACAGTTATTTTTATTTCAAGGACTTGTTTTCCTGGGGACAAGGAACAGAGATTACTGTTCACATCGGCAGTCTTCAGAATTAACCACTGCAGAATTGACAGATAATCAGCACCTATAGGCTTCTGACACAACACAGTCCAGATTTGAATAATAGAATCTTAGAACATGAGGTTACCTCAAGGATCAGCTGGTCCAACCTTTCTTGGCAAAAGCCCGATCTAGACTTGACGACCCAGCACCCTGCCCAGCTGAGTCTTAAAATTGTCCAGTTGTGGGGAATCCACCACTTTCCTGGGGAGATTATTCCAGTGGCTGATTGTTCTCACTGTGAAAGATTTTTCCTCTTGTGTCCAAATGGAATCTCCCTGAAACAGTCTTTTAATAGCTAGGTCAGACCCACTGCTTCCCAAGAAAACAGTGCTTGAAAAAGAATTCCTCTGCATATGCTTCAATAGCTCCCTGCCTCCTCCATGTGATTCACAGGTTGGTGTTGGACACTCTCTTCAGACAGCGAAGGCAGAACCTGAGGTGCTTTTTGGTGTCTTAAACTCTTAATCTGCCAGCAGCTGAGCCCTTGCAGCAGCATCGTTGCTGTTACGGTGGAGCATCACCTTCTCTGCCACCGAAGGAGCCAAGCTGCATCCTTGTCCTGCAGCCCCATACGCCACTGGCCAACCCCAGAGCTGATGGAGCCAAGAGGCAGCTCACTTGACAGGCTTCTGTCCTTACATGTCTGCACCACACCACTGGCACACACAGGCCCCCACTCCTGCAAAAACAGCTCCCCCTCCTCCTCAAAAAAAAAATTCACTTGGCGGAGTTAAGCAGAGATTTCTTAAGGAGTACGTTTTTCATCTTCTTAATCGGTTGGAGGGATATCTTGAGTACTAATACTCCAACTTCTTCAAATACAAGACCTCATTTCACGTTGCCAAAGCCCTTGATTATATGCTGTGGCAGCAGAATGGCATCTACATGAAAGAACATTATAATCAATTTTGTCACGCTTCAATATGAGCAACATTTTTTAGAAACACGCAGTAAGCGTGCAGCGGTTTGCAGAACCTTATAGTAAACTATCACACCACAAGAAAGAAATCGATGTTAATTTAGGAGCCAAATTGCACTCGAGTCAGAAAGTTGAACTATATTGTTTTAATCTGACTTCTGAAATGTTAATAAAACTACCTGAAGGACATAAAATGACAAACATTACTTTCATAAGAGGCTTCTTTCCCCACCAGTGAGGAGAAAGACATTTTCTTCAAATCAACTACATTATTTCCCCACCCCACCAGTGGACGTGGTTTTAAATATATGATCAGTTTTTATTGAATTAGTCTAAGTTATTTTTCATTAAGTGTTACTATGACCTAGGACATCATATAACTCATACAAGTGATCTCAGTGGTCAGAATTCTTATTTACCTAATTTACAAACTGTTAAGTAAATAAAAATTTAGTCATATATATATAGTCAACATTAGGACTAAATATATATATTTTTGACCAAAAATAACAAAAAAACCCACAAGTAAGAAAACCCCAACTCTGATTACACTGTGGATGATCAAAAGCTCCATTTCATAGGATAGCAGAAAATTCTTCAAAGATCTTCATCTTACACAAAACACCCACCCTGTTCTTTTATTTGCACTAGTTTCACCTGAAATATTTTTCTAGTGGCTCCTCATCTGGTTGGCTGGACTCAAAGACAAGTTCTGCTATTATTGACTTCATCTCAGCTGTGCTAGCACCTAATCGCCTTTACCTAGAGCGGGTGGCTTTGTATGCTCATATATTTGACCCACCGATACAGAACTGAATTACATTTATTTCTCTGCTCTCAGCTCTGTATTATGTGCTGCAGGAAAGACATCCTCTCCATCATTCCTCCGAAGGCCTCTCTACATATTTTTAATTGAAAGAGCAGCTCAGATGTAGAAGTTATAACTACTAAACTAGAACATCTGTAACAACGCAGAGAATCCAATTTTTAGAATTAAGTTGATGTTTAACAATAATGGGAAAAGCAAGAGATGGTCTTGATGGACTAATACACACACCTGCACCCCCGTGCCGCTCCTGACCAGCCTGCCAACGTGTCCTTTCAGAAGTCAACCCACGGTCCCCCAACAGCACATCGCAGAGCACCATTATTCTCCCCACTGAAAACGTCAGCACATCTCTAACTTTGATATTTAGCTACAGTTTTCAGATGAAAAAAGCAAAGGGAGGACGCCATCCACTCCCCAGGTCTGTGACGGGTAGGACAAAACAACAGGGGACCAATCCTTGCGGCCTTCTTCCCAAAGAAACCAGAAGGTTTGTGGAAAATGGGGCAGCCTGTTGTCGTGATTTGGACACAGCTTGTGCCTGGCCAAGGCCTCCTCTTATGCTTGCAGACTCTGACCTGCCACGCGAGCCCGTGGCGTGCACCAGCATTACCCTCACCCACACGTCCGAGACCAAGAAGGCTTTAGCAGAGGAGTCACGTTCTGGAAAGCTCACCCTGCAATAATCCCCCCTGATGCATTAACAGAATCAAATATGAATGAGTAGTCAGACTTCCAGGAGCCCTCAGTGTGACTTAGAAACCGAAATCCCATTTTTGAATGGTAACCTGAGAATTCAGGAAAGCTAGTTTCACAGAAGCCAGTGTAACCACACTCTGGAGTGCTTTTAACTTTCCAGACTGTAATTTTGCTACTTCAGATGGGCATTGCAAAGTTCAATCTTCCAAGGCTCCGCACACACACACCTCTTGAAACAGTCAGTGGGAACTGTGGCTGTTCAGTATCTGCAAGTTGTTCTCCAGCGTTACGATACTGGGAAATACTTAATGATTAAAGAGAGACTGACCTATGTGATGCAGTTTTAAATGTGTGAATCTCAGCCAGATGGATAATATCAACCACTGCAACACCAAGATAAGGTCTTTCTGCTCCACGGTCAAATATGAACATATGACTTCATCTCATGTGGGTGAAGTTCTGTTTGAAGAGTTGATACGACCAAATTTACTTGATATAAGTGACACTGAAAGAAAAGCAGTAACTTCTCTTCCACAGTTTTGTTCTTTCAGAGAACTGGTTTTAGGTGATTTTAAAACTTTGTAATTGGATGGAAGTATCCTCATCAAGAGGAAACATTTGTGATTTTCATTTCAGGTCCTCTAAGGCTGTGAGATGCAGCATCCTTGACTGCAGTTGCTATTGTAAACTTCTGGTACAACAGACGAGAAGGCTGTTCCTTCTCAGGCTGACTAACAAACAAACAATATTGCAAAAACAAAGACTCACACAAAACATGTACAACTTAAATATATTGTCCATGTTGTTTTAAGAAAAAAAAAAAAAAAACAAAAACAAAAACAAAACAAAACAAAAAGGAAGTTGCACTCATGGATCAAAATACATTTATACAGACTCACTGGTTTCTCCAATAAAATGACTCTTGGTCTCCTAAAGCCAATGCTGACCATAACCCGCCATGTCCTGAATTTATTCAGGGATATAAATATGAAGCTGAACATCTGTGGCTATTAAAAATTGAAAGAATCAGGGTTATTTATTTGTGCTTAATCAGAAGCCCCCATACTCCCCACTCTTATATTAGAAGACAGTAAAATTGAAAATTTCTCCGAGTAATTTTATACCAAAGCAGAGGAGGACTGAGACCTTGGAAAATATTTAGGCCTTGTCTTTTTATTAAATTACACATTCACCTTGATTGAGGGAAATTTTCTTTGTTGAATCAAAAATAAAAAAACTTGCCAAGGAAATTTTTTTCACAGGTCAGCGACAGTTCACAGCAGGACACTTTCTGGGAAAACAAAGTCACAGCAACCTGTCCAGGTATTAGGAGCCCCAACAAACACTGAAGTCCTGTAATTTTTCCCCCACTAGGTGTAAGGTTACAGATATAATTAGGTTAGAGTGGCTTGTACAGTATGTCTGATTTCAAAGTAAAATCAGAGTATTATTCATAACATTATGCAAAGTGCCATAGCAACAGTAAGGCAGACTTCTAAGAAATGCTAATGAGGTAAGCTGTTCTGCAAAAACCCTAACCTGTCCAAGCAAAAACCAAACACGTTACTTAAAATTCATACAAGAAACTCACACATTCCTTCTATCAAAAAAAACCCCACAAAACCAAAACCCAACAAAAAACCACTCAAACTGAAAAAACAACCAATGAAACCCAAAACCAACCCACAGCATAAAATATCTTATCAAACCTCCACAGCAGGATGGGGGCACAAGGTCCATACAGCAGACTCCTTTTGTAAGCGGCTCGCTGCTCCCAGAGAACCCAATCCTACAGGAGGGACACTGCTCCAGCTAAAAACCAGCAGCAGAACTCCGGTGCTGCAGCCCGGGAGGGTGCACAGCAGCCCACGGCCCCTCTGCTCTGCAATTTAGCGGGACCACTGCAACCCAAGTGATGCAGCGCCTGCTCCAAACATACAGACCCCAAGTGAAGAGGCATGGGAAAACCTGGTGAAAGGAGGGGAAAAAAAAAACCCAAATCCACCTAAAAAAATTAAATGATTTACTGAAGAACATGAAACACATGCACAAAAAGGAAAGGGTAAAAGAGGCAGAATCATTCCAAACGCAATTATTTGACCAATTCATTGACCACGATTAATTGTTTTATATTTCAGGTTAAGACAAGAAATGAATAATGTAGCAAGTACTTGAATAAGCCAAATTGATACAAAGCCTGGCCTAACAAATTTCAAAGATTGGCCTAATAAATTTCAAAAATATATTCAAGAGCTGGTTTAAGCAAATGCAGAACTACAACATTTTTTCTGAGGCGTAGGGCAAGTGCCTAGCACAGACTTCATGAACCTTTTTCAGAAACAGAGCGCACCACGGGAGCCAGGGAATTACAAGCTAGTCCATTTATCTCCAAACCCCATAAAAATGCTGTTCAAGCAATCAAAGATGTGAAAGCACCTGGAAGATAACAAGACGAGCAATTGCCAGCAGGTTTGTTAAAAATAGATTGTGTCAGGTCACCAGCTCCTGCCCGTAGCAGGGAACGGCGGTGGATGCCCCAGCTTCGCCCCGGCAAGAGTTTGACGGCGTCTCCCGTGCTCAAGCTTGGCCAACAGCCCCCTTCACGTCAGCACACGTTGTCTGGAAGGCTGTGCTCATGGGTCTGCTGCCCCGTCTGCTCAGCTGGATCAGCATCAGCCCCAGGACTGATACTGCTGGGGGTCTTCATTAATACCGTTACCGGAGAGGAGAACCCTGAAACAACCTTGATAAATGGAAGAAGCGGCCTGAAAACTGGATGAAAGCAAGTGAGAATGAGTTCAACACCTAATATGCATCGGCTGGATGAAAATGGTGAGGAGGCGAGACAGCCATTCTGGACAGAGTGACCGGGGCTGCTGGGGATAAAACCCCACCAGAGCATCCTGTAGTCCCAGGGAGGGCAAGTGCCCTACCCAGGTACATGAACAGGCATCAGAAATAATCCAACACTTCACCTGGCATGCTGGCTCAAGTTTTAAGCACCTTATCTGAGAAAGCCCTTCCTAGCACCAGCTGACCTACAGAAGAGAAACATTTAGTCAAGTCCTTAGAAAACATGACCCAAGAATAACAACGAGATGAATCAGGGCTGGTGCACACAAGGAGGTAAACATGGGGAGCACAAGTCCACTGTCTCCAAAGAGATTGAAAAGCAAGACTGATCTGTTTGCCATTCCTCAGAGGACAGGTGAGGAATGGGGTTGTAATTCTGCAAGGAAGGTTCACATTATACACTGTGAAAAATGTTCAGCTGAGGGCTGTGATTAAGTAGAGCATGTTTCCCATGGAGCTGCCATCACTGGAGATGCCTTCCAAAGGGACTTGGCAAACATCCCTTGGCAACACTGATCCAGGGGCACGACTTCCAAGGTTAATACAGTTTTTACAGGTTAGCATACAGCTTATTCACTTCCAATTTCCTTTTTCAATATTTTCAAGATTTAATGGAAAATATCTGTACAAAGAGATGCTGTTGCAAGCAGGCACGGCTCAATAGCTAGAATACTGTGAGTTATCTTTATATTATTTGTATTTACTGTCTATAAAATTTGGCAGACTAGCTTTCTCTTCCGTAGACCGCAGCACACCGGGGGCAGGAGAACTGCTGCAGGTTGAGCCCAGGCTGCACTAGGCATCATTTCCTTCAAAGCAACTTGTGCCAAGGAAACTGCTTGGGAGTCCTGGCTCAGAAACGAAGCCCTGTCCTCCTTCCTGCACTGCCAGGAGGACCCCAAGGCAGCCAAACCAACAGACCCAACAGGACCAGACCACACCAGTGCTGCCCAGTGCCAGCTGGGCTTCCTCAGCCCAGGAACTGTAATTTTCACCTCCCTGGTAAGCACCGATGACTCTGGCCTTCAATTTGCAGCATGATGCGTTTCATAAAGGCTGAAATTAAATTACTGTCTTTTAATTTCAACTGAATGACATTTTCCCCTCTCCAAAGCCACTGGATCTTAATTCAGGCAAGTTCGCAAGACCCAGCTCTAAAGAGCTGTTCAAGATACAATTACAGAAAACCAGACCCTTGGTGTGTATTATCTGCAAAAGAGTCCACATTTGCTATTTATTTAGGTAGCCGACAATTTTACATGAATTCAAATAAGTGCCAGTTGCCTGGTGCACACATCCCATTCTTCGTCTCGGCACGGCCTCAACACTTCTGGAGACTCTCGCATTCAGCAGCCGCCTTTAAGTACAGCACTAAGAAACCAGAAGAGTCAGTGAAGCTGCAGCACCACGTGGATAGTTTCAGATGACATATTAAAGTCTTGCTAATCCAGACACTGGTTCCTTCAAAGTGGGGTTCAATATTATCATCTATAAATCAGTATTTGCTTTATAAAACGTAATGGAAAATGCTAATAAGATTTACTTGCGAAATGAAATTGGATTATATCTTATCTATTTTAACTTGATTTGGTACAGTGTTCCTTCATAAGCCAGCAGCTTCAATTTCTTTTTTCTTTTTTTTTTTTTTTTTTTTCCCCTCCACATCATCTCTCAGAATTCAGGCAGACAAATGCACCATAGATTCTCAAGCCACCATTTTTAAAAGGAAAATTATGGAGGACGGACATAAATTAAGTAGAAAATGTAGATTATGCAATATGAAGCAGTATAAAGAAAAAACCCCTGTAAAGTCATTAGAGTTATAATATATGTGCTGTAAGGCAGATAGCAAGCTGGTTGTTTATGTATGGTTGGAAGCTGCCCAGCCAAGAAACTTGAAATTCGGAAAGTAATTTAAACCTGGTAATTTTCTTGTACATGCTTGGATGACTGAACAACCGCTATATGCGATGAATATCCATATTCAAAATTAAGCTTATATCCACCGTAACCGCTCAGGGCTCATTGATACATTCTATTAACTGGGCACAATAAAACCTTGATTTATTCTACAGTTATCAGGTCTGCAGTAGAGAACGTTCCTTTTAATAACAGTGAAACGGTATTAAAAACTGTCAGCAGCAGCAGTTAGGCGATCCCAGTCATGCAGATGCGGTGCCGTGCCGTCACCATTCCGTGTGCTGGGGACAGTGCAAGACACAGTGGAGGGACACGGGGACGACACGGCGCCGAGATGAAGTGATGCTTCTGCAGCCCACGACCTCCCGCACCCCATCAGAGCGCGGGGGTGCGAAGGGAGGAGCTGCAGCACAAGCCACGCTCGCTACTTCCAGGAGTATTTCCTATCGTAAGCACTACGGGCGGGACGAAGGGGCAGGATCCCTGCAAGGCTGGGGGAGGAGGGTTTGGTGTGCTGGTCGCTACTCCGGTGACGCTCGCCGAGGAACCACGGGGCGAATCAGTGGAATTAAAGACACGGTGGGGTGACCCGATGGGTGGGCACAACACCCCTGCACCAGAAGCACAACCGCAAAACAAGGACGGGCAGGGCAGGCGAGGAGCAGCGGAGGCTGCGGAGCCGGTGCTGAGCTGGTGCTGAGCCCACATGGCACGGTGCTGGGAGGGTGATTAAACCAGTTGGCAAAACCAGAGGAAAATAAAGGAATGGGATTGGTTTTGGGGGGAGTGGAGGGAGGAAGCCTTGCTCCTTATTAGCTTGTCAGACGAATGAACAGATATCTTAAAAGAAGAAACAGGATTGAACAACATTTGACAAAACGAACTGCCCAACCCATGGTAAAAAAAGGGCCTGAAGGCTTCATCTCCTCTTTTACATTTCTTTAAGATCTTTTCAGATTGAAATTTGAACAATAAATTTGATACAAATTTATTGTAAATAGGGACTAGTAGACAAACCCCAGCTCTCCTAAATGTAATGCTTAGCTTTTACTGATGGAAGGCTGCCCTGCCAGGCCAGCTCAGACAGCAAAAGGACATCGTTCTGCTGGTCCGATGGCACGCACGCCGGCCCTTTTTGACCAGGGCTGCCCATGCCGAGGTGCTGGGGTGCGAAGTTCAGCCCAGCACGTCCCCCCCACGGGGGAACGACGCGTCCCCAGGGCTGACCACGGCAGGACGAGCTCTGGCAGCATCGCCCGGCTCCGGCACGACCCTCTCCTGAACGCAGCGAGCCGTTTTTCTGCCTGGTCGGAACGGATGAGCAGCAGCAGCAGGAGCAGATGTTCGGAGTGCTTTTGCATTGTGCTTAACTGGCTAGGGGACAATGTACACGTCCAAACAGAAGTGCATTAGCAATTAGCTGACAACAACAAATCCTTCATGTATACAAACTGCTCCATGCTGTAGCCAGATCCTAGCTTTACATTGCTTCACTTTTATTTTTGTCCCCTCCATTTTCTTCCTTTAGTTGTAAGAAAAATTTAAAAAAATCAACAACTTTGCATGTCCCCAGCACAGACTTAGAAGTTTGCCTGAATACGACGCCATGCCACGTGCATCCACACTACAAATAAAGATGCTTCCGGCTCAGCTCAAGTAGCTGAATCAGGACAAAGATCAGCTTGGACACTTTATTCAAGTATTTACTGAGCTTCTTGGTTGATTTAGCAGTCAGTAACGTGTTTCTTACTGCAGATAGAGCTACCCTTACGCTGTGTGCTGCAGTCAAACCTGAGCACCCCTCACCTGTGGTATGCCCCAAAGAGGAGCACAACCCTTTGAGCCTGCACATCCTTCAACACGGACACAAATTTCTCCCATTACCCCTTTGGCTTGGTGTCCAGGGGGAGCAAATCCCACCCCACCTGCAGCCCAGCCTCTGACGCTGGTCACACTGGAGTCCTTGCTCCTGCTCCGGTTGCTGCAGAGACACCTTTGCTCACCACGCAGACCCGGCTGGTGGACGGGCCAAGGGCTGGTGCAGGAACAACTCGCCCTCTTGCCCACAAACACTTCTGACAGACTCAAAACTCACGTTAAGAAAATGGTGAACTGGGGTCAGAAATAGTTCCGGCTTTGACAGGAACCGGGGTGCAAGGCACACACCAACTGGCACATCAGCTGCACGCTGCATTTAAACTTGAGTTTTAGCTTTGACCAAAGCTGATGTTTTTATCCAGACTAGGACTCATATGTACCTCTAGAACCTGGCTCAGAAGACAAGAGAGGTTCCATGAGTTTACCACCTCCTCTGTGCTCTTTTTTTATTAAAAAATAATAATAATAAAAAAAAAACAACAAAAACAAAACCCAAAACCAAAACCAGCAAAACCACAACAAACACTTAAACAACTACTAACCCTTTCCATGAGCACTTAGAAAGGTGCCAAGAGAGCTAGTTTCACTCATATTAAAATCCCCATGATATGAAATAACATAGATACAATATTTGTTTTGCTAAAACTAGACTGTGCTCACCATTCCTTCTAGTCCCTATTGCCAGTTACTTATCTAACAACACAAACCACCTTGGAGAGCAGCTTGTGCAAAAGGTGCCACCCCAAACCCCCCAGGGCACACCTATGCAAAGATCTGCACAACTTCTCCTATTGACAATCTCCTTGTAGCAACATACTGCACAAAAAATAACAGCTACTTGTTAGAACTGTACAATCATTTAAGTTGGAAAAGACCCTGAAGATCACCGAGTCCGACCGTTAACCCAGCACAGCCAAGGCCACCACTCAACCACTTCCCTCAGCGCCACGTCTACGCGGCTTCTAACTCCCTCCAGGGCTGGTGACTCCACCACTCCCCTGGGCAGGCTGTGCCGGTGCTCGGCAACCCTTTGGGGGAAGAAATTTTCCCTAATATCCAACTTCCACCTCCCACGGCACAACTTGAGGCCATTTCCTTTTGTCCCGTCACTCGTAACCCGGGAGAAGAGACCGACCCCCCCCTCGCTCCAACCTCCTTTCAGGGGGCTGTAGGGAGCCATCAGGTCCCCCCCGATCCTCCTTCTCTCCAGGCTGAACCCCCCCAGTTCCCTCAGCCGCTCCCCACAGGGCTTGTGCTCCAGACCCTTCCCCAGCTCCGTTTCTGTTCTCTGGACATGCTCCGGCACCTCCAGGTCTTTCCTGGAGCGAGGGGCCCAAACCTGAACCCAGTATTGGAGGTTCAGTGTCACCGGTGCCGAGTGCCGGGGGACGATCCCTGCCCTGGTCCTGCTGGCCACACTAGTGCTGATACAGGCCAGGACGCTTGTTCCATAGGACACCATCCATTGTGGTTTTTCCTCCCACATAGTCTATAGTTTAGAGCACTGCCTGCCTTGGGGAATTCATCAAAGCTGATGTAGGTGGAAATATGTCAATGAGGACAAAGAAGGAGCGAGAACAGCAGTGGACTTGGCACGAGCCTCCTCGAGCTGCTCTGCAGTTGAAGTCTGCCCTTGTGACTTGTAAAGCCAGGACGGGTGGGCACAGCACAACACGCTAGAGCCTCTGAGCAGAAGCCTCAGGACAGCAGCCAGTGTCACCAGCAGTACAGAAAGCTGGCCGGGAGAGCCAGTTGTGTGACTGAGCTATTCTAGAAGCGTTAGTGCATCGACCCACCACGTTCCGGGACAGCACGACCTGCCAGTACCCTGGTGTCATGTAAACGACGAGAGTCTAGTCAGCTTTTGAGTGTGGGAACATCCCATAAATTTCTGGGCAGCACAGCTAACCCCATTAGCAACCTACCTCCCCCCACCCCGCTCCCACCTCCTGCTCCACAGCAGCTGGGGGACAAGGGGCTTTGCTACCTAATGTGTACTGACAGGGACAAGATCTGCGGAGAGAGGCACAAAGCTGAGATCTCGAAAAATCTTGGCCAGTAAAGATGCCACAGCAATTTTCAGACCAGAAACTGTTACAAATTACAAGCAGAGTAATTGCACTTAACCTAAGAAAATTCATAGTTAGAATGAATGAGAGTAATTATCTGTTTTCTTTCCTTTTTTTTTTTTTTTTTTTTTTGACATGCTGGAGGGAAAAAGAACACTGCTCTGAATATTTCATGTCATACCAAGTGCTAAACCAAATTCAGTCCCAAGTCAGAAGCATTTCCTCAGTGTGCAAATCCCAGGTGATCAGACCTGAGAGGCTGCAGGGACAGGGACCAGGCTACCCGGCACTACGACAAAACTGTGCAGCAAAGTTCTTGCCTTCACAGTTGGGCTACCGCACAAAACAACTTGCTGTCTCTACTGGGATTACCTCAAATTTCCACAGAGATCAAATCACCAAACCATTTCAAAAAATTTCTTGTTTCCTTGTTATCTCACAACCATAACAAGTTAAATCAGAAACGCAACCACAGCAGTCCTCAGAAGTTACTCAGATAATTACTGAAAAAGTTCCTCCAGAACCTGAGTCACACAGCAGCCCAGCGAGAGCACTGCTATAAAGCTTGCGCCAGCACGCCAGCACTACTGTCCCCCAGCAGACAAAAGGAGCATTTCAACCTTCATCTCATTTTACCTTCCTTTGGTGAGACTAACTCACACATCAAACAGCACAGGTCACTTTGCTACTGTAGTACAATACCCAAACACACCACAACTTCACCACAAGCAACAGTTCACTGCATTAGACTTTTCTTCTCAGCCGTGTCCCTCTTCTCCATTGGATTTAGTGATTAAAAAACAATGTGACTTACAGTTTACTGTGACTTTTACTTTTTTCACATCTGGGACTGAGACATCATTTTCCGCACTGCATTCATACTCCCCAGCCTGGTCTCTTGTAATTCCGTAGATGTCCAGGTACTGCCCGCTCTCAAAGGGTTTTGCTGAAATGAAATAATCAGAGAAAGAAATCACTGGAAGCTGAGCACAAAACACTTGAAACTTCACCAACATCTGAGCAGCAGCTGGAGAATTTTGCTGGGTGCTGCAGGTAACACACACCCAAGAGGACCCAGGCAGCTCCTGCAGCTTTTGCTTGGAAGTCCCAGCTTTGAGCTGGGCTGCAAACCCTCCCCGAGCAACTGGGGTTGGACAAGGGTCCTCTCCTGACCCTGCCCCATAGCCAAGCTCGGCAGCCTCCAGATCCACAAGAGCAATTTGCTAACACCGCTCCATACCTCATGGGCTTCAGGGAATACAGACTGGTTTGGGGGGAAAGGGACCTCAAAGCCCCCCCAGTGCCCCCCCTGCCCCGGGCAGGGCCCCCTTCCCCCAGCCCAGGGGGCTCCCAGCCCCGTCCAACCTGGCCTTGAACCCTTCCAGGGAGGGGGCACCCACAGCTGCTCTGGGCACCCTGTTCTACAGCCTCACCGCCTGTAAGGCTGGGTCCTCAGCCAAAACCTTGCTTTAAGAGTTCCAGCATCGTTAGGGCTTATGGTTTGCACCTGGGAGGACACCTGGGACCAATTGGAAGGGCGAGCTCCAGAGCCCAGCCCTGGAGCAGCTGGTCCACCCCCACTGCTGGTGGCCCCCCGCCGCAGCTTCCCATCACAGGTGCCCTCACTTTTTAATCACTGTTTGATCCTGTTGCTCTGCATCGACCGTCTAGACACGAAGGGTGGTGAACCTCCTCAGCTGGGGGCCCCCTGCACCCCCAGAGTCTCCTGGAGGGAACCAGTGAACAATCACCTCTCGTGGGTGGCTGTGGGTGCAAAATGGGTGGGTCGCCCCACATCCTCCCTCTAGGGAAAAAGCCCTTTCAGGCTTGCTCACCACACCACTCCTCAGTGCTTATGCGTCCTGCCCTAATGAACATTTCATCTTATTAATTACAAATTAACTAATAGCTCTCCTCTCCCAAAGGATCAAAACCCAAGGAATAAGATCCTGGGTGTTTGCCTTCTTACACAGAAACCAGGACAGTCAGAGCGAGCACTGCTACAAACAGGCAGAGGTCTGTCTGATGCAAACCAAAATGAAGACCAAACTGAAATATTTGTGTATGTATTGTAACTGAGGCCATTAATTGTTCTAGTGAGCAAGAATAATTATACGATTCAAAAGCTAATTTATCTCCACTTGACATGGAGTCACAGCACACAGAAATGTTTGTAGTTTTCCAGACCCCAGCACCTCCCAGCTTTTCCCTACTGTGGTTCCCGCCTTGCAGTGAGCACTCTGATATCCTACAGAGGAAAACTGCTGCCTGGTTCAAAGTTCATCCCTCTACGTCTTTCGAGCAGTGTGCTCTAGGTGGGGAGCAAATTAATTGTTTTAGATTCCTCACACGGCATTCATCAAATAATAAAGCAAAAAATGTTAAATACAAGTTTTATCTTAAAACAATATGTCACAGCAGTCATGACTACAGACACTGGAAATTATAGGCCTAAAGGTTAAAAAGACTCGCTGAAAGTGTTTTTCCCAGATAGACAAGCTTTTAATTGACTGTTAATAACTTTGCAACTTATGGAGCGATGGCAAAAATCTGAACTGGGTAGTGAGAGCTAAGTAGAAGTATTATGTTCATGTCCATCACGGCAGTGAATTTCATTTGCTTATCTGTTCATGGATTAATGTTTTAAAGGGTGCGAGGTTCAAAACATCAATTATAACAGTGCATCTCTTAGCAAGATAACACTCATTAATAAGCAGAATATACCATGCCTGTCACGAGAAAGAGCCCAAGTAAGCACTGGTTATGTGAAGCAGAAAGATAAGGCAGAAATTGGAAAATTACTGTGAATTGAAGTGAACATTCATAAACTGCAATGAAATAATTTGTGGTATACAAGAAATTGCATGAGAATGATTTTTTTTCTCTTCCATGTTGTTTGTAGGAATAAATTACAAAAAAAACCCCTTCCACGAAGAAACCTGCTGTTACTGTTCACATCGTGACCCTCGTCCTGCTTCACTTTGCCCAAGTTGAATCAATTTCTAGGAAAATTTTATTTACTATTGCTGTGAACAGCAGTGAAGGATGCAAAGCTCCTGCCTGCACAGGAGTGTCTGCTCAGGCTGAGGAGAGACCTTCCGACAAGACTTCTGCTTTGTTTCTAACACCAAAAAAAAAAAAAAAAATCTAAAATGCAGAATTCTCCTGTGTGTTGGGCTTAAATTTAGTATTGGATTATGAGATTGTAATGCTCTTCAATGTCAGTGCCTTCCTGGATATATGGCATACACCAAAATACTGTATAGTGAATTCTGAGAATAATTCATGACGCATCCTATCCCAATTCCCACCATCAGTTTGGGAAAAAAAGAAGAAAAGAAATAATCTCCAAGTGCCTGGAATTCCATAACAATAGTTATTTTTAGGATTGGAGTCAAGCTGAGAACAAACATCCTCTGCTTTAAACGTTTGTTTTAACGTGAAGACAACACATCAGGCCACAGCCTAGCTTCTTGCCCCCCGCCCCGTTTTCTCTCTCGTATCAGCCCCTGGGGCGTCGCTGCGCCCCGGGCACCGGCTTTGCCGCCCGGATGGGGTAATGTCCACCCGCGGCCGGGGTGGCTGCGGCCTGGCAGAAGCGGCAGGTTGAGGGATCGGGCACAATTCTGCTGCGGCATAAGCAACGCCAGCTCCCGGGCCTGGCGGGGAGGCAGCCGTCGGGCTGGAAAATACTGGCAGGAGCGGGCCCGGCAGGGAAAGCAAACGCGGGTGCCGACAGCAGCCAGCCCCGGGTGCTGCCGCCGGCTCGGGCTCTGCGCACCGGCTGGCTGCAGGGGTGGAAACTTGCTGGGACTCCCCCCAGTAATTGTATTTATACGGCTCCTATGCGGAGCTATTAACCTGATTTGCGCTGCAAGCCGTGCATGCGTTTTTATAGGGCTGTAGACCCCATGTATCTTATGCAACTCACATACGCATTTGAAAATATTAAAATTAAGTCATCTTTAAGCCCTCCGGTCCCCAGAAATTTTGCATCCAGCTCACATAAGAAAGCTTTTAGTAAATATTAGAGATAAATATTTTTCTTAGGGAATACATAGATACCACGCTTCATCTTTCCTACTTGTCTGCACAGTATTTCATCTTCTTCAGCTTGTTTTTAGTTCTAGAGATTTCCCATGGCTGTGTGGGAGAACTTAAATCGTGTTATGTGAAAGATATATGCATAAGTATATGTAAGCATATTTATGTTACGTTGCATGCACATCCAGCTCAGAAAAGGATATTCATAAGCAGCAGGGAGAATAAATTGCGTATGAAGACATTGGTGAATGAAGACAAGTTTCAGGAGGCAACTCAGTTTTCTCACTGTTTTTTTCCATGATGTCTCACAGCCCGGGGTAACCGCACCTTGCTCTGCCCTTCTGCAGGCCACGTGTGTTTTATGGACCTACCACGGTAGCAGGAACGTGTCTGGCTGGCTTTCCTGGATGTAGAGCCAGAAGACTTATCAGACTTGGTATCCAAGAAAAAGAAATCTGGGAGGTTCATCAGCCCCAGTCCATCAGCCTGAGGTTGTGTCAGCCAAGATCTTTGATCAAAGACGGGGAAAAAACTGTTAGTTGAAGTAAAAGATATATAAACATGAGAGTGCTTCATGTTCTAGGCCATTCCTGATGGGCTCTTCAGAAGATCTCTTAACTAGGTTTACTGATACACATAATGTGTAAGTAATCTGCTCTGGCTATCCGAGGTGGTAAGACCAGGTTCACTAGCCAGGAAAGGAAACACCTGTGAAACTAAACTTGAATGACTGTTTTCTCCTACAGCCATGTGATATGATGCCTGATAAACCATCACACTTGTTATTCCTCAGGAGAGTACACAATTAAAACTGTGGATTCTTACCATGCATATGGTATCTGGCATCAGGTGTAGCACACGTACGCATTGCCATATGGACCAGTTCTCAAAAGGCTTGGATGGATGAGTTTTGCAAGGGTAGCATTTTCCTATCCTGGTGTTAAAAATAAGTCAGTAAGAAGGAAAATCTGGTGCAAGTCCAGGGTAGCACTGAAAATCTCTGAGGAATTCATCTGAGTTAAGGGGGGGATTTTTTTTTTTTCTTTATTCACTAAGATATTAAAAAAGTAAAATATAGCCCCAGTTTATGAACTGCAAATCCTGTTCAGTGCTCAGGACTGGCTTTTATGACCCAATCTTTGAGACACCTTATCCTCCAGCAGAGAGTGAAGACCCTCAAAGGCCTGGGAGAGTGGGGAGCACGAGGCTGAGCTGGTGCCAGTCCTGGCTCATCGCAGACTCAGGGCATTTTGATGGTGCCTGAGAGGCTGCGCCGAGCCTGGTGACCTGTCTCCCGACAGAGAGGAGGCACGGAGGTCCCAGCCCATCCTCACATATACTGCCTCAATGATGGGAACAGGGCTCGGTGTGAGAGAACAGAAGGTAGTCTCCAATGATGATGTCATCACGATGTCATCTGATTATCACCAGATGCTTTAAGTCGTCTGTAAGGTCCTTCTTGATCTCAGGGGCTGGGTGGAGATACAGGACCAAGGGCACGAGGAGGCACCTTTCCTTCCTGGAGATGAGTTGCTGTGGGATGCCGAGAACAATGTGAAGTCTGAACAATTGGATTCATGCAGAAAAATGATCTGAAGACATTTCTACTGGGTTTAAAGTTACACCAAATGCTGTAATTGGATAGTCTTCTCCAAGGAACTGCAGGAAATCTGAACAGCTCGCTGTCTATTAGGAGAACGGCCCTATCATATTAGGGACCATTTAAACACTGGTCGCTGAAGGCCATTTAGCTTTAGAGAAGCCATGCTCCACGTTTGAAAAGAAAAATCAGATAAAATGCAAAGAAAAAAGATACCCAAACCTGACAGATAAATTGAAGGCTGGAGGAGATCTCCCAGCTGACGACAGGAAACAAGAAAAGCAAGTAGAGCAATTTTGTGAGAAAGGCACACTGATAAAAGAAAAGAGATGTGAACATAGATTGACAAAGCTGAGGTGGTTTCAGAGGTGCAGACAAATAGGGTTACATCTATATGTGAAATGTATAGGTGTGGAGAGAAGCGTTTGGAGAGCTGGCTGTGTGCACGCTCACAGTGTGGGCAACGCAGGTCTCAGCCAGTTATCAAGAGACGCTGTGTGCGGAGGGTAGAGGTAGGTCCTACAGGAGAAGTCATCACAGTTAGTCTTCTTCATTCTCTAAAGTTTGGTCCAGTTCTGTCTCTGCACAGAACCGCTGCCGGGCTGCGCCGCGTGTCTGAGATTTACGGAGTTCCGATGTTTTGGAGCATTTACGAATTTTCTCTTTTCAGACTTCGTGCCAGGGAACACGTGGTCAGCTCATACTCCAGAATATGGGCCGACTGGTCTGCTTTAGCAGCCGAGTATTAACATAAAGGAGGGCGAGCTCCATTTTAATACTTGAGGAGAAGATAAGGTCAACCAGATGTTACTTTGGAAGAAAAAAACCCACTTGTGGCGGTCGGTTTGTTAGATGTCTGCATGTTATGTCTCCTGGATATTTAGTTCTATCTGTATCAGACTGCACGGTGATTTTTGTGGATCTGTTAAAAACTCTGTGCTGCCTGCAGAAGGCAGAGGTATAAGTGCAGTCTGCTGCAAATGCCATCTTTTTTTTTCACTGGAAGACCACAACCTATAGCAGGAAAGCTCATCTCTGCACCATGACATGCAAAGCACCCTTTGGCAGGAGAGGGGTTTGCAAGAGACCCTCTTACACAGAGGCCGTCAGGTCTTCCGTGGCAAATAGCTAAACATGAACATCTTCAGTCTGAAAACAGCCTAAAAAACCTTTCTCTGCAAAACAAAAAAACATTATAACCATGTAGGGAAGAACAGGGCAATGACTGTTTTAATAAGAAAACTACATGATTAAATCTCACTTGAGCTTATTTATAATTCATAGCGCTTCATGTGGGGATTTGCCTCTTGGGAAGGGGCTAATTGTTCCCAATAAAGCCCCACGCCTCCGGTGGCTTTCGGAAGAGGCTTGGTCCGTCCGTCGGTCAGCCGGAGGGTGCGGGAGCCCCGGGGCTGGGGGCAGGAGGAGCCCGGACGGTCCCACCCCGGCGTTTGCCTGGGGCAAAAGGGCCACGGTCAGAGCTTTTCTGATGCCTGGTGGCTTGCTAGCAATCCTTCCTCCTGTTGCTATATCAAAGTGATGCACTGAAAACAATAGCCTATTATTTATCTGCCGTTTATCTCTTTAGCTCAAATGCATTTGCTGATCCCTCCTGTTCTATACGACTCTACGCTGTTTGTTGGAACTGGAGGCATTACTAGAGTTAAATGAAATATTAATGACTATTTTTTCATATTTACTGTATAGCTACACCATTTTTTGGTAAAATGCGCATCTTTAAAAAGAATTCTGAATACATTAAAGGTATGGTTCATTCATAAAAAAGCCCAGAAGAAATGATTCGGGGAAATAAACCGGGAGGTACCGCAGGTATGGTGGGGATGAATGTGGCATCTGCCGTTCGCGCGCCGTCACCTCCCTGGAGCGTCTGTCTTCACCAGCCTGCCCATCCGGGGGTTTCTGCCCCCCCGCCGCCCCCCCAGAGGGGACACCCTTGTCACAAAGCGCTCCGGCCACCGCCTCCGTACCAACACCCACCACCACAGTGGGGCAAGAGAGAAACAATAGTAACAAGATCATAAAAATAAAGAATAATTAAAAACAAACACAAAAAAAATCTCGCTGGATCTTTGAGATCATCTTACTTTTCTCTAAAAAAATCGTGCAAGCTCCAAAATTGGCACGCTCACTTCAAAAGGCCAGTATCTCCCAAAACAGCCATGAGGGACACTACACCAAAGGAAAGGGGAAGAGGGTGAAATCTACAGTTGCTTGGTTTGGTTTTGAACATTAAAGATTTTGTTTCACTGAAATATCTTCTATGACTCATAAATTGCTCACTCAAAAGTGCAGTATTTCTCAAATAAAAATGAACTAATATCTCAGGGAATAAACTAAGCATGTATTAAAATTCTAATTTTCACAGCATTTTATGAGTTATTAATGAGTTCCTCTACTTTTATTGAAAAGCAAGAAATACTTTCCATTTGTCATAAAATCATCAAAAAAATCATATGTATTTCTGTGCAATGCTTTTGTACAGTTTTAGTTTGAACCTCTGTATTTCACTAAGATTGTAATCTTACTATCATTTCTCAGTTCCTTCACAAAGACCCAATTATTTGACCATCTTAGTTTGAATATTCTTCTCCTGACAACTGTATTTTAACAAGAATTTTTTTTTTTTTTTTCAGCCTGTTTAAAGATTTTACGAAGACATGAATATTTCCAGGAATACCTTTAATTGTTCCTGAAGGGATGCTCAAACTTCTGGAACGGTCCTGATAAAAACTACATTTTTCTGAGAAGACTTCCTCAGAAACCCCCTGACCACAGACAGTATAATGTCACTTGACTCCAGAGCAATGGATCATGGTACAGAATGTCACTTAATTGGATCCTAATACTAAATCTCCCAAGAATGGTACTTACAAGTATCATTGGGAAAAAAAAAAAAAAAAAAAAGGTCAAAAGTCCCATAACCTGAAACCAGAAGACACTGTATTTTGCATGGGGGAGGTGTGATTATAGAAGTTCCTTATTTTTTATTTATCCAAAGACAAAGGAAAGAATTACAACAAGCAGTTTATATTGGGTAGTACTAGTATATGCACTGCTGTCATTAAACAGTCAAGGAATCCCCTCGTTTACTCCACTCAGGGCTCCACACCATTCCCCCTTGAGTTCTTGGGAAGCTGCCAGCTGTGCGTTTGGTACCAGGGGACCAGTGATTTAAGGACACGCGATGCCTTTGCCAACGGAAAAACTCCCCTTCAGGGTCACGAGCCAGGCCATTAATTCCACATGAAACACTGATCACAAAACTTCCAGTCCCCAAACGGTTGTAGGACGGACCAACCCATCTACGCAATCACCACACGCTCATCGGTCTGATGTTTCGCTGTTCTATGTACGTACGTTTTTCTTGCACAAGGGCTGATGAAAGCCCCCGAGCCCCCGCTCCGAGCCGTCCCGTGCCCCGAGGGGATGCAGGCTGTGGGTGTTTCCCAGGGAGGTCGTGCTCATCCACGGGCAGGAGCTGCTCCTTGCTGCACGTCTGCAGCTGAGGAAGCGCCGGGGTGGGAGGCCAGCCACGCAGGTTGAAGCGTTTAGGATGTGCAACCACCCGATGAGGGGCGGGTGGCAGCGGCTCATCCTCTGCTGGATGAACAGCAGGAATTTCTGCAAACGCACGGGTCGCTCAGGCGGCCAGCCCCAGAGCTGGGGCGAGCCGGGGGGCCAGAGTCCTGGGGCTGCGCCTTCACACCTAAGAGAGAAGCATCGCAGGCCACCAGCCTGGAAGATTTCCTGACTCCTGAAGGTCCCAGCCAGAGCTGGTGACTGGGAGAAGCGGGCATCCCCGTTCAATAAAAAAAATGCAAAGCAACAGGCTTGTGTGTAAGGACTGCAACACGGAGCTGTAAACCCAGAGCTGAGCTGCCTCCTCCAAATGGCACAGAACGAGTTTACATCAGGGCAGGAAAAGAAGCGTTCTCCATAAACCCAGTCTAGGAGCAGGATGTGAAAGCTTTGGAAAGCCGCAAGGCAGATGAGCCCTAAATTAACATTATTTTTGTCAGTGCGATATGCTGGCATTGAAGGCACTGCTTCTGAAACCGGCTGGTGCCAACTGTAAATCTGCAGGTTCCTCTGGTGGCCCAGGACAGCCGAGAGCACATCCCTGTCCCTCCCTGCTCCCGAAGCCGGGACAGACAACGCTGGGAGATGCCAGGGGCTAAGAGGAGCGGTGGAGGGGCAGGCAGCTCTGTGCAGGACTCTCCTGTTTCTCTTCTCTCCTCTCCTCCACCACACCCCTAAACCCCCCCTGATCACGGCCAGTCTTAGCCCATCACTGCTGATCGTCCTTGCCCCGGTCTGTTGCTGAAGGCTTCCTGGCTCATCTCCAAACACTCCCAACTCGGTTGCAAGGAGCAGATGCTTCAGCTCAGTCCGGGAATGCCTCACCCGAGCGAGGAATGAAGCTGCTGCCTGCAAGATGAGTAATGATGGCATAAGGGAGGCATATCACTGTCATTGCCGATCAGGTTAAATCACTGAATTATTTTACATTCTGCTTCTTAGACACCTAAGGGGGACTTTCTTCGCTTTTGGTCTAATGCAGCAGTAAATCCACCTCCGTTTAGGAAAGGTGGCTGCGTGCCATTGCCACTCAGGATGCCACGTCTGGAGTGGGGCAGGATCCCACTCCACCCTGCAGCCTGTGAGCACATCACCGGCTCCGGTCCCCAAGGTTCATCTCCTGGAGGACATCACCTCGACGAAGAGGTAGCTCTACGTGAGAAAGCCCTTCATCACCTTTAGGACTCTTCCCAAGCAGCCGGGGAAGTGAGGTGGCATCGCGGGGAGGGGGAGACACCGGAACGGTGACTCCGGGCGTTGCAGACCCAAACCCAGGAGCCAGGAAACAATAATCACCAATTTTAAGTTATCCAGGATGAAGCATCTCAGGTGGAAGAGGTCTTTTTGGACGGCAGTATTTCCAGGCTGCTTGAAGTCCCTGCTAATTGGGCCTTGAATTATGAAGTTGGGAAAATGTACTTTGATGGCAAGATCCTTCACACAACTCGATTAGTGCTGGGAGCAGCTTCACTGTGCAAAAGCAGCAGCCGAGCGGGGTGTGGATGAGAGCAGCTTCTCATAGATCAAAAATCAAATAATGCACAGTTACAGATATATTAGAGGGAAACAGTGGTGTGATAACTCTCGCCAGCAGTGATATTTGATATATTTTTAGAATCCAGTAGGACAAAAGACACAAGCAATAAAAGTTTGTTTCTAAAACTTTCCGTTTTGAAAACACGTTCAAGCAAGAGGCAGAGCATTTTAAAAGACGAGCTCACACTCTGTACACACAGAAAGCCCTGGAAATCTGATAATAATTCATGTCAGTTAAGTATTTTCAGCCTGAAAATCCAGGTTCAGAGTACTTGCACTTGAACAAAATACTTCTTATTTCTGTCACGTGTGGATAGCATCTGAAAAACGGTGGCTCTCTAGCTGAAGTGCAAGTGGAACAAAATATTTGACATTATCTGTGCTCATATCAAGCTTTGTTTGTTTCTTAGGATTTAGCTAGAAGTTTTTGAAAAAGCCTCTTTGCTTCTCCCTCCCCGGTATCAGCTTCAGGAGCTGCACTCTGCCTGCTCAGGGACCAGCATTGCCTTTTGTCCTGTAATTGAATTGAATCGGCCCTTCCACCCGTTCCCCCCAGTCAGCCCCATCATCTGCGTGCTCTGAAGATGTATTACACTAATATATCGCCGGAACGACATTGCTATGATGATACATTAATGCAATACATCTTCACGGCTTTAGGGCTGTCCAGAAACAACAGGACGGGCGTTAGATTCAGTTCAGTCGTATCACACTCACGCACACGTGCCCCGGTGGCAAACGGAATGTGCTAGAGGGGGAGAGGAGTCCTCATGCGAGTATGTTCAAATCTAAATTCAGGCCAATTTCTGGATCAGTGTCTTTCCTCGGTGGTAGTGAAAAATCTGTTATTTTGCATGTGCTATGCAGTTCTTACAGGGTTTTCTGGGTTATTTCGGAAATGCTTCAGTGTCACCATTTTCTGGAAACAGCAGTAAATGAACAACAAGAGATTTGCCTTTCACTCGACATGGAAAAATCTGTCTTCCTTCAGCTAAATCCATAATTCCTGAAAATCTGCTCTCCCAAACGCATGCATCCAGTTTATGCTCATGTTTTAGGAAAGTAATTAGAAACTAGGCTGGAATTGATGGGGATAAAACTGTGAGAAAAGGGCAAGAGAGCAGGGAAGAACTGGAAAATAGGAAACTAGAAGTCACTAGGGATGATGCTGAGGACCCATGCTGAGCTGTTACAAAGGCAAGGGGGGACTATTCAGTATGAACAAGCCAGAGAAGCCGAGATGGTATGATCAGGAAACACTGCCACACACTACACACAACTACAAATAAAATTACAAATAATAGGAGATTCTTATGTCGCAAATATCATTTTTTTCTTCTTTTCTTTTTTTTTTTTTTTTTTTTTTGCCTGTAGACAGTGGCTGTGAAACAAAATGTACATCACCACATCTGCTTCCTTGTTGAGCCAGTGATTCTCGGTCTCTACGCCAGCAGGTAACGCAGCACAATAGGCGTGGCTGTGGGGATTGAACCAGTGCTGAGGACTCAGTGTGAACGGTGCAGGGGGTCTGGGGGGGATTTGCTCCGGAGCAAACCTGTCCCGGCTGTGTGAGCTGAGCTCCTGCTTGTGGCAGGACCACGAGAGGTTCACTCCAGGAGAGCACCTACCAGGCTTCCCTCGTTGGAGGGGACGGAGTTCAGGCACCTCGGGGGCATTCCTATCAGCATTTGAATCTGGACACCAGGGGGGCAGTTTTGAGGTGAACCTCTCGGTTTCACTCACTTCTCGCACCACATTTGGTGCTGCAGAGTGTACGCGCAGAGCCCAGCCTTGCGTGGGAGTCTGCTGGGGAGCACGATGCCACCGTGAACCGACTCGAGTCAAAATATTTGTCTGAAACACACGAAACCACCTCTAACAACACTCGTGGTAAATATTATGATTGTGAAGTCAAGCACTCCGAACACAACCAAAGGTGAGGCTACTCCTGCAGTATTTTTATGCCCACCTCTCTCTTTAATTCAGACCCATCCTGGTCACTGTCATCTAAACGCAGCAGTGCTTCATTTGAAGCACCTCATTTTCCACCTCACCCACCCAGATATTTAGCTGCTTCGGCCAAACACAGGGGTACACATCTGCCCACCAGTCCCATCTGCTCTGGGAGCTCTGGCCATGTCCTTCCCCCCAGGGAGAGCAGCCACCCCAGTACCACCGCGTCCGTGCTGCCAGATCAACCTGAGGGGACTGAAACTTCTCTCTGTTTGCTTAATTCAAATTTAAACACATGAAACACCTCTATATCCTGAAGGGTAGACTACGGTGTGAATTTTCAAGGAGTGTCATTTCGCTTGAAGGTAGTTAGGCAGAAGAAGTTTTGCTTTTTCGGTAAGAATTTTTTAAACTATGGGATTTAACCTATTTTGAATTTTGATAAACCCAGAAATTGTCAGGCTTAACCAGTAAAGCCTGTCCTAAGCAGCAAAGGGTGGGGTGTAGGCGGTGTGTGCTTCTTCTTCGGTCTGGCATCCCAGGCCATCGATCCCTCCACAGCTGGGAAATCTTGCCTTTGGAAAGTTTTGTCCAAGCCAAAGAGAAAAAGAGTTTCGACATACAGCAACACGAATTTTGCAAAGCAGTAATATTTTATCGAAAGATTTCTGGATGGCTTTTGTTGTTGCTGCTCCTGGCAAGGCTGGCAGAGCTGGCTTTTCAAAACTGGCAATGGAACACACACACGCACTCTGCACACAAGTGTTAAAAGCTGGAGTTTTGTTTCAGGCAGACCTTAATTCTTTAAAATTCTGGTTTCATTCTTAAACTATTGATGCTGCACTTTGCTCTTAAATGTCAGAACAAAATAAGTAATACCTGCAATTTGTTCAGATGACATTTCAACAATACGAGATTTTCAGATTACAAACTACAGCCCTGTGTTTCTTATGGTGTTACGCTGAATGTGTAGATTTTGTGGATTTACATAATGGGTTTCTATAATGAATATTTATATAATGAAAACATTTACATAATGACTGCAAGTTAAACATGCACAATAAAGATTCCAGGCCAATAATTTATGTACTAAGTTAAAAATCACCTCTAACTACTTTTTATTTTTATTCCTACGAAAGGTTCATTTTATCTCTTGTTCAAAAAAATTGAATCCGACCTCATCCAAGCAAAGGCTGAGTTGATGCAAATCATGATAATATTTTGGAATTAGTCTACATTGAATCATTTGTATTCAGAGATTTCAGTTTCTTATCTTTTAGTAGCAGCTTTGACAAACAATTTCAGAATATTCTAAATATGATTCATTAATATAATTTAGTGTTGTATTCTAGATGTGGTGCTTGCATGTAAGCCTCATTAGTGCCACTGGGAATTACAGGAGAAAACTGGTAGAAATTATAAAGTGCAGATGAAGCTTATGTTTAGATAAAGGTAATTTGCTGCAGACAGAATATAAACCGTTGCAGAACTCTGGTGTTTTCAACTCTCTTGCATTTTGTTTTCTAATAAATCCAGGCTTCTTGTTTGCCAGGCTGACACTTAACTGGATTTGAATGTGCACACCAGAACGTACACCTCAGCACAAAAGTGCTGCAGTGTTGGTGAAATGGAAAAATTCTTCTTTATTTGGTAGCCTAGCGGACAGAACATTTTCTGTGAATGATACGTTTGCTTCCATCACATTTCACAAGATTTTTGAGAAAAAAAGTCATTCGGATCTTGGCCACCCTGGACAGAGTTCTGTCCATTAATAACACCCAAGGCACGTTCCAGAGCTCTGCCGCAGCCGCACTGGTGCCCACCTCTCTCTCGGAATGGGCTCTGTGATGATGCAGACCCGTAATGCAGTGTTCACCATGAGTTTGCCGGTTCTCAGCACTTGCCAGAGCATCTCTGCCTGCCCTTGCCCTTGCCCTGCCCTGCCCGCAGCTCTTTCATGCCTGGTTGAGCTGGGGCAGCATCTCCTCCACCCGAGCAGGCGTGCCCAGCTAATCTGTTTTACCTTTGCCTTTCCGTGGCACGGCTGTGGCTTGGTTTATGCAGCCAGCAGCTGTGGGCAGTTCCTCCGTGCATAACGAGGTGTTTCTGACCATTACACAGGGACGCAATGCAGAGGAACACGGGCTGGGGTGGGAGCAGGGGCCTGAGAAGCGGGGACACGGGAGGCGGTGCAGAGAGGGGCAGGCACGGGGTGGGTTGAGAGGGGAGACCCCCCCCGGCTGTGAACAGCTCAGCCACGGCCAGTTAAGGAAATGCAGATTTGGAGCTGGACAAAGCAGAGTTTAGGGGTACTGGAGAACACAGGAATGATTGCGGGCAGATGTAGAAGGCACCACATACAGTACGTTAGGATGTAATGGAGAGCTGCAGAGCAATGGAGAAAGATTAAAGGTGTAAAAGCATGATAGAAAAAAAATTAAAAAATGACCTTGAGCAGATCCTGAAGGGAGAAAGAAGAAATCACCAACGTGACCATCATACTCCTCCCCCAAAGGATCCTGGGTGCTGGTAACTCGCTGTAACAGCCCCCACCAGAATGAAGCAGCCAACCTTCAGCCCCCGCGGGGCAGGGATGGGTGTGCTGAGCACCAGGAGAAGTGTGGCTACAGAAACTTCAACTGCATGAGTATTCTTTCTTCTTTGGTAAGTCATAAACGACTCACTGAATGGTTTGGGTTGGAAAGGACCTTCAAAGATCATCTAGTCCAACACCCCTGCCATGAGCAGGGAACATTAGATCTAGGCTAGTAATAATTCTGGACTTAAACCTTCGGTTATACTTATAAACCAAGAATTTATCGTTATTGTATTGGGCATACCTCCTCTTTGGCCATGAACAAGATTGAGCAGTTTATGAGCATCAGTGTAAAGGCATCTGGAGGTGAAGTAAACCAGTCACGGAGATGCTTCCAGTGCCACCCCAGGCAGCAAGCCTGCCGTAGGTGCATATCCCACTGGTTTTATAATGCACGTACTGAGGGACCCCCAGACAAGAGATACATGGATGTCCTGGAATAAGTCCAGTGGAGGGCCATGAGGGCGATGAAGGGGCTGGAGTATCTGAACTGGGGAGTAGCTGAGGGAGGTGGGGTCTCAGACTGGGAGGAGAGGGCTCCAGGGGTCCTGTATTAGATGAGGTTGTCAAGGAGATGGATCTAGACTCTCCTCAGAGGTGCTGGTGACAGGACAAGACGCAATGGGCTCTTATTGAGGCAGAATAAATTCCATTTAAATGAAATGACATGAAATTTAAAAAAGCTTTTTTACTGTGAGCGTGATAAACACTGACACGGGATGTTCAGAGAGGCTGTGGCATCTCCATTCTTGGAGATACACAAACCCAGCCGGACATGTTCTGAGCAGGAGTTGGACAAGCTGATCTCCAGAGGTCCCTGACTACCTCTGCCAGTCTGTGGTTCAATTCTGTAATTTTCCTTATTTTTAAGTTCCAAATTTGTTAAGCCTGTGTCTGCGTTTCATCTAACTTATGGTGAGAGAGTAAGGGATGTGGCAAAACCAATCCAACAAGCCACCTTTCCCCAAAGAAAATCCTAGAAGGAGAAGGTGTATGGGATTTGCAGGATTACCTGCCAGCTACTTGGTCAGGATGCTCCAGCAGAGGATGAAAGAGCAAATACATGGGAAATGAACATTGCTGTCTGCTATGGACACTATTCATACGCTCCTCCAGGAAGGGCTGGGAAGGCAGAATGAAGCAGGTATTGGGCAAGGGAAGGGAGATAAAGCACAGGCAGCAGCTGCCTGCCCTTAAACCTTTGGTGGTGAGAAATCCTGAAACCTTTGGTGGTGAGAAATCCTGAAACCTTTGGTGGTGAGACGGGGGCCAGAAATACCGTCCTGCCCGCAGTTTGCTGTGCTAGGTGCTCAGCACATCACCAGTGCATCGGGAGCACTTTGCTTGTCTCTCCCTGTACCACGATATCTTTGATTAGTCTTTTCCTCAAATTTCTTTTTCAGTTCTCAATGTGATG
This sequence comes from Tyto alba, assembly GCF_018691265.1. Classification (NCBI taxonomy): domain Eukaryota; kingdom Metazoa; phylum Chordata; class Aves; order Strigiformes; family Tytonidae; genus Tyto; species Tyto alba. Next base: position 35,006,239 of record NW_024881272.1, read on the forward strand.
AGTGTAATGGGTCTGCAGCTAAATGATCACATTTTTCCTCTCAGTCCTCATTCTCAGTCCTTTGGTCAAGATAAAAAATCAGTGGATACACTGAAAGCCCTTATGATTACATGCACTAATTTTGTCTGAATTCAAGATGAGGGGGATCTAATTCCTCCTCAGACCTTCTCCAGACTGAGTGCACTAATTCTCCTTTTCTGCTTTTTTTCTCTCCAGGAAAATTGTAACAGCTCCTTTCTGCAGACAATCTAATGCTTTAAGCTATTACTCTAAAAGTATCATCGTGGTTTCCAATAAAATTTTATTTGACATTTAGTTAAAATCCATTTTCTGCTACAACTGAATTTTTTTCCCTAGTCCCTTGATGGACACTTCAAGCAGAATTCATTGTCATTGTCTTAAAGGTCAAAAGTTGGGGATTTTGTTTGTTTGTTTCTTTGTTTGTTTCTTTTTTTTTTTTTTTTTTTTTTTTAACAGCAGACTGTTACTCAGGATTATGAGACACTGCAGTAAAGTGTGACAGTCCATGAAACCATTCTTCCCTGCAATTACTTGGATTTCATAAAAGTTGTGTGAGCAAACAGAAAGACCTTCACTGCAAAATCAGTTACCACTGCGGAGTCCCCATCAAAGAACCTGTGCAACATCAGCCTTGCGTGCAACAGCCAGCTGGAAGTGGGGACTCTCTCCTCTCAGAAACATAAAACCCACCCGGATTTCCAGAGCCAGGAGCTGTGGGATATGGAGCAGGGATGTCCCCAGCCCGGAGCGGGACAGATCCTGCTTTGCCCGTAGGGAGCTGGCTCCCGCGCCTCTGCACCGAGCCAGCCAGCATAGAAACGCCTGCGATGGCAGCTACAAGTTTTCCTTTAAATATGCTATGAGGAATTAAAAGTATAAATGGAAATATTAAATGGAAACTATGCTTTTAGATGCCATTTTGTTTGCAGCTTTTCATACATGTAATTTAATTTGCTCAGTAAAACCATTCTAATACGCTACACTGTACCATGGAATAATGGTTCAATGGTAGTTACATTAAACTAAATCTACTGCATGATGTGTTAATGTTCTCAACTTTCACGCCTACTTCTAGAGAGCGCTGCGTGTTCTTGATTATTTCCTTGTTTTGCTTTTAATTGGAATTGGTTGATAAATGCCTGCAGCCTGTTGAAAAGGGGCTTAAAAATGTATTTAGGGTGCCTTTAGCTCTACATTCCTACGTTGCAGTCGTTTTATAGTTTTCACTGATCTGAGCTGAAATCTGAAGAAGCTTTTATTTTCTAGAAGTCTAGTTAGGCACACACCTTTTAAGCCATACAACAGAGATGCTGTCACACTTCCAAAAGCTGAAAAAGCAAAGCCCGTTCCCGGTGAAACGCTGCAGAAAGCTCCAGGTGTCAGAGTTTTTTCAGTGCTTACCAGAGGGAGAGATGTGTCTCCAAGAAATGGAAGGCTCCGGCTTCCCTGTGGCCAGGCACACCAGAGTGACATTGCTGCCTTCGTTCACAACGATGTCACTCGAAATGCGAAATATCTTCGGAGAAACTGGAAGGAAACAAGGAGAAAGCTGTAACAGAAAGCTGCGGAATCAGTGCAGTCCCGCCCGAGCATGGATAGATGAGGAGAACTGGGATACCCATATTGCCATTATTGATAAAATACATGCAGCTGTTGAAATATAACTATGCAAAAACCTTGTTTAGGTGTGACCACAGCTATTTCCATCACATTTGCAGGAGCTCAGCTGCGGATTCAAAATGCTATAAATAAGAAAGCACCAATTTCCTCTATTTTGAGCAAAGCAGGTATTGTTATCGAGTTCCCAGTAAACTGCTGCTGATGGATGCTCTTGTTTAAAAGAAGGTTGAGCTTGCTCATGACAGTTTGAAAAGAAGATGAAATCACATTTTTCTTGTACTTTTAAAAACAGTGATGCCTATTACACCTACTCTGTGTGTACTTGGAGAGTCTTATCTGTTCATGGAGAAGACTAAAATACATTTATTTCTGTTGCTTTGTATTGCTTTTAGGCTTGCAGTAGCAAGATGGTTAAGAAAAAATAAGCTAGATTTTTTTTTTCTTTTGTCTCATCAGCAGAATACTTCACTCAACTGCATTTTCTGTATTATTTATACATCTGGGTATGAGAGAAGAGAATTCCACATAGATAGAAAATGATGCAAAGCATTAAATGGCCTAACCTCCAGGGAATGCTTTGCTTCTTGGAATGTTCCACAGGGAGGAAAGGAACTCAGGGTTCCAGCAATGAAGGCAGGGATTCTGGATTTCAGAATGAATCTTTCTTTCTAAAGCAATATGTACTTCTTTACATGTCTTATTATTACGTTTGATACAGAAATCAAATCAGTGCAGTAACAAGTCATACCCAACCGATGTTTCTGAAAAGCACCTTTCTCTATATGATAAATAACAAGATTTGTACAAATATCTGTAAAAGGTACAGAGCTTACATGTTGGTGTTTCGGAACCTTCTGTAGCGACTACTTTAAAATCGAAGTGCTCAGCAAGGCAAGTGAGTACCAATAAAATGAGGGGGGAAACCCAATGTTTATGATCTTCCATTTTCCTACCCAAAGTCTCTGTCCAACCAGAGCTTTACTCTCCCGAATGCCACGGTCTTGTCCCATTGGTTTGCTCCTATTTGTCACAGCCAAAATCTCACCATCCAAAGCCATACATGCACCTCTGAAACCCAGAGTACATTGTTAGCATCCCTTCAATGTTCTTTTAAAGTACAGAGCTTTTCCACAGGTAGAGGCTGGCTTTGTGTGCTTTGAGCTCTCCACCTGCAGATGGGCCAGGCACTGGAAGTATTTCAGCTGTAGAAATGAGCTGGGGTCAGACAGACTTTAAAAAGCGGGAAATTCTCAGAGCTTGCTTGTGGCTATGAATTTGTGAGCAAAGAAAATTAGAAGTTTATGTAGACTTTTTAATTAGCAGAGAAACATTGCCTTTAGGGAAAATGAAGGTCAGTTCCTAAAGCAGGGAAGGTCAGCATTACCTGCCTTTGAAGTTCAAGCAGGTTTACACAATCACTTGAACAGAGATACACTTCTGAACTCGCCATAGTCTAACTCACAAAGGTGACAATCCGCTCTTCCCTATTTCACTCGATGACCTGAAAGAGCACGCAGTCATTACAGACCAATTTTAGGAGCTGAAACATACAGAAGAGTTATTTCCATGTAAAGGGATAATTTATTAATCAGATTTCTTTGCGGATCCCTGCAATGATCCCATTACTCAACTGCCTTCTGCAGAAGTCTCTCCTGTCCTGAAGGAGACTTGGCCACCCCACGTCAGCTATGCCAAGGGGTGACCCTTCCTTGGGGTGCCCCACACCCTGAACAGGGAGCTGCTAATGCAGGTCTCCCCAAGCCCCCGTCGCAGCCCACGTTAAATATCGTTAACATTTCAGCTTGGCAATGGACAAAACACTGAAAGGAATTCTTATTTATGTGTACAGAGTATGAAAAATAAATCTACTTCCTAAAGACAGCTGGTGAGGGATCATTCTATCTGAAATGCAGAAATCCATCTGAGAGCAGGATATCATGAGTAATGGGGCATATGCAGTGGCTTTATTCAGACAACAATATTTTAAAAATATCTTCCTAAATCTGAGCCGCTTATTTATTTATCCTTCAAGAACGAATGTACTTCCAGAAAGTCAAGTAAAGGAATCAAATAACTCAAAACAGTTCTTCCCACAAGTAATACATACAACTGACTGGCGCAATACCTATTTGGAACAGTGGAAATATCTTCCAGATAAAGTAAATGTTATGGTGTAAGATTTCCAACAGCATTAAAGTTCTTATTCGAGGTTCTGCACCTCAGAAGGTAGAAAAAGAGATTTGCTCATGTTCTGGCATTACTGAAGCAGTACCACAGAGGGATGTTTCACACCTGTCACCTAATGCTATTTATCCAGATGATTTTTATTTGCCTTAAACTTGTCTCTAAACATAGAGGACGTGGCAGGAGCCTGCTGTGCTGCCATGATGGCACCTGGTCTCCTGGTGCTCACCAGGGTCAGGACTAGGTTTAGTCCAGTCTCTTCCCTGCATCCATCACCAGAAAATGGGTGGGTGAAATATCCACTTACTGTTCAGCAAACTGATGTAATCACTGTCAGTAATTAAAACAGATTAGAAATATGGTGACGTTAATTTCAGTGGGAATGAGGAGCTCTTGGCGGGCTTTACTGCTGGTCCTTCAGCTTAACTACTGTAGGTCCTGTGAGCAGAGTATCATCAGGATCCAGCAGAAAATCTGGATCGTATGAGCAACTGTAATAAAATCTCCCAAAACACAAATTTCCAAAGAAAATACACTGACGGTCCTGCCAGAGGCAGGAAGCTAGAACTGAAGTAATAGGATTTCATTCAATTCACACAAATGAACAAGGTTTCTTTTCTAAGACAAAGATCAACATGGTCTACATTTTTCTCTGCTGCTTAATGCAAGAGTTGTCTTCGTCCTCCTCTGCCTTTCCTCATAAGGTTTTATCTGTTCTATATCACCTGCCTCCTTTTCAAGTGTCGTCTTCTCACAAAAAGCAGCATATTTTCCCCCATTCTCAGGCTCCCAGCCCTGGATTTCCTCCTGCGGCTCCAGCTCTTTCCCTCCCCTCTTTGTTTCAGGATAGCCACTGACTTTGGCTGAGTCTTGCCTTCCTTGTTGTCGGTTTTGCCTACTGTGTTCAAAACTGAAATCTATGGTATTTTGTCAAATAGTTTAATTTTGATAAAATTTCATGTTCTAATGGCAAACCATTTGAAAATCTTTCCCTGGTGATTCTACATCTAAGCCATAGTCATGGAGCACAGAATTCAATAGGAACAAAATTCAACCGTATCAAAATATTTGTGGAATATATGGCCAGAGGGATCACTAGGATAATTTAGTCTGAGCTCAGATAGTCACAGGCTCTAGAAATTTTCTCAGAAGCCTGACAAAAATATAAATTTTAGAAAGCTGTCTAGTCTGATCCTGGCAATTCCAGGTGATGCTCACACTGCCACGTCCGGTAAGCACTTTCAGCAACTAAATACCCCCTCACTGTCGGGAAATAGCATCTTAGTTCCAAATTGCATTTGGCTAAATTCAGTTTTCAGAATTCAGATCTTATTATGTTTTTGTCTGCAAGACTGAACACCCCCCTTACTATCAAGTAACTTTCCTATGACTAAGGACCTGCGCAACATGATAAATCACCTCTTCATCTTTCTCTGCGGATGATTTGATCACCAGAAGCTTAATTTTTGAAAGGATTCCTAGATTACATTTGTTTTTTCTCTTTTGAGGAATATCTGAATCATCCTGAAATGTGAACAGTGGAACAAGGCTTAACAGCCTAGCAAGAGTCTCACCAACATTGTGTACAGAGACAAACCCACTACTTCATCTCAGCTTTATTGCCTCTTTCCCTGGGCGGTTATTATCACCCCGACCACTATTCCCATTAACCCTCCAGCTCCCGCCGTGGAGGGAGGGAGGGGGCAGAAGGCACCAAAGGGATGAGGAGGGCTCGCAGCACGCACCTCCAGCATGGTTAAAAATACCAATTACATATGCTATTACAACAGTGTAAATGCCTGGAGGCCTCTCCTGGCCCCGCTGCACGCCTGCCCGTGGTCCCCCCTGAGCAGAACTATGGGAACCTCCTCTTAATTTCCCCTTTAAAACCGCATCTTTTGCAGGCAGAGGCTGGTGTCCCCAGCAGGCAGAGGGAGAAGGGCAGTGTCACCAGGGCTCTGCCTGAGGACAGCTCCTCAGACCTCCCCAAATCAACCCCCCCCCACCGGTGGCTGCCAAAGAGCCACTTTTCCACCCGGCCGGGGCGGGGAACCTGCTTTGTCTGACCAGATCTGCTGTCCTTGAAGCCTGGATGATTGATGCTAATAGGAATTGAGTCTCTGGCTCCTACTTCTTCCTGGAGTCCGGAATTAAGTGTGCCATTATTTTGCAGGGGATTGACACTGAGTCCATAGTTCATTGCAGGGTCTCATTTCTCATTTTCAAGGACTGGAATTATATTCTTAGTTACGTTTGTATGTACATAAACGATGCAGCATAATAAAACTTACTAGTGCAGTCGGAAAGACTGCAGGGTAGTAGGTGCTATTGCTTTTTTCAACAAGGGAAAGGATGTCTATTTTCATCACAATTTAGAATTATAATGTAAAAAATCTGGGGCCTCAGCATAAGAGCACCCATCCTGTTTCTTAAAATATGTGCCGCCTCACTGCTCCCCGCTTTGAAATGTCTGATCAAAGTCTATGTAGTATCAAGATTACAACATATGTGGCTGGACATACAGCTCTGATTCTTCTGCATTTTTCCCCAGAAAAAGGTCATGACAAGTTATGAACTACATTTTTTTATAGTAACATATATTAAATCATATGGTAGCCAACTCCCTTTTCTGATTATAGAATAAGAGATTACATTATAACATAATCAAACCCATCTTATATACAGAATAGAGCCAATCCCAACAGAACATGCATAAAACTGTGAGAGGAATTGGATTATAAGTACAGAAATGTTAAGTCTGGAAGTTTGACAAAAGATATTTTACCAGTAGAATAGAAGGAATCACCTGCTTCATCCCTCCCAGGTGTTGCAAGTATAGCTTTTCTGCTCACACTGCCTCAGCTGAAGCTTTGTAAGCTTGTTTTTCTAGAAAAAGTGACTCTTGGTGAAAGAGAAGTATTATATAGACTCCTTTCCAGAATCCCTAATGCCTTTAAGTTCTTCATGCAAATGCCGGGCTGCATCTCCACCTCTCTGAGATGATAATTTTATTTTTTCCCTAATTATAACTTCATAATTAAGCAATAAACACAGAGGGAGGGAGAGAAGATGCTGCTTTCAGCAGCTTCACTGACCATTTCTTTTGGACTGGAGTTAATGTGTTGACCAAACCATCTGTGCAAACGCTTATGCGCTTCTAGCTTCTAGCCGTGAACAGGCGAAGGGCAAACGTGCAGAAGAGCTCGCAAAGCACCCCCCAGCACATTCCAGAGCCCCCCTGCACCGTGTCCATGGCTCTGCCGCACGGCTGGTGTGTGCTCGAGCATCAGGGAGCTTCTCGGGGGGCTGGGGGGGCTCGCGGCGAAGCACGGCGGTTCAGCCTTTGCTTCTGCAGGAGCATCGGCGTTCCGCCTATTTCTAAAGGCCACGAAAACCTCCGGAGGCAAAACCCCTGCCCTCGAGAGCACACCAGCAGCCCCTGAGCATCGGGGTTTCGGCAGCCCCTTTGCCTCCCCCGGCCCCCGGGTCCGCAGGAGCGAGGGGCACTGCCCTCACGGCGCAGCCCTGGCAGGTTTCTTCTATTTTACAGATTTGCTGACATCGCTGCCCGCAGCAATCAGCACAGACAGTATGCAACAGCTTTTGGCATTCCCACTCACACAGGAGGAATTTGCTCCTCCAAATCATAACCCGTGCTCCTTCCAGAGTCAGGCGATTTCACCCCAAGGACAAATCAACACCACGGATTCTCTTGCTGCGGCTGCTTGGAGCCCACGGGGTGTGAGTGCACACAGTGCTCGCTGGCAGTACTTCATGCCCCCATCCATTACATCCAAAACACACAACAGCTGTATGTCATTTTTAAACGTACGATATTTCATAATGGCATTTATACTCTGTATGAGACTATGGTTACAAACACGTGAGGTCTATGGCATTTTTATCAGGGAGGCAGAAGATTCCTCCCCGATGTCACACTCCACAACCATTCTCCCCACAGCAGCGCCCACTGGAAGGCCACCAGGTTCCACGCAGCACCCTCCCCTCTGACTTCATTATTTGCATCTGTATCTCAGTGAACTCCTTCTCCTCCCCGTGCCCTGTTAGACGACCTATTACAGAACTACAACCGAGTTTTAAATATGAATAAAAGAAGGAATCGCAGGCGGGAAGCTCTGTGAGTGCAGCGCAGTGTTTGAGCCCTGTTTTTATACCCAACGATTTTCCGTACTCAGCACTACAGAACAGAGACCCCATCGTCCTTGCCTTGAGGGACACAACATCCCAGTGGACAAACCCTCTCCAGATTTTGCTGAGACTTGAAGGTCTGATCCAGAAGAAGTGTGCACTCTTTTGTTTCTTTTTGAGGCTTATCATCAGGAATTTTGCAGTCTTTCTAGGGGAAGATTTGAACTGTGACATGGTAGAAGATGGAGAATTTTCCAGATTTATAGAGCACAGATTAAGTGATTTTCTCTTAAGCACATGCTTTGTTCATTCTCTAATTGACGGGGATCTTCTTTAAGCTAGATTTTATAGTGGGGAAATTAAACAACATCTAGTGGAAGATGTTTGTAAGTCTTATTACAATGACACTGAGCAGATTGCATCATTTATGCATTTCCAAAATAGAATTAGAAAATAAATGAATCCAAGCCATACATTAACTAAAATAGCAGCCAAGTAAGCACAGGAGTACAGTCCAGCTCTATAATGCAATTCTGTAAAATTACTGAAACGATACAACACGATCTGGTACTCATGAAAAATTGTAGACTTTATTTTTATCTGTGATTTCCTACAAAGTTCTTCTTTCCCGTGCTAGAATTTGGCTTCTATAGTAAGTGCTTTTGGAACCTCACAGTTTGAGATAAATAATGATTTCTGCTATATTGGTATGCTGCTAATTTTTCTGCTGTTTACTGACTGATAGGGATCATTACATGCAGATCACTAAAATCTGTGGAATTTATGATGACTAGAATAATCACATTGTGCATAATCACAATGGAAAGTTAATATTTAATAAGAATTAAAAAATGTTTATTTTGCGTACATGCTTCTGATGATACCTCTGAAGACCCTGATCTATGAGAAGAATTAGCTTTTAATATCTGATAAGCTGAGCTTCGAGTGCAGATTAAATCCATTGCAGAGCTACTCTCCATTTCAACAACTGCAGTCTTTCACCCATCCCACGTGGCAACTGTGAAGGTCAGAAAAAAAATTAAATAGAGCTGCGAATAAGCATTTATGTAGTAGGTGGATTAAAGAAATGCATAAGAAACAAGATAATAAGCAAGGATGAAAGAGGAATTAAACTCCCGAGTAAATTTTGTACAGGGGTCCAAAATGGAAGGCGCTTTACAGATATCTGACATTTTTTCTTGCTTTTAAATGAATACCCTCCCATCTAGGAGAAGGTATGCAGACTGTTAGTAGAAATTAAGCAGAGGGGGCAATTAAACCGAACGTTCTGCTTCCTGTGGTATTACCAAACGTCCCCACTATGGGGCCAGCGGGCGAGGGGGCTGAGCGAGGAGCCCGGGGGCTGCCCAGCGCCGGAGCTGCAGCGCGGGGGGAGGGCCGGGAGCCCCTGGGGGTGCCACCGCGGCGGGAGGGTCGTCGCAGGTCTGGCGGTGGGCGAGCAGCTGCCCGGGCATACAACGGGCTCCCTGTTGCCCACCCCCCGCTCTGGTTTTCCAGTTTTGAGTGATTCGGGACCGATTCCCCATTGGCAAACTCCAGATGAAAGAGTGGCCTGGGCCACGTCGAGTATTAAACGCGCTTTAGCCTTCTATCATTTTCCAGATGTCAAAATAAGTCAAAATCAAAGCCAAAGACTTCTGTTATCTAAAACAAATGAGAGAAATGATTATTTTTTGGTTTGCTGTAGAAATTTAAGGCAATGCTAAAGATTCTGGAAAAAGATTCCCAATTCAGTGAAGCTTCATTTTCTGTCCAAAAAGCAAACAATTACACTGCTCTACTCAAATCTGACTGACTGAGAGAAAAATACAGAGCAAAAGAGGAACACGGAGGAGCAAATGATAATTCAACCTCACAGGCAGTCAGGCAGGCAATGCAACATCCCCAGTGTTACAGTATGATCCTAACGTCCAAACCCATCCTTACGCAGTTTTAAATATCCACCATCCCCTTCCTTCATGTGCCTGAATATGTTTTCTAAAAGGTTTCTGTAAATGACCAATAATAGGAAAATTTCAGCATTTTCCATAATTTCCTTTCTCCAACTCTTTGTTGAGAATAGTTACCATACTCAGCTTTAGTAAGTAATTTGCCAACATTATGTGATAGCAAAAAAAAACAGGGAACAGACTCAAAAAAGTTGTTTACCTAGTTGGTTTGCACAGCGTTTTGTTTAAATATTTACCAAAGCTTATATCCACCACAGCGTTAAATAAATGAATCACCTTTATTAGAAGGGCATGCCAATAGAGTGTGGCATGAGGGACACAGCGACACGTTTATTTTCCCCTGGGCTGTTTATAACAGAGAGAAATAAATTTGTTTCTGTTTCTAAAAGCAATTAAAACAAATGGCATGAGAATGAAGTTCAGACAAACCTTAATAGCGAGCTACTATAAAACCAAGTGTGCAATAACAACGATAATGTTAATAATAACAATCATAATTTTATTCCACCCTGATGCCACTGAAGTACAATTCATTGGAACCAGTCCATCAGCTCCAAACCGGCTCGTAAGCGATAACAACCCGCGGTCCAAATCTCAAGGCCCTGAAGACAAATAAAACGGAGGCGCTCGGCCTTTGCCGTTGGGAAGGACCCCACCATATTCTTGGCAAAAACTGCCCCCACCTGCAGAACACGCGCTGCCCCGGGGGGTTTTGGCCCTCAAAGGGGGATTTGCCCTCGTCCCACCGCCCGGTTCGGTGCCCCCCTGCCTGCGCGCTGTGACGCTGCTCTGCGCCGCCCAGACCTCGCCGCCGCGCATCGTCGGGGGGGACACGGCTGTTCATGGTGCGCAGCTGAGCTTGTGAAGCACTGGGGGCTCCCCAGGGGTAATCCAACCCACTGTCTCCATCTCATTTGTCACCATTAGCAGCCAGGGAGCACTAGCTGAGCTGCGCTCACAGACAAAATCTAAAAAAAGAGCTCAGAAGAGGAGGGGATTATTACCTTCCCAGGCGCCCTGCATTTTAATTTTCTGATAGGATGCTTCCCTCTGGCATTCGGGAGCGATGACCCCCTGATCCCACCGCCCCGATGAGCCCCACAAGGCTGCCGGACCCTGTGCACCCCTTCCCAGCCCTCCGGCAGCCGCCTCGGCAGAAGGTGGCGGAGATGCCGCGCTCCTCCTCCCCCCGGCACACAGCACCCCTTGGCAGGGGCACGAGGGCACCCCGCCACATCCAGGTCTTCCGAGAGCCCGCCTTGGAATATACAATTCTTTTCCATGTATACGCACGTTTTGTAATAGCTTCTGCACACCTGCCTTTTAAAATGTGAAAAAAATTCAAAATGTATTGGTGAAAATGCAAAATACGTGGTTGGGTTTGCAGATTTTTTTTTTTTTTTTAAAGATTTTTTTTTTTTTTTTTAAGATCAAAGCTCATCAGGTCTTGACTTGGGCTAATAACCTCCAGAAATTCACTCCGTCCCCAGCCAGCAGCAGGCCCCTGGCTCGGCTCCCCACTCACTCCCTGGCGTGGCGGTGACCGGAGCACTGGGTAGACTTGGCAGCCGCAGGAAACGGCTCCTCGGGGGTGGCCAGCACAGCCCCGGCCGGAGCTGCGGCCCCCCCAGGCTTCCCCGCCCCGGGGCAGCCGGCCAGCTTGCCCGCAGCACAGAAGGATGCTGCATTTCGGCGGGGGGGTTACCTCCGAACCCCACATTCCTGCCACGACAGGGGAGGGAGCTTCGGGACCTGAGCTGTCTGCTGTAGATGCTGAAAAAAAAAAATAAGGTGAAACGCTGATTTCTCTCTGTAGACAGAGTAATTTATTGCTTCGCTTTCCTAATATGCATATTGATTTCATTAACTTGTATAATATCTAGAAGTCACTAACATGACATAAGAAATAGATTATTGTTCTTCTTTTTATGGCTTGGACATAATAATTAGTTTTTATGACAAACACATAGAAAAATTAAAATGTGCTTATGAGGGTTATTAAAACCAGTGATGAACTCCATTTGCCACTAATTGAGAATCTATATGACTTTTCAGTTTGCAATCATCAGATCCCTCAGCATCTGGAAAACCTTCCACTTTACAAATTATTTTGTTTTCCAGAAGTTTTCATAAATTTTAGTATGTGCACTTGCATGGATATTTCTTGTAAGAAAACCCTAATTTCCTATTCTTTCCTTCTCTTACTCTTCCCATTTTAGTGAGAAGGACAAAGCAACTTGTGACTGAATAAGCAGACACAACCGTAACATTCAAATGTGGGGGAAAAAAAAAAAAAAAAAAAAAAAGGACAAAGTAAAGGCAATTAATCAAAGGAAAGTTTTCGTGGAAACAAAAAGTATCCCAGGTTGAAATGTGGTTATTAGGAATAAGTAATCTGTTTGAACCATATGCGAGTGAGAAGGGGGGGCCTGCATGAACAGCTAGCAGGGTCTTCAACGGGCCATTCGACCATCTGCGGCGCTCATCGATAACCATCGCCAAGCAACAAAAAAGTGGTAATATTGCCAACCGCAAACCGCTGCGACCACTGCGAGGTGTATTAATTAGCAGAAACAGATGTAACTTATTTCCAGGAGATTACACTGGCTGACGTCCCACGCAGCAGCTAATGCTGCTAATCCAGCGCCGTGGCTAATTAGCCCGTGAGGCTGGTGAAGCTTCATCGCTTGCTCTTGACCCCCCGCCCAGCTGTGAATCCGAGCCCGGTTCCGCGCGGTTTGGGAGAGGACACCCCCAAACCCTTGGCTTCATACGGGAAGTAGGTGATGCCCAATATCGGTGACTCCAAACTAAAAATGGCAGGATGGCAAAGAATCCTCTTAAAGGCTGGATTTTGCACGGATTACTACCAGTCAAGCGGTTAGTGAAGGAAAGCCACAGTATTGTAATGCAAAATTTGTAAGTTATCACAAATCAGCATGCTTCAAATGCTCCAAGAAGCTATTTCACTGTTTCAAAGCACCCTTAATTTTGTCAGGATTTTAAAATTATTTATATCTACATAAATCCTCCATCCCTCTGGCAAACATGTACGCTGTTTTCATCCTCAGACCTGTAAACAATTTTGATCTCCTAAACACCTCTTAATGACACATCTAAAATACCTTGTTTTAAAATATAAAACAACCGTAAACATCACCAAAAAATATTTTCCAACAAAATCGTTTTTATAGTTGAACATATTGCACCATAGTATCTCTCATATAAAAGATAATTGTGCTTTAGGGTTGTAAAATAATTTGTCAACACTTTAAAAAAAACCTTGCTCCACTTTTATATAGGGGTTTTTTTTGTTTGTTTGGGTTTTGTTGTTTTTTTTTTTTGTTTTTTTTTTTTTTTTCCTCAGAATGCATTACAGTTGCCACACAAGAAATATTATATACCCCGCTCTGCTCATCCCTGGGCAGGCACACGGGGAGTGCTGGGGCTGTGTGTCCCTGGAAAAGAGAAGCACGGGGAGCACAGAGCGAGTCCAGGCGAGGGCCATGAAGGTGACGAAGGGCACATCCCTGGCAACAGCAGCCACTTGCCATTAAGATTGTCAAACAGGAGTAGATGAGCAAGAGTAAATCAACAGCAAAGTTTTAAATTTGTATGCAGTTTGTTGAGTTTAAAACAAAATTTAAATTGCTGCATTTTAAAGGGTCTGGGTTTCAGAAAAGAAACCCTTCATGGATGAAGCCCCATCCCAAATTTCCAGCTTGAGGCAAGGGCAAATAAGATTTTCCTTTGGGAAGGAAATTCCTTGGAAGCCAGGACACGTGGAAACTGCAAATTACAGAAAAATGAACGTTGAGAATTTTCCAAGCCACATTCATCTACGGAACCAGTTAATTGCCCACGTGCCCATCAACCTTCCACCTCTCCTAAACACAGTGATGCCCACGAACCGTGTCACTGCGCCAGTCTTGACCCACGGTCGCCCACCTCCTCGTGGCTGCCGAGAAGGAAGAGAACGCGTTTGCATCCCCTGGAGCCTCCAGCCACGCGGTGGAGGTGCAACTCCCAGGGCAGCTCGTGGATTATTAACCCTGGTGGAACGCGTGACCCCAGATCGTGGGACGGCCTCACAAGACAGCGTAGGCGGCAGCTCAGCGCAGCCCACCAGAAATAACGTGAAAAAGTCCAAGTCCTCCCACCCGACCTGCGCCCACCATGGTTAATTTATCTGTTTGCAGATGCGTGAAAATGCAGGTAACCATCTAGATGACTCTCCACGTAGCATCGGTTTTCGTCCAGCTGAAGACTCCCGTTGTAATCAAATATTGCACAAGGATTTTTTTCTAGTTTGACAAAGTAATAAGATGAGCTCAATATTTCGTGAGTTGTAAAATACTCCCAAAATGTATATGATTTTTAGAGTATAGTTAATACAGTTTTTAAATCAGTAGAGTAAATAATACAAAGAAGCACACAACAGCAGCCTGTGCTAGTGTGCCACAAATCTTCATTTACGTGGCAATCAGTCACCAACTGGGAAAACTAAGAATATTTTTTTTTCTTTTTTGCATTTACATGATTAGTTCCTTAGCAGCAGTTTGATTGAAGAGTATTGCCTAAAGGTCCCCACCTCTTGCTTATTAAACACACTTTGCCTTGTATGCAGAGGCAGCATTGGCACACTGGTTCTGATAAAATATATTATGGGTGGGCTGTGAAGACAAATGTCTATATCTTGATTTTTCATTTATTTCCAATTCACGTCAATGTTAAAGCATGAGGAAAACCTCATAAAAGTAGTGCTTTTGAAGTTTTTGATTAATCTCTTTTCCTCTTAATTCTTTCATATCATTAGCAGTATAGCCACGATTTGTATAAAGTAATGCAATATCCTTTACGTTTTAACTAGAAACTTGTTATCACACATTATCTGTTACCAGTGATCAACTTCAGACCAACTTGAATATCAGGCTTGAATTACAGAAAAGGCGACTCACATTGCCACAGGAACATGCTAGTGCAGAGCTGGAAGGAGAAATAAAATTAATAATGTGCCAGCAAGTGTTCTATCTGCTGCACCCACTACACTCCCATCAGGAGAAGCCCGGAGGCGCAGGGGCAGGGAGGTTTCCTGGAAGCGGACGCTGCCTGGCTGACACAGCTGGACTCACATCGGCAAGATTCTCCCTAAATCATTCTTTCCAGCACAGAAGTATTGGCCTTGACCCGCTCTATTTGTGGCAGCGTCACTTCTCAAAGGTAACGATCTATTTTAACCTCAGTAAAAGGTTTTCCAGGCATGGGGGACGTGGGAAGGTGTCAGCGGTGGCAGATGCGTCACCTGCCCGCTGCCTCGTTACCCGCCGAGCTGCTAACGACGGCGCTGTGCCCCCGCCGCCCTCCGACTCCGGGAGGGTCACGTTCAGATAGTTCATTCATCTTCAGCAGCAATATCTCAAATAAGTAAATCTATTCAGATTCATCAAAACTGACTCAAGATGAGCCGTGCCTTGAAAATGGGAATTGAAGGAAAAGTGAGTTTATACTTGAGAGGTTTGCTGAAGTCAGCGAGACTTTTGCTACCGATTCATCGAAGCAAGGAGCTTTCTCTGCATCACTAAACCAAAAACACACGGTGGCTTTTGGCTACGTGATCACCACGTCCTGCTTCTGGAAGGTTCAGACTCTCACCCCGGTTTTGGGAGCGGAGCAGGCAGCAGGGAAGGCTGTTCCCAATCTTACCTGGGGGACTGTTACCAAGCCAAGAAGCCATTCATAACACGTGCACTGGAATAAATTTGTAAATTCAGAGAGTAACGCTGCATAAAATTTCAACTAATGGAATAGTTAAAAGGGCTAAATTTATTACTTTTATGAGCAAAAAAGATTAAAAAAATCTTACCAGCTATGAATCAGTTGTATCACTGTGATTGATTTTCACTTTGAGTATCCAAACTTTTAACTACTTAAATGGAACATTTTTTTCATAAATATTTTAGCAAAATCTAGAAAGTTTGGTGTAAGATAGGGTAAAATATCAGGGGGATCTTTTATGTTATGGAATACTAACAGTGACTTTCAGGGACCTTTTTTACACTGCTGTGCTAATAACTCTGATAGTGATGGTCCGTCACGGTGCTCTTCAAAGACTGAAAGGGAAAGGGCTTGGCAAAATAATGTATATATCATATATGAGAGAGGCTGGCCCCACCCTGGAAGGAAACCACCACCTCTGAGGAGGGATGGAGACGCGTCTCCAAGCGCAGTGCTCCTGGGACAAGCAGCACGTCGGCCCGAACCCCGAAGTGAGGGCAGGAGGGGAGGCAGAGAGCAGCCCCAAAGTTTTGCCTCCCAAGCAGAGCCTGCTCGGCGAGGAGGGAGGACGCGCTCCCAACTCAGGCTGGGGGGCAAAAACCTGTTATGATGCTGAAAGTTCTCTGAAAGACGAACACGACAACTTTCTTTCTTCCGAGCAAATCGAAGGGTCTCCATCTCCTACCCACAGTTATTTTGTCATGCAACCATTTCTCCATCAATGAAGAAGCAGACTGTCTGCAGATAATCATTCTTCAATTTCTGATGCCATAGATTTTCCCTATTTTCTGTGACTCATATTGTTCACTTGGTAAATGCAGAGAGAAGGGAAAGGACAAGCACTTGTTCTCTCTGCAGCCCTTTCATCACTCTCCTACATTTTTTCATTACTGTACTCAATTTATCACTGAGAAAATACAGAAATAGAAAAGCTATAGTCTTTGCCTAGAGATGGATTTGTTATCAGCAGTTTGATGCTTTGTAAAGCAGAAGAAATGTAGAAAATAAAATTGCGATTTCTGTTAATTTATATGCAAAAATCCACTTTTAAATCAGAAAAACCTTACTGAACCAAAAATCTAGCAATATTTTATTTTTCTTTCAAAACTTCCCATCTTTTTCCCTTAACTGGAAAGCTATTCCCAGGCGCACCGACGTCGTCAGATTGCTGGGTCCCCAACCAGCATATTCCCCCTTGAACTGGTCTTTGGTTTCCAGCAAAGGGAACAGTTCGGATGAGCAAGCCCATCCTAACCTTGCCGGCTAAAACAACACTGAGCATGAAGGATAAGACCGGTTTAGGCCGGAGAAGATGAGCCGAGGTTCCAACTCCAACCACCTTGTGCTCTACGCTGACTGCAGATTGCTGGTTTTGGCTGAATACGCTTTCCTGCAACACCAGCACATTTGGTATTTTTAACCACCATTTGAGCTGCACTTAGCAAACTAGGAGTAATTAGGTACTTTTTTGTTCACTGTCTAATTATTGTTCGTAACTTTTTTAAGCACAACTCAAATTGAAAGCAAATCACTTGATTTACAAAAAAACTCTTACTGAATCCTACTACTAATAGGACTGTAATGAGATGATGCAGTGTTATGTCTTTTTGGTAGGAAAAACTGGAAGAAAAGGAAATTATAAATGTTTACGCAAGCCATAAAGTCCTTGAAGCAATCATGTCTCATAAACCAGCGCACACATGTGCCTTGTGCAGGTGCCAGTGGGACGCTCTCTAGCTTCAGAGAGAATCCCTCACCCAAAATAAAGATAGTCAGAGTATGGATGGAAAAAGAATTATTTTATTCGGAAATTCTTTCTGTGCAAATGGGGGGGATGAGATTTGTGTCTGTGGGATTATGCCTTTACGGCCTTTTCTTCTTAAAGAGAAAGCAAACTGTCATGGAGAAGCATCCCTCGGGCACATGGAGGATGCAGAGCAGGACTCCCACCTTCTGTCTTTCACACTCTGTTTTCCCCACTACCTGAAAAAGCTTTTAGATGTATCACAAGCTACTTTCAGTAAGCGATGCTCTTCAATCAAACCACTGCTAAGGATTTAATCAAGTAAATGTAAAAAAAAAAAAAAAACAAAAAAAAAAAACCCAGGCAAAACAAAAAAAAGCAATAACCTACTGGCTAAAACTGAAGTTTTCCCAGTTGGTGACTGATTGCTGTCTAAGTAGAAGGTCTGAGCCACAGACAATATCCTATTTCAGTTGCATTGTTTAAGCTAATTTAGCACATGCTGATATGAAAGTACTCTGAAAAATCAGGGATTCTCTCTGTGTATCTTACAGACCGCTAAATATGTGATTTATTTAATTATTTCCTAGGAAAATTATGTCAAATTTACTTTTCATTTGGATTCTCAGAGGGATTCTTCTCTGCTTCAGATCCTCCTGCACATCCCAACACCCCCAACCCTCTGTCTGGCACTGGCGACTCGTGTCATGCCCGTGCAACTGCTCCTGTGTAGGAACTGAATAGGAGGGATTCTGGGAAGCATCCTCTCAGAGAGTCAATGCAAAAGCCTGATATGCTGTAGCAGTGATATTGTTTGCTTAATGAAGTTGTTCCAATTCATTAAAAGTGTAAATAAAAATTATACACAAAGGTTATTCTTGAAAATCCTTTCCAATTTAGTGAATTCAAACATTTCGTATATCCACAACAGGAATATAATGTGATTTTAATGATACATTGTTACAGAAAATAGGTACTGTCAAAAGAGAAGAATGATTAAAAATATGAAAATGGTCAAAGGTAAAAATAATACAACAATTCATCTAGTTTAAAAAATTACTCCCCCATATTAATTTTGTATGCCAGCATTTCAGGGGAATGATGAATAAGAAAAGACAAGAAGAAAATTGTTTACACAGGGTAAGGAAGGAACAACTGGGTGGAACAGGATAAACATTTGTCAGTTAAAGTACAGTCTGAATAAATTTGCATAAAATAGTCAGAACCCTTCAAAAGTCTCATGGTCCACAGGAAATTCCTGAAGACCTCTCTCTTTGATTAAGCAGACTCAGACTGGAAGAGGACAATAATACACAAGCGAAACGGTGCGAACATCTCCGCACGTAGATCTCCTCCAGCTGTGAAGGGCCTCTGAACACCTGCACGTGCCCGGGATTTTGCAACAAGCCGCGGCCTCCCCAGCCCGCAGCCGCTCAGTCGGGGCTCAGCTCAAACCTGAGAGCCACACGCTGCTGCCCCCGGCCCCCGCCCTGCCCGCAAAGAGCGAGGGGCGATGGCTCAACACGAAACCGACAAGCCGCCCGTTTCCCAGTCATGTTAGTCTGCCAAAAATATCCCAAACCCTTTCTTTCTTCCGATGCCATTGGATACCAGCTACACTGTCCTCGTTTCTCCAGAAGGTGTCAATAAATTGCTAGTTATTATATGACGACACACACATATTCTTCACCTAAAACCCTGCTACTCCTCTTTTCTTTTCAGACAGCAAGCTAAATACTACAAGGTTCAATTTAAAACCAACAGAGAGAAAATGATAGTTTGGTCAAGCCAGAAAAGCAATGTAAAATAACAATTGAGAGAAAACTTGTATTTCCCATTCCATATCACTGCAGATGAAGCAACAGTTGTGTTCAGTCTCAGCAAAATGAAGAGGCTGCTTGTTTGGTGTGTGCAGACTGCTGAAGTTGCTGTGCACATTTATATATGTATGTATAAATAGAAACAGGGGTCATAGAGAATCGAGAGCCAGGTAAAATGTGCAAATTTGATATGCATAGTTTTTAAAGATGAATTAAAACGTAAGCCGGCATAGACCTTTTCACTTAAATATGGCATGCAATATATTAAGCACCAAGAAAAAAAAATTCTACATTAGAAAATTAGAGATAAACATCATCAGTAATCCTTACAGGCAAAATGACATTATTTGAAGGTTTTGGCAGGTGAAAAATAGTATACTTGTTGCCACTATCACATGAACTATATAAAAGATGTGTAATGATTCAAGATGCTTTCTTGTAACACTGCATTTTTTCTTTTGGAGAATTTTACAGGTTCGATTTTTCTCCAGTGAGGTGGGATGACAGATTTACATTGTATTCCCAATATAGTTATTAAAATAATTTCCCTTGACAGTTCTCTGACTGCATCACTCCCCCTTCTTTGAATCCCAACCATACGTCTCTGCTTACTTTGCATTTTAAGTATCTTGCTATCTGAAAATCAATTCATTGTCCTTTACTCCTCAGTACGTATTTACTCTCGCCCGTCACCCCGTGAACGCGCAGCTCGATCGTGCCCACACCACCCGCTCAGACGGTGTCACCTTCCCCTGCCCTTCCTCCGCACCTCCCTCCCCCCCAGAGAGCCCCGCAAAAAGGACGATGCTACCACCATGACCCCCGGGGACATTTCCACGTGGGAGCAGCCGGGTCCCGCTGCCCGCAGAGCTGCTGCACCTCACCCCGTCTAACAAACACCCGCGTCCGCCGTCGCATCACTGCAGAGATGCCGTCAGCCTTCACTCTTGGGAAGCGGAAAGTCACGTCTTTCAAAGGCCAGGGTGACCTGAACAGGGGCGTGGGACAGCGGTGCTTAAGAAAAACTTTTGTACTTTGTCAAACAGCATCTTAAAAGCGGGGCTGAAAGGAGCAGAATCAGTCAATGGCTTCAACCCTTCGCTCCAGAAGGAGATCAAGGGTATCGGAGACGACTCTGACACGTGCCAGCCTCACCTTGTGTCGGTAGCTCATGCCGGAGATCTCCCCCGGCAACCTGCTCTGGCTCCTGCCTGCCCACAGAAGTGAAAATTTCCTCCTGCTCTGAACCTCCATGCTAGGAGGGTTTCTTGAACACTTTTTCTGACCTTTGTGTCCTCTTTGTAACAACTGTGCAAATATTTGAAAATTTGTTTTAACTTACTAGAATTCCCTGTCTACAGGTATCAAATCTTTCACATTTTCATCGAGTGTTACATTTCCTACTATTATTTATTTTTATGTATTTCATTTTTCTTTCCTTTGAATTTTCTTTACCTTCTCTAAAACTTTTTTTTTTTAAATTATTCTTCCCCAAGCTGGGCATCCCATTCCAGCTAAGACTTCACGGGGGACAGATAAAGCAGAAGAGGTACAAACCTCCCCCAGTCCAGGTACTGCATCTCCAGATGACATCTGTCCTTTTCCTGCAGCATTTATGTTGTCTCAGATTTAATACACGGCCCACTATAACTCTTCTAGAGCACTGATGCTTACGTTGTTTTCACTCATTTGTGTATTTGATTTCTCCCTAAGACTGCTCTCTTCCACTGTCCTTATTGAATTTCATCTTATTGATTCCAGACCATTCCTGAAATCCATCATGCTGAATTTGAAGCCTGTTGTCACAAGTACTTGTACTTTGATGTCACCTGCAAATTATATAGATGTATTCTCCAGTACATCACCTAATTCATCTATTGAAATCCATATTAAATCCTTCTGGAATCACAACAGACCCATTCAGTATGTCCTTTCCACTAGACAGTAAATTACTGACAATCATGCCTTCAGAATTATTTTTAACAAGCTGTGCACCCACCTTACAACAATTTGATCTGGGCTGTCTGTCTTTAATTTCAGGGAAGAGAAAGCCAGGACTGAGGGTGTGAACATCACTCTAATGTCAAGATGCGATTCCCATCTACTGCCTGACCTTTCCCAGGAGGCCAGTTCCCTTCTCAGAGAAGGAAATTAGACTGGTCTTTCATTGTGCCTGCTTTAAAAATTAATGCTGCTCATTTAGCATCTATTACCATTTGATTGTTTATGAGATTCCCCTTTTTTAATGTGTTAATTCCAGACTTTTTTCAGGTCAAAAGCTAAGCTCGTTTTTTTTTTTTTTTTTTTTTTTTTTTTTTTTTTTTTTGTTGTTGTTGTTTTTTTTTTTTTTTAATATTTTCCAGGGTCTCCTGTTGATTGCTTTTTTGGAACTAAATATTGGGTTTCATCTTCCCCCCAGACTTCCCAAACAATTTGCCAGGATTCAGAGCCTGCTTTCAAATGTTCAAGGATGAATGATACCCTACACCAGCTTGTGTGACACATCTTGGCATTTAATTTGGTCTTTCTCTGCTTTTGCTCCTGCTCCTGATGGGTAATGCCTGGCGGAGGTGGGTCAGAGGGAGGTCTGGTCCCTGCACACGTGGGCCGGGGGAGGGAACAGCCGCTTTGCTTTTGGCTCCAGTCTTCACGGATGGAGGAGGAGGAGGAGGAGGAGGAGGAGGATGCATCAC
Organism: Tyto alba; assembly: GCF_018691265.1. NCBI lineage: Eukaryota > Metazoa > Chordata > Aves > Strigiformes > Tytonidae > Tyto > Tyto alba. The sequence goes on from NW_024881272.1 coordinate 35,028,215, forward strand.
TGTAGGAGGATCAGAGGAAGGATGGGGAACCCACCAGTGAGGGAACCCCCCGGTGCCCCGTGCCCTGTCCAAGCATCGTGCTCAGCCCACATTTCTTCCTGCAGCTCTGGGACAGGTTAGGTCATGGGCACCACCCTGACTCATTGCATGTTTATGCCGAGGGATGCCTCCAGTTATCTGATCACATACTACTTTTACTCAGAAAAATGGCTCTCTAGTGATACTGAACGCAAATATATACTGAGCAAGTTTTGAATGAAGTGACTCAATTCAAACGAATAAAGGCTTGTTCTCTGAATTAAGTCAGTTGGTAGGTATTTATTTATTCAGTGTTTATTTTTGCTCTCACTACGTAGTCTAGAAATTAGTAATGATTATCTAACATTTAAACTTGGAATTGCTTTCTGCATTATTAATTTATTCTCTTGAGTTTCTGCAGAACTGCCCCTATCACACGTAAATGTGTTGCGAGTGGTATGATTTAATCTTCATGACGCTCCAGTGACACGGGAAGCATTAGTATTAATGGGGATTAATGGCATTATTAATATTCACATTTTACAGACAGTTAACACCATATTAAAATCAAACTGCTACCTGCCCAACAGTTTTGGGTACCAACTTTAATGTTATTTTGATGCAGCTTTTGAAAACGAAGTCAAGAACAGATAAGTGTTTTGACCTCGTTGCTAGAACTATTCCAACTCCAAATGATTTTAAAGGCTTCAGCCAAAAAAACCCCAGTGTTTGTTCAACCTAAACAGAAGTAGGTGATGTTTTATTTTTGAAACCGTTTCAGAACTGCTCTACACGACATCTGTGACACTCAAGTATTCCTGTACTGAGCCTCTTACCCTTTGCTGTATTACTTATAAACTAGAAGAATTCTTTGGAGAAAAACACACAACGAGTTTTTACCAACATGGTCAGCCCAGCATAACCTTGAGATGATCACACGATCACCCTGTGCTTTTTCATTAACAGAGCATTGTCCTAATAATAGAATTTATAATGTTTGAAAGACCTACAGCATTGCCTCAAGCACCATCTCTGGGCCAGCGAGCATCTGAGTGCTGAATGAATGTCAGTTCCCTGTTAGGGTATTTAATTTCACTAAGAGAGGTCCAAGGGAAAATTTTACCTTGATTTCAGCCACGGAATCACAGGAATAGATTCAATCTCTGTTTCCACCGTTAGAGTGAACGCACGCTATGTTACAACACACAATTACCACCCTGGATGTCTCTGCTTACAGAAATCAATGAAAATGAAAAATGTACAAGGATTCTATGCACTTGTCCCTATAAATGACACTGATTATTAAAGACTCCAGTAACAAAGAATAAATCAAATCTGTACTACTAAGTGAAAGTATCACAAGGATCACAACCATTCAAAGAAGGCAGCTTGCTCCATTTAAATGGAATTCTGGAGCTGAGTACTCAAAATCTTGTTTAATTAGGATTTCAACATCCAGCTAATGACTTTGCTTTGATAACACAGAGCACCACTTCCCACCTTAGGTTAAAATTACAGGAGTCGCTTGTCCGTGCTGGGTAACTATGTGACTTACCAGATTCATAAATAAATAACCATTTCTCAGTGCAAACGAACATCTAGATTAATTTATAGTACTTCAAAGTTAAAAAAGAATATGCATATTCTGTTGGCATAGCCAATATTGAAGGCAATGCTGGTTTCCCTTTGGAAGGAGGCACAGTGGCAGAACAGCACAAACATCAGTAGAAATGGTTAAACTCCAGAGATGTCCTTTGCATCCCTATTTGGCCAGTATTTCCATAAGGAGATCCGTGTGACTCTCTATGGAGAGAGCCACAAAAAAAGCCCTGAGAGATGTTTGGGGTGCCCAGCGAGCCCCAGCTGGGCACACTGATCTGCTGCCTCACACCCCTCCCCGGAAAGAACCCCAGCTCGGCATGTAACATGGATGTGAGAAGTGGGAAAGTGGCATTTTTTGTTTGTGTGCTTGTTTTTTTCAATCTAACTTTTTTGCCAAAGGCAGAAGGGAAGGCACATACAGTTCTGGGAGGTATGCTGAGCCAGGCTGAGAAATACATAAACCTGACTCAGAAGAGATAGGAAATTGGGAACAACCTGAAATTATCCTTGCCATTACCAGCATGACACTCGCCCCCAGCAGTGGGGTTGTGCAGCTCTAATTTTCACTGCGTGCCTACCCGTGTCGCACGTCCCCACCGCATACACGCGCGATGTCAGGGCCATGGCTCAGCCTGGCACTGGAGCAAGTCCTTGATGTTCAACCTGAGAACATACGGAGACCTTGCTGGGGGGGGGACTCTCCCGAGATGACCAGCAGAGCCTGGTCACCCACTCGGTGCTCTGCAGCAGGACCAGCCTGTGTTTGCCCCGGACACTGCAATGGAGCCTGTGGGCCCCACGGAGAGAAGAGGGATGCTGGCAGGAGTCAGGGAAGTACCCGCAGGAGAAAATCCTAAGAGAACCCCAGGAGCTGAGAAAGGCTGGGCTGGCAGGGACCTCTGGGGATGGTCCAGTCGAAGCCCTGATCACAGCGGGGTCACTCAGGGCAGCCGGAGTGTGGAACAGCCAGAAGCAAGCAAGTGCTGGGAGCACGAAGAACACTGGAGCTGGGGAAGTTGATACGGGTGCACACATGATTGCATGCAGTCAGAAGGTATTTGCTGATGTTCTACAGCCTTGAAAGTACTGCCTGGAAAATGTCTCGCTCAATGATATCTGCAAGGGAAATTGCAGGTATGTGCAAAATTAAATCCTTGTAGCCATTCATAATATTCAGTTTACCCGTGTCTCTGCCATTCATCTTTTTTCAAGAAAAAAGTAAACAGCATGGAGTGGGCAAACCTCTTGTTTCTCCTACCCATCAACACGCCTGTTCCTATGAAAATAAAAATTAGCAGTGGAGATGCTAGGGCCTGAGGAAGCCCTGCACAGTTAGGACATTTCAGAATTGGGAGGTTGCTATCATAATTTTCAATTTTAATCAGCAATGAACCATAGTGAGACTTTTCCAGCTGTTAAAGGGTGCCTTTGCAATGTGAAAGCCTCGTGACAAAACATCATCAATGGATATTTCTGTCAGGGTGAAATAGGTATTTGTAATGTGGAGTTTGAGGATTTGCTCAACGTTGGTTTTATTATTTCCATTGCATAACAACAGAGGTTATTAAGAGCATCCTGTAAAATATTAGTTTTGGGACTCCATGTTAATTAATTTCTCCATGCTGGAAATACTGAAGACTGACAGAGTTAAAAGCACTTCACCAGTTGAGGCCTTTTTATCCATACAACTGCATTTCAGGAGCAGCTATGATTATAATAGTACAGAATTGTGAATTAGGGATCTTTTTGTTTGTGACAGAATTAATTTTTAAAACTCATTTGGGAAACAGTATGGGATGATGGCTAAAGTAAAAGATAATACGTTAACCACAACTTTAAGCTCCCCGGCTCCTTGCCTGGGCGCAAAGGGTCTGTTCCAAATGAAGCACATGAAGAAATCAGTTGACCTCACTGGGACTATGAACAGCTTCCTGTGAGGACCCAGTAATAAAATAATATTTGAGTTTTGAGTGTGTGATGTAGTGGTCAAGTTCTGATACTGCTGGCTCTAGCGTCCAGCTGTAAATAAAGTGGGGCTGAAAACCAGTGTTGTGGCAGGGAAGATGCTGGGCTCAAACCTGACACGCCAGGGGAGCCACGTTTGCAGGGTGAGAGGAATCAAAGACAAGATAAATGGATTATTCTTCCAGCCACAGAAGTATAAAGGATTATGAATGGTGTTTCCAAATTAGCACACGGCAAAATGCCAAGAGTTTCTAGTTATGGCCAGAGGAAACTTTGGAGGAGTAAATATCGTGATGTTACTGATGAGATCAGTGCTAAGAGATGCAGGATCAGACACCAATATGTGCCGCTGAGGATGGCCCAGGGAAAGCTTAGCTTAGGCAAATAAAGAATGAGATATTAAGTAATAACGAAGCAATAGGGTTCTAACATCAGTGGTGAAGAGCGGAAAGACAGAAAAGTTGATGTGAAAAGGACCAGAACTGTTTATTGCAGAAAAAAAAAAAAAAAAAAGAGGAAATACATGAGCTAATCTGTAACATACAGAAAGACATTTTTACTATTTACCTTTTCTTATGTTACTCTGATGTTATTAAAAAAAAATAATAAAATCCCCCCAAACAATAAGGCCAATCAAAATGTGTTTAGGAAGAAGTTAAAATCATGTAGCACATAAACAATAATGTCCACGAGATCCCATGGATTCCAGGAATGCATACAGGATACTGTTTCCCATCATATCAGACTACAAAAGAAGAGGGAAACACTTGAACTGCAAACCGAAAGGCACCTGACCTGTCTTAAGAAGGAAATGTCATCACTTTTCTCGTGGTTAAGTCATTCCCTGCATCAGTTCATATGGCTTTCTCATATATCACCACAGGAAGGGAGATGGCTTCTTCTCGCATTATGACTTTTTAATGTAAAATGCAAATTCTGCTTGCTGAGCTGTCGCTGGGGTGTGACAAGCTCCTTCCGAGCGCCCCAGTGACTGGGAAAGAAAATCCGGCCTTTTGCAACGAGGGAGGAATATCTCCATACAGAAAAGTAGCAGTTAACTGCTTGTTTACATAAATTAATGGAAACTTTGAATAAGAAATTACTTCTTGTTCATAACAGACTCTGTGTATCTGCTCTAAGTAGAGTTATGAAGAGAATAATTCACCATAGCTCATGCACTATGACTGGAATGGGATTTAAAGAAGTCTGGAAAATTAAGCCATAAAACACGACAGGCAGCGTGTTTCTGGAGGTTGCTCCGAGAGCTTTCAAACACCGCTGAAGTGCAGCAATCTGCTGGGCACACACTTCCTGGAGCGTCCCAGTCGCTATTAGAAATGGAAATTAAAAAGGGAAAGTCGGATGAGAGAAACTGAACAGATGCGTTTTGGAGAGATGATCAGAAATGGGGCAACTCCTCTGACAAACAGGCCAAACCGCGACTGCGAAGCATAAACCAGAGTCCTTTCAAATCTGCACACATGGAAACACCTTGGAAAATCTATCATAGAAATTCTATTATAAAATTAAGTATTTCTGCATCTGCTTGCTGGAATCAGACTTTCATGTATAAACATCCCTGCTGTATGTAATTATACTCATAAAATGGGTGCATGCATGGGTGAATGCAGAGACGCAAAAGCAGTGTTCATTTTGGGCCCACAAACTCAGTGTGCATTGAAATACTTCAGACGTAGTCAAGGAACCCTGCAGAAAATTTCACCATAATGTTATACTAGATGCATTTTACTGCTGTAATTTAAGCTTTCTGTAAATTTTTATTTAAAATATGCAATGTCATAACACAAAGCAGGCTGAGAATTTACACTGTGGTCACATTTTATCTCACCTACATGAACATTACGTTATAGATCTGGAAACTCATATGGTAATTCTGGATGAATAATGGATTTTTTTTCTTTTTTATGAGTAGCCAGATTTCTAAGTTTGAAAAAAAAGCTTCAACTCACATAGAACTGAGAAAGGAAAGTTTTGGATTTGAGGACTGAAATGAAAATCAATAAAACTTCCTTGGGGAAATATGAATGTTTTGTTCAATCTAACCCAAATCCCTGTATTTCTTTTACAGGTTACAGAATACCGCCTAGTTCAGAAAAAGGCTGTTTCGTAAATGACAGTTGAAAAGCTGAAGGCACGAGACACTGATTTCTGAAGAGTTATTCTAATTTTCTGCTCATGTGTATCATTTAGGGGTCTCTTATCCCTGATACACCCCTCAGGCTATGCTGTGTGATAAGGAAATGGTGAGTAAGATCCTGTTCAGATGATAGCTTTCGAATTTTGATGCTGGCTGGAATGGGAGCAGGATTTCAGAAACTGCTTTAAAACTACATCATTTGGGGCAAAAAGGACCAAACGTCTATGGGTGAATCCTTCCTGGCTTCATCATCAGTCCTTATCTTTTCATCTCCCTAATTTGGGCTAAAAGACACACCTGTGTTTTTTTTAACCAACATTATTAAAATATTGCGTGTAGTGTATCAGAAAAAGACATTTAATCTTTTAAAATCATTTAATCTACAAAGCTGATCTTGGTAGGAAAGCTTGTTGGATATAAGATATATACCACATATAACCGTTTTTATTTTAAACCGAGATTCTATAAGCTGGGGAAGTTTCATATTAAAAATAACCGAAATTTGCAGTCTCTAGTATTCCTGCTTTTTGAGTCACAGTGAGAAAACAATGTATTTGTCTAAGCCAACTGTACACCGCACAGCAAATTAGAGGAAAATCAGCACTTTACAAAGCCTGAGTGAAATGCAATGTCAGGAAGTAAACTACAGTAGCACTTAAAGATTGTGTGCATCACGGAGAGCAATTATTGTAAACCTGGAGTTGTGGGCATTCTCCAACCGCCTGGCTGGGCTGGTTTTGATGTGAGTTGCACTTACGGTAATTACTCCAGCAGGAAGCCCTCGCTGCCAGCCAGGCGAGGAGCAAGGGAAGGAGCTCACTGCCATGCTGCACCCTACAGCCTGGCCCAAAGGGACCAGGGATGGACACTGTCATGGAAATTCCTTCAAATGGTTGTAACCCGGGACTTGAGGTGCATGCTATAGGAATTTCTACAGCAGGAACCGCCCGAACCAGGGGGGGGGACAAGCCCTGGAAGCGGCAGTGACGCGAGCCCAGCTGGCTTTGGCGCCCAGTCACTCCACTCAGCACACCGTGTCTCCTCTTCTGCGTGACCACCATAGCAGATGGAGCCCAGAGTCATCGACTAAATCAACTCCATGGGCACTTTGTGGGCATTTGTGGACATTTATGGACCTTCCACAGAGGTGGCCCATAGATGAAGGGACTGATACCTGTGCATTATACGAAAGGATGGGAAGCAGGGGGGTTTGAGGGTGCGTTGGATGGTGTGGGACCTGAGCGGGATGTAAATGATGTGGAATAAAGGGTGAAAAATGTTTTGGTTTGGGCTGGGACAGAGTTGATTTTCTCCGCAGTGTCTAGAATGGGGCTGTGTTTTGGGTCTGCGCTGAAAACAGTCTGTTTGGTGTCCTGCTCGGCGTACAGAGCTGGGGGGAAGGGGGAGGAAGGGGGGACGGGCCCCTGGTTTGCTCTGCTGGTGCGCGGCTTCTGCTCTACCTGGTAAACTGCCTGTACCTCCAACCCACCAGTTTCCTCCCTTTTACCCACCCCCCCCGGGGGGGTCAGCGGGCGGCTGGGGGGGCTGAGCTGCCGCCCTGGGGTTCAGCCACGACACTTGCATTGAATATCCGCATTAATTAAAGTGTAATAAAATCAATATTACTATATTAAACATTAATTCTAATATTTACATACCAACCCAATTCCTCAATTCTATTTAACGTTTTTCACAATAAAGAGAATAAGCTGTTTAGGACAATACTGTAGTGGTCTTATGTTTAAAAAATATCTCACTGTAATAGACTGAATCGAACACCTTCTTATCAGCATTCTGAAGTCTGCAGAGAAGTCCGAAAGGCAGAAACAATTAGAGCAATATTATTTAATGTGACATTTACATTTTAGTGAGACAGGAGTGTCTCTGCACAAAATGGTTTAACTTAAAGAGAGCTTATCATCTGAACAGAGATACAGGAAGAAACCTATGGCAAATATTTTTAAACTGCAAAACCTGAGGCAGTACCTGTACACAGGTGGGGAGGCACGCTACACCTTGTGATTGCTGTTATCATGTAGAGAGATTTTGGAATATTTATGGGCGAAATATTTAAGCGTGCTAACCACATTCAATTCACTATGAAAACAAAACAGTGTTTTTCCTTTGAAGTATTTCAAACAGGAAGATTTTTTTAATAAAACAATCCTTTTATTGTATAATGGAACTGTTGTGTTAATTATAACTTTTTTTTTGTGAAGTATCTATTTTACATAACAAAGCAAATCTGCCAACTATTAAGGAAATTTTCCAGTTTTCTCTTACAGATGATAGAAGAGGAAATAATATAATATTTTAAATGCAAAGTGGGGATGATTAAAATTTCAGTCTAAATAAAATAGAACATTTGTGAATCCTAGAGACAACAAAGTGAGTAATCTGCTGGGGAAAATATAATAACTATCTTACAGTACTATACCTTAGCCCTTAATATTATAAGGCCTTACAAGTAAGCAAAAATTCAACTATTTATCTTGTCTCACTGTAACGTCCTCAGCACTGTTGGCCTTGAGGCAGGTTTGAAAATCAGAGGCTTATGAATGCGCCTGCTTTATCCAGCTCCTGAAGTGCCTTTTTATCCACTCAGATGTGGGTACTCAAATTCAAGTTCACATCTCTCTAGTGAGATTTTTGTTTAATTTTTTCCTTTTAAATGAACATATTAACCTGAAGGGATAAGTGTTCAAAACATCACATGGAAAAAAAGAATGCCAAAAAATGGAGTAAATTAACAGATTTTGTATGTGCATCAACTTGAGCACAGTTTTCAAAAATTTACCCATGGGGCTAGGCTATTGTTTGCTAGAATACCTAAGCTTTTATCTGAATAGCTAGCATAAAAGATCTGTGAGAAGTAGGTATAATAGAAGCTAGAGTCATATTATAGGATTGTATTAAGAATCAGTGTTATATGGTTTTCATTTTGCTATAGAGTTTTCTTGTATGGTGCAAAAGATCTTGTACCATTTATTATCCTTGTTACTATTTCATAAATTATAATATGCAAGAAATACAGCCCCAGTAATTTAAGTCATACAGTTTTCATTATGTTTCTTTTAAGGAAACTCTTCAGAACATTCCTGTGAAAGGCTTGTTCCTATAAATGAACAGTTAGTGTTATACGACTTGTTCTTTAAAGGAAACAACATCTCTCTTATTCACATGGGATATAGGAAGATAAAATCCTTAGGCATATTCAAATCCTGAGCATTGTGTGATGAAAACATAAATGTGAAGACAAACCCTTTCAAAATTAAAAAGTTCTACTAAGGTGCTGAGGGATGAACAGGTGAATAATGAAATAAGGAAAAAAGACAGTATCTGAATTTTTGCTTTGTAACCAAGTGTTTTGCTGGATATTTTAAATGGAAGTGTCACAGAAGAACAACAACAACATACATACTTCTTCAGATCTGGATGAATCCCATGCTTTTATCCTTCTGCCTTTCCCCCCTTTATTCCCGGCTGGCAGTTCCTCCCTGCTCCCCATGGTGACGTCCACTTGCCATCATCGCTCCTCACTTGCATCCAGTGAGGAAAACCAAAAGGAAATCCGGGTGGAAACCCAAAAGGGTGCCTGCCTGCAAATATAACTCACCCAAAAGTGGGGGTTATTTTAATAAATCTTACTTATCACTGCTGTTACTGAAAATATGTTTGTATAGCTGGATGACTAGTTCATAGAAGAACCCAAACCACCACCAACTCACGAAACTCATTGTTGTGTTAGATGTTCAGTTCTGCTGCCCTTTGAACAAACTGTAAGGTACTTGTAAAATGAAGCATTTGAAAAACTAGTGCAAGAACGGCATTTTCATGCCTGTTTGCTTCAAAGGATGCTCTGATTTTGCTAATTGCCTCAAAGAGGGCTTCGATTTACTGTTTGCTACAAACAGTATTCTAATTTAGTTTATCCTGTGAGTCTGCAGCTGTGTTCGAGTACGGTGATGTTTGGGGCTCGTTGAGCTGTTCTGAAATTCATTCCCTCGGTGCCTCGTGTGAGGTGGTTCGTGTCTTTGCAGACTGCACTCAACACCACACACCGAGTGAAGACTTAGCCATCCCGGCCTTTGACATGACCACCCCTCTGACAGGAAACCCCAAAATATTTTCTTAGTTAACGTATCCTAAAAATCTGAATCATCACTGTAATTATCAGTAGAAAAGAGAAGAATAATTGAGATTACTCTCTACTATAAATTATGTTTTCCTGAAAGCAGAGGGAGGAGCATAATCCCAGGACAGCTCCAAGAGCTGCTTAAAGCCATGCCATCAAAATGGGAAATACATGGGTGATTTATTTTTCAGTTTCACTTACAAAACAAGGACTAATTGAACCTCGTGTAGTGATATTAATAAACCACTGGTGACCTGCTTATTGAAGACCAGTGACTTCTGACCCATGAGACCCACTTTGTAGGTTCTCGTTGCTCATGCCTACTGGGATATAGTGAAATGGAAGTATTAACAGACACCAATATGTAGTTACATATTAAACATTTTTTCTTTTGTTCTTTCTGTTATGATATTTCAAATTAAATCACACTTTCAGTCGCCACTGAAGTGTCTTTTACAACTTGCTAATGATATTGTAATTATTGCTTTGTATACCACATGCAGGCAATTTCCAGATTGAATTTGCAGCTACTTGGTGACGCCAGGTCGGCCACCACAAACAGGACATTCTGGCTGTTCTTCCCCATCTAACGGCCGCGGTGCTCCCGAAGCACCGAGGCATGCCCAAACCGTGAGACGCTTCCCTGAAATAATTCGCCATTGGTACGACTGCTGCTCAGACACGTCCCCAGGAGCGGCTATGGAGTAACGTGGACTCGGGGCCGTGACGATGAGGAAGATGCACGAGCAGCCGAGACAGGGCGGGATGCGGGGAGGGGGGGGGATGTTCCGGGGGGAGGTGGTGAAACCCTCTTCCTGCCGCCAGCCGCAGAGGAGCAGAACCTTCCTCTTCTGAAGGCCCTGTTTACAAAAACCCAAACCTCCTAAATTAAACCTCAGCATGAAGGTGTCTGAAATGCTAAAATGGGGAACAGCAGCATCTTAATTTCCCCTACAGAGAGTGCACTCCTGCATCCTTGCCAAACGCCTCAGGTTAGGTAACTTCTGCATTTGCTGTCCTAGAATCTTTTCATGAACAACTGAAAAAGTTTTCTTTACATCTTTATGAAAGCTGTACAATCAAAGATGAATTTTTTTCAAATGGAGATTTTCCAGGCAAGAAACATTTAATCCATATCCTTTAAAGCTTCCTTTCAAATTTCTTACAGTTCTATATTACAGTATGAATCTACAACTTTACTTCTCAGTTGTTTTCAGTCCTTTCTAGAAATTTTTCTAAATTAGCACTATGAGTTCTTTTTAAAGATATGCATTTGATTTCGCTCTTTCCAGCTGGTGGATTTTGATGTTTGTGAATATCAGATATTGTCATCATTCTCTCTTACCCTGTCTTAAGCTATAAAATCAAAATTAAGCTGTAGAGGATTCCAAAAAAGAAGACAGTATATGAGAAAGAACTGCTTTAATAAATCCATCCCCATGCTTGTTCATTCTTGGTAGTTCTCCCATAACCGTGAATCTAACACAGCTCATAGTACAAAATATTTTTCTTCTGCAAGTTCCCAGCTCATAAAAACAAGACAAGACGTACAAGAATAAATTCAACGGTAAGAATCGCATTTTCATATGCTAGAGGTGGGAGTTAAAGAGCTAATGTACAATTCTTTTCATTTCATTAAATCACCTATGCAATGCAGATAAAATTTGCCATAGCTCAGTAGAAGACATACCAACATGAAACAGTACCCAGATACAGTAAAATCCTTAGCAATGGACTGTTCTCTCTGTGAATTTTCAGTAGTGTGGGCAATTTTCTTTTTATCCTAATGGGCCTCACTATGACTGGGAATTACCCATTACAAGGAAGAGTACAGTGAATACATGTATTTATTTCAAGACTGATTCTCTTGCAAATACTTTCTTCCATAAATACCCAGAGATGGCGCCTCTGGTATGAATGGAAAAAAGATCCCATCTGCATTTAATATTTTGTGTGCGTACGCATATTCACTTAGTTGATAAACAATACTATAGACTGGATTGAGAGCCTGTGTATTTCCAGAAAACTGCTGCATGTTTTCCAGTACAACCTATGGCTGCTTCTGAAGCGGAGGGAATTCCTCTTCTTAGGCCGAATATTCCGTTTCTCTGATGGAGTCTCCAGTTGTTAAAATAATTCAAGTTTATGCATTTCACTCTTTCATCTGGTTTTCCTAATGAGATCTTTCTACCCCTTCCTGTTTATGGATTTTTATTAATGGACTGGTCACTGGAGGTAGAGTATTTCTGCCTATGTATAATTTAGTCAGTTTTATGAAATAGTCTAGCATGCTAAGAGGTCATGCATCAGCTTTTGCTGAAGTAGAGCTAGCTATAGAGGATATAAATCACAGTCCTTTACACTGCTCTGGATAATAATGCCATCTCTCAAGGATGTCATTATTTTAAAAGCAGGTATACAAGTTACTTCCCAATTTCTTCAGAGCAGACTATGACTAGAAGCAAAGCAGCAACATGCAGTGCAGATATAAGTATTATGCATCATATAAGGAAATAAAAGACAAAACAAATTCTCTATGCTATCAGCTTCTTCAGCATTAAATATGGAAATGTAGAATGAAGTGTACAGCTTGTTTTATTGCAAATATTCTATCAAAGTCCTCCAAAGTTTACCACTCTCTCTGCATATAACTCCAACTTCATTTCTACCTGTGCTTGGCCTAGTTTCACTCCTACAACTGATCTTTCTTCAAAAAAAAAAAAAAAAAAAAAAAAAAAGTGTGAGAAGAGACTGACACAGAAAAATGAATAGCAAAGCATTAAAAAAAAAAAAACCCCACAACAAAAAAAGGGACATGCTCTGCATTAACGACATTTTATATTTCATTATTATACTTGGTCATTTCTTACTGATAGAAAGACATATAGGGAATGTTCCACACATTTTCCTCCTCATTTAATTTTATTTCATTTGCTTTTGTGTTTAGCTTTTCAATCACCAGTTCTTGATGCTTCATTCTGGGACATCTTCAGTGACAAAGGTCATACTGTAAATGCAAATGCACCCTTAGACAGTAACCAAGAATATGTCCCCTCTCTCTTGCTTGTGCACTTAAAATGTCCATCAACTGACTGCTAAAAGTATAAAAAATCTTTTGCATTAGCTGTCACCAAATATTTATCATGAAATTTAACATCAAACAGAACTGCTTTGTTTCTGTATTAACTCTCAACTCTTTCGAGAATCATTTTAACACATCCCAGCTTGGCTTCCCCCAGGACTTTGCGCCTGTTACTGACTATGACAGCGCCCAGGATTCCTCTCTTTTTTAAACATGAGCAACAGCACAAAAACTCAAGATCAATAAAGTTGTGATTTCAGTCTGGAGTGGACTTACTCTCCCTTCCTTCTATTCTGTGGGATAAAAAATTGCTGGCAGAATGGGATGCTTGAATGAGACGTTCATTCTGGGGACAGTCATGCTGAATGACTGTCCCAAAAATATAGAATCAGTTGACCAGCAATGAAGATCTATCATGCAGACATGAATCTTTCCTCTAGTGATTAAAAAGCAACATAAAATATTGTCTAATACTATTTCCCTTTATTGGATAGAGATTTTCCTTTTCTTTTTTTTTTGATACTTTAAACTTACATTTAACCACCCTGTTTCATATAATGACATTTAGTAAACTATGGACTTGATTTATCCTCCACCGATGAGAACTGACATTTTCCAACTGACTTTTCCCAACACCTTCTCTCATCTATGAAAATAAACATTTTTTCCCAGCGATGAATCACAAAGAAGCCAAATAATCTTACATTTTATGTCTTGCTGGTCTTGCTTTGATTTATTGGGCCAATCAGTCCTCACCCTGGCCAGAAAACACTGTAAGTGACCTGAAAGTGGGTTGGTTTTGGGGTAATCAGCACTCATTACACAGGCTTTAAAAAATTCCAGCGGGAGCAAGATGGACAGCAAGGTGTGAGGCTTGGTTGGGTTTTTGCTTTCTTCTCACCCTTTTCCGGAGTGAGACTGTTTAGACCATAGTCATGAAAGCAAAATAAGACCCGATGTTTGGGTTCACACCATAGGGAGAAACGGTATCTTCTACTTCAGAGCCAAACAGCCTCTCAGAGGATTTATGGTCCTCTCCGGCACAGCCGTTGGCCTTGGATGTTCCTCACCAGGGACACCACAGACCTGCGCCCAGCAGCCCGGCCCGCTCTGCCGCTGGTGGGTCCTGCCACCAGCAAATGGTGGTGATGGAAGGGAGGAAGGCACCACCCGGCCCCCGGGGTCTGTGTCCTCTGCGGCACGGCACGGGCCAACAAGAGCTGGGCAGGGCTTTCTCACCTGGAAAGCACCAGGCTCCCGCCTCGGCACTGGGATGGGGAGGAGAGATGGGAGGGGGATAAGGAAATATTTTTCAGACAGTAAAATCTGGCTTGTTGCAACTGAAATAAAGCCAGCATGAAAAGGCTGACAATGGTATTTTTAAATAACAGTCCAGTTTAAAACAGAAAGCTGCTAATGCAAATGTAACTCATGGAAAGTAAGAACTTGGCGGATTCCTCATCAAGGCACCCTCAACAATCCAGACAGCTACAGGATAAATTACGTGATGTTTTGAATTTGCATTTTTGGGTGACAGACCCTTTTCGCATGACTTACACTTGTGATCCCTGCAAAGCACGCTCCCCAGAGCTTCTCTGTGTATTGTGTATGACTTGCTCAAATTTACCCAGGGCTCAGGGAGTTGTCCGTGGCTTTCCCCTTCACGTTCATGGCACAGGGCACACAGCAGCGTATCAAACATATAATGTATTCCCTTGACAAGCTGCAACACGGTGCTGCCAGAGTGGATTTGAGATCGTCCGTGCCTACAAAGCCCCTCTGTAATCAGGAGGGAGGAATCATCAGAAGTGGTTTAGACTGTCGCAGAGGTGGGGGACACTGTTCCCTCAAGCACAAGCTCAGTCCCATTTTTCTGTCGCATGCAGCCTTTGCTTTTCCTTGTTTTAGTGCCATTTAAAATGTTAGCATACCTAATTCTACTTCTGTAGGAGGGCACGGAAAGAGAAGCAAAGTGCATGGGCAAAGACTGTACACACAAGAATAAAATATTAGATCCTAATTACAGCACTGTTACTCAAAGACAACAGCTCAACTATTTAAATTTAGTAGAAAGGAAAATCTAGAACAGGTTTGTCAACAGGTTTCTGAAGAGCCCGCATGACATTTCACACTTTTACAGATGCTACCATCTAATTATTTCAGTAAGAGTAATGCTTAGTGGGGTTTCAAAATTCTAGATGCTGATTTCAATGCTTTTAGTTTTTTAAGGTATGTAATGTTGACATTTACAACTGGTTGGATTAATGGTGCAGAATTTTTATATGTTAGATAAAATTCAATGTATGTGCAGAATTACCATTAAAAATTATGAGAACAGTGGTGAACAGATCCAATTCTTTTTCTTATCAGTTAGAAATAGTTGTTCAGCTACAGATCTATACTGCTAACATAGTACTTCTTTGCAATTACAGAACGCTGTCATCTGTGAGAAAAGACAAATCTACAAAACATCTCTCTATATTCAGCCTCTACCTTCAGTATATTCATACTGAATTACACCAGGATTTGTCCCACAATATGAATATATACAACAAGGAACTTGCATATACACATCCACAAGTATGTGCTTGTGCACCCTGTATATATCAGCATATGTTACTGATAGTATGAACAGACAAGAACTCTGAAGTCTTTTCTATTCCTGCCAGTTATCTGCTACATGATTGTGGACATTTCACTCAAAAATAAATACGGATGAAACTGTCCACCAGTTTCATTTTTCTTCACTTATGCCTTACTGGCTGGATTTTCATATTGCTGAACATCAGAAGGGCAATTTCAGACCATGAAATAAGTCTGATTTTATCCTCTCAGGTCTGTCAGGGTCTCCAATGTGAAATGGAAGTTAATACTTTTCTCTATTTAGCCATAGTTATGCAAATTTAATTTATGTTTAAAAAGAATAGAGTTATAAAAGGACAATCATTATTTACTTATTGTTGATGCACTGATTTCAGTCAATAGCTAATACAAATGAACTCGTCCTTGTATGAATAAGCTTCCAATATTTCTGATCACTACAGTGCAAGAGACTGAATTTAGAATGAATTGCAAGCAAATTCAGAAAGGTCACAATGTCCAGCACGCAGCACCATGAGCTGGGAGTACAGGAACCTACAGCTGGTAACAAACCGCCCTCTCCTTGATGATGAAGTGGCAAAAAATGCAGTATTATTGCTGTCACGTTGCACTGTTCTAGAAGTGTTTCCATAGGAGAAACTACTGCCAGCTTCTTTACTTTTACCCCATTTCCAACCCACCTCTCTAGGTCTGCATTAAAAAACGGGAAGCAAAACCGGGGGTGGAAGGCAAGAGGGGATGGGAGATGCAGGGGAGGAAGGCATTAGCGCAGCTCCATCCTCCTGCTTCCGTGCCGCCTGCCAGCCCGGAGACCTCAGGCACACAGCAACAGCCGCCGGCGGCAGGCAGGAGCCATTCCCCAAGTTGTTAAAACTTCTGGACAACAAAAATGGCTGAGAACTGCAGGCTGGTTATTGCAAATTTACTTGGCAAGTAGCACGTCACTGTGATACGTAATGAACATGATCCCCTTTTCCTATTTGTTCTTGGGACGCATCACACTGTAGTAGCATAGACCATTTCCAGCTTGAGCATTTTGAAAACATTTTGTGGGTGTCAGTGAGCCTAGGCTGGCTGGCATTATCCTTTACTGGCAGCAGAATATGATCCCTGCACCTCCCCGGAACCAGATCACAAGAACTGGACTAAGATGCAGAAGCAAAACCAGGACCGAAGCTAGGCTAGCTCACCCCCAGCTGGCACGACATCATTCCAATTCCACCTCCCATTTCAATAAAATGAAGTGTTTGTGAAAACTTACACTTATTTTTTAATAATTTCAAAAGGTGAAGTGTTATATCCACTTCTCTCGTAGACAGTTCTTTTTACTGTATTTTACTGTATTCATATACTTATAGTTTCCTGTACTGATAGTTGGACCAGTATTTCCAGTATTTATCATTACAGTTACTTAACCTGCAATATAGCCAGATAAGTAGTTGAAAAGTAATTTGGAATGCCATTATTGTGGCAAAGGAATGTATAATTCTCAAAGTCTTCACTGTTAACCTAGCAAAGTCATGTCACATGAAAAAACACACAGAATTGGTTCTGTCCTGAAGTTTCCATGATGCTCTTCTCTCTGGTTTCAAGAACTTTGCAAAAGGTATGTCTCCCTTTTTCTTTTTTTTTTTTTTTTTTTTTTTTTTCTTTTCCCTGAGAAATCATTCTACTGTCTAAAAGAGTTGCCCTAAAAGGTCATTTGTAATTACTAGATGTTTAAGTTCAAAGCATTGCTCCTTTCCCCCTGTATATAACTGCAGAAAACCAATATCCACAGCTGAGCGAGTGGCTGCAATGGCAGCAGCTTGCCCAAGACACATTTCATCTTCAGCTTTGCCAAGGAGCTTGCACGGCACTTGCTGGTCCAATGGCTCAGATTCCCTACTAATCTCATTGTTCCACTGACTCTTGAAAAAAGAAACTTAGCATCAATAAATATTTCCAACGGTTTCCCAGCTCCTTCCATTCCCCTCCTGGAAGGCTCCTGTCTCATGCTGGCTGAGGCGACTGCCAGATCCACAAGTTTCCGTGGAGTGTCACACCCCATGCAAGCAAGCAGGGATAGTACCATATTCAGTATCAGCATCCAACACCAAATCAAAGTGGAATTAAGTGCTGGCTGTGTGAGCAGCGTGGGGCACACGGCCCGGAGGGGGAAGATGTGGAGGTGGGAGGATGGCTGCCCTGGCATCGGGATTCCCGCAGAACAAATTGTGGTGCTACTGGGGCGTCATTTTGATGTCTCTACAGTCAAATTATTTATTGCTGGCACCCTCGAGCCTTGCATAAGATATTTACTGCTTTAAGTAAGTGACTGATTCTAGAAGTGCATATAGACATAGCTATAATACCACATCTTCAGTGGCATCAGCAGAAAAGGGACACTGCAGGGGGAGTTTCGCTCTTTGGGAATCTGGTAAATTCAGCGCAGTTGCCATTTGTCTCAGTTTTTAAACATTAACTGGGCTTGACAAAAGGTTTTTATCAGATTATAGTATTTCGACTAGGATATTTAGTATGTCAGATGTCATTAGTTTTAATTGGGCTAAAAAGCAAGATGCTGACCTCCGTCTTTTGCGCAGAGACACGGCAGACGTGCCGCGCTTGGTCACGCGGCGAAGGGACACAGCCGTGACACTTGAGAACGCTTGATGTGTCCCGTTTTATTCCTCAGTTCCTTTCCACTCTGTTTTTATAGAAATGGTTTTCATATGCAGACCTATTTTTTCAATGATTACAATGAACAGAATCCCTGAAATGGCATGTTTTAATTGCCTTAATTAGAATCTTGTGAGGAAGAATTTACTAAAAATCTTACCATGCCAAACTTTTGACCCTAAAATACTTTTATAACATTTTTGCCTCAATCTTAGAGAAAAAGAAGACAAAGATTTTCAAAAACGTTGCACATTCACTTGAGGATAGTCAGTGGTTTTATACCTCCTTAGTGAGACTTCACTAAATCTTTAGATTAAAACCCTTTTTGCAAGATAAAACCAGCATGTTCTAGATCTACCCTGCATCATGTGGGGTATTTTTCACATCCTCTTCCAAGTCTACATGAAGAAAAAGATGGCACTCTGAATATGAGTTGCAGAGATTGGTCTCCAATGCACTCCAAGGCTATTTAACCACCTTTGTTAACATCACTCCAAGCAAAAATTAAACTTTTAAACATGGGACACCTTTTTTTCTCCTGACAACTGGCAGTCTAATACTACAGAAGCTGAAATAACAGGAAATCCAATGAAAAAAAAAAATCTGATAAATCACAGTAATCACAGGGATCACTGTGACAGACAGCAGAAAGCTCAATAAAATATTATACTGCTTACTTGGGGAATAGAGTTCCAAAACCACTTGCAGTGTGGAAATGATGGCAATGAATAACAAAATAATTACTATCTCAGTTTTTCCAGGCCAGCCCAACTGCCTTTAATTGAATCAATAGGACGGCGAAGAGGCATTCAGAGAGGGAATAATAGGGCTGTAGTAAGGGCAGTCAGAAGAACATGTACTTATATGTAACCAAACCCTTAAAAGTGTCATAAGCCAAATTTTATATCTTTAAAATAATACTCCTGCAGTTCGTTACAGTTGCGAAATAACATTTTGAAGCATCTGTTCAAATGAAATTGCATTTGGATGAAGTAATTGTAGTTAAAATCTCTGCATTGCTGCAATGTATTTTCAGATGACAATTTTATTTCTGAGGTAGGACAATGGAGAAAATAGCATTTCAATTTTAGTCTTCCAAGCAGGTCTTGCAATGAGTGTTGACTCTTTCTTGAGTGAAACTATCAGGATCAACTTTGCCATTGAGTTCAGCAGGAGCAGCATATTCAATAGATAGGAAATCCTGAAAAACCCCACAGTCATCATCATCATCAAAGCCCTTCAAAGCCCCCCCAGTGCCCCCCCCTGCCCCGGGCAGGGCCCCCTTCCCCCAGCCCAGGGGGCTCCCAGCCCCGTCCAACCTGGCCTTGAACCCTTCCAGGGAGGGGGCAGCCACAGCTGCTCTGGGCACCCTGGGCCAGCGCCTCACCCCCCCCCCCAGGGAACAATTTCTGCCTTACATCTCACCTAAATCTGCCCTTTTTCAGTGCAAAACCATCCCCCCTCGTCCTACTCCCACCCCCTGACCCAGAGTCCCTCCCCACCTTCCCTGTCCCCCCTTTAAGCCCTGGGAGGCCGCTCGAAGGTCTCCGTGGAGCCTTCTCTTCTCCAGGCTGAACTCCCCAACCAAGGAGGTTATCTGCACTTTAGTTAAAAAGGAATAAAAATCAAAAAATAAAAGCTGGCCCAACAGTTTTTGTTCACTTCCTCCACTTTAGATTATTCTAATGCAGAGTAATAACTTTGACCTTTATTTGCCTTAATGCCAGTAAGAACCAGAAGAGACCCACTGTGCAGCGCACACGCAGCCACCAGCAACCTCTCTGATAGGTTCTCATTCTGAATTGGCTTTCTTTCCAAAATAATATTTTCAGTTGTTATTTCTAAAAGTTCCATAATCATTTTTACAGCTTGGGTTTCACACAACATTGCCATCTGGTTGCTTTTGTTTTATTGGAGGGAGCTTTCCTTTCTGTAGGGTGGGACCTTACCAGACCAGTGTTTTAGAAAGCACGGGAGATGCTGTGCCCAGCTTGTCAGGGGAGGGGATGAACAACCTAACTAACCCAACAAATGCAAAGCTCAGAATTTAATATTCACATTTTTGTCATTTGCATTAGATTACTATGTTATTTAACCTAAATTGTTGTTTTGTTTGTTTGTTTGTTTTTTTGTTTGGGTTTTTTTTTGTTTTTGTTGTGGTGGTGTTGTTTTTTTTTTTTTTTTTCTCACTTTGCCCCTATTTTTTCCTCCTTATTTCTGTTTCTGGCATTGCCGTATAATGCAAGAATTTGCTGAAAGACTCTTTGGACTCTGCCAAACACACCTTTTGCAAGACTCTCACAGGTCACAAAACAACTCATTCAACTTAATTCAAATGTAACAGAACTAATATACTTCAGACCAGAGAGCAAATGATTATTTTGTGTAGATTATCCTTTGCCTGCAGATTTCAGAAGATGGAAATTTCAGGCTTATAATGGAAATTCAGTTGCAGCCATGACTTTAAAGCACCTCCGAAGCTGCAGAATTATGAGTTTCAGACTAGTACAGCCCTGTTCTACTTCAGATAAAATATTCCCGATTTACATCCTTGTAAATGAGATCACCTGCTAATGCAAACATTTTCCATGATTTAAGTCTTTTAAAGAAGGCGAAAAGCCACTCATACATATTTTAGAGAGAGCGAGCCCCTGCAGCTCATTTGAGTGCTGTGAAATGTAAAAATGTGGGAGGAATTTAATGAATGGATTAAAAAATACAAATCCTGGAGAAAACATTCTGATTGGTCATTAACGATGCATTAATGATTGTGGATGCAGCCCGCAGCAATGGCAAGTCCAAGTACGCTGTTTGCTGGGGCGGGTGGTTCATCTGACTGGGGGGCCTCTATCATTGAGCAAATCTCACACAGCCACCTCTACTTCCGGAACAATTTTTCTAAGTCTTTTTCTTCTTGTGCTGAGCAGGGACAAGATGATAACAGTGGCTGGCACTAGCAAGTTAATTTTATAACAAAACCTGACATCCTACTCGAGTGCTAGCAATTTAAAAGAGTAATGGATTGTCAGTTTTAGCTGGAAAGTGGTTGTTATATGATTTTAGAAGTCTTTTGCATATTTATTTTGTCCCACTTTAAATAAATTTGGGTAAGATTTATCTTGTTAGCTTCAAATGCAAGTCCCTCTTGGCCTGATTGAGGGAATAAATTAGACTTTGCAAACATTGCAAAGACTAAATCAATACATTAATATTTAGGGGACATTAAGGAGGTTTATTAAACAGAAAAAGGGCCTTGAGTATTACTTTAGAAATATTACCCATGCTTAAATAAAAAATATAGGTTGCAGTTTCTGACTGAATCTATAAATCGCATTTACATAGCTAACTGAATTATTTACATGCACACCGTGTCAGGTGCAGATTACGTACAGAAAAGAGATGATGCAGAGAGGGCAGGACAGGAGCAAGTGCCATGTCCCACACCCACAGGGTCCGTCCCGGGAGGAGCCCCAAACATGCCCAGATTGGGCTAAATTAAAATAAAAATTAAGATGCCAAGTAACTAACGAACTAAGGAAGTTTTTGTGTCAGTGATTCCCCAGTACTGGCACTTTGATACTGGTGGGAAGTGCTGATGGAGCCCGAACCAGGCTGCGGTGGGACGGGGAAGGCAGAGGGTGCCGTGGGGGTAAGCAAGGGCAGCTGGAGACGGGGTGGCAAAGCCAATGAGACATGTTATCTGCACCTCAAAGCCTGAACAAGAGACCTATTCGAGCTGTGCATCCATAACAGACCAAAATCCAGCCTTGAAAAAACACCCCCTGACCCAGCCTGTGCCTGCAGGTCCTGGCACGGCCATCCCCAGGAGCATCGCCAGGCTCCTCGTCCACATTCAAGGAGACAAACGGGGCTGTCAGATCCTTAATCCCATCGTTAGGAAGACCACTGTCACAAACCTCGCTCGCCAACGTCATGGTCACCCCTGCCCCACCAGCCCCACATCCCAAACCACGGCGCCCAGCCACCCGCAGCGCGGTGGGGACCAGCACCTCACCTGACATTAAAACTCACATACGACCAAGTCACCTTTGCCTAGTCTTGTAGAATTGCTCTCCCTTAGCCCATATGTTTGTTCTCCCATCCCGGGATCCATACCAAGTGTATTAACTAAGCGTAACAAAATTCTCCTCAAGCCCTCATTTCGTTAGGTTAAACAAAGCAATCTCTCTCAGACGTGTTCTTTATTCTCCTAATCATCATGGTAGCCCTCCCTCGGTGGCCGAGGTCCTTTTGAACTCTCTCTTCTGGCCTCTGTCTCCCCGGACTCACAAACGAGACGCCGGATTTTGCCCCTTCCCCACCCAGTGCAAGAACATCATTACCATGTCCTGACACGCAGAGAGAACGGGAGGCTTTGGGCTGTGACCTGTCACTCTGCCCCGCGGCAAAATTAATTCTCAAGGACATTAGTAAACACGTCTTAATATTTTTGCAAATTGAAAGGAAAACACAGCTTGAAGGATGCAATTTAAACTTTGGTAGAATAAATGTCAGATTAGAAATGGCAGAAATTGCAACCTTTTGCTAGAAAAATTATGAGCAATATAATGTGGTAAGAGGTATTTAATTTTTTTACTGTACTGTGGCAAACATCTGATGTTTAAATCATCTGTAGTTCATGACTTTGCAGATCAAGCATCTGGCACTGAGGTAGATTGGGTTGATTACAAAGTCTGACCTTCTAAACTTTTAATTAATTACTTCATAATTCTCACTTCTTTTTAATAAGGTCACTGAAATAAAGTTAACTGGATTATCTTCTTCTCTTTCATGTGATTTTTCTTTCACTGATGTAAACACGGGCTAAAGACACATTAGACTTTCTTCTTTTTTATTAACTATCTTGATTAATTTTCTTGATTATCTTGGTACAGAAAGGTGTAACTATGTAATAACTAGCAGTGATTGAGACTTGACTTGGCGGTCTCGCTAAGGCGTTGAGCAGGGATTTGGGAGACTGAAACTCAACTTCGAGCTTTGCCAGAGATTCCCGACGGACTTTGCCCGAGCCCCACCAGGTCCCCGTGTCCATGCGTGGGACAGCGATGGAGAGGCTGCTGCTTCCCTTTAGCCTTGGTTATTTACTGACCTTGTTACCCTGCCGTGTTTTACTCATGGAAATTAAAGCATCTTTAGCCCATTAAAATGTATTTATTCTCTGAAACACTTACATGAATATGTTCAGAAAATGTCAACCCAAAGAGCAGAGCAGAGGATATTCAAAATGACAGCTACCAGCTCTGTGTGTATAGAAAGATCTCATATACACCAAAAAAAAAAAAAAAAAAAAAACAAACAAAAAAAAAACCAAAAAAAGAGTGAGACTTGGATTTACATGGCTTTTAAAGTGGAGTTTGGATTTACATGGCTTTTAAAGTGGAGTTTCACAGCAAATAATTTTGCAATCTGGAGTTTGAACCTATTTGAGAGCTTATGAACAGACATAAGACTTTGTTCATTTAATTTGTGACACAACGCACACCCCCCTGGCTCTTCCCGCTCTGCTGTTTTCAGCAGGAGAATGTCTTCTTTCAATGCTACCCGACAGAATATAGCCCGTAGGGCAGAGGAATTTTAAAGGGCTAGGACTTTGCTTTTAAATTTTCTTTTTCTCCTGTTATTTCATGTGCTGCTCTAGGTCTGCCGCTGATCATTTATTCACAACGCAAAAGGAAACCCAGCCCTTTGACTGCATGATTTTACTTTGGCAAAAGGCCTGCTTTTCCCTTCATTTATTTCTTCCCAATAGCAGAAGTTGTTTCTAATCTTGAAATACAATGCCGTGAGCGATATTAAAAGGAAACATAAAACTGCTTCCATAAAATGTTATTATATCATGCCTGCGAACGCTATTCAGCAGGAAAGGATGTATAAGCTTATAGCACCAATTAGCTCTTTGATATTTCCTTTACAGTTTTGGTTACTTTCAGACAGGTCAATCTCCATCTCAAAGGATGCATGAGGCTTGCATCCTTACCCCCTGCGCCTCGGCACACGGAGGGTGAAGCGTTGGCTTTATTAGCAGCGTGAGCATGAAGCGACCTGATTAAAAGTGCTCGCACACACAGGTCCCATTCAGGTCCACGGGAGAGAGAGCGACAGTGGTAAGTGTGATGCGGGCGTCTCTCAATCACCGTGCAAAACCCAGCGCTGATTCAAGGTGGGATCCCACCCGCGTGGGGTGAGCGAGTGGCGTGGCTCACCTCCCATCCACTGAGCATCCACTGCACAGCCGATCGTTATCCACACCTGTGGTAACATGTACATAAAGGCATGAGCTGGAAGGGAAAGGAACGACCACGGTCATCACCGAGATGGGATGGAGCATCCTTCAGCTTCCGATCCCGCTCTGCCGCTCAGTGGGTGCAGGACCCCTCTCCCCAGGCAGGGAGCTCAGCGCCTTTCCCTTCTCACTAAGTGCTAAGAGAACTACACAGGAAAAAATGCATGGGCAGTGATTTTTTTCTAACTTTACCTAGAAAATGGCTCACTTGCTCCGGCTATGCTTCATGGGGCTGCTCCCCACTTCCTACTTAAAATATCACTGAAATAATACTGGAGTAACTGAACACGTATGCACAATTGAAATAATAATTGATACTGTCACAGCATCTTCATTCCAGCTTCCCAATCCCATCGCACACAAATCCTCCTGCAGTCCCTGAACAGCCCCCCCAGGTAAACAGTACGCTTCCAGGCCTTCATGCAACAGCCGCCTTCCCAGGAAGGTTCTAAAAATGGCTAAGAGATGATTCTGTGGCTGTACTAATAAAATAATGTTCTTTATGCAACAAATACACTTAGCTCTTACAAAGCAACAGTTTAACATTCTTACAAACCATTGGGGTCTAAAGGTTCAGTGGTTAAGAATAATTAGTTTGAGAAGTATTTCATACACGTTATTTGTAAGGGATTTTGGCGTGCCATATGGATTAATAGAGAGTGCCATTTAAATTCTTCTGGTTTATATTCATTGCTTTATTACTCATAAAAATGCAAAAGAAAATGTTAATGATGATTACACCAAAGACTAATAAGTTAAAGCCTTAGGTTATACTTTGTATTTCTGAAGATATAAATGCAATCGCTTAATAATTATGCATATTTTTAACTATTGAGTTATTATTTCTTTGTATGCTTGTAGTTAGCCTAATTAATTTTAAGCTCCTGTTTATATGTTTTATACATGCAATTAATTTCCAACTTTTTCTTTGGCCATTGCATGTGGGTATTAACTATTGCAAAGACAACCAAAACTAGGAATTGTTCACCCAGGAACAATACAATAAATATTACCTCCACGCGTGTCAAATTGACACTGTTGTTCTGCAGCGCTTCTAGCAGAAAACTGTCTCATGGAAATAAATGGACTGTTCTTATTATCGATATTGGGATCTTAGTATTTCTGTGAGAAACCTGGTCTGGAAGAATCAAAAACTGTGGATTCTAATGCAAAATCAGCTTATCTTGTCTCCCTTGTTTGTTTTGGTTTTAATGAATTTATATTAAATTTCCAAAACTGACAGAATTTTTATTTTTGAAAAATTGCTTTACATGTTTTAGCTTTGTTTTTTTTGTTTTTTTTTTTTTTGTTTGTTTTTTTTTTTTTGTTTGTTTGTTTGTTTTTGGTTTTTTTTTGTTTTTTTTTGTTTTTTTTTTTTTAAATTTTGATTTAATTCTTCTTTTTATAATGATGCTTGTGATGGCACACAAGAGAAGACACTTGAGGTGCTCAAGCTGAGCGGTTCTGCACTGCATTTCCGCACGTTCTGCCCGTGAGGAGCCGCCTCGGAAGGAGCCCACAGACCGATTCATTTTCCTCCCTTAAAACTCTCACCGACACAACCCTGCGGGAAAGCGGGACCGGGGCTGGTGGGGACCCAGCTGCAAGCTCTGCGTGGCTGATTGCGCTCTGCCCCCTGTCCCGCCGCGTCCGTCGGCCGCCTTTTATCTGATACTTTTATTACACCATCATCAAAGCACATCTCATGGCTTTGTTCTGTCCCCAAGGACGGCTGGGTCCTGATCCCCCGTGACCCCCCCCGGTGTGCTGCAGTAGCGGCACTGGCTGCTTCTGAGCACATCTTGACTTCGGAAAGGAAACGAGTGTATTTCTGGCAATATTTGGTACCAGCGTTAAAATGCAAAGGCTGCGAACTGTCTGTGAACTCAGCACCTGAGTATGCCCCTGCAGGTGCTGACCAGGCGGGATGCCATGCAAAACCACCAAGTTTTGAGCTGTGCAGAAGACCCTCATCAAACTGACAGATACCTGCGCAGTACCACAGCAGGGAATCATACCTGGACTACTGCACTGGTATTTTCCTCTTATATTTTAACATCTCATTCAATTGCCAGCAGAGTAGGAGTGAGGATTTAAACCTGATTTTGGCAAGTGAGACCCTTCTAGGCTACTTATCTATTTGTGGGGGCCCAGAGTCAATGGCATGTACAGTCTATGGCTACACACATCCAAGAAAAATGAAAGAAAGAAAGAGAAAAAAAGTGCTTAGCTGATTTTTCCCATATATAAACACAGATTTTTCTAGTACATCTCCAGTAACAGTTGGTTTAAACACATACCTTGTACAGTTAAGTGCACCTGCATCGTTCTAGGAGTGTGCTGAGTTTGCACAGAACAAGTGTATGGACCGTCATCTGTCACGTCTACATCCTGTATCTGCAGGCTGTATTCTCTTCTATTTGCTGTTGCGATTGAGACCCGAGGATCTACTGACCACTTATCACTTCCAGCAAAAATAATACTCGACCGATTCAGCCAGGCACCTTTTGAAGCTCCATCTTCCAAGTAACACCTGGGAAAGAAGGTGAAACTGTAAGTATGAAAATGTAGGAGCTTTTAAACACCATGAACTTGCTATTGATTTTAGACAGCTGCACTATATTAGGCTTGAACCTCAAAACATGAGTCAATTGTTAATTCACAAATCACCATAAAACCAAAAGCCTATCTTAAAAAAAACACAGTAAACATGTTTTTTCTGTTAGAGTCTTCCTCTCTGATTTTCCTGCTGTGCGTGGTCAGTGGAGCAGCAGGTAGGAAGTCTCAGCTGTTTCCAAACTGGACTCAATGACTATCAGAGCAGCCCTTTCTGCTCCCGTTTCAGCCCATCAGGATCAGGAGTTGGCGTGTGTGCCTGTGCAAAATTACTGCCCTTTTCCTAAGCCACAACAAACGTCTGCTTCCTTAGTTAAGGAGCCAAGAGACTTTTCCATCAAAAACTATTATGGCATCTTAGTATCCAAAACAGTATTTTTTTCTTTTCAAAAGGTTATTAGATTTGTCATTGTTAATCTTATATTCAAGACATCTTGTTTAAAGCAAACATATATTCAATTAGCATGGATTTCCCTGCTGACGTCAATAATGAAATATAAAGCATACTCCTACTAAATATTTTTAAGAATGTCTTTGGTATGGCAGTGACTCAAACGAATGCGATTTGTTTATGATGCCATACTTTAGCTTTTTTTCAGTTATTATTAGAACAACAACCAAAAATATTGCTCTTTGGGGTATAATAGTCACCTTCATTGCTCAGTGAAAAACAACACCCCTGCAATCTGAAGCAGATGCACCCCAGACATATTCCTTTCTTTCCAAGTTTTAGTTCAAAAATATTCCTCCATAAAGTGAAGACTTTGGTTTTTTTTTTTTGAAATGAGTAAAAAGTACAGCTGGAGAATGAAAACACGTATATCTGAAGAGTTTGACAGCATTTCTACACAATATCTTGGGGGTTTGAACACAGCACCGGAGATTGCGAGGGAATTGCGAGTGGAACACATGGGTGTAGGTACTGCAACTGTCTGAAACTAATCACTTGAGAAATATAAAGAACAAGGTATATTGCAAAATCTAATTTGTAGTCCGTTTCACCATCTGTAGATTCAAAAACCAGTCGGAGTATTAAAGGTCAATGTTAATTGAAAATCTTTTCGTAGATGTGCAACCAAAAAAAAATCCACCCAGGCGTAACAGAAGCATAACCTTCTCCTAAGGTAATTAGGCACCGCAATATGCTGCTGTTGTCAATATTTTGTATTGCATACTAGGAAACATTTGTAATTTCTCTCTAAAACAGCTTTCCATCTTAAATTGCTCACTTGCACACTGGGATGAGAACCGCACTGTGATGGAAACTATTAAATGACACTGACAAGTCCTAAGAATAGCACGGCGTCAAGAGCAATTCCTGAAACTGTGGAAAAAGCGTTAAGCTGGTGAATACTTTTGACAGCACTTCTTAGCACGATGAAGTAAATCTGAAGGAAAGCAGATGTTTGCCAGGGCAGGATCCCTGCAGAGGTGAGCCTGGGGTGGGCAGAGCCGGGGCCAGGGGGCACGGGGTGATGCCGGAGGAGGCAAAGCAGCACCAGCATTGGCAGAGCCAAAAGAGCACGTGGGCTGGAAGGACAAAACCCGTCCCCAGAGACTCCCTGATTTTGAATGCAACCGATGGCTTTGGAGTAGCCATCAAACTTTTTCTGTCATCCGGAAAGGGGGGAGTGACACTGGTGACAGGCGGGAGAGCAGGAGGCGGAAGGGACACTGAAGGCCACCCCTCAATCCCCCGGGGTTACAACTGTGCTCAAGTGACGCACAGCCGGCGCAGCCTGTGTTCTGCTCCGTGGCGTTTGGGAGAGGAGCATGGCATGACAGCCCAGAGGTGCTCTCCTGAACTTCAGCCAGAGCGATGATTTTTGTTAGCAGCCAGGAAAACACGCGAAAGAGCAACAGGTTTGGAAAGAAAACAAAATGGCGGGAAGAAAACCAGTAAACACCAGCAGAAAACCAGTAAACACCAGCAGAGCACAGGACTGTGTGAAGTATGAGAATACAGTGAGAATACAAAACTGGAGATACTTCAAATACTACTTTGCCATAGAGAAGGAAATATTTGTCATAAAAAAGAGGACTGGAGACAAGAGATGAGACCTGGGCTGAAGAAGACGGTGATAGCTTGGGTAGAGAGAATGGGAAAAAAGGGCTGGGAAAGGGTGTCCAGGAGGAATGGCCAGCAAGGAGAGTCCCTCTCAGTGGCCGAGAAGTGAGAGGATGATAGAACAGAGAGAGCATGCAGAAGGAGCTTTATTTCTACGAGCAGATAAAAAGCCTGAGCCTGCCTTGGGTGAGGTTAAGGATATTTAACCATGGCTCAAGAACTAAATGAGCGTTACACTCCAGTTTTCCATAAAGACGGTGACATCCAGCATGCAGGAAAAGGCAGAGCAGCTAATGGAGACAAGGGCAGAGAAAAACCTTAATGGAGTCATGTCTGAGAGCATGAAATGGCAAATCCAGGAGCATGTGGGTCTTTTTTTAAAACAAACGGAATGTGATGCTATGTGACTGGGAAATCAGAGATGTATTATCTACATTTAAGGAAACGCAGAGAGTGAATCAGGCAAATTTTAGACTAACCACCATGCCCACAATAGAATTTAAGGCTTCAAAACAACTTTAAAACTTAAAGGAAGATAATACAAAGTGCAACAGACTAATGGGACATTTTTATTTGATAAAGCGTTTTTTTACATGAAGAAAATCCAACAGAAGAAGAGAAAGCAATAGATCTAATCTCTTTGATAAAACATTAAAATAGCACAACTGTGGAAACTGTTAGGTGGGAGAAAATGGTGATTTCGTAGCTTGAGCATATGGCGGTATTGTTTAAGGGGGAAAATGACATTCCCTTTAGGAATAAGAAACTAGCAGCATCAGGCTGAAATTCTTCAGAAATGGATCATGAATATAACCATCCATTTAATTAATGGTCTCAACATGAAATCTGAAAGAGTTCTGAGAGAAGCTGCATATCATATGGGATAAAAAATCACAGTTTATATAGCAGAGAATTGGGATGTCACGGGGAAGCATCACTTTGAGGACAGAGAGCGCAGCTGACGTCTGTGAATCCCTGCAGGAGGAGTTTTGTGGGGCCTGGTCCCATTCGGAGAAGACAAGGAGCTGCTTTTAAAGTCTCATGAACATTTTCAAAATGATTCTAATGAACAGAAGACTGGGGAGAAGCAGAGAAACCTCAGATTCACTGACGTTTTTCTACAATGTGTTTCTTTTCTACTGTTATTTCTGCAGCAGTTGGACACAGTCAGTTATAAATTAATACTTTTGAAGGTAGCCTGTAGTTTCAGTGACCATTTATCATTCTACTTAACTCCCTCATTGTTTAAACACACACATACACACACATGTCCAAAAACATGTAAGAAAGCGTTAGCACTACGGCTTCTTCCCAGCCTCCTCCTCACCCAGCACACAAGACTAGCCTCGAATTCCCTGCTGTCTGTGCAGCTTGTAAGAAAAAAATTAGCCTTGTTTGAAAAAAAAAGAAAGAGATAATAAAAGCTGACATTTTTGGCTATTAATTAAAGACAAAAGTGGAATTCTCATCGGACGCAAAGCGATCCACATGAAAGCCACGCTGAGAAGGGCAGTGCTCAGGGATGCAGCTCCAAAGCATCCTCACAACCTCCTCACAGCACCTGCTCCGAAAGCCCCAAAGGTTCCCGAAAACTTCTCATGTAAACACAACCCTTTTGATATCAAAGCTTTCCCGCTGAGAAAAGGCGAGATACAGCACTGCAGAGAGGAACATGAGACCTCTTGTTGTTTTATTTGATATATAAAGGTATTTTCTCAAAATAACTTTCTAAAACAAATAAGAAATTTTGCTTTATTAATTTGTAGGTGCATGGTTATCATGGATAGAGATGAAAACCTGCCAAACCCAACTTTCTTCTATACCCCACTAATTAACAAAAAGTATGCAGTATAGAATTGCTGTAGAAAACATGAAAACCAAGGACTAAAAATGGAACAGATGATT
Organism: Tyto alba; assembly: GCF_018691265.1. Lineage (NCBI taxonomy): Eukaryota > Metazoa > Chordata > Aves > Strigiformes > Tytonidae > Tyto > Tyto alba. The sequence goes on from NW_024881272.1 coordinate 35,059,330, forward strand.
AGTTGTTGAGAAGGATTTACAAGTTTGATGAAAAAGGTATTTCTAAAAATCTAACTAGGAAAAAACATTTCAGTCTTGTTCAGACCCTGATGAAGCAGGTTGTGTTGTGGAAGCACATCAGCTTCAAACTAAAAAATGATATTCCAAATAAGGTTCTTTGAAAACAGGTTAAATATTTTACCTCAGACAGGTTCCTTCAATAGCCCAAAGCAGTCTTTTCTCTATATTTACTCAAAACCTATGCAAGTTCCCTAACACTGTGCAAGTGAACTGATTTGAAAATGTTGCAGAATTTGGCTGAAATACTCTGCACAGCATAGCCTTCAAATTAAATAGCAGCCAAGATGCTGTATTTTCCCACTACGCACACAAGATGCAATGGCTAAAGTTCATATTTACTCCACAGAAGAAGCAATCAAATGATTCATCTCAGAAATGTTTTCAAATCTAACAAATTGAATCCCTTTCTGTTTGCAAATCACTTCTCACTTCTGAAAATGCAGTTATTGCTTAAAAGTATTTGACAGGCGACTTGGACAACAGATTCACCCCCGTGTGTGGCTGACCATTGGAGGCAACGCTTCTGCACTCTAGTTATTGCAGAGGAACAGAAATAAGGACAAATAAGGCTTTTTTCTCCTTTAAACAAAGGCTTGTTTTGTTTTGTTTTGTTTTTTCCCCATACGTTTATAATCTTCTATGAAAGAGCAGTTTTTTCACATGTTTTGCGTCACTTAACCAACCAATTCTGTATGGATGAACATTTGCAAGGAGTAAACGCTGAGAACAACAAAATTACTGACCCGAAGCGAGCCCATGGGATCCGACCCAGTGCACGTGGACTCAGACTGCAATACCGCAGACGACCCGGCACACAACCTCTGCATTCACCCCTACAATTGCATTTCTCACATCCTTGATCTCTGGATGCTCTTCTTCATTTTAACTAAGAGCTGTATTTTAACGTTATTTTTTTAAGCTGCAGTTAATAATGTGGTAACTCCGCATGATTTTCCTTGCACGCACGTGAGCGTATCGGGAAACATAACGTCTCTTTCGACTGAAACCCCATGACAGTTCAGCTCCTGCAAGGAGATGAATTGCCTCGCTGCCCACGCACACTCTCCCTGCCCGTGCCCACCTCCATGCCACTGCGCTGGCCGGGATCGGGCCACACTCAGCCACAGCCCCGGCATCTCACGAGTGAGGACTGGGGAGGAAAGGCGGCGACGAGGAGACATGACCTGCTGAAGGAAACCAGGGAGGGGCTCCGGGAAGCCAGCCGAGCGGGTCGGCAAGAGGTGCCGGGGTGCAGCTCAGCCGGGAGGTGCCACCCCCACGCTCGGTGCCCAGGGTGCTGGCCAAAGTCCTCCGTGAGAACCTCTACCCCTTGAGGCTGCAGCAGCGTAGTTGAGCAAGCTATGTTATAAGCCCTAAAACGGGAGTCGCCAAGCCAAGTTTTACTAGAAACTTAAATTTTGGGTTTGCACTCTGGAAACATTTGCCCATTAAGTCTTGCAAACACTGCCGGGAACTTAAACACTCAGTTTCAGCAAACCTGACAAGTGAGATTTGATTTCACAGAATCACAAAATCGCAGGCTGGTTTGGGTTGGAGGGACCTCAAAGCCCCCCCAGTGCCCCCCCCTGCCCCGGGCAGGGCCCCCTTCCCCCAGCCCAGGGGGCTCCCAGCCCCGTCCAACCTGGCCTTGAACCCTTCCAGGGAGGGGGCACCCACAGCTGCTCTGGGCACCCAGGGCCAGCGCCTCACCCCCCGCACAGGGAAGGATTTCTGCCTCAGATCTCACCTAAATCTGCCCTTTTTCAGTTTAAACCCATCACCCCTCGTCCTACCCCCACCCCCTGACCCAGAGTCCCCCCCCACCTCTCCTGTCCCCCCTTTAAGCCCTGGGAGGCCGCTCGAAGGTCCCCTCGGAGCCTTCTCTTCTCCAGGCTGAACCCCCCCACCTCTCTCAGCCCGGACTCCCAGGGGAGCTGCTCCAGCCCCTTCCACTGCTGCTCCCTCAAGATGAGTCTGAGCCTCAAGCCAAGACCCCAGCTCTTCTTCAACTTCTCCCAGCTTTAAGTGCACTAAATCCCCTGAATAGCGACGCCAGGTCAATGCACAGTTCTAGATGGGCGCACACCCGTCCCCCTGGGGTCACGTTACTGAAGGAGCAGAGTTGCTCCTGCCCGAGGTCTCCTGAGGGAGCCCTGGTCGGGCACCACCGATCACCGGCAGGCAATTCAAGCCAAAGCATGCTGAGGTTTAACAAAGTCAAACAATAAAACGTTTCTGACAGTAATACAAGGGAAATAGTTTCTTAAAAAGATGACAACTAGTAGAAACTGCAAATATTAATGGCCTTCCCTCTCCTCCCCCTTCCCACTCTTTCCTTAAATTTTGTTTATTTTTAGACTTTCTGCACATCATGGCAGTATTTTTTGCAATGCAATTTTTAAATCTATGCATAGCGTCAATTATTATTAAAAGTTAATAATAACACTGTAGCACAATTAAAGAAAGCATAACAATCATTAAATAAAAGTGACTTTTGCTCTTTTTACCTTTACTTTGCTTGGAAAAGAATTGATTAAAGTATAGCTGAACTCATAAGACAATTATTCTATTTTTAAGCTTAGAAGATTGGAAAAAAGAACAATTTATTTTTTAACGGATGATTGTAATCAGAAATTCTCTACTCAACAAGCATAAAAAATAGATTTTAATGTTAGCTGTCATATAGGGCTGAAGGTATTTTATTATTTTTCTGATCATTATTAATGGGGATGATGATCCTCTGTAATTTGTAAGTATAGAAAGACATAGTCTCACCCAGCTTCCTTAAAGTTTTTAATCCTCTCCTTTTCATACCTCCCACTTTCCTAGCTCTCTAGTCTATTATTTCCCCATAATTAAAACATAGACCTATTAATCTTTGTAAAAAACAGTTCTCAGTTGCTTAATTAAAACTGCACACGGTCTCTTTTTCCAGGAGGGCTCGTCGTGCAGCCGGGGTTGGAGCTCCCACCTCGCTGCCCTTGACACAAACTGCACGGAGGCTGCACACAAACCCTTCCCCTGCTCCATACACCGCGCGGATGTCGGATATTTGCCTTTCTCCAAACAGCCGCCAATACACTCTCTAGGGTTACATCCAGATCGTACCGGGGCAGCACTTAAAACGAAAAAAATCTTCATTCAGCTAGGACCGAAAGCTACCGTTATCCTCTCTTCTTGTGCAAATACCTGATCGGGATGGCAAGGCTAAGAAGGTAAGGTAAAACCTGCCTTATAAATAAATCTGTCGGTAAATTCAAGTGATGGAACCCTCTGACTGCACCCGCCCAGCCCCACGGGGCTCCGAGCCGCCGTCCCACCCCAGCGCCTTGTGCCCGGGCGGGAGGGGGGTGCCCGGCGCCGCGGGAAATCCGCCGGGGAAATGCCCCCCGGGCTCCCGCCCGAGCACACCTCTGCCTCGGAGGAGACACCGAGGGACGGGCGGAGAGACGCTCCCCCCATAAAACACCCCCCAAAACGGCCTTCTGCATCTTCTGGGTCAGAGCAGGGCTCATTCCTGCGTGGGCCCTGTCTCTAGAACCAGTAATCCCCTCGCAGTTCAGGTTAAAAGCTCCACCGCATTTACAGAAGGTCCCAGAACCCGCTCTTCTCCCAGAAACCCTAGAAGAATCTGACTTGAAAACTTTCACAGTTTTCTGTAACCGGTGCTTTGGGTGCTGGAGGAGCTGACTAACGCCCGTGAGGGATGACAGCATCCCCTTTCCATCACCCTGCAGTGGCTGAGCGCTCACCAGAGCAGATGTGAAGCACTTAACAGAGTTGTTATTGCTTACTACAGCATCTTTTTTTTTTTTTTTTTCCCAATGAAGTTGGTTTTGGCATTGAGTTATAGCCACTTTCCTCAGAACACAGAAAACCTTTGTAAAAAAAACCAGTGTTGCTAAAATTTTTCTGCTTTAAAGGAGATTGGCTTTGAGCTCAGTGGCGAATGGAGAGACAAACACGAGGGTCAGGGTTCAGCCTAGAAAACACCCAGCAGCTCAGAACATAAAGTGATACTTCCAAGCTCCAGAACCAGCAAATCACACAGAAACCTGCTAAGAGCTTCTGCAAAGTCCTTTTACTGATGGTCTGATAAATGTCTTCTCCAGGTTCTCCATGTATCCGTATGAATAACATCTTAAACATTTGTTACACTAAGGAAACTCCTCTGAGCAATAAAAATAACTCAGGTGCAATTATAGGTGATCCTTTTGCTTTTGTGATCAAAATCAGTCTTTTCATGTCTATTATAGCTCAAATCATGGAATTCTGCATGAAAACCTGCGCAGCCGCTCACCATCATCACAGGGTTGTTGTTGTTGTTTTTTTTTTGTTTTGTTTTGTTTTGTTTGTTTTTTTTTTTTTTATATTTAATTTTATTTACACTACAGTCTCAGACTGTCAGGGAGCTGATGCATCAATGGCATTGGGGTGGTGCATGCCGAGCCCCAGCTCCCTCGTGCCCGAAGCTCAAGATCCTCCCCCCCACTGGCACAAGCTCAGTGTATCCAGAGTGTAAAGATGCCAGAGCCCCAATTTCACCATTTTCTCAGGGAGTTAACCTGCACTACCCACTGCCAGGCCTGGAAGAGTGAACACAAGGACCAGGAGATCGCCTGGGGAGATGATGGACACCACTCAGCTGCAACCGCCCGAGCTAAATAATTAACTCTGAAGTGTAGCAAGCATTAAGTATTACAGAGGAATTGCACCCAGGCAGCAAGGCATACAGGATATTAATAACAAAAAAGACTTCACCGAGTTTAAAAATTGTAATCTTTTTTTTTTTTTTTTATGATGAAGCAACACTATTTATTATGAAACATGCAAACGTGAAATTATCCTGCAGAGGGAGACTGTTCTGTCATGAATGGGACAGAAACCTGCACAGGCAGTTTCTGGAAAGTCTGATAAACAGGCATTATGGAAAAGAGGGGAGACAAGCAGTTGTTTTAAAACAGAGTTAGAAATCAGAACCCCAAAACTGTCTAAAACAGACCTAAAATAAATATCCAGCTTTGCTTTGCCCGGAATCTCCACTAAGCCCTTCGACCTACCTTTAAAATTGCTTTCTGCCTAAAGAATGAGAGCAGCACCCAGCTGAGATGTGACGAGGTTCCTCTGTAGGAACATGCACCTTCCCAGCCCCGCTCACCCCCAGGCACTGAGCTGCTGCCCACAGCAGCCACAACCCCCCGAAAATTCTGGTGTGCGGCATTTCTGAACCAGCACCACACCAGCCGGGATTAAAGAAAAGTGCTGCTGATGGATCCAATAGAGCTTTCGGTTTCCTTCTCCCTACGCAGCCACCAGTTGACAGCCAACATTCGTGAACTTTGCAGCATTTAATGTAGGTCCTACAATCACTGCAAACTCTGCCTTGCTCTCCCACGATCCCCCCCCGGCCCCACCATGCCACCACGTCCACTGCAGCTTCTGCTCCCACCACCTCTTCATCTGCCCGGCTGCCAAACCCTTTCTCCTTCCTCCCACCCCGCTGCCAGTCTTCCTTCTCCACGACCAGCAAGTCCCAACGTCTCCTTTGTTCTTTTTTTTTCTGCGCCCACGGCGGGAAGAGCTCTGGTTGTACACCGAGATGTTAACATGCACAAATGAGCCTTTTTCCCTCTGATCTCTGCTCGGCGTGGGCGCTGTTCGTTAAGCACCAAAAACTGTAGTTGGTACCAAATCCCTTTTTAGAGAAAGTTTTCGGGTTCAAAAGATGCAGCGTGTCTCCCCTGCAGGGGGGTCTCCAAAGCCAGTGTCCCTCCAGCCACGAGGAAGGGGATGCCACGGGGGACTGGTCCCTCTGCAGCTGCCCCATCAGGGAAAATCCCCCCCGGGGGGATCCCTCCAGGAAAACCTCCCTTGTTCCCACCAGCACAGAGCGGGGGGATGACCGAGGATCCGGCCTCACCTCGTCCCCCCCTCAGCCTCCGCTCCGGGCAAACAGCAAACCCTCCTGTTGCACCGGCAGCGAAGGAGCTGACGACGTCGTGACATCGCCTCCCTTTCCAAGCAGAGCAGACGAGAACATGCCTGAGAGATTTCACCCAGTGTTTGCAGTCAAATAATTCATTTAGCACCATATCAATACACTTATTCATAATTACCTCCTTTAGATAAAGACGTTCTTCCAAACCGACTACCCTCGATTTTCAGCGATTCTCAGCAGTCCGTTATGTCGCTTTCTAAAATTGCAGCTCAGAACTGGAGATCTGCAAACTTAGGGAGGAACCAAGGCAATTCTTTAAATATTTGCTGACCCGTGGACTTCTCCAAAAGAAGCAGATAACAGTATGAGCTTTTTAGCTGGCAAACTGGCTGAAATAAATGGGGAGAGTTGCTACCTGAATTTTCACGAGTAATTAGCATAATTAACCTCCCTGCTCTGCTCCTATGCCACCTCCACCTCTCCAGAGAATCAACATATAGTTTATGAACCATGAGAACTCGTCAGATTTTCTGCTCCATAGCTGGGCACAACAAAGTTGCCAGGTACCTGCCAGCCTGCGGGTTGATCAAAAAAGGCAGAGGGAGAAAGCAGGACAAAATGACTGAGAGAGAAAGCAGAATATATTTTCTTCATCACACGCCTCCAACTTCTTTATTTTATAAACTCATCTGCCTTGAGATGTTTTTAGATATTCTAGGAAATCTGTCTGCAGATAAAACATGGAATAATTCCTAAATCTGAAATATTTTAAATGGAAAATCAACAGAATATTAGTAATTAAGAACAAAAGTGTTTATTCTTCTACAAGAATTTTAAATGTAATTTGTTCTGCAGCTGATGTTATTTGCATTTTCATCTCTACGGGTTTCAACCTCGATACCTGCCAGTCCCCCCAAGCCAGGTGAAGGATCACTTTCACAGGGCTTCCCTGGCCTCTAGCGTCCATCGTGACCGCCAGCCGTGACTGCCTTGGGTCTCTCCCTCCGGCCACAAAGAAGTGGCTTTTTCCCATGGCAAGGACAGAGAAACTGTTAGTATCATAACTGCAATAAATTATTTTGGGGGGTTTATTTGTATGAAAATATTCCCACCTCTTTTCACAGATATATTTTCATATTAAAATGAACAAAGCAGTATACGGTAAAGCTAAGAATTACTAGTTATTAATTAATGATTTCATGGAAGCACATATTATTTTCTTTTTGAAGGCTCAGAATCAGTATCACACAATATTATTCATTCTGATAATCTTGCTTTCATTTTTAGAGAGTAACTCCCAACTTAATCATATTATTTGAAATATTAAAAAGGGGCTGGATGCTGCATTTGGTATTTATTAGTTCCTAAAGATTTATGATATTGAAACACTGACTTCCAGAAGTTCTGAAGAAGAAATTGCCAATGCAGAAATATAAGGAAACAATTCACTGCATGTTTTTGTCTGTATTATGTTGCACTTTTCTTAGGGGAGAGGGGTCTTTGAAAATTCGACAGCCAATCCTGTTTATTTTATAGGAATAGGTAAATCAGCCATTTCTTCCGATGGTAAAGCCGACCCAGATGGCAATTTTTTTCCCCTGCTTTTTTGTCATGTGACACTGAAACACAAATTAAAGGAATAAAAAGCAACATAAGCTCTGAGACCATGGCAAGGCAAAGGATCATGCCTAGAGAATGAGAAAATATCGGGTCCGTGAACACACCATTTTACTTTCCAAATTTTCAATATCACAGCATGTTATTGAAGGATTTTAGCATCCAGAAGGATATAACTGAATTGAAACAGCCATGATACTAATTGACTGCATTTATTTCAGTTTCAGAACAGTTGCATTAGTCTTTATTTTTAATGCCAAAATGAAACAAAGGTTTCTTCACTGACGCAATAAGCTCTGACAAAAAGATGAGGGCTTACAACGGGAGACTATTACAGTAACACGCGCTTCTGGATAAAATAATGAGTGTTGGATGGCTGCTGTACTCAACATCCACATAAAAGCCGTAATTTGATAATGAATACAGCGCGATGGCGATGCGGGGCTCGCGCCGACGGCAGCACGTTACGGGGAAGAGTGAGACGGGCGTGCGGGGAGCCCGGGGAGCCCCCATCCCAGGAGCACGGCCCGCGGGGGGCCCCCAGGAGATGGAGATGGGATGGGCGCGTGGCCGGGCAAGGCTTGTGCCTCCGTAAGGTTTCGGCAGAGTAAAGCAAAAGGTGAAGGCAATAGGGACAAACGGCAAACGCTACCTACCAGCCATTTGAAATACGCAACAAAAGAAAAAAGTAGAAGCCCCTCGATCCAGGCTCCCTTGGGTGGTTCTCCACACCGCCATGCCCGGAGGCCCCACCGTCAGCAGGCTGACATGGTGGGGGGATGCCCCTGGGCTGGCCAGGGGGTTTGTCCTGGCTCCCTTGGCTGCCCCGATGGCTCCTCCCGGCCCCACGGGTCCCTTCTGCTGCCAGGCTGGGCCCCCGGGAACCCTGGCACCGGGACGGCTCACGATGCCTGCTGGCAGGATCGATGCGGCGGCGAGGTCCCCTCCCCTTGCTCAGCTGCAGAGTGCAACCCGCAGCAAACAGAGCGAGAAAAAAAATACAACGTCTACAGGCAAAGGCGCAGGTGGCTCCTGCTCCACAGCAGAGCCGTGGTAAGTTCACCTCTCCTTTCTCCAGGAGGACCAGCGGCACAGGCTGCAGCTGCACAGGCTCCGGGGATTTCTTAATATTCAGGTGTTATGTTTCACATGTTCCTCCTGAATAGGCTTTTTTCACTAACAAGGCTTAATGAAAAAAACATTCTTTCCAAGTGAAGTTTGGATTTTAGGATTTCCTAATAATAATATCCTCACTACAAGTAGCTAGAACACACAAGGCGGGAGATAATTGTGTGCTGTGTCATGTCCTTTATTGGATCAGTATTGACCTGGGACTCTTCTCTGAGAAGGTAATACCAACTCTGCAACGCAATTCTCTCCAGGTTGGTTTAAATAAAATAATAGAGTTAATGACAGAAGCAAAGTTACCTAGAGAGGTGTAATTCATCATGGAGCGTTTCATGCCATTATCTCAAAAACATACAGTGTAGTAATCACTTGAAGTAGTGATAACACATAATTGTATGCTTCTCATAAATTATAGGTGAATGGGAGTTTCAGCTAATGAGTGCCAAATAGCAGCTCAGGAACTGTAGTGATTACAGAAGATGTGGTGATGAATGCATTTATTGTTGGGGCATTACAAATCTTTTTATAGCAGAGATGGCAAGTTTATAAATAAATAACCAGTCACAGAGGTACCCGCATGTCTAACCAAGGCAACTAAGTTATTAGCCAGCAGTTTAGCCAATCTCTTTTACAAAAACATTTTGAAGCTTGGTGAAAACCAGACAAAGCAAAACAAAGAAAACACGGGTCCCTCCCAAAGACCTGCACCCAGGGGTATCCACCACACACCGTTTTGCCACCACTTGCAGAAGACGCACTGCTGGAGTACTCCCACCAGAAAACCAAACTTTTGCCTCGATTCTCACGGAAGAGCAACGCACGCAAAATATTTAAAAGCAACAAGGCTCCTTTATGGTATAAATCAGGTGCTGCCCGAAGCAAGGGGCCCTTTAGGTGCCCCTGGCTAGCACTAGCCCCTGCAGCAGCCACGGCCGGCGGGGGTGGGCGAGCCCCCCACGGGCCTGCCCCGTGCAAGGGCAGGTTATGCTGTATTTGCTGCAAAACCCCACAAAACCCCATTCAGAAGGCAATTTCGAGTGTCTTCTTCCTCTACAACACCATCAGAAAACGCTTTTATGTGACAACAAAACCCAACAATAGCGCTTTGGGCCTTCTCCCTCCTCTCTGGGGCAGGAGGACCGAGGGCAGAGGAGCGAAGGTGGCTCCTCAAAGCGTGGGGGGAGCCCCGTGTCTGGGGGCTCGCCTCCTCCCACGGCCGCCCACCACAAAGGGGTTACACCTGAGCAGGAAGATCAAACATCTGCTGGTGTGAAGGAGCTTTTCCAAGGATTGCAGCAGAGGCCTCCTGCTCCCTGGGGAGAAGGATTTCCCGAGCACCACCTCAGATATTCCTGCCACTGTGGCTACTGCTTAGAGCCCCGTGCATTTTAACTTGGTTTGGTCTCGACCTGCTCTTTGCACGCCAAACAGAGGAGTAACTACTGTCAGCATTTCAGAGAAAGAAAATGCATGTTAAAAAAAAAAAAAAAAAAAAAAAGCAACAAAAACAAACCAAAACCCCAAAAAAACAAACCATAAGCCAAGTGGAAACCAAACAAAACCGATGGTGTGACTGCAGAGCACGCAGTAATTGCTTGTCGGCCGAAGCTCGTGCCCTGCCTCGGTCAGCAGACGGGTGCAACGGGTTAGAATTTCTGTGTTTGCAAGAATGTGAGTACTCCTTTGCTTTTTTTTTTTTTTTTTTTTTTTAAATGAAAGCAAATATATTAAAACTTATAAAAAAATCCGAATGAAAATATTCTGGCATTCTGTCACGCATTTTGGCATTTTTACAAATAACACATTTCCTTGTGGCAGTTTCTCTGCAGCCTGGCAGTGTGCTGTGTGTGACCAGCCACTGCTGCTTTTTTTATCATGATGAAAATAAGCCAAAAGGCAGAACAAGAGAAGCCTCCTATTTCTCTGAAGTTTCTGGCATTACCTTAGACCCAGGCTTAGCTCCTACTCCAAACTCAGAATGATCTATGACTGAGATCTTTGCTCCTTGTCAGGCAGAACAGAGATTACACGGAGGAGTACCACATTTCAGGTCAGTATATAATACACTTAGGAAAGTGCAGCTGGCAGACAAGGCCATTTCAACAATTCCATTTTTGTGAAAACATTTGACAAGTTGTCTTCATCCCTCTGCAGGATGAAAATAAAATTTAAAAGTCTCAAAGGCTTTTATGCAATAGAAATCTCCACCCAAACTAATAACTAAATAACTCAATTCACACGACTTCTCATAGAGCTGATACACGATTTCATCTGTGCTTATCTCCTGGACAATTTAGTTTGCTGATACACTAGTGTTTGGAATATTAATAAATGAAAAAAAAATGCAAATATAATTGTGCTGCAGGCCTTCACTGTAATTAATCTTTCAGGAGAAATAAGAATGACCTCTTTATTTAAAAGAGGAAGAAAAGGTTATAGATGGAGCTGTGCTGGCTGATGTAAATACACGAACTTGGCACACGGATGCCTCAGGTGGCAGTTGCCAGCACCAGCCAGATTTTTGGATGAACCTCACAGCTGCTTGCTCCACAGTACTGCTACTAACACATTATTAATAGCATTATCAAACACCTCCACGGGGGGAGATCTTGACGTGGGGCCGCCCCTCCAGCGCAGCGCCCAAGAGGGGCTGAGCTATACCTTGGGCAAAAAAAATACCTCGCAGCTCAGGAAACACTTCTGCTGATGCTGGGCTGGGTAAAACCCAGCCGGTCCCCCGCGGAGCTTCCCAGGAAGAAGATCTGCACATCTCGACTGAACTGCGAAGGGGGTGCTCCCCGGGGGCCCTCAGCTGCACGGCAGACCTGTGCTAAGGTGGGGTGGGAACCTCCTCCTCCTGCGCAACGCACCGAGGTCCCCAGTATATTTTGATAGCATCTAATGGAATAATTTTAGATAACCAGCTCAAGGCATCCTGCATCTGACAGATCCCTCTTGGCAGTCCCGGTCTCTCTGCTCGTGCAGTAGCACCCGTGGAGAAGCGAGGAAAAGGCAGGTAAAGGACATGCTTCACTACAGTGGCCTCCCGAAGGATTTCATCTATTCGTATTTCATTTCATATATTCCGAATTTCCATCTTTTGAAGGATATATCCTGGATCCAATGCCTTCCATATTATGCATTTGTAAGATTTAAATAAGTCTTGTGGAGCAAGATAATGGAAAAAAATTCAGATAAAGTGTTTGCTTTTAGAATGGCAAATTACAACAAAAAGGCTTTGAAATCACTGGAAGATAACAAACCTGAGTGAGTGCCGGAATCATATGGTGCTTAGTTTTCTAGTTTTTATAGAAGAAAATCATGTATAATCTGAAACAGCGTCCTCCTAGGCCTAATTTAGTGGTGCGAAATGTAAGGACAATGCTGTGTGCTTTAATTATCCCAGCAAAAGCAGCATTTTCTGTGTCTTTGGGTTGAGGCTGAGATAGATACGTTGCCATGCGTACATGCAGGATGCCATACCTGACCAAGATGTACAGCAAAGGAAGACTAACAGCAATGTGAAGCTCTCCACTCTCACAAATAAAGTAAAACAATAAGAACTGGCATACGGGTGTCTTTTAAACCGGAGTTAAGAAACGAGTCTTAATTTAAGACCGGAGCTTAACCGGGTTTAAGACACAGATGTGTTATAAATCTGAGAGGATGCCTTCAATATACATCTTCAAATGTTGTGCTTAGACTTGTTATTTTTTGTCCCTGTACCGCTAATAGGATGAACAATTTTTCTGAGCACCTTAGAAGTCTATTCCCATTTCTCATGCTGTATTTCCACTTGACTCGCTCATTGTGAAAAGAAATTTTACCGGAGGAATTCAGCTTTTTACAGAAGGCAGCCAAGGAAGTCGATTACTTAGCAAAAACGCCATCTCCACTCAACTGGTGCTCTTTATCTTCTCGCCGCAGACACTCACACACTTGCCTCCGTAATCCAGTCTGAAGAACGTGGCCCACGACCATTAAGTGTAGTTACTGCGGGATAATCACAGCTATTGATTCTGACGGGCGGATTTTTCTGCAAAATCTCCCACTGTGCTGTGGAGCCGGTCCTAGAGCACATCCACCGAATGAGCACGTAGCCCAGTTTTTGTCCGCTCCTAATTGTTGCTGTGGATCCTTACGCAAAACATAAAAAGAACCAAGTGGAAACTACCTTGCATGTGATGAGCTTTGAGGAAAGCGGCACAAAACCCGACGTCTTCGTGCCCCACAGGCCTGCTCTGCCGAGCAGCTGTAGCTGGTACACCCAGTAAATAATTACATTGTGCGGACTGTATTCAAGCCCCGTCTTTGAAACGGTGATGCAATTTATAGCAAATGATTTCAGCAGATGTGAATGATAATTACTTTTAAATATGCAGTTGCTCACCTGGACTGCTCTAAACCAAAACCCCGACGCAGACTAGAGCGGGCAGTATCACATGGTGGGAAAACCAGGCTTAAATCACCCTTCTGCTGGAAGGGAATTAACAAAAAATGCAATCTTTCTTCCTGTCTTCCTAGGCTCCTGTTGGCTTCAGCAAGGACAGGGTTCCACCCCAGACCTACAACAACCTTGCCTGCGGGGAGAGTGACACCCATCATCTGAACGCCGCGCTGCCTGGTGCCTACGTGCAGAATCAGGTCCGTGGATCAGCGCCCGCCTTGCAACACAGTCCCGGACCAGTTGAAATAGTGACGCTGTAAGAAATCATTTCACAGAACCACAGGACAGCCCGGGTTGGGGGGACCTCAAAAGATCACCTGGTCCAACCTCTCGTGGGAAAGGGAGCCTAGATGAGAAGCTTCAGTTTTCATTTAATTTCAGAGAATGTAGATGAACCACCAACCCAAACAAACACTTACTGACTACCTGTATGTAACTATTTTTGCAATTACTGGGAAATCCATTTGTGCCATTTGAATCTCTTCAGAGATGACTTTAGCTTGCACGACTGCTCCAAGGCGAAGTCTGATACAGCCTGACAACATTTGCATAACCTGTGTGTAACAAGGAACTGAGTAGTTTCCTTTAGCACATCACCTCTAAACAAGCTTTTTAATAGTATCAACTAGTGGGAATTCCTTTTTTCTTTTGCCTTTTATGTTTTCCCTTTGAAAAAAATATCCAGCCTTCTTATTCATGTTCAAAACATGTTGCTTGTTCATTTTACTTATAAAAGAGGTGGAAAGATAGAATCACATCTTTTGAAAGTTAACAATTTCACATCAGAACAAATAGACTTTTATAAAATGAATCAATTATTGATAACCTCTGTATGAGGTATATTAAGATGCTGAGTGTATTAACAGGTGAGGTAATCACAGTGGAACACATACAATGCACATTAAAATTAATATTTAGATAGAATAGGTGCAAACTTTTCTCTGTATGTTTTTAGATTAAATGATGTCTTCTCGTGCAGTTTTGGCAAGTAGATTAACTGTTGGCCAGAGAATGGATAAGTACACATTTGGTTTACAAGCAATATCTAAAGGAATAGTATTAAAAGTATTTACAATTGCATTGGACATACATTCCACCCATGCAAGGGTGCCCCGTTTCCCCGTGAAGGGCATTTGGGGCCAATGCAGAAGATGCTGAAGGTCCCGCAGAGATGAGGGGGGCTGAGCGGTGAGCTCGGTCCTGCACCCCCCCTCTCCCTTGTTGGGTGGGGGGAGAGCTGCTTCCTCACAGGTGGTGTGAGCATTTGCGTTCACCAGTATTGGGAGGCACCTGGATGGCACAGGAAAAATCCTCAACAAATACTTAGATAGGCTAGCTGAACAGTTGCACCTCCTGGTTCATACCCTTCTCCAACCTGATCAATATGGCATTGTGCAAAACTAAATAAAATGATCCACTGTACAGTCACTGTACGACTATCCGGTTTATACAACCAGATCATTATGTAGATGTGTGTGTGTATAAAATCATGGCTCATTCGGTCGCTATCTCACTGTGCATTCTGCGTATCCATCACTGTAGAATCATGCTATAGAAGCACGTATGACTCGTAAGCCTTTTCAGAAAGCTGTTTAAATTAAGGCTAAAATAGATTAGGGCCAAAGCACAAGGCTTAAAGGGTGATGTATTTGGCTGGTGGGGAGGCAGTGACTGAACACCACTGCAAGAAGTAGTGGCTGTGGCGAGAGTCGGTCAGCAAGCACAGCTCTGCTGCACCCTGAGCATGAACAGAGGTGTTTGCTGAATGCCAGTGGGTTATAGCCCTGCAGAGCATGAAAAAACAGCTACTCTTTTTTTTTTTTTTTTTTATTTTTATTAAATGTAACTGGAAAGAATTCAGCTTGACTCTCAGAGGGAAGCTGAATTCAGAGTGCTGTGAAGGAGAGGAAATCACACAAACCAACCCCAAACCTGACCATGTTTTGGGCAGAAATAATTGAAACTACGGGTGGAACCTCACCGTGACATTTGCAAAGACTGACTTCATTAAAAACAACTACATTTCCTATGATTGCTAATCCACCTTTCCTATTCCCTCCCAGATAAATACTTTAAACGCGGCTTGCCAGAGTGCTTAGAGAGGTTTCAGCTCCTCGCCCACTTTGAGCTGTTTTTAGATTTCTGGGTTTCCTTTTTTTTTTTTTTTGGTTTCATTAACGCAGCAGCTGCACACCGGTAACACACAAACACTCAGACACGGAGCCACTGAGGAATGGCTGCTCGTAGGTACACTCGGATGTGGGGGAAGCACCAACATCAGTCCCATGTCACGACGTGTCCTCCAGGAGACTCGCATCAGCTTTTATTTTTGCTTTTTTTTTTGGTATTGTTTTGCTTTGGCAAGTCATGAATGGGACTATTATAAGCGATGCATTATAAGCAACCATATTTTTATATAAGAATTAGGATCAAAGACCTTACTCTAGCAGTGGTGTAAAAAAAGCAAGGAAAAAAGACTGATCCCCACAGGCAATAACACATCTACCTATGCACTCTTAGTGCTATTAGTGCTGTTGCTGAGTGCACTAGAAATCAATAAATGTTTTTAAGCGACTATTCCAAGAGCAGGTGGAACACAGTCAATCTAGGAGGTGAGCTGGGATGGTTGGAAAACATTCGCTCTACATCTTTTCAGTATTTAAAACAACCCAAACATTTGGGCTGCACCATAAATAGCATGAATCAGAATGAGGTTATTAATCTCTGAGAGCTACATACAACTGAGATTAATCAGCTTGTCTCTCATAAGCAATATCTGCAACTCCAGAATAAAAAACATTTCCATAAAGAACACACACAGGCATTAACCTGTTTTCCATATCTTAAAGTCACATCTTCATCACAAAATTTTAAAATACAGTTTCTTTTTTAAGACAACTAGGCAAACATCAATAATTTAGTCTGATTTATAACACAGGAAAGATAATTAACTGATATTTACTGGCTTATTAAGAAAGAGCATATGAACAGAAGAGCGAGTGGGGAGAGGTCTGCGCTGCTGCCCCAGTGCCGCAGAGCGTCGGGGCACCTGAGGGAGCTTCAAATTAGGGTGGAAAACCCATCCTTTTCCTGAAAGGGGGTAAAATTTGCCTGTGCTGAGCTCCAAGCTCCCACAGTGAGCCTGCCACTGCTAAGCTGGCGACTTAAAAGCTGCCATAGTCATCTTCAAGCTCATATGGGACTGAGGCTACAGGTAGTCATATCCAGAATACAGTACATTTTTTTGCCTAAAAGGATAAGAAAATATCAAGGAAATGAACCAAACCCGCCTGTTACTATTGTATACACAATTTATTGTCATTTAGCTATATGCATTTTTAGGGTGGTGCTCTGCTAGACAACTGGCATTTTTCAGATGTCAAAATCTTTATTAATTTCACTGTGATGATACAGAGGTACCTGCAATAAGGGTTTTTTTCCTACCTATATAAAGTAATAAATATTATAGAAAACCTGACTAATCAAAAGAGACAGCTATTGTGCAAATTTCAGCCCTTCCTTGACTTCTCTAGGCAAAAATATGAGTCAGTCCCATGTCCCCAAAGCCCCTGGTTCAGTTGCAGGGAGGAGCCTGTCAGAAAAATGAATGAGAGACCCAAACCACGAAACGCAGAGTGGCAGAACTGTGTTTCAAGGAAACCACGCTGATTTACATTATCAATTTGAAGGGATGGCATCACTGGCAAAAAGAGTGGAGAATTGGATCCTCGTTGTTTTTAATAGTAAGCATGTTTGGCCTTTCTTTTTTTTCTTAGTAGAAGACAGAGTTTATGTACATAAATGCACATAAATTACATATTTGCAGACCACCCTAAAAAAATAACAACCTAGCTTTTAACTGTTACACATATTCAGCTCAAATTAACTCCAGTGAAAGCCCTGTGTTTATATGCAGGGAAGAATTTGACTTAATTATTTCCAGTATTTTTAATACAAATTATGTTTCTGTGTATAGAAGTGTGTTGTTTATGGCTATCCATGTACTGGAGGATAATGGAGGGCTGACTTTGTGCACTGCCACAGATGCCTGATTGCTTATTTATCTATAACGTACATTTCAGTGAAATGACCCAACAATTTTACTGCCCAGACTTACTGCAAAATCACATGTTAATTGCTAGAGTGAGCCGAAAATAGATCTTAAAATAGGACGTAGGTGGTTAGCCCCAGGGGAAAAGAGGAATGAAGGATTTAGTCTGTGATGCTGGCTATGTTCAAAAAAAAAGAAGCAGCAGATAAGCGAGAGAGACAAGTAGGAGCAGATGGGAAAAAGGAAAGCTGTAGTTACGTGGGGAGCTGCATCTCCACATCCATCTGATAACTGCTGGCCGCTGTCTAAAGGGCTGAGCAGCATCAGCCCATGGGTCTGCGCCCGTGGAGAGCTGCCGCCGAGGTCTGGGGAACCCCCGGCACGGCTGCAGAGGTGGCTAATGCGAAAAATAAAAAAATAAGAGAAGCATATTGCTCTGCTGAGAAAGCGGCGAGGGGCACGGAGGTTGAAATTGCTAGAGCTGGAGAACACCTTATCCCACAGGCACCAGTCCCTGCAAGCGCAGGACCCGCACGCCCCGTCGGCAAGGGCAGGGCGGCCGGCTTCTGACCTGAAAGTGTTCCTTCTCCTTGAGAAGGGTGAATTAAAAACCCAGCCCTCTTGCAACCTCTTCGTCTCCGCACTTGTCCATCTGCGCTCCCGTCCCAGCTGACACCAGTTCCATTACTGACACTACCAGTATCTGCACTGGGGTGGCTCCTCAGGATCCCACTGCTGCAGGAGCTGCTGGACCAGCGCGACAGAGACCCCGCCAGACTGGCACAAAAATCAGCCAAAGAGCTTACAGTCCAAGTATTTCTTCACTAATATCCCCTACATTTTCTGAGGGGGCCTTAATTGTCTCCATATTTGTTGTCCAGAAATTTAATTTCTTATAGTTCTTTAGTCATGTGTCAACATATCTAACATTCCTGTAATATTTATTCTCCTTCTCTGGATAAACTTGTCAATCTTAATTACAGCTTAGTGTAGGCAAACAAAATTGAATGCGTCGCTCCAGATGAGATGTACCATTGTTCAATATGCTGCTGTAATATTGTTCAATATGCTGCTGTAAAATATTCCATGCTTTTAATGCACCAAAGCATTTTAACTGCTGTTGCACACTGCAGACAGTGATTCGAGCTCTCAACCACATTTATTTATTTAGATTTCAACCTATAAAACATAAAATAATACATTTCTAAGACTCTAGGTGCCCTTGACAAATAATTAAAAATGCAATTCAACAAATTCTCAAATTGCACCAGCACATCAAAATCTTTTCTCTGCATAAAACTGTACGACTGTCAAACTTCCTCACCTGAACCATCACAAAACTTTATTTCCTCCTGCCACCAATTTCCACTAAAACAGTAGTATTTACCTGCCCTTTTCACAATTAAAAGCCCTTTCATGACAAAGGGAGCTATGGATTCTCCGTTTCCAGGAGGTTTCTGCAGAGAACTCTGCCAGTTCAAAATTTACACTGGTTTTGCAAGCAAGCCCCCGTTCAGCCCCCTTAGCCATGCCACCGCCTTGGCTGGGACCCACTCACCACCTCACACCCGATCCCTTAAATTGCTCTAAAAAGGGAAGAGTCGGTGCATTTCCCGGCCCTCCAAACTTACAGGATGAGGAAGACCCAAAGGGCGGCTGCAGAGGGATCTAAGGGCACCTCTAAAGTTAAAAAGGAGGTGGTGGAAGCTGGCCAGGAGCGAGGGGTGTGCCTGCGGACCCGTCCCGTTCCCACCGCCGAGCCAGCCGGGGCAGACGCAGCGCTCCTGCTGCACCACGTGAGGCAAGAGGACGCGTGGGCAACCTCAAGTGAGAGGGAGAAGACAGAATTTTGCCGATAGGAGCAATCTCCTTCTGTCGCAGGCATCTGCCTGAATCGATACAGGCCAGCCTGTATTGAAGGGAGAGATCCTGTTCACAGACTCACGGAGGTCCCAGAGCCAAGAGCAGCGGGGGCTGGAGGGGACGGGAGCAACCAGAGCCCCCTCCTGCTCCGAGCAGGGGTGCCCTCAACACTTTATCTTTTTATAAAGGCATACGCCCACCTAAAACCCAGCGAGGCTGTAGTGACATATGGCCACATCCTACCTGAATGTATTGCTCCGTGTTTGACAGCCAGTGCTGGATCTCTGTATTTTTCCTACCAGACTTCTTCCAAGCACATATTTTCTGAGATAGGAGAGCTGATGATAATTTAATTGCCCTTCTATTCTCATGTTATGTTACTGGATGCCTATGTCATGTATAAGGAAGATATCAGAAGATACGGCTCGTGGCCAAAAGGTCACGTTAGCGGACACAAAGAGATGGCTCTTCCATCAACCTTCCTCTCTCTCAAGGCTCCAAGATCAACAGAGGAAAAGGGAAAACAAAGAAAACAAACCAAAACCTCCTAAATTCCTTTCGCTGTAGATGACCGCATTATACCTCATACTTAACCTGTACTTCTCACTGCAACAGGAACTGTAACCCCACGATGATTTCAGAGGGACTCTATTCCTAGCGAGTACTTAGGACCATCAAATTCCAAGCAATTCTTCATCAACAATATTGAATAACCAATGAATAGAAATCACTGGAATAATGCATTACAGTTATTAAAGAGAAGCTAGTTCCATTGTATACAGCATGGTCATTTACCAGAAAAAAAAAAAAAAAAAAAACCAAAAAAACCAAATCAAGAGTACAGAATAGAATAGATTCAAATAGGAAAGAGAAAATATGAAAAAATCAGAGAAGCCATTTCCAAACATATGGTAGTATTTTCATAGTGCTTAACTAGTGTCTACATTTTAACTGCTCTTTCTTTAATTTAAATACATTTATAATTCATAATTATTATTCAAATTATGTGCTCCAGAAGTGCCACATGAGTCTACCAAGAATCCTCATCGTAATCCCCATCTAGAAAATACAAGCTCTGCACTGGTCCTTCATACATGCAATTAAACAAAAATCTCTGTCCTGTGTATGTGAAGGCACATCTCATTCCTTCCTGCACCACCCTGGCACTGCCTGATGGAGCTGGTGGTTCCTGCAGCACTTGAGCTCGCCAGGCTCTACTGTCACCACTTACTTTTGGAAGTCTAGCTAAGGATGTAACAAATCTTGCTTTTAAGTACCAAACACAGAGCTCCTTGACAGTAATGTGCCAGCTACCAAGTGCATCCCTTAGATAGAGAAGAATTAATCAGACTCTAGACATTCAAGTTGCTTCAGGATTTAAAAAATCCCAGTTGTCGAGGCTTCAGAGAGAACAGGGGAGCACGTACGGGTGAATATTTAAGATTTTTTCAAGTGCTTACAATGTGCAGCAAATATTTTACAGTTGCAAACAAATTTTATAGAGATTAAACAAGGGAATTAGTGAAATAGCTCACAGTGGCTCCTGCGTGAACAAGATCCAAACACAAGGTGATGGCATGTCTAGAAAGGTAAAATGCTAAAAAAGTTTCTATTACTTTAAAGGCTTGATTTCTAAGGGGACAGTTCTATATAATTCATATTTTCATCATGTAGACTGGAAAGTATGGCTAGAGCACTTTCATCTAATTTTCATAAAGTATCACGAATGAGCAAGAAGTACCTATCCTTGAATATAGATATTTCAGAAAAAATTAAGAAAAATTGATGTCTTAGTTCAAGCTTCCCCAAGGCAGCCTCAAATGGAGAAATATAGACTTATTTAGCAAATTATGAAGCTTGAATTTTATATCTACTGAGACACTAGTAACTATTACAGATTTGCTCAGAGGCCAGGCTCTCACTCCCCTTTTAAATTCGAGGATATGGAAAGGAAAAAAACAGCCTGTTTCATCAACAATTAACCTTTTCCAATACGGATGAAAAATAATCATTGTCCATGTAAATTCTTAGCTTCAGTCATAAAGCCTTTTGTTAAAATAAATTGGAAAAATCAACATCACTGAGGTTGGTAATCAAGTTTCTACTAACTTCTCCTTATAGGACTCTGTTGTCAGCCACTGCTGACGTCCTCATGAGCTAAAAACCTTGTACAGAAGTTTCGCTGCCTCCCTGCCGGGGTGGGCTGGCTGGGACCCCCGGAGCTCGCCTGGTCCGACCCCCAGAGCCGGGGACCCAGCGCCGTGTCCCACTGGGCTCTGCTATCTCCGAGGATGGAGCCTCCACCACCTCCCTGGATCTACTCGGTCACCCTCACGGTGAAAAAGCATCTCCGGGTGTCCCGAGGGCCCCTCCTGTGTTTCATTAGAATTGATTTCTTAAGTTTTAACAAATTATATTTAGAAATAAAGCCTCAAGTAATTTCCTCACTAAATAACAAAAAAAAAAACAAACACCCCCCCCCCCCCCAAAAAAAAAACCTACTAGTGAAAATAGAAAAGTAGGTAATTATTAATAATACAGAAGAGGAAGAGAGACAATGTTTTTTTATTTTTTTGACCAAACTTAAGCTTAAAGACCAAAACCCATATTCTACTGAAAACATCCACACGTTTTGCAAGGAACAGAAATGATGGATAAAGTTTTTAAATTCCAAAGGAAAGGAAGTTAGTGTAATTGCATTTGTGGACAGCAAGCTAGTGCTTAGGAAAATAGAAATTAATGAGAAACGATTTAATACAATTTGTTATATAAAACCAGGATGAAGAAGTTTCCAAAGGCTTTTAAGAGCTACGAGGTTCACGAGTCTGTGAAATTCATGAGGAATTTGCACTAGCATCAAGTCACAGATTTGTTTACTACTGGCTTTTTTTCCTCTGGCATGTAAAAACAATGTTTTTGAAAACAGAGTCCTGAAGTTAGAAAATTGTTTAAGAAATGCTGCTTAGAGGCTAAAAAGCCTTCCCCCCAGATTAATTTTTAGCTATTTAATATTTCAACATTATGTGAAATCATCTCAGTCTCAATATTACATTTCATTAAGGTACTTAATTACACATAGTTTGGCTTGGAGACTATTCAGCTGCATGGGGCCTGTCTGAACTGGATAATAACGCTTGCAAAAAGGATTTGTCTCTTCCACATTGAAAAGGTAGCTTGTGTGCCACCAGAAAAATCTAGTTTATTGCTTGTGAACTGAATGCCACCCGGTTCAGTCCCCTCATCATCCCCCGGGTACCCCGAAGTGCCAAGGGTGAACCCCATGACTGCTGAAGGCCGGGGCAGGGGCTTGGAGCTGCCCAAGGAACCGACCAGCAGCTCCCGGCCGTTGCTTTGTTCTGCTTGGCAAAAAAATCCCTTTGATTTATTTTAGCCAGTCGTTTCCAGGCTGTTAGTATTATCCCGTTGATAATAGTAATAATCCTTCGGACTATTGATAGTCCAAGTTTCCAGATGTGCTCTGTAAGAGCCAATGCTCCTGCTTTCAAAATGGTAAAAGTAAAAATTTTTATTCTCTGAAGCAAAGAAATATCTACAACCAGGTTTACCAATGAACTCATTAATTTACTAATATTTTCTCCTGTGTGAATTACCAGACCGTTAATATCCTAATTTTCGAGACAATATATACTGAGGAAGTTTGAACTGAAGATGGCATATACCAGTGCTCCCACATTAGCCAAAAGTGATGCTTGCAGAATGTGTTTTTTTTCATAATAAACATGTCTCTTTGCAAGCAAGACAAGAAATCACATCATGCTACCACAGTGCTTTCAGAACAAACTCTCATAAACATAGGTTTGCTCACTCTTTTCTCGATTTCTTAAAACCCTATCAGTTTTTGAGGCTGACAGGACTGGCTTTACAACACAGCAGCTGTTCTGCTCTGCCTAGTGCAATATTGATTTTTACAACAAGCTCTGTAAATATCAATATTTTTGTACTTCAAGCAGACGAAAAGCAGCATAGTGAAATGTACCCTGCCAACCAAACATGCCAGGTCAGTCTGGAGAGAGCCAAGACAAGTTTAATGAGAAAGTAAAACAGACAGGAAGAAAAAGAGCTTGGAAATAGAAAATAAGCCATGGAGGACGAGATGAGAGCTCAAGTGAAATAGAGGAAAGGTAGGCAGAGAAACTGCAAACACACTTTGGGGACATGCCAAGCCTGAAAGAGAAATAAGTAAGATGGGGAAACCAGAGAAGACAGCCGTAGGGATGGCAGGGAGAGCCACCAGGACTGGAGAAGTAAGCTGTTAGGTTTTCTCATTTTCTGATTATTTTAACTAAGTCCTACTTGCCAGTCTATGACAAAGTGCATATGTTGGTTTCACTAAGTAATGTTTTGTGATTTAGTAGGATTGAAAAATCTTACAAAACTGAAGAAATTGAAGTTGCGTGTTGTTTATTCCATGGTTGCCCTTTATCCCCATGGACATGGAGTTGTCCTGGGTTGCAGAGTCCTTGTCTTCCTAAACCTGGCCCAGATGTGGGATTCAGAGGAAGTCAACTGGCCAATGTCTCGCTGTAAAAAGTGACCATTAAACAGGACAGGTTGGGACAGCAGCTGGGCCCATGGTGGGATGACCCTCTCCTGTGGTGGAATGGGTTGGCCAAGGGCGGTTCAGGAGGTCCCAGAAAGATGCTGCAGGATGCCCGTGGTACACCAGCCTCCAAATAAGCCCCTTACAGAGCAGAGATTTGTCATACTTGGCTTCCCACTGTGGTTAGAGATCATGAAACCAAAGAGGGGACAGAAACAGTCCTGCTGGTACATTTAATGAGAGAAAGTCAAGTGGAGGAGGCAAATTGCAAGACCTGTAAATAGTTTTAGTATTTTCCCTCATGTTACTACCTAGCTGTACTTTAATTTAATTTCTTTACATAGTGGTTATAACAGAAAACTATAGATGAAGCTATATTTTTATTATTATTTTCTGATGCCAAACATTATGAAAATTAGCAAATATTGTACAGCTGAATGGAGGGAGTTATGAAGCACGATATACTCCCTGAGTGCTTTTAATTTGGTTTATGTTTTTAGGTAGGTTGCTCATTAAACTAGTAATTCAAACGGAAAGAGCTGTAGAATGCCAAATTCTGAAGATTTCCTTTAATTTTTTATTAAACCACAGAATTAAACAGGTCTTCTCTGAGGCACTGCTCTTTCTATAGAGAAACCAAGTCAAAGAACATAACACAAAGTACCTGTCGCCAGCCCTACTGCCTTTCTGAGACTTGGATTTTACAGCTGGTAGGAAGGAAACTGCAGCGATGGGAGTTCTCCTGTTTTCCAAAGTCCCACAGGTTGCTGAACTCCAACCCATGGAGAGAGGAGCTTTTGGTCCTTCTCAAAAGCAACCCCTCTGCATGGCTGGGCTCCAGCCCAAAGCCACCGTCCCCCCCACACATCCTGAACCCATAAAACCATCAAAGAAGTTGTCTAACAAGGCACCTCGGGCTCGTCACTGGTATGAATTTCATCATCCTCGTGAAAATGCAGAAACAGGAATCTCGAGCAAAGCCCACCAGCCTCTCAGGATGCTGCTGGGGGAACGGTGGGCACACAGGCTCTTAATGATGCTTTTTTGCCCATCTTTGATGTTTTTCCTCGAACCATAGTGCAGGTGAGCCCCCCGGTGAGAGCAGGAACTCACCGATACTGAGTTGTCCCACAAAAATACTTAGGGTGCATTATTAAGGTTCAAAGTCATGTTTCCAAAAATGAGGAAAATGACAGAATTAAGTTGGCTTTTTTTACCTCACACACAGCCTTAAATTGGCCTCCTGTCACCTGGACAGTAACAGAGTTTATTTAAACCATGAACTGTATTTTTCCAGTTAAGTTCAAAACTATTCTTCATGTGTTCTTGGCACAATAGTCCATATCAAACTACTCCAAGGCCACTCTTTCCAGCATTCCCTCACGCAAATACTGACTCTATATATTTCCTAATTATCTTTTAGAATATTTTTTTATGTGCCAAAAATAATGTGACTTAAGAGTTCTTAAATAAAAATACAATAGTCTTCCAGTGCAAACTGATAAAACCTCTTTTTTTAGAAGACAACATACTTCGACCAGGTGTGCCATTATTGTATCTGCCATTATGGCATTTATTAATTTAAACCTTTTTCCACCTGCCTCACACATATTTGAAATAAAATATTCTAACACATTCAGTGTCTATAAAAGGGTAAATTCAGCTGAGAAACACTCTTCCATTTTCCTAATGCTTTTTGGCACCTGCTGCTGTCCAGCTACATTAGTCTGTAAAAATGTTCCTAGCTTTATCAGCCCCCAAGTATGTGCCAAACCAAATGTGGATTTATGATTCTGAGCAAATAAGTCCTACGCATAAAGTTGCTGAAGAACTAAGAATATGTAACGGAAACAGTTTATACGTTTTAAATGTCTATAATCATAACACTGCATCCAAAACTGTAATATATGTTCCATCAGGAAAAAAATTAGCTTTTTAGGTAAATTCTTGACAAGACTTAACCTTAATAGCTTGCTTTTTTTTATCCTGTGTTACATATGATTTTGACAGAGAAAAATAGAGGACATTTCAGACACATTATGCGTTTTGACATTAAGTAACTAGCAATTAGCTAAAGTACATAATTGCATCTTAATGCAGCAAAGGAAAAAAGTAACAAAAAAGACTGGGGAAGAGTGTTATAAAACTGGGCGTTTGATGATAGTTAAAACAATAACCAAAACAAAATGGGGGGTGGGGGTGGGGAGGTATGTGTGAAGATAAAACCCCAGAGAGACTGAAATCACTCATACCAGACTAAAAATGAAAGTAGGTAAGATTGCCAAAGCCTGTGTTCTTTATTCAGCCAAAATTCCCATGACGTACTTACAGATGGGCTCACCAAATACATGTACACACAGCTCCACCACTATCAGCGCCGTACAGAAAATTACTAAGCTAAGAAAAATAGCATTATTTCTAGCTGCTCTTCTTTGTACACATCTTGTTCTGAGAATTTTTCCTCCATGCCATGTTATCGGAGGTTTCCACAGCAAGGATGAAATAGTTGTTCTGAAGAAAAAGAGAGCCACATAATGCAAGTCTGTTTTGGAAAATGCGGTGCACTGAAAGCCTGGGGCCCAGAGCTAGGTTAGCTTCATGAAAACAAATTAGAGTAAATAACACCAGTGCAGCTTGGATGGCTTCCAGCGAAGACTACAAATTCAGGTGAAATGTATCCAGCCAGTGCAGGGAGTAAAGTTCTGAATGTGCTTGCAAACAAGATTAAAAAATGCAAATATGCCGTGTTTCAGAAGAGGATTCTCCAGTGTGGTTAGCTCTGGCAGCAAAGCATTAGATTCAATCATAAAAAATGTTTTTGTTCCTACATCTAGTCTTCTCAGCAATGGAAAGACCACCCATTACTGGTGAGCACAAGCTCATCAGTTGGCTGATACACTCGTCGCCAGGGCTAAAGTTAGGAATAAATACAGAAATATTTATTTCAGATTAGTCTCTAATTATGGAATTGCATCTCGCTGCAGCTGGCAGAGGTATGTTTTCCATGTTCAAGTAATCAAGAGGCTGGATGCTTTCATTTGACAGCTGGACTTGCTCAAAGTCATCAATAACCTTGTCACTTTGAAAGGCAGTCTTCCGCAATCTGCTCCGCTCCTTCCCAGGCTCGGACTTATCTTTTAGCATGTGCAGAGAGACGAGGTCATTGTACCAACCCTCCAGCAACGAATGCTAATTCACTTCTGGTCAGAGAGTCTTTATAAATCCAGAAGCTCTCTTGTAAGGAGTCTAGGATCTAAGGGAGCTCACAGACCGGCTTCACAGCTTCCCCACAAAGCTGCACTTGTTCGGAGTGCATCCTCGGGAAGGGCTTCCTGCCATCTCCACTGGCGCTGGCATTTGCTGTGGTGTGACTTCTGCACAGAAGAAATTCTCCTATTTAATTGTTCTCTCCGACTCTTCTCCCTTGGAGATGACTCCTTGGAGGATGGCTCCTTGAAGAGTCATCTTTAATGAGGGTGAGGGGGATCTGGTAGAGATGGGTTTAGTATAATTGCTTTGACTTCAAATTTGGGATAGCAATTATGGTAAGACTTTCCTAGGTGTGCTAAAAGCAGACAGATAAAACAACAGAAGATATGTCACACATCTTGAAAAATGCTGGATTTTAAAAGGAAAACCAAGGGGGTAAAGAGAAGTAATCTTCTACCAGGAAGTTCTGCTGTTGCGTCAGAAATGCCCTTCAGGTGGATCAACTCGGCAAACACCGATCTTGGCTCAGCAGGTGCTGATGAGAATTCAGACGCCCCAGAGAAGAGCGGGATGAGAAACAATGCGGGAGCTGAAGGAACCAGCGGTGTGCGGAGCGCGTCTGAGCGGGCGGCTGCTCGCCAGCCCCGCGCTGGGCACCAGACGGACGGTGAGCCGGCAGCCAGGGCAGCGGTGATGCTCGCGGGGAAGGGGAGGGAGAGTACAGAAAACACCCGCGGCCGTTTTGGGGGTCTTCAAACAGAAACGCTCAGCGGGTGACGCTCCCTGAGCAGCGCTTCCTTAGAGCATGGAGAACGATTAGCAGAGGGATAACGAAGATAAAACAGGCATGTGTCAGGCAGGATTGTCATGGAAAGCAGGAGCCCGGCAGCGCTGCCTCTCACCTTCCAGATGTTCATTATTAAGCAGTGATGTGACACTCAAAAAGGGACGTTTTTGTGGATGCTGCAGCTTCTCTTTCACCATCAACTCCTATGCTGCGGAACACCGTACCCAGTTCTGCTCACCAGCTGACCACAGACACACAAAGGGAATATAGGAAGGGGAAGCAGAAAAATTAAAAAGCCCCATGAAAACAAAAATATTTAAGGCACCGCTTCTCACCACACTATTGTTGTTATCAGTAATCTAAACCACCACATTTTCACATTTTCCATATAGAGAGGTCAGCAGCTTGCAAAGGACGCGAGTGCCACCATGTCTGCTTTGTGGAGGGAGAAGCTGAGGCAGGCTCTGAGCAGGGCAATGGCTCAGCTGAGGAGGTGTCTGTCCACCCAGGTCACTGCCACGGGCAGTGCCACGAACTTCACAACAGGCTCCACAGAACCAGTTCTGAACTCTGTGCTTGAAAGCTTCAAAACCCTACCTGTGCCCTGGGTTAGTTCAGCCCATTACTTTTTTTAAATGCTCCGTGTGAAAACAAAAATGATAATAAAATATTATTCGGTACACTGCAGAATTTAGTAAGGGCTGTTAGGGTTTGGTTAGCGGGTGGTGCGGGTTTACTGAGAGATGTGACCCATACTGACACAACTTCACGTTATGGCTTCTCGCGTCCTCTCACCCCGAGCAGAACAGAGGCACAATGACTGGCCCACAGCCGAGGTTACACAAGAAATCAGTAATTGTGGCAGGAACACAGACTGGCCCCTCCTTGCATAGTGGTTCATTTAAATGCACACATCTCAGTTCCTATTGTCTGTCTTCAAATCTCCATAAGCAAAAGCACTAATTGCAGTGGGGGGCATACGTGTGCACGTGTGTCAAAGGCAATGGGACAATCCTGCTCAGGCACATAAATTTCAAAATTAATAGCTAAGCAATTTTTCAGTGAGCACTGAAGAATCTTAAGCACCTGTATACGATAATAAATGGTAGTGATCAATTTTATTTTAAATAAAACTTAAGCAATTGAAGTGAGTTCTCATTACTAGTGCACTCATCACTCACAGTTTCTTTACTCAGTCTTAGGCGAAAATCTTCCTTTCGACCTGAATATTGTGACATAAAATAACGCCTCTCAGCAAGGTGTGCCACAAAGCTACCAAAACATTTTAAGTTCTAAAATACACCACAGGAAAAAGGTGTATATTCACAGATACGTTTTATTAGCAATGCAAGCAAGATGTTTTTACACTGAATTTCTAATTAATAGATTTTCAGATAATTTTATGTAGGTTACTAGGAATTGCACATAATGCTGCAAAACCTGGTTTTCTGGAAAGTTTCCAGAGCCGCACTACACTCCATCATGGTGACCGCTGCACTCAGCGCTGTATTTATTGTCACATGAAATGCTTCATCACTATTAGGAAACATCTGAATGTTGTTAACTTGCTAAATCTGACAATTACAGACCTGTCACCCATCACTTTTAACATAAAATCTGACCACATCGACCTCATTACTTTAAAAAGACTATGTACTCTGATGCCTTGAAAGGTGAGTCCACATTTCTGTGCGTATTAGCATATTAGCATAATTAAATTGCTTCTGCCTTTAGGGTAGCCAATCAGACTGTGCAAATGTGGTTGCTGATGGAGTTGTTGAAATAATTTGCCTCTTGAGAGTTATAGTAAAACAATTCAATCCTGCTTTGCTACAGAAAGAATTAAGTCAGAAACATGCAGTCTATCAATCTTCCAGCAAATACTCTACAGTCTGAGATGACAACCTCCTCCACGTTCTCCACTTAGACGATCTGCAGCAGGGAGCCTACACCACACAACCCTGTTTATGTGAGTTGCCCGTTTTTATAAGAAGTATCGCTGGATTTGTGGAATTAGTTACGTGAACAGCAATTATGTGTGCAAGTGAAGCTGAGCCCAGCAGTGCGGGCGGTGGCCAGGACTCATGATCGCCCGTGACTCCACCATTTAAACGAAAACACAGACATCACCAGTAAGGTGATACCACGTTTTAGTAGACATTTCCTCTAACTAGATATATAGGAACAGCTGAATTGTGATGCCATTTCAGAGAAACGGAGAGCTTTTCCTTAGCTGACCTTAACAATATATAGACCTTTTTCAAATTTTCCATCTGAATGTCTGGCTTCAAGAGCAAGGTACTGGTGGGGCATCTTGGACTAAAGTCACACAGCTTTGCTCTGCGCAGTAAAATATACAATATTTGCAACGATGCACGGACAAAAGCAGCTGACCTGCAGGGCGAGGCAGAGCGTTAAACAGACGATGTGCTCGAGGGGGGAGCTGGGGGCGGAGGACGGGGCGCGCTGGGGGTGTCTGTCCCGGGCTGCCCCATGAGCTCCAGCCTCGGCCGTGGGGCAGTGCCTGGCCCACGCTGCCACGGGCACCTCCCGGGATCTACCCTTTGGTCCTGCTGCCACCCAAGAGATTATCGCTACCAGTAACAACGAATGAATTTCAGCAATAATAAAGTATAAAGAGAGAAGATGATTATTTTGGGTTTGTTGAAGGTAGAGCAGCAAGCCCAAGACAACACTTAGGCTTGGTTTGCACCAAGCAGAGGCTGAATGTTGGTGTAGAGGACCAAGGTGGAGAAATGCTATTTCCTGAAGACTTAAGTCTAAAAAAATGTCACTGATTTAGTTATTACTCTATTACAGAGCAAATCTGCAACAGCATAGGATGCACTGCGTTCCTCCCTTAATCATATGTTTTACAGAACATCCTTCAACCTACTTTCACATTCAGATCAGATGAACATTAGGCACACTAATAAAATAATATTTGCAGAGCTGAAAGAACAATGGTTCTTTAACAAAAGAAAATTAGCAGGCTGTGAGAAGGTAAACAATATTTTAAAACATCAAGCATGAAAGACAAACAAATGATTTGTTTGAAACAGTAAGGGTCATTATTTCCAAAGAAGTGAACATTATATTCACACAAGCTGAGGGCAACCCCAGCACCACCCAACAACGACGGTCCCTCTGGCAACACTGCACGTTAATGAAATGTCCTCAGAGCCGCCACACAGCCGGAGCCTTCCCTGGTCTGCTACTGCTCTCATGATGGTATCTATGATGACACAGCCACATTTTTCCTATATTTATTCCTATAGCTCAATACATAATTTTATTCATATATTCTATTACATAATGCCAATAAGACATGCCAGCCGATGAATTTTCATGGGATTATTACACTTCTCAGAAGTGGATGAAGTCTATCAGACTTGTTCAATATCATCGACTCAAAGCAAAGTAAAATAAAAAAAAAAAGCTATTGCCATCCTAATTGTAACTTTTTACTTTCATCAAGAACCACACAATGCTAGCCTTTTTATACCTCAAAATCCACTTCCTTTCTCAGCCACTATCACATGTTCACAGCTCTAAATATAAGAAACAAAGACTATGTATTTTGGGTATATGGAATTTTGACATTCAGAATTCTGATCTCTTTTTAGTTGTATGAATTTCCTTCTGTAAAAATACATCCCTTAGCTCCAAGTATCTCACTGCAAAGAAGAAGGAAGAGGGTTAGCTAACAAAATTAGCCTCAAATTTTACAGGAATAATAGTGCTCAAAGGCCAACGTATCACAGAAATAGATGTTTATCAGTTTTGAGTAGAAGACAGAACACTAAAAGGCACAAGGCAGTTGGAGATGCACAACAAATAAGTTTACTTTGTTGCTACTGCGACCACTTATTTGCTATTAAACATCCTATTACAGGACAAGCAAACACATTAACCTATTTAATAGCATTTTCACTATTCTAACATTGAGAAATTTAGCAACATTAACACCAATCAAAACTACTTGTTATTCATTACTGACTGCAACTGTAAAATAAAAGATTAGGCTGTGGTTGAGATGACTTCTTCATGGTCGGTGGGTGAGTGCGAGCGCATATTATTCTCCCTTGAAAGGTTTTAGTATGATTGCCATCCTTAAACACCACAGAACCTACAAGCCCATGAAGAGGAACAGCAGACCACGCGTGTTGTCTGACATAGCTGCACCCAGCTGCTGGCGCAAAAACTAAATCTGCTCAGTTTCCTCCACCCCCCATGGGGACAGGAGCGCAGAACAGGAGCGCAGAGGTGTTAAAGACCAGTTCACCAATGTCTGCATGAATTCTGATGCTGCGTACAGTGGTCCTCAGCATCATTGAGACCCGGGTCAGGGTAATTAGAAGCATATGCTAGGAGTACCTACACTACACTGGGGTGTAGATCCTCCTCTGCATATATGAATACATTCTCTGAATACAGAGGGAAACACTGAAGTTATATTCTACAGTGCCATGATGAAAGTGTTACCTAGATAGCTATGTGAGAGAAAAATAGCTTATGAAGCTCTTGTGGCTCTTCAGAAATAAAAGATACAGTGGAAATGTAAGAAAACAGAAAACAAGATTCTCAGTGGTGTAAATCAACATACTGCTCCCGCCGATGGAGAGGTGCTGCTCGATGCTCAGTTGGGATCTGTTGAGCGTTCACAGCCAGGGTAGGTGTACACCAACACCCAGGACTTGTAAGAAACCAAACCTTTACAAACTCAACAAGGTAGAATATTAGCATCAGAAAAGCTATGCCCTTTAGGCTGAAAATGTGATGCAAATGCTTGCCAGCATCTCATCTCTAATTTCTGGCATAATTATTCCATGTTAGGAAAAATGCTAATTTGAATGTCCATTTAGAGCACTGATCAAATTGATGCCACTGTTGGAATTCAATTATCTTCTTAGACTTTCAGCACCGCAACCTAAGGCAATGTGTGTGTCTAACACAGCACCAACATTTGTTTATAAACCACGATAATCAGAAGTGACAAGAAAGTGAACGTTTTCTAAAAAAGGACTACCCTAAAACGGTTGTGTTTGCTGAATAGATTTTCCCAGGGACATGTGAGAATGGTGCACTCCTCTGCCCCAGCTTCCCATCACCAAGCCCAGTGCCTGCCTCCTTCCTCAGGATAACGTCCAGCGAGCCTGCATCCCTTGGCTCTGCAGCTGAGCACGGTTTGGTGGCAGCCGCTGCAAGCCGCCGAGATGCCCAGCCTTGTACCCTCACAGCAGCGAGACGTGGAGGGGGATCATGAGGTTTTAAACATCGTGACAGACGTAAAGATTAATCCAGATTAATCCCTGTCAATATAGAAGCTCACCCTAGACCATCCAAAATGAACTAGCTGGTGGGAAAGGAAAGGCTGAGTGAAAATCCTGCAGTGGGAGATGGAGACGGCTGGCTGCAGCCGAGCGGGGGGAGTTTACATCCCCGGGCAGGGAGGGGTGGTCCCTGCTCCAACGGGGATCCTGGGGGGGCTCCCACAGAGCTGCTAACCCCAGCAAAGGGGATCCCCCCCCCGGGGAGCCCCTCCTGCCTGCTCACCCCTCAAGTCCAGGCGTACACAGGCAAGAATCTGCTGATGGGAGCGCGGAGCAGCGACGCCCCCAACCCTGTGCCGTGCAGAGCGTAATGCCGCGCCGCGACCCACTCTGTGACCCGGGAGCTCACACCCCACCCTCCCTCAATAAAACTGATGTACAGAGGCAGTCTCAATGCGATGCGGAGGTATTAATTGTGTTCTGT
Organism: Tyto alba; assembly: GCF_018691265.1. Classification (NCBI taxonomy): domain Eukaryota; kingdom Metazoa; phylum Chordata; class Aves; order Strigiformes; family Tytonidae; genus Tyto; species Tyto alba. Next base: position 35,092,749 of record NW_024881272.1, read on the forward strand.
AGCTCATACTTCCTTTCATTTCCAAAGGTGCCAGCCAACATTTCCATCCCGGAGTAACTAATCTACTGGGAGCGTGTGTACAGCGATTTCGTGAACCCCTAAGACAAATCAAAATAAGTGTGTTGGTTTCCTTTTTTCTTTGAACCTGAAATTCTGAAATACAACCAGAATATTTTTATCTGGCCACAGATCCTTCTGTATTTAAATTTACCTACAAATTCTGTTATTTGTTTCTATACCAAACATGGGACTTGCACATCTTTTCTTTCTTTTATACTTAATTTTCCATCTAAAGGATTTCGGTTGTCTGAACAGATTTATCTTAGTGGGAGGCCTTTAGCTGGCCATTGGCAGTAATACCAGATGCTGAAATTTTGTAACTCGCATTTGAATGGTAATTGTGCTAAATATTCTCAGCTTGCTCTTTATACATCAGTCGTTAAAAACACATTAATAATGCAAATAGAGTCCTAGTAAGGACCTGACCAAATGTACAGCCATCTCAAGCATAGCAGAGCTTCCCATGAATGTACTTAGTTCAAGAACAGTCATTAATGCTTTAGAAAAAAAAGCAGACTTTTGAAATAATCCTCTAAATAAACTCTTCTGGAAAAAACATGAGCCTCTCATTGCTGCATGACTGCTGACGGCTTTACCAAATGTACTTCAGCTTATGGTAATGGGAAAAATTAGCAAGGTCAGGGATGCTGCATGCTATGGAGGGACTGTTTTGTTGAGTCATTGACAACTCTGGAAGCACGATTAGGGTACGAGGAGTAAAAAGAAATGTTGAGATAAGGTCAGAGGATTTCTGGTGTCTTTTCAGTGTTGCTTGGAGAGGCACCTGCTGCTTATTATTGGGATACAATCTACAGTAACATTTTCAATTGTAAAATCTATAAAGACAATGAATTATGAATGCTTTTAAAGGAATATATTAATGAAAGTAGTACATGAAATGAAATTTAATTCAGTTATCTTACAGCTATTATAACAAGGATGCCATTTATCATTTAATATTTGCTGTCTGAAAAAAAGGTGGGCATTACCCCCTCCAGCACAAATGGACACTACGCCTCAACCCCTTCTTCTCTCTCCTGGTGCCTGTGCCAGCCAAACTGAGAGGTCCAGGTCTCCCTCTCAGAATTGTCAACACATCAAGACAGATTTTTTTAAAATTTTGTTTTGTTTAAGGGTAAATTCTAAGTTCAAGAACTTTAAATCTTCCACCTTATTAGTAATATTTTCGCTCTATCTTAACTTTTCTGCAGTTAATCCATGTTTCTTCTTTTCAAATATACAGATAAGAATACATTGGTAACACACAAAGTTATTAAGTGTGTTTGGGTGGACTACTAAGCTAAAGTGATATCAGACCGATAAAAACACTCCTACAATATCCTATCTAAATTGGGTATGTCAGCTTTTACCCAATCTGTCATTAGAAGGGGCTGATGTAACTTGACGTAAAAAGTACTCACTTGAGGGAAAATATTTTTTAAAGGAGATGACTCTTTAAACTACCAAAATATATACAGATCCAGTGACTGAAGTTCCAATACAGATTTTGAAGTCAGTTTTAATTAACGCTGGAAGAGTTCATCCTAGGTGTCCTGTGGTGTATATGAGTCTTCACGTAAAGACGGATTTATTTTCTGAAAGAAATGTTTTAGTTGAAAAAGAAATTGTGGACTGGATACAAAAATTACCCGGTCAGATTATGCAGCACATCAGATTGGATGATCATTAATGGTTTCTTCAAGCCTTAAAATCTACAAATCGGTTCCGTGACAATGCTACATTTCACATGTGTCCACATTAGATGTCTCACGTGGACCGGGTGTGAATTCAAGATCTCCTGGAGGTGGCCCCTCATCATCTCTGCCTCTACACCAGAGAGGTCACAGAGCACCTGAGCACCTTGCTTCCTGAAGAAACCCAGCTGGGCAAGGTGCTGGAGCAAGGCAAGCCTGCGCCACAGCCACCCAAAATACAGCAGCCAAAGAAGTGCAGCGTGGAGAGCAAACCCTCTGGGCTCCCCAGCTCCTTCCCTGCCCTGACCTTCCACAGCCCTGCAGAGCCCTGAGAGCAGGGCAGGAGTGGGACGGCACGAGCGCTGAGAAACAGGCATGGGCAGGAGAGCAGCTCGGTCCCAGCTTCGACAAGGAGGAGGCGGGAGAGCATCCAAAAGTGCACCGGAGAGCTACTGCAACTGATTATTTCAGAAATCCAGCCTTAATGTTTGGCTGACGTGTCAGTGATGAAAAATTCATTAACAAAGACTATAGCACCTGACAGCTCTGGCCAGATCTACCAAGTTCTCTTATTCTAATACATGCTTTAGGAATTGAAAGTTGTCAGATACACAGATGATCAGGTTTTTTAATCCATTTTCATCTTCAGAAATCATCTACATGTAAATATTTCAGAATCTGTTGTTCCTCTTAAAATATGCTGCACTACAAAAAAAAAAAAAAAAACAAAAAAAAAACAAAAAAACAAACAAACACTTCATGTGGAGAGCCACAAGCCAATAGAAATTGGGAGTCCTGAAATCTCCAGGGAGATTAGTCCTTAATAGCCTTTAAGTGCAATTGCTGGAGATGAAAAACAATCTTAAAAGCCTTCTAAAGGGAAGCAATAATCTAAATGAAGTGATATGCACCCATAGTAGGACAACCACCTAGATAAGAAAGGGTATTTTAGCTTAGCCAAGTAAAATTTTGTTTTCTAGAGAAAAAAATGAAACCACAGAAGCAGACAAAATTCGAATATGGACATGTAAGGCTTTTAAAACTTCCTAGGTTACCAATCATAGCCATGTGAACTCTGTGGATAATAAAAGGCAAAAAGCTATGCCTCCTGGAATATCATTTGAAACATGAGATCTTCCAAAAAGAGGTCAACAGAAGTAACTACAGAACCACAACCAGACTTTAATCTACAGGTGATTTGGTATTTCCTTCAATAAGAGAGAAAGAAAATTTACTGAATTGAAATGATTTATAGTCGACCCAAGGTGGGTGGCAACGGTGCTCCTCACGGGCATGACGGAGGGGTGGCAGCTGGGTGTGGTGGTGGTTCTTGGGGAAGATGCCTTTGGGTGCTCTTCTCACATCACCCTCCCAACCTGAGCCACCCAGGACTGTGACAGCCAGACTCTGAAACACCCAGCGCTAAGGGAGGAACATTTGATAGAGATCCTTCACAGGAAAAATGTTTGGATTGGCTTCAGTTTTGTTCTCAAGTGTATGCATGTCTCATTTAAACATTCTTCAACAAATAAATAAATTGAAAAGAATCAGGAATAAAGCATCAGCTGCAGTCTAAAAACACTGCTGCAATAAGTAAATACACCTAAGCCCCAGCAGAATGCCCGGGTTGATTTCTGTGAAGGCAATAGCTCAAACTCCTCATTGATCCTAAGCATGTACCAGAAGTGGCTCGGCAACTGCAGCGATCAGACAGGTCACAAGTTCAGATTTTCACATCCTGAGTGAACCAAGAGCAGCAGCAGGTACCACGGGGTCAAGGCCACCACGCAGCCGTGCGACTGCCAGCCCCCTTGTACGACCCTTTTCTTCTGCTTTTGTGTCTCTTGGGCATTTCTCATTCTGCTACACTCAACTACATCTGTTGATTTTCCAGCTCAAGCTTACATATAGAATATATCCAAGGTTTTTTTGGTTGGTTGGTTGTTTTTTTTGTTTGTTCATTCATTTGTTTTTCTATTCTAGCCAGTAATTTTTTTCTCTAACTGAAAACGTGCATCCTACAAATATCTCTGAAACCATCCATTCTTTTTACTGTTAGAGCAGACCCCAACTGCAGTTAGTTCACCTGAAAGCTCTGGAATATTAAGGGAAACACCCAAGTTTGAGTTAACAATCTGTTATCATCCACGGGCAGCCACCGCCGAAGATTACTCCAACACAGAAAAAATATGTTGTTGCCTCTCCGTAAATTCATGTCTTAAAACCTAGTTATCATAACAACACAAATCAAATGGGCACTCCGTGTAATTCAGAGAGAATTCCTGATGGAGCTGAGCAGAGGCTTAGGAGGGTCGCAGCAGCAGGGACCCTTTGTTTGCACAGGGGCTGCCGAGCAGCCGGGGAGATTTTACTCGATGCTGTCTTTGCTGAGCTGTGCAGCTTCCAACCGTATTTACTTAAGATTTTGGCAAAGGTGCTACCCTTGTCCTTAACAAGATTAGCTAAGATTTAACAAGCCCATGGCAGGTTCTGCTTGCCTCACATAATCTGATGGGATGAAGTACTTTTGCCTGTAGTGGAAAATAACTGCTTGCCTATCTTCTATAGTGCTTTTAAACCTTCTCCTGTATGGCTGGAATAGCTTCTTCAGTTTGCTGGTCTAAATTTTGCAAGATAAATGTGTTCTCTGTTCTCCCTCCTGCTTCCCAAGCTGATAAACAGGCTATTATGTTATGCTATATAGACTGTATGTAAACAGCTGTAAACAATATAAAAGACAATTTCACTACGACTTGATCTTAAATCTAGAAGGGAAGAAGTCGCATTGTTTTTATTCTCTGCAATATCAAAGCAAAATAAAGTTATTCTGAAATGACCAGAAGTGTTTTTCTGGTTGTAAAAATATACATTAAATGTGAAAATGGCAATTCCATTAACACAGAAGAATGAAGGATGAAGAGCAAAATATCGTCCCTACAAAAGGCACAGTGGCATTAATTTCCACGCGCGAGTTGGCTGCACGGCAGCCCGGAGCAGGTAGCCAGGCACATGAAGCATGAGGGTCGCTTCTCTTCCTGGCATTGACAGAGAAAATATTCATGCACCAACATATTTACCTTTTAAGTCAATAAGACTTTTTGAAAGGTATTCTTCGCTTCTGTGTGCTTCTGCTTGTCTTTCAATCCTAGGTTAGGACTACCTACTTGGATCGTAAACCACTGCAATCACCGAAGAGCAGATTATGATACCTTCCTACTGGGTGACATCTTCCCCATCATCTGAGAGAGACCCCAGGGCCCAAGATGCTCCCAGGAGCAGGGCCAGGGCACGGGGGGGTCAGGGCACCCCCTGCTGAAGCCCAGCCCTCTGGTCATCAGCCTGAAAAAGCCACACTCCCCCCCTCATCCGCATTTGGCACTTGAGGCTTGCATATTGTGAAAGTATTTCCAAAGTTCAGCACATCTCTGCACACCACTTAATTGTCTTGAGAAATGATAATAAGCATCTAAAACCCCCAGAGACAATGGATATGCTATTTTGGCAATAACTCTCTGAATAATAATTCTCAGCCTTCATTATGGACCAAACGGTGCTTCAGAATGACACTGGAAAACAAAATGTCTGTTGGTTTTGTTAATGGATTTACATTGTTTTTACACTAACATAAACAAGATGAGATTCGGGCTCTATCAGAATTTCCTGACAAATATATTTATCCCTATGAAAAGAATGCTCCTCTTCTCGTGAAAAAGGCATACGAAACCATGGTTACAGAAGTTGTCTTGTATGTTAAATAATGTAATACTGCCTCATTTTAAATCTCTAATCTCATTAGGATCAAATGGTAGCAAAGGATTAAAACAGAGATTAGAAACAGTGCAGAAGGATACCCTGTTCCTCTGCACGTATGCAGCAAAAAGATTTTACCCTATAATGACTAAGCTATAGAATGGGGTTTACTTTACTAATTATTTTTTACTATATAAGCCTTAATGATCTCAACATCCTTTTGAAACTTCAGATTGAAGGCGAAGAGTTGTAAATGACCTGCGTGTCTGCCACCTTCTCTCTGTACCACTGTGAGAAGAAAGGATGGGAAGAAAAAGTTAGTTCTGAGTACTATTGCCTTCTCCTGCCTCCTTGGCTCTCTCAAAGTTTGCTATCTCAGGTTTAACTTGATTAAAAAAGAACTATGAGAAACAGAAAATAAAAATAGGGGGAAAAGGTAAAAAAGTAATTTTTTTTTTTTTTTAGCAGTGCAGATATCAGAAGTGTCTTGCAGATTCCAGCCATCAGCACTCACAGTGTGGATGGGGCTGTTGTTTGCCATATTTCATGCTACTAGTTGAGTAACAAGATTAAAAGTTCAAGCTTTAAACTAAGGTTACTCGAAAGGCTGTATGGGTAAATCCAAGCATTTCAGTCACATCAGAAAGCAGAAATAGTTGTCTTTTCCACAGAGCTCAGCAGTTGGCATCCACCCCAACGGCAGAAGTATATTACATTTGGATGCAAAACACAATTACCCTCTAACTTAGGAGGTAAGCCTACATATTGCTGCTTGCCTGGGAACATTTAATGAGAGATTTGCATCATTTACAGTCAGTTTTAATAACCTTTTTATTTACAGTTGTCTAGTTAGGAATAAGAGTTAATCCAGTTAATTCTTTGCTTACAGAAGCCCTATAGAACTGAAGACACTTATGGTTGTGCTGTGAAACTGAGATGTGCTCCTGCTCATGAAATAGTTGAAAAATGGGATGAAGGGGGCTGTGCACAACCCTCTCAGCCCCTTTCCAGAGCCTCCCTTCCTGGAGCTCGCTGCACCCAGCAGCTGCTCAGAGGACCAGGAGCCGTGCAAGGAGGCCCATGGAAAAGCCGGGGGGTGACGGGTACAAGTTGCTCCTGGGGACATCCCAGCTGGACGCAAGAGGAAAACATTCCACCACGAGAACAAGCAGCCACTGGAACAATCTCCCCAGGGAAGTGGTGGATTAACAAACTTCGGATGCTTTTAAGACTCAGCTGGACGGGGTGCTGGGCCAGTTTGTCTAGACCGGGCTTTTGCCAGGAAAGGTTGGACCGGCTGATCCCTGGGGTTCCTTCCCCCCTGGGATTCTGTGATCCCGAGATTCTGTGAAGGAGGGCAGGTGGAGCACTTGCACCCATGGACAGACCCAGTCCGCCTCCACCCCGCTTCCCTTTGCATTCAAAGCACAAACAGGAATCTTAATGATCCTTACAGCTTCTTTTAGATTAGCTAGAACATAAGAAGATGTAACAGATGAGTAAGAGAAAACAGGTATAGGAACAAATCAGCTAAAAGGCATCCTTGAGTTAAAATAACAGATTATGTAGTTTTCTAAGATAATCATGTCCTCAAACCCAGGACAGTGAGTCACTGAACTGATGAGAATTTTCAACCAAGTTCACAGTTATCATTATGCAGAAAGTTCATCAAATTAAAGAAATAACTTAGTTTCAGAATATATATATATATATATATATAAATATTGACATTTCTTGAAAAGTATAAAGAAAGACTGAAGGTCATCATGCTGAAATATTTTAACTGGATGTAGAGCCTCACAGCACATGCTTTGAGACTTCTGGTTTCCCACTCCATCCGTTAACCCTAGGAAATGGACAGGAGACTCTCCAAAGTACTTTTCACCTAAACAGTGATGGAAAAGAAGAAAACCGCCAATTATTTCATTACGAATCCCATTACAATAATTTCAATATTTATCCGTCGTAAGAGGTATCTCTTACCTCTTAGCACTTACTGTCTAAGAGCCACATACTGACCCTGCCTGCGCATTAGGGACAATACACTGCATTTAAAGGGCTTTGACAGAAATCCCATCATTGTAGGTGACCTGATCTTAATTTCTTTGTCATCTGAAGGGATTAATTTCTGTTAAAGATTTTGCATTTCTTGAAATAGATAGTTGTTATTTTATCTGCTTGGGTATATATGTGTGCATTTATATGAACACAGAGTTTATTCTGTTAGCAAGTAACCATTCTCATGATCTGTTTCCCTGTGATACAGAGGTATTTCTTAAAAAAAGAAAAAAAATGCTTTCACCTCCCTGCTGAAGAGCTGTGTATCTGAAGGATTACGATCTCATCCAATGGAGGTGGGTTTCAGAGTCATCCTCCCCCCCTTCCCTTTCCGAGGGACGCAATGGGAGGGAGGTCACGGCTGCTGTGACAGCGGGGTGTGGGCTGGCCATGCTGGTGGGTGGGGGGACAGATCCACAGGGGAAACCTCAGCCCCTTCGTACCCCCCAGCTTTTGGCATCCCCCCATCCCTCCCTTTGAGCCTTTTCCCCTAAAGCCACCCATGCAGTGGCTGCCAGCTTCTTTCTTCCTTCCCTTAGGTCCCGTTTCACCAACAAGGCATGCAGGAAGTAAACCACCTGATATAAGTAGTAAAAGGAGTGGATTTGTACTGATAAACATCCAAGGTTATATTTATCCAGAAAAAAAAAAAAAAGTGTCATTACATTGCACACACTCTCACAGCTGAATCTGCTGCTTGTACTCAGCGCACAACTCCATGACGAGCATTTGTTTAGTTTCCCTGATTTGTTTAGTTTCAGCCGTCAAGCCGAGACCCACCACAAAGCCGCTCACCGTGAAGCATCATGACCATCACACGATCCACCACTAATCCTCCTTGTAGAAGGAAGCAAACCCAAACAGATGCCATCCTGGCGGAGAAGCGGCGCAGTGGAGCCGAGCAGAGGAGAGGGATGGGGACCCTGGGGACCCCCCCACGTTGTGCAGAGCAGAGCCCACCACTGCCCACCAGCGCGGGAGTCCCCTTCCTGCCCTACTGCCTCGAGACATTGCCTCTGGTGTCACAGTCCCACTGTTTTCCTTCCACACAGGTACTGAAAATACATTTTTTTCCACTACTGCTTTGAAACCCCACATAGTTTGAAGTATTACATAGTATTACTCATAATTCAGTGTGAAATGCTTAATCTTTTGCGAGCTGGTGATGCAGCCATCCACCTTGTAACCTGTAATACCGTCCAGCGCACTTAATGCTAAATCATCTTTGCTCCATCCTCAGGTCCGTGTTAGCAACCCGTGTGTATCACAGAAAATGCATGTAACACCGGGGAAGGCAAGATTGTGCACATTTTGACCATACTTCTCCGTGCTTTGGATGTTGCTTATCTCTGGTTCCAGCACTCTTTATTTAAACACATCTAATTTAGTTATGCACCTAAATTCAGACAGCAAGAGTATTTCCACCAGCTCTGTACTCTAATAAAGAGGCCTGATCAGTTTATCTAGAGCAATAACAGAGCAGTGAAGATGGAGCAGGATGGAGATCGGGTCACCCATGCCCTCGGCTGATGTGGGGACATCACCTGTGACCGTTGAGCTCGGAGGGGAAGGACATCTTCCAGCAGCAGAGCAAGCGCAGGGCTGAAGGGTGCCAGACCCAGCAGGGATGGACACACACGCTCAGCAGCTACCAATTAAACATTCTGAAAAAGCAATCTAGATATTCCAGTCAAAGCCTGCAAACTTCATCAGGTGTATTACTTAATACTTAATCACCAGCTTCTGAAGGAAATCAAATACGAAATTGCCAATTTGTTACCTGGCGCTTAAACTGGCCTTAGTTCTAGGGGAATGGAAGGCAGAGGGTGCAATACGGATTTTTCAGAACGGCTCCAGCAGCAATCACGCAGACCGTTACGCATGACTTCCATGCCAGGCTAAGAGGTGGATGCTGGTGAAATACCAAGTGAGGGGACATGCCGGCAACTGGGGTTAATGGGGAAGAGGTGGCATAGCTTTTCCTCTGGGCAGTGACATCTCAGAGGGCCATCACCCACCTCGGCGGAGCTGACCCTGACACCCCCCCGAGGAAGAGACAGGAGAGGAGGGGTAGGAGAGTGGTTGTTTTTCCACGGGAAGGTTGAAAAAACCTTCAGTGCAGCCACAGTGAGATCTGCTGGGCAGCACTCAACACGTCCCCGGGCTGGAGATGCCCAAGGTCCTTGGCGATGCACAACTATGGGGAGCAAGGTGCAAGGCTGTGAGGAGCTCCAGCCCGGCCTGGTGGTACGGAGCACTGCTGCCAGGAAGCTGCCCTCACGGATAAATGCAAGGTGACGCCAGGCTGAGCACACACACCATGGCACACACAAAGAGAAAGGTCACTAAAGTGGACAGCGGCACTCGGAAAACTTCCCCGGATAATGAAGTCTTTATAGGTGCTTTGCAACATCAGCTTAGTGCTCAGGAAGGGAGAAGGAAAGCAAAGGCACAGGCAGGAATTATGCAGAAAGGCACTGATGAGAATGGAAAATGTCATTATGCCAATAAAACTCCATGCGAGAGCCACAGTTTGCATACCTGGCATCCTATCTCAAAAAAGGATTTAGAAGACCTAGAAAAGGTATGAAAAATGTGACAAGAATGGTTAACTAATTAGAAGCGGTTCTGTTCAAAGGAAGAGAAAATAAAGTACTATTCAATTTGGGAAAGAGGGGATGGCGCAGCAGAAGTATAGAAAGCCATGTATGGCGGCAAAAGCGCAAAATGGCAAACAATTGTTTGTTGTTTCTCAAAATGCAAGAACAAAGGGTTGTCAGAAAAGAATTAGACAGTAGGTGCAAAACAAAGAAAAGAAAGTATTTTTCACATACTGTATAATTAAACTGTGGAACTCATTAGCACTGGATGCTGTGGGAGCCAAACACATAAATGGATTTGAAAAGCAATTAGACAAATTAATGGAAGAAAAGTCCATCAAAGCCTATTAAACAGAAAGACGTGGATACAACTATTGACACAACATTCATCATCAGTCACGCAGCGCTTCCATCCTACTACGTTTCTCTTGAAAATGTCATTTCCCAGCCCCGGCGGCGAAGGCAGCTCCTGCTCTGCAGCTGCAGCCCAGCGCCGGCACGGCCGGGCACGTCTGCCCTCTCCCAGCCACTGCCGAGAGACCTTCCGCTTGCTAATTGAGTAGGGGTTTACCACACATGAAAAGAAAAGCCTTCGCTGAGGCGCCAAAGTACTTCTAAATTCATTACACACGCTCATAAAAAATACCTGAAATACCAGCAGAGCTAGGTTTGGAAAATACCAATACCTGGGAAAAACTGAAAACCTTTGCTGACTGTTATTAACCTCAGATGAATTTCCGATAGTTCAGGTTTGCCAATTAGGAAAGTCTATACCAGTACCTGGAGGCCAGCAACAACATACATCTATCTTTATTATGCTGGGAAATGCAACCCAAGGGTGGCTTATTGGTATTTTTTATGTGGCAACAAAAAATGCTGTTTCTATTTTTTTACTGGGCAGGTTTGGGCTGGGACAGAGTTAATTTTCTCCAGGGTATCTAGAAGGTGGCTGTGGTTTGGGCTGGTGGATAACTCAGGGAAGTTTTTGCTATCGCTGAGCCGGGCTCAGGCAGAGCCAGGACTGTCCTGCTCCTCACCCCACCAGCGAGTGTCCGGGGGGGGGCACAAGGAGCTGGGGGGACACAGCGGGGCCGGTTGACCCCCAGGACACCCCAGCCCGTATGGCATCCCGCTCGGTGTGCAGAGCTGGGGGGACGAGCCCCTGGCTTGCTCTGCTGATGCGCGGCTTCTGCTCTACCTGGTAAACCGCCCGTATCCCCACCCACCAGTTTCCTCCCTTTTACCCCCCCCCGGGGGGGACAGCGGGGGGCTGGGGGGGCTGAGCTGCCGCCCTGGGGTTCAGCCACGACATCGGTGTGGCCTTGCACCAGGAGCTTCGCTGGCACTGACGATGCTGAAGGGCCGAGGGGTCCCTCCCCGCAGCGGCAGCAGCCCCGGCTCACGCGGATGCGGGCTGAGCTGGCACGTCTGCCAGCTGAGGATGCAATATTATTTTGCAAAGTTTTAAATCTTCTCCTGATTACACTGAGATACACCAGCCGATTTAGCACAGGCTAAACATACTGCAAATTCTTATTACGATGATATGTTCTTACTTAGGAGGAAAATTTACAGCTACGGTTATTTTGCCAGATTTAAAAAATCATGCTGAATTGAAAAGTGTTTTTCTTGTACTTTAGAATCTGGACAGGAAAAAAATGACAGCAAGTATCGGCTTTGGATTACTGACACTCTGTGTTATACCAGAGTGAGGAGAGCTGAATGCAAACTATTCTAAATGTACCCATTTTAAAACAAAATCTGCAGAGGCGTAGTACAGGGAAAGAAAAGTTACAGTTCCAGAAAATGCTACCTGTGTAACTGAATATTTTTTATTGAAACACTCTGACTACTGGATACTTTTAATTTATAAATTCTGGCAGTAGGAAGGTTGTGACTCTGAAACATGTGCTAAGCTAAAAAATTAAGATGTGAAATCCAAAATACATGCTATTTAGCAAACCTATTGCCTGCATAAACATATCACATCGTATATACTTTGCACCGTCTATAAGTTACAATCATATTTCCAGTAACTTGGAAAGGTGTAGGAGGAAAATGCAATAAGGGTTTCTGGGTTTATAAAAAAATATGAATGTAAAAAGAAGCCCAACAACTTTATTCTCTAAGATTTATTGACGATTTCAACTAAACAAAAGTTTATGTTTTTGACTGGGTTTTTTGTTCTCACAAAATTATATCTGATTTTCTAAACAGTTACATCAATTTTAAATATATAAATTAATAGCGCAAAGTGAAAATTACCTTTTCATAGATCTGGCACATCGAAATTTTAGATAGTTTTTTTCTAATATCAATGTAATGCTGATTAGAAATAAAAAAAAAAAATGCCTCCACTTAATTCAGTGTCTATGGGATTACATCACATTTCCCGAGTAAGGTAAAATACTTCCTCGGCTGTGAGTGGATCCATTTAATCAATTTGCTGGTCTTAAATAATATCTATTCTACTAAAAAGGCACCTAATTATTGAGAATGTTGCCACCTTTGAGTCGCATATATGATTGATTTGAAAAGTATATAAAGTAAAACCACGAACTGTGTAAGACCCAGATCTGAGTAACTTTATTATAATGTAGATAAACTCAGTTAAAATCAACTGATTTGCAAAGAGGTTGCTAGAACAACCACAACTGGTATTTTTGAAACATTTAACAAATAATATACCGGGAAAATTTTCCCAAACAAATGTCCTATAGAAAGGGTATTATTTGGATCTTTGGCACAGAAAAGATCAAAAAAGCAAGTATTTTTAAAAGGAAAAATAATACGGATTATTTTGTATCTCACAGTGGCTGGAAAGGTGTTCTAGACGCTACAGACCTAACCTTTGTGCACAAGCTTTCTATTTAGCCATAACGAAATATTAGGTCGACGGTGGACTTGTCTTCCCCCCGCTTAGCGCGAGAGCCCATCGGGTGGGCCCGGCGACACGCGGGCGCGGACAGCGGGGCCAGCCCACCAGCCCGCCACGGGTGCCGTGGCAGTCGGTGAAATTCCCTGCGGGATGCCCCGGCCCCCCGGGGGGGACGAGGAGGCCCAGCACGGCTCGGGGCCCCACGGCCGGACCTGGCCATGCCTCGGGGGGGCCGGGCAGGCCGCCCTGGGAAAAAAAGTAAAGTAAAAACCTGCTCTACTTAAGCCTAAAGAAGCTGCTAAGTTTGCCTAAGGACCACTCTGAGAACCACAGCCCAAAGGTGAACGTGACGAGTGCGTGGCACAGGGCAGCTACAGTGCTGCTGTCCACAGACCTTCAAAACTCTTTCCATCTTTGCTCCTGTGATTATTAAACAGCCTCTGAAAGCCTGTAGAAAAAAAGAGTTCTGACAGAAAAATAACACACACTGATTACTAATGATGAAGCTAATCAACACTGGGTTTTAATTCTTGGCTTCAACAGCCCATTTTCTTTTTTTTTATTAATATGCAGACCAGCACAAGTTGCATCGTCTCCTCTTTTTAAGCAGAACTTTTCTGCATAATGCTTTAAAATTTTCTTCCTTGACATCATTAGGCTAGTGTAATAATGAGTAATGCCGAACCCACTATAAAATTCAGTTTTGCAGAATTTTAACTTCTGCTAGGAAAAGTGGGATGGCTATGAGAAAATTATAATTACATCTAGCATTCAAAATAGGTAAGATCCAGATTTGTGCAACCTCTGAAATGCCACTGTAATGATTACTGCCTTTCTGATGGAGGAAGAGCTGCATTAATTAAATTGAATTGGAGCCTTGTGGAGTTTTCCAATAACTTTTTAATTATAGCTTAATGCTGCTTTCTAGCCCTTGCAAAATTGAAATTTCTCTTGTAATGGCTGTATGTCATATTCAGTCTTTCTTTTTTTCCCAAGACACTCGCAGAAAGATGTGAAGTTGCAAGCCATCAGCCGTGACTCGAGCCGGAAGAGTTTTGTGCAATACAACATTTTCCTGATTTCTTTCCGAAGTGCAGACCTGTTAAGAAAATGTTCTTATAACCTATTACAGATATCTACACTTGTGCACCCAAGCTGGGAGTCCGGTCTCTGCTAGCTAATCAGTGGAAAAGGGCATTTTCTGGAAAGCCCAAACGTTTTCACAAGCTCTCACTGCACTCATTTAATCCTCTTTGCCCTCTCCCCTGGGCCAGAGGCGCGCGGTTTTGGAGGCAGGTTCCAGGAGGCTGGAGGGCTGGGAAGAGTTAGCAGAGGTCAAACTTCCCTAATAAGCAATGGAGGGCGGGAGGAGGAGGAGGAGGATGCTCCCTGTGCTGGGAAGTGCCACCGGGACTGGAGATGTCCTTCCTCACCTTCAGCCCCTTTCTGGATTTTACTGAAGCAGTATGGCACAGCTATGTTCATTCTCACACTCAAAAATCAATAATTTAGAATTCCCATAGTGCACGGTATCTGCTCTCAGACTGAATGAATTAATCTTGATTATAATTACTATGAATATCAAATGAAATATTAATATGCAGGCATTTTCATGCAAGTTCATATTTCCAGTTTTGGTCCAGCAAGAGTACACAAAGAGTGACATTTATGGAAGACAATATACAATGTTCCATGGTAAAATTCTTGACGTGCAGAAACTTTCTCGGTTTAAAGGGTTATACTGACTGTAGTACACCCTCACAATATAAGGCTTTAAGAGATATAAAAGATGACATTTCATTTTTGTTCTCTGGAACATTTCTGTTTGAATGGAATTCTTTCCTAAAGAAAATATCAAAAAAGAGGAGTTTAGAATGACATTTCTAGCACTGCAAAGCTTTGATTTCAAATGCACAAATTCCAGCACGTGAGCTTTACAGCCTGCGGACTTTGCATGTTGACGGCAACTGACAATCTGATTTCCAGCCAGACCTGGAAGAGATGGGGTAAATTATCACCGCCTTTGAAAACTATCTTTGTGTAATTTAATCTTTTTCTTTCAACTGGTAATAATCTTAGTGAGAAATTTGGTAGGGAGAAATTATCAAACAATTTTAAAAGACTGGCAAGTCTTTCCATATTACTAGCAGAAGTTTCAGAAAGTCAGGAAAAGTTGAAATATTCCTCAGATGCAGAAAAGTAACACCTAAACCTGAACTCTTGTTCCAAGAAAGTCTCTGAGAGAAATCACATTAATTGTTCTGAAGCTGCCATGGCGGAAACGACAACAGCTTGGATTTATTCAGTGCTTCTGATAGACGTTAGCCATTCATATTTCCCATAGTCCTGGCAGAATATTCAGCGTCGTGGTGGGTTTAACGAGCCTCGGCAACGACAACGTGACGGCCCGACCGATGCCCACGGCGATGCTTCCCGGCGCAGGGCACGGGGAGAAGCCGTGCCAAGCCTGCAGGTGGGATCAGGCAGCCACGGTCTTTCGTCCTCACAAAACTCTGAAATTAAAGGTGGCTAAAGCAGGGCTGCTATAGGCACCACCTCAGCAGTGGGCCCCGTAACGCGATTATATACCCTGACATGGTACATGCCAGGCATTTTATGAAATGAAATAGAATTACACAGATTACTGGAAAGGGGAGCCCAGCCGCCCTGAGCACTTTCTCTTTCTCTCTGGCTGATGGTCTGAAGTAATTAGGCGATTGTCTGTGTATTTCTACAAAGCACAAGTAAAGAGCTGTGATTAATTACAATTATTAGCAAAAAAAAAAAAAAAAAATTTCTACCAAACAATACAATGCAGCAGGGATGTACCTTCTGTGTTCATTAGCTTGTAACTGACAAAGCATCGGTTCTGGGAGGATTACACTGCCAATCCTGTCCATTAATTGGCTGCTGCTCACTCCTGAGATCAAACATAAAGACTAACTCATTATTCTTTAACTGAAATATTATCCAAAATTATGTACGGTAAAGTTGTTGACTGTGAGAGCCACTGGCATGCAGACACCGCAATACAAGTGAGTGGTAAACTTTTCACACAGCCATACACGCATTTTAATTCCCTATTTCTTGAAAACCAAGGAATGCCCTCTTTTATTTTTAAACTTTAGACTGTGCACAATGGACGCTTAATTTCCTTGTCATGGCAGAGAAAAACACCTCATGTGCCCTTCTCACATTGTGCAGCAGGGCAAGAGCACCAAATTAATAATCTCTTTTACAGCAAGTAATCGATAATAATGAATAAATGCTAAGTGAGGAAGGAACATTAATTTTATATCATGAGGCAACTCACCACGGGTATGCTGCTCTTAGGACAGAAAACACCAAGACACAACCCAATAAACATTTTTAGATAAAACAGTGGTGCATGTGTGTGGACATAATACCTTCTTCCCTATCAGTTACTTAAAAGAAAATAATTCCTGCACAGAAAAACAACATTTAGTACGGTCCAGAGCAAACCGTTTGCCAGCTGCCAAGAACCTGCCCCCTGTTAAGTTTTAGTGCTGGTTCAATACTCCTAAGCAAAGGGAAGGTGGGGAATCTGGCCTTGCCACCAAGAGAGAAAGGAAGGAAATCATCCAAGAAGTCTGGCACTCTCTTGGTTGGCTGGAAAAGCCTCGCCAGCCGGGCTGAGCAGCGGCAGGATGGGTGCGGGGCCCGGGTCCTGCTGCTGCCGCGGCACCAGGCTCAGCTGCCCGGGTGGCCACGGGCACCGGCCAGTGACAAGGGTCATCGTCAGCCGCAACCTTCTGCGGGCAGGAGACTGGTTTTTCCTGTGAGCAAGACTCTTGGCCAGTGAAGCCCTGGGCAAACACAAGCCTGACCCCAAGCTGGGGACCGTGAGTGCTGAAACGCCACTTTTCCATCAAAAGCAATGGAAATGACAGAGCCTCTGATAATAAAAACGAAAAAAAAAAAAAAAAAAATTACTTACAAGGCTGTTAGGCAACTTAAAATCTACAGACTCCTCCTACCTACCCCAAGACTTTGTGTTCTCCAAAGTGTGGCTGTTAGGTCAATTCTACATCGGCAATTCCTACTGCCGGGTGCTGGGTCCGTCACCCACCTGCACCCACGTCCCCTCCTCGTGCTGACACACGGAGCCGGAGCATCGACTGTTACCAGAGAATTTCAACCCCTTTTTCAGCTGCCACAGCCCTGAGGGGCACGGGTCCAGGGGACGTGGGATTGAGGATCACGACAGAGGTGCGGACGTGCCCCGGCCGAGGGGGAGCTCCGCATCTCTTTGCAGTTACTGCGCTGCTGAGGCCAGCAGGCAGAGTAAGGCATGTGTACAGAACTTTACCTCACTCAAAATATGTGCAAAGTTGCACGGGAATGTGGCTCTTAGGAGCCTGACTCATTTCTGCTGCCAGAGTCCAGGATCCCAAAGGGACCCAAATTAAACCTCCCACGAGGCTAATTTGTCCCGGCAGCAAAATGATGAAGGAGGAACCAAATCTAAGCTTGAGTGTAATCTTACGGTCAATAATGCATTATTTATGTTTTAAATTAGTTTCGAATGTATGTCATTAGCATAATTGCCCTGTGTTTGGTCCAGGTCTAAGCAGGTTCTCTCACCGAAATTAAACAAAAGCAATCACACTAAATTTGCACAGCTGTTAATGAATTGCGCACTGATGTTTCCAGGATTCAGGGTTTTGTAACAGGACGGTGCAGTGCTGAAGGAAAGAACTGGGCTGGCCTGTACAGCCCCCATATAAACGGATGAAATTTTTACAAATCTGGCGAATCTGGATTCCTACTGCATCATTGCACATACTATTTTTGGGGTTGTTTTTCTCTTGGTCTGTTTTTTTCCAAGAATGAACAGTCGTCAAATAATACCTAAAGCAAATAATATCTAAACCTCTATTTTCCAACTAGCTTTTCTCTAAGCCTGCTTCCACTGTCTCATACCCATACCTTTAACAGCTCCAGGGCTACCATATTTTCATCACTTTTCTTTTAAAACCTGGACGGTCACCATCAGATAGATTTCTGCCCATCCACCCACCAACAATCCCCTTGTGTGTTTCCAACTTTGAGACTAAAGGTTTGTTTGCTGTTAAATCAAATCAGACATTTTCTTTTGCAAAGACTTGTGCAAGTTCATTGTAAGCTTATTGTTTTTTCAGTCTGCCCTTCTTTTTTCAGGATTGCTTCCTAAATTGAGATATACATGCCATTCGTTGTACCTCTTGAAGGTGAGAATGACATTTCTAAAGGAATCATCTAAGAACATAAAAAATCTAAAAGTCTTGTGCCTTTGTAAGAAAGAAATTTCAGACATTTTTGAACACTCAGATCTATCTAAATGCAGTACAAAGACAAAAGAAAAGGATTTAGACACACTTTAAGAATAAGGGTATAAAAGATTAACTTGTTAAGCCGCTGTTGGCTCTCTTGAAGGGCTGACACGGAGTGATCTCTTCTCCAGGACCTGGTAACTCACAACATGAAAGGTCGCCCCTGTTTCGATTGCCAGGCTGCTTGGCCACAGGGACACTTTTGTTCCCTGAGATCACCGCAATGCTTTCATTATGAATTCCAGAAAGAACAGCTATGATGAATCCAAACGTTGCTCTCCATTAACTGGACTCAAGCAGTTTTTTGTTGTTTTAGTGTAACACAAAAAAGACACATTTTCAATCACGAGTAATTATTTTTAAAATCAGTATTTCGAAACACTCACTGCAGTATTTAACCGCACGTAACGCTGAAGGAAAGCCATTTATTTAACTATACTAAAAACTAGTCTGGCAAAACAAATGTGATTTTTCATAATGCTTTGGATGAAGTCTTTAATTCCTCCACGTGACTTAATCTGAAATACTAAGGTTCAGTCACTCCGTGGCCAACTATGCAAATATTTCAAAGCAGAGAATGTATTCCACAATTATTCTGGGTTATGAATCATCCATGAGCAAGCTGCAATGTTTAAAAACTTGCAATCTATTCGGGTCTTTGGCATGGTGATTTAAACCCATGGATTGTAGATTAACTACTCCATGTGAGCAAATGTTATTCACTAGTCAGATATATATTTCACCAAAATTATAGCAGATTTTATTTGATCAGAATTGGACGGCTTAATCCAAACAGGCCTTGCAAAATATTTATGGAAATCATGTTATGATCTGGAAATCATGTTATGATATGGAAGTATGTTTTTGCACTTGTATTTTTCTTTCAGTACAGAAGCAACAACAAAAAACACCGATGGAATTTTGGTTATGCTCCCAATCATCCGCTCATCCAGAAAAGCAGAGCAAGGCTGAATCCACTCCACGCCCAACCTTTCCACGCCCTCGTTTCCAGCGTCACTTACTACACGTGCCTTCAGCAGCGCCTGCAATTCCCGGTGCCACAACCCCCCTCCTGCCCGTGTCGGCGGCTGCCCGGGGCTGGTCGGGATGCAGAGCACGGGGAGATGCTGCCCGGGCTCCTCCGGTCCAGCGGCTGCCACCTGCGGGATGCTGCTTCTGCAGTCCCGCCGTCCCAGATGCCTCCCACTCCACTCCATCAACCCAACCCTTCCCTCCGCTCCGCGGGAGCGTTACGGCTGGCGCTGGGACTCGCCGGGGAGAGAGGGGAGTGGGAGAGGGGCGCGGGCCCCGCGGGGCAGCAGTGCTCCCCAAGGCTCACCAACAGCGGCGGGGAGAGCCGCTGCCCCTGCTGCAGCGAGGCACGACGGGCGGCAGGGCCCTGCTCTGCGTGCCGGGGCGCACACCCGACCCGGCCAGCGTTAATTTCAGTGGGAATTAAAAGGTCCCTCAGCGCAGCCCTTCGCCTGCCCCTCCGCCGGCTGCGCCCTTTCCCCAGCAATCTCGGGCTGGGTCCCTCAAATCCAGCGCGCCCTGGGCTCGGCTCACCGAGGCGTCACCTGCAGCGGGTGGTACCGACCTTCCAGCATCCCCCTTCTACCTCCTGGCTGCCCTGGTGCAAATGAATTGGACACTTCACTCCTTTTTAAGGATGCCGCTTGGCTGGCTTCCAGAACCTTTAAAAATTTAGCCAGAGACTTTCAATACGAGCCGCTTTCTTATTAGAAAAACTGTCAAATGTTTGAATTGCTACTCTGCATCCTATCATTTATCATTTCCTCAAATCCATACCAATCACTAAGCTGGTGTCATGTTCATTTCTTTCCTGCATGACAACTTTATCCTATAAAAACTTCTCTTTGTAATGGAATAATTTTCAGAAAAATTCCAGTAATGAACATTTCTCATTACTTACAAATAAGCAACTTGCCAAAATGGTCCCAAACAGACACTTCAGTAATTTCAATTCACTGGCTACATATAATTAGTAACCTCACATCTTTTTCAAAAGACATTGGCATCACTTTACAATTCGTTACGGGGACCAAAGACAATCTGTCTTATAAATCCAATATCAGTAAATGAATCAGAAGAACGGTAATTACCAGCAATTGGTGCAGGTTAGCGGAGCATCTCAGGCTGCTGAGGCACCATATTAACGGGTTAGGGCTTGCCACACCTCTGTAGCAATGGAAACGTTATTGCTTTAAGAAGCATCTTCAGGTGCTTTGTGTTCAGATGATAAAGCCTGCTTTTTCATGTTTTAAGGAATGGAAATGGAGGACCGCATGCCTTGGCTTCAGATAAAAGACAAATCTAGTGACTGTCAGACTTGCATTTCTTCCTCCCATGAGCTGGCACAAATCCTACTCTGTGCAGATGCAGACCAGGGAAGAGCACGATCCTGCAAGCAGAAGAATCTGCAACACAAATTAAGAGCTCTTGGAAACTCAAAAGGAGAAATGCTACAACTTTCCTGGTTTCCACAGAAACTGATTTTTTTTTTTTTTTCCCCATAATGTTCACATAAACTAACTGTAGAAATTCTTTCCACCTCATTTGCTGACAAAAGCAGGTGCAGGTAATGGTGCTACACTCGTCTGCCTGCCTCTCTCAGCTACTTCTGAACCCTTGGCCCATGTCCCTCAAACCCGACTGACGGGTGGGAGGTTCAATGGAGAGAACTCCACGGGAAGGGTCATAAGGAAGAAACTGAGAAATATTCAATGGGTGGGAAAAAGAGGTGCAGAGGACACAGCACCCCACTTTGTAAGAAACCAGCCTTACTGGGTAAAATGTATCCCTGAAAGAGGTAAGATGTGTGAATGTAACCTACTTATCGTTCACTGCAAACTTAATATCAGAAAATCAGCTTTCTCACACATTCACTTTTAGCTCAAACCCAGCAAGGCATGATCACAGTAGAAATATAATCCTGCAATAGGAAAGGTTCCCTGTATGCCAGAAGAATGACTCTTTAAGTTTCTAAGACTACTAGCAAAATTTCCAGAAATAGGTAGAGGCTGCAGGAAGCTTATTTAAACCACTAGAAAACTACAGTCTTCTGCAAGGTTTTGCACCTGTTGTTTGGTTGGGTTTTTTTGTTTGTTTGTTTGTTTGTGTTTTTAAATGCCATGAAAACTGGCAGCAACATAAAGCAGTAGTACTTAAATTGTTCCTTAATAGACGTGAAGTGAGAATTAGAACAAAAACGACATGCATGTGTTTGCAGATGAGAGAACAAACAAAGTGTACACAATTCTAAGTTGATGTTTGAATGTTCTTATTTTTCTAGTGGCAGTTTAGTACCTATACTGAAAGAAAGGCAACAATAGAGGAAGCATGGTTTGGTTTAATATAAAACAGATTAAGAATGCCAATGGTAAAACAGAAAAAGAAAGTACCCTCAGAATGATGTCTTCAGTGCTAGGGTGCCCTTGGATGTAATCCACCTCCAAGATATAAAAACCAAAACCAACGTACAAAGGTAGTGTATCAATCATTTTTATTAGAAAACAAACTATGAAAAGCTATGGGAGGTGGATCAAAAATGGCTGAAGGATCTGCACAGCGCTGATATGCACAGAGCACCGTGACACTGGCCAAGAGGACGGGATGTAATTATTGTTTACAATCCCAGGTTCAAGTAATATTGCAGTGGAAGATAAATCAAAGCCTGACATTCAGAGCAAAATATCAGTGACCTTGGCAGGGACAGTCTCTTTACCAGCCTGAGTTACAGCCACAGCAATTAGAGCCTGCACTTTCTTGGAGAGAGGATACCAGCAGTGACGCCTGCATTTTACCTGTGAATGTCCTTCTGTATTTTATGGTGATCCCTTTTTTCTATGCTGCGTTTTTTCTAAACTTTTCATGCTACTGTAACTACTATTATTCATAACACTCTCACTATTCTTACTGCTTTCTTTCTTGAAAAAGTCTATAGTTGCTGATAAAAAGCTTAGAAGTGAATTGAAAATTTCAAAGAAAAATTAAAGTTGCTGAGGTTAATGGTGTCCAACCAAAGGCAATCATGGGACAATCCATTTTGAGATATGCCTGTGACCCCTTCTTAACTTTTCTCTCAGATTCCGTACAAAATTTTAGCCAGTTAGATAAGATCTGCCTTTGTCCATAACCTGACATCACACAAAAATATATTACAAGAAACAGCAAAACCAGGAGTAATTTTGCTGGTCAACTTCGTCAACATATAGTCCCTTCCTCTAATATCACAGTTCTTAGTCACATTGGATGATTATCTCATGTTCCTCTCTTCCAGCCTGTAGTCCATATTAAAAAACAGACGCAGGCCCAGCAGAAGAGAAAGCCCCATGGACTGCTCGCCTTTCTCTCGTTGAAGAGAAAGGAACACAGACAAAAAGAAAAGGATTTCTACATTTGTTAAGAATTAGGGTATAAATACCAACTTCTTACAACTGCATTAGCTTCTGTGAAGGGATGACATACAGTGATTCTTCCTCCAAAAAGCTGCTGTCCATCACGTTCTATGTTGTCCCTCCTTTGGTCAGTGCATGGAGCAGGAGATACTGGTGGTAACTAGTGCAAGACAGTGGTTTGGTTTGTTCCTTCTCTTACAGCATCATTACAAGTTGCTCTTCTCCTTCTCTAACAGTCTCTACAAAATACGATGCTCTTAAGCAGAGTAACCCAAGGTGCTTCTCCCACCACCACAGGCTACTTTCAATACAAATTTTCTTGTTTTTTTCTGTCAGAAACATTTGTGAAATAATACTTATTCTTGGAATAGCACCTTCAGCACCAGACCATCATTTCTCTCCTGATTGCTACCATTGCCAGTTATAAACAAAGTCAGGTCCATTCATCAGTAAATACTCAAACCAAGATAGCTCAGCTCAAACAATTTTTGATGAAAGCTAGAGAGGATTACAAGAAACAGCCAACTGGGCATATGGCATTTTAGCAAAACTGACAGTCTTCCAGACTGTTACTTGTATGTGTCTTTATTGGTAACTGTTTTATCCAGACTTGTTTGGTCCTTTGAAAAAAAAAAAAAATCATTTAAAAAATGGGGAATGAATAAAGCATCGACATTCACTATTAAAAAATCCCTTGTTCAATAGTTAATTAATTCCAAATATTAAAATATTTAGCCATGCCTAATGACTGAATATCAGGTATTTTTAAGTTTGGTTCACAGCTTCATACAGCTATACAAACACATCAGACAGGTAAGTTATTAAAATCAGTATCTAAATAATAATGTTAAGCTACAGAGACAGAGTATATGAGTTAGAGAAGAAAAAACAGAATAATGGAAATGACGATCAAGTATCTTCCCTTCGGCTGTCATTTAACTCAGTTTATTCCTCCATTTTTTTCTGTCTTCAGATTCACTGCTCTTCCCTTGCCCTAGATTTCTGAATTACATCCAGCAAACTGACCCCACTTTCCCCATTCCCCTCTTCCAGGCTGTACAAAAAAGGAGCCAGCACATGTTCAGACAAACCCCAAATTTATGCTAAGCAAACGTGGGAGCACCAGTAAGACAAGGTTGGAAGATGTTCCTGGCTTCCCTTTGTAAAGCAGAGGGAGGTTTGGTCTGAGTGTCATTTCTGCTGCTTACAGAGCAAGCTCCAGACTAGTTCTGCTGGGGTTTTTTGTTATGAATGAAAGAGAAGGCTCCTAGTGATTTCTTGCTATATGTTTGAGAGAGTGGTGTCGAGAAGCAATTGAAAGAATTGGTTGTTTTGTCAAAGGGAATGTTATTTATACACTTGTTTTTTGATCCTCATTAATGACCCGGAGAAAGGAGAAAGAAAATAATGAATATTCACAGAACGTCAAAACAAAAGTGTTCCAGAGCTTTCCCGTGCATAGAAAAGGGATTAAATTCTCTGTATATTCTCCAGCTCAGTTCATTGATGTTTACAGCAAAACCTGCTGGGTACAGACCTCTGAGGCTCCTGAATCCACTTAAAAAAAAAAAAAAGTAGGATGGAAATATAATATTTGTATGTATGTATAGACATATATATGTATTATGTACAGACATATGTATTATGTATAGAAACACATGTATGTACACACATACAATTTCTGTAACCTATTGCTGGAAGTTTATAATCAAATCCTTTTATGAAAAACATATGAGAAAATATGTAATTTAGATTGACTCTAGTTATAAACCTCCCTTCCAACTCTCCTCACCATTGGCCTCAGACATTGAACTTACTGGAATCCAACGATCAATTTGTCCAAAGACCTTTAAGAAATTGACATTTTATCAAATATTTAATCTTTTTTATTTTTTTTCATCTCCTGCAAAGTAATTGTTTTAATATTTGATGTAAAGTTGTGGACTAGGCTTTTGCTAGATGTTTTCTGAAGATCGGATAAGATTTGGCATTTGAGTTAATTCTTTGTTCCATAGCCTACATTCTTCCAGCACTAGGCAGATCTTTCCCCAGTTTATATATTTAATTAAAGCCTTTCAAATCATTATTATTCAATGGATGCTAGTGCAATTCTGTTTGCTTTCAGGTTTCATGAGGATTCATATCATTCATGAAACTTTCTCTCTCCCGTGGCCAAGCGTACACGGCCCTTGAGAGTTATTAGCTTCTCTGAGTGCAGCAGGAGTTGTTGAAGACTACCAGGTTACTTTGTAGTATGGTGATTCATGTTCCTTTGCACACAAATAATGAGCAAAAGAAGCAAATGGCTTGATACGACATGCCAGGAGAAGTTTTCTGAAGGACTTCACAACTTGACCTCATATTATAAAGGCTGTGACTATCTTCCACAATGCTTTGAAAAGTGAAGTCGCTGAGAGAGGAAGAGTCTCCATGACATTGCAATTATGCAAAGGTGACATATAAATAAAACCCCTAGGCAAAGAGAGCTGACTTTTCATATTAAGATTGAAATAATTCTCAGATCGGGACTAAATTTTTGTGAGAACTGTCATATCAATTAGAGGTTTTAAGGAAACTGAAGTCATAGATAATGTATTGAGCATAATAAACTGACATTTTGATATGCAACCAGCAGATTAAAAAAATGACAACTGACTCCAAAAAGTCCAGAAAGATATTTAAATCAGTAATGCTGAAATGAATAAATTAAATGAGCAATTACTAGTATGTTTGACAAAGCATGGTACAACAATGCATTAAACATATATTAGCTCAGCCTTTACTCACTGATCTTTAACTTCTTTTAATTAATGAATTTAATTGACTGGAAGGGAAATTTAAGAATGGCTTTTTACAAGTGAAGTAGGAAAACCCTTTTATGTTTGGGAGCGGAGAAGCAAAGAGAGCATGCATTGGAAAACAACGGGGTGGAGCCACTATCAGTCGGCATCTGATGCCAAAACCTGGGAGTCATTAACAACTGTCATTTTCACAAATAAAAATGGATCAAAATTAAAACCAGTAAGACACGCAAAATAAGGGGAAATCTAGCAAAACTGGATGAATTCATAAAGAATTTTTCAAACCTTGGAAACAGGTCTTCTGATAACAAGAGCACCGTTTTCTATGTGCCAGGGTCCCGAGCACCCCTGGAGCTGGCACGCTTAGCACTGGAAACTCGCGGTGAGCTGGTGAGCTCCAGTGGCACAGAGCTCTGAAAGGACCTTCTTGATCTTCAGGCTGTTTTTCCAGAATCTCTGGGAATTGACGTCGCTACACTTTTCTGAGTCTGGATACAATCGGCTGCCTTAATATCACCGTTAGACATCAGCCTTCTTACAACCTGCCTGGATATACATATTTATCTAATACTGTGAGCTGGTCTGTCGGCCGTAGCAGGGTACAAGGCACGGCGGATTGTGTGTCCTGTTTGGTGAGATGGCTAGATTTGGGATTAGAAAAAAATGATTAGAAAACTGCTGCGTGGAAAATAAAATCAGCCTCTGCTGAGCTCTACTTCCAGCACCTGGGCTAGATCAGCTTCAGCTGAGGGGAATATACATCCTGTACTCTTCCCTATAGACAACCTGCACACAGGTATGTTGGAAAGCATTCCTTTTGGCTTAAACAGGCTCAGATTATTGCTTTTTAAAAATTGTATCTTATATATATTCACATATGAGTGTGTGTTTATATATGCTATCCTAGGTATAAAACTGTATGTGCATGTATATATTATTCCAAGAAGTATCAACAATATTAAGTCTGAAAAGAAGAGCAAACTATCTAAGAAGGAAGATTTATTTTGCTACTATGCACATAATTCTTACAAAGAGTGACTATCACCTTTTTCCTTTTTTTTTCAGCTTTGTTTTCAATTGAATTTTAAATAACACCTGTTTGTAGTTTTCTCTATTTTCCATACCTGGGGAATAATCTATGTGCTTAAACTATCTGAAATTATTTAAGCCTGAAAATGTCAAATGAAGATCAGTCCTGGAGTTTCTCATAGTAAATTATATTTAAATGGCTCATGACTTTGCTAATACTAGACTGGAGGCAGTGTAAGGACCAGCAGCACTTGAAAGAATGAATTCCAGTGGCTATAAATTAATGGAGAAAAGGTAATGCTTATTCGAAAGGCTGTGAAAAATCAAAGATGGTCTGGCATAGAAGAATGCATCTTTTATATATAGTAACAGGTCTGAAGAATTTTATGTCACATATTTTCAAACGTTGTCCTCTATCACAGTAAAAAGAAGAAATGTGCTCAGCCAGTCAAATTCAATTTCAGCAAGCAGTGATGCAAGTACACCCGATGTGAAAATTTCACTATGCAGTTCCTTAGGAGGCTCTGCTGATGGGACCCCTTATGATGGGTACTCGGGAGGCGTCCCCATCTATACTTATTTAATATATACTCACATGGGCTCTTGCTCATCTTTTGTTTCCACCAAACATGAAATAATAGGATCCAAAAATATACTCTAAATCCTGAAGGTGACATTTTTAGAAAGTCTGTCTCAGAAGGAACAATCACTCGCTCCTCCCTGCAGCTTCTGAAGACAAAACAGGAGAAAGGGAGCGGGGGAGTCAGCGGAGCAGCCAGGATGGAAACTCGCGGAGATGCTCTGGGGAAGGAGGACAGGAACAGCCTGGAGCGGGCGGAGGGAGAAAACCCAAATTCCCTCTTGTCGCCCTGCTCCTTGCGCGCCGCCACCCACCCCCGTGGGTGAGGGACAGCCCGGTGTGCGTGGCTCGCAGCCGGTGCCGGAGGAGCCGAGAGCACGGGCGCTAAAACCCACTGCCTGCCAGTCTGCACCGTCCTTCGGACGTGCAGCTTGGGAAGAAAGAGCTCAGCACCTCGGTGACTTAAACACCTCAAGGCAAATGGGAGAATATTTGTGCCATGCACAGATCCTTCACAAAATATGGGTTGAGTTTTGTTATTTTTTTTTATTTCGGATTTTTTTTCTCTCTCTTGCTGTGCCTGCACAGACTTACAAACCACCATGGCACCAGGACGGAGAAAAGCACTTGGTAGAAGTAGTGTGAAATCCCGGCTTGCAAAGAACCCAACAAAATCCACCCCCACCTCAAACCAAGCCTATCAATGTGAACACAACCTGATAGAAGACGTTACACCTACAAAGCCAAGCAGATCTTCATTAAACTCCATTTCTTGGATGCACGGTTGTTTTCATCCATAAATTTACCACCACAAAATGCCAGCAGCTGGAGATTAGCTTCTCCTAAGCCGAACATAGTTTGGCACCATGGAACTGTATCTCATGACTCCAGCAAATACCCAGAGTAACATGGCCATAAAACTACTAATAATTCATTTATTCTTGTCACGTAAATATGGTTGTTTGAGGGGGTGGCTTGTTTGTTTGTTTGTTTGTTTGTTTTTTTCTTATGGAGGAAAAGATGATAAAACTCCATATGCGGGTCTGAGTTTTGCACAGGAAGAAATATAGCTCAGAAAATATTTGGAAGAACTAATCCTCATCATTTACAGGCAGATAATATCCACACGTATCTACAGTTTTTACAGGGCAACTGGAAGCGTATTTCATCATTGGCCTTTGATAAGCGAGAAAATAATATCTCCTATCTTTATTTGCAATAACTAGCTAAATGACTCTTGTCAAAAGCCCAAACTTTTTAACGGGTGGCTGACAAAGGGACTTTGTGAAGCAAGAGCAGACACCTGGTTCTGTCTGACTCGCTTTGTTCACAGACAGGTGTATTACTAACTACCCGAACAACAACGTATCAAGCATTTTAATGATCCCATTAGCTGGGCAGCTTCTTGGCATCACACCAGAGGGTCTAGAATAACAAGCCTATATAAAGGCTCTACTTATATTAAATATTAAAATATTGTTAAATATTAAAACAAAACTTCTAAAAGATAAAAGTGAAGCAAAAGTCACAACCCCTTCTATTATTTTACTTAATTCTGTCTCAAAGTATTTTGTAACAGAAATGGCCTAGGCACTTATGAAAAACCAAAGGATAATAACCGTCACTTAATTACAGCGTTAACCATCGACTTCGTGTTGACTGAAGAGAAGACAGGACCCAATAGTTTTTAATTGCTTGACAAATTCATCTTCCTTTTCTTTTTTCTGCTGACTATAACACGTTCAGGACAAACGAGGAGGGGCACCAGAGAGCGCAACTCCTTTGAAATTCTGCCACTAACCTGCTCCTATGCAGTGACATTTTTCTTCTCTTTCAGGGAAAAAAGCATCCTTTTATTTCTGTGTGTTAGTGAGACTGATCAAACCCATGTCTACTAAATGAGGGTGCAAGACAAAGAGGGCTAAAGTCTATGAAGCCTTCGCCCAAAATGAAGGTCATCCGCTCAACGGCAAGAAGCTCGTGGGTCACAGGAGCGATTTGATGGGGTCGTTGTGCTCCCGTGTGCCCCTCCCATGGCAGCCGTGAGCACCAGGGGCCCCAGACTGCCCGTCGGGAGAAGCACCAGGCAGGTCTGCAGAGTTTAATGGCCCGGGGAACAGAAAGGGGAAGAGAAAGGGGAGGGAGAGGCAGACAAAGGATAGGAGAAACACCAGGCTGGCTGTTAACACCAAGCTGAAGGCATGAGGAACATAAATGCCACTCTTTCCAGCAGAAGACAATAAAGCTCCACGTGGAAGGGCTGGACACAGAAAGGGCTGAAAACATACAAGAACTGATGCTGGGGGTCTCTAAACCTACAAATAATGTGAGAAAGCGGCCAAACAACAAAACATATTATCATCATTTACAACAGCAATTCAGAATTGATTCATTATGCCTTTTTTTTTTTTTTTTTTTCCTTAATCAATGTGTTAAGTTGGGTTTCCTTCCAATTAGCTTCTATTTTTCAGAGCATGCGTTCAGCCAAAGCCCCCACAGGTCCCTCCGCCACTGAAACGCCCTGTGCTTCGGGGGACCCAACGCATGCAAACCGGTAAAAGAATAAAGACTACGATACCAGTTCAGACCCCGCGTCCTCCTTGGGTTCGTAGAACCTATGGGACGAAGCCAGAAGAGCTTTCATGCAGACCTCGAGCCGGGAGGAGGCTGCTCTCCCGCGCCACACCGCGCTGGCCACAGCATCACCTTCACCGCTCCCTGGCCCAGCCCCGGGCCGGCGGCGAGCTCTTTAATTACAAACCCTATGCTCCAAAATTGGATAAATACACCTAATTGATTTTTTTTTGTTTGTTTGTACAAAGATAGGGGGAAAAGCACATTTGGAAGACGGTAAGAATAAAAAGTAAACAGGATCTGCAGCACCTCTCAGAATAATTGTACCTTTCTTCATCTCCCGGGGTAACCATGGTAAATAACTGCTCTGTGCTCAGCACAGCAATTCGCTCGCATTAGGCATTCTTGGTGCTGAATTACCTTTTCACAAACCACCAGTTTGTGAACAATTAAACTATCATAAAAATGGGATTTTTCTCCTCAAAAGGCTTTGGGAGGTGGCACGTTGATGACATTTTTCAAATTTTCCCAGGAATCCTTTCTTTGCTTGTGCAGCAAATACCAGTGGTCACAACTATTCATACAACATTGTATTTTATTAAAATCATATCCAATAACAGAAGAAAAAACAATGCCAGATACAAGGTGGACTGACCCACCAGTATGGGCGTGGGGAAATGGGGGCAGCAGGTCGGGTCTGTGGACACAAGATGGCATCCACCCGAACAGCCCCCCAAAACTGCTCTCCTGCAGTTCAAAATGGAATCTCCCAGACACAAGACTTTTTTTTTTTTTTTTTTTTTTTTTTTTTTTTGTAAAGAAAGTAATCAGGTGAAATCAGATCCTGGGAAACTTACTTAACGCAGAGGTGCAGGAGCCTGCTGCTCCTAGCTGTACTTTTAGTTATTAAATCAAAAAATAGTTAGAAAATCCTCACCCCCTGTTATTTCTTTTTTTAAATGCTTCCAGCAAATTAGAGAGAAATCAGAGAGTTTTTGACAAGTTGGGTAAAGTCCTCCTGCCCCAGTGCCCCGGCGGTTGGCCGGTGCTCCCCGCAGCAGTGGTGCACGAGGGTGCACGAGCATGCAAGAGGCTCGTGGGAACACGTGCAGAGCTGCCGGGTACGGCCTGCCTTTTGCTTCCTTACAGCAGATTTATCTTCCAGCTGAATTTTAAATATATATATAAACATACATATATATAAAAACCTGATTTTTTTATCACCGCTGTACGCAGGCAGGGAGACTGTTTATAGATCTAGAGCAACAAATTGTGCCATAATCAAACTCTGTGTTTGTGCAGACACCGTATCACTGTCAGGGCATATTATTTATATCCAGAATATACTGCTTTTATGCAAGGAAATCTTTGACTTCTGTGGAAGCAACAGATATAATAAACTTTTCTGACTTTGCTGTTGCTGGGTTTCATTGTTCAATCCCCTTTTCCTTCAACATTTGTACAATATGAAAGAAAATTGTATCTCATGGCACCCAAAGCAAGTTACTTCTCAGGAGCTCCTGAACTTCTGTTTCCGGTGCAATTTCACTTTTTTGCACCTCACAAATGACTCTCATAAGCATATCTAAGCTTGGAAATCAGAAACGATATCCACATCCTTCAGCACCATACATCTCAATTTGTGCACTGTGACGTGGAAACCCAAACCCTAGTAGCAATCAGGATGGATTTACCAGACTGAAGCTACAGAGGACACAAACCACCTGCAAATTAGATGCATGCTAAGCATACTGCGTTTGCTATTTTTACCTTTGAAAAATGAAGCTGAACTACAAAAGGGTCATAAAAAGGCTACACCTTTTACTAAATACAGTTGAATCCTATATAATGTGTGCAGAGATATTTGAGAATTGAAAGTAGGAAAAAAAAATTATGTAATTTACTGAAAAATAATTGTAAACTGGAAAAGCATGCAAGATAATTTACCTTCCAAAACTCTTTTTATCTAGGAAATATCAAGCAATTAATACTTCTCCTTGCAACCTCCTCTGCTCTTGGAAACCCATGTTTAATGGATAAGGAAAATTAAGAGAAGCAGGTATGATTTATTGAGGAGATTCATTGAGGGTGGGGCAGCAACTGATCCACCAGATCCAGGTCAGCTTCATAGAAGTTCCTTTTCTGGTCTTCTCCGTTTCATTTTTTTACTGCAATTTCAACGGTAAAAACCTGGGGAGGCACTGCCCTGGGTTATATATTCCTTACTTCACAACAGGAAACAAATTCTCCAAGTTCTTCTACAAATACTGAAAATGTGAATGCTATAACATGGCGATATATTGTTTCCTGTATAATACATTTTCCGAGCCCAGCAAAGGCTGGGCAGATTACGTTTTCTCTTGTTCTTTCCTAAGCAGAGGAATACCGGTTGCTTGTACGTGGATGAGCAGCACCACAGCTTCCGACTTGCTGGCAGGCAGGAGGTGACCAGGGGAGTAGCCTCACGGACGAACTGAGAAAACCAACCAAAGTGGGGCTGACCAGAAACATCTGCACAGCCAGTCGCCAAAAGCACCTTGAAAGCGTAGGCAATATATTTCTTATAACTCCCACTCTCCCATGTGCGGACATTCAATCAGCAATTTTGACTTTGTATCCTAAGCCCAGCTCTGCCTCGTTAGGTTATTGTACCTTATTCCCCATCAGATCACTGAGCAGATTTGCCTGGAAGCCCCTGCTCTGCCCACACAGGCCACGCGCCCCAGCAGCAGCGACAGCCAACTCTGAAACCTACTGACAACACGCCCGGCGTGAGGGAACCCACACGCTCAGGAGAAGCACAGGGAAACAGCCACAGAACGATCCACAACAAATATTCTTGATGATTATTGGTGAGAACTCTATTAGTCTGCTGAGGAAACACAGATAGTGCATGGTGCCCTCGAGGTCATTCATTGGGAGGGTAGCACTGTGCATAATTCACTTATGGTCCTCCCACAGACCTGCCATATGCAAGTCTTGCAGCCCTTCTTAACGTACAGCAACCTTATATGACAAGGAGACAGGCCACTTGAGGTCAAAAGCTGCCATATGTACAAAAAAAAGCTACAGGCACTCGCATTTTATTACATGATTTTCTTACTTAAGGCCTCAGTGGTTAAATACGATGAAGTTCTTAAAGGAGCTGTGCTTTGCCCTGAAGGGCTGCCCGACGTACTCTGGGTGAGCAAGCCTTTGCAAAACCCTCTTGTAATCCACCTCAGCAAAGCCTAATCATCTATGCCGTACGCAGAAGTCACAATAGAGTGGTTGGAAATTAAACAGCATTTCCAAGAGACTTATATTCTCTACTCATGTATGTCACCTTTAGCATGATAGCAAAATGCCGATGATAAACCTAATCACTTGTTTCTACCAGCGCATAAAAGTATTTTAGACTGAAGAAACCAACAGTTGGACGTAGAAAGACAGCGCAGCTCTCAGGTACACACACAACAGAAATTAGAAAGTATGTTGTGTTTACTGCCTGAGAATAATTCAATAATTACAAGCATATCTATCTGGCCTCCACCCCACAAAGCAGCGATGGGCGCGATGGAGCTCGTGTCCCCTCAGCCTTTACACCCAGAGCTGCCCTCTGGCCGGGGAGCATTGAGGAATGAGAAATGGGTAACGTGTCAAAGACTCGTTAGCTGACAGCCCGTAATTGGCCTGGCAACAAAACCCTGCCAAGACCAGGCTGCTTCAGCACCCCGGATCAACGGTTGATCAGGGTCCTGCACTGAAATCTTCCCCGGTGGGCATCAGAGGGGGCTGGGTACGCACACAGCCCCCACAGCCCCACCTGAGCCACCAGCTGTGAGGAGCAAAGACCAGACAAATTTCCCAAAACCTCACCTGGTCGGCACTTCATCAAGTGCACTAGAAAGCCACTTTAATTAGAGCACACCATACTAACTCCTGATTACTCAGAGATAAAAGTAGAGGTAACATTCTACCCCAAATACTCATATTTACTGAATTGATTATGCAGGTATTAGTACCTGTTTCTAACTGGAATGGATGATGATTTGGGAAGCTTGTCCTTCTTTGGAAGTTTATTATCTCATGAAGATGCTTCCACTCCTATGGGCATCCTCTCGCAGCCCTCGCTCACCATGGCTGCACAACACCATTAACCTGAGCATCCAAAAACTTATGGGCAGCAACATTTGAAAGACATACCTTTCTGTTCATTTTCTTTTCCTCTATGTCTCTCTTTTTTTAATCTTTCTGACTGCAGAACAGTTATAACCTGATTAATTAAGCTGACCACTCCACTGAGATTTTGTAAATTGAGTTATAAACTGAGCAATTAATAACCATTATAAATATGAATATAAATTGGCACTCCACGTTTTGGTATGAGTTGCAGGCAGTCCCTCTCCTCCTTTTCTGGCGGGGGACCGGCTCTCCCGCCCCGCGGTGCTCAACAGAGCTGGACTGTGCCCTGTTCCTGTTATTTTGCAGAGTCCTGACCTGAATTCCGATGGGAAAGGGAAGAACTGCCTACACGCACTCCATGGCATTTCCCTGCAGTTCACTACCAGTATGCTGGCTGCTGCCTTCAGCTTTTATGGAAAATACCTATTTGGATAACACAAATCTTTTACATAACCATACATCAGTATTTTACATACTCACTGTGTATTTTGAAAATCAAGGATACATTTAACTCAAAATTTCCTAAGTCTGAAAATACGAATTTACTTTGAATTTCCTTGTGCATGTAGTATTTCATTCATTTACTGCAGTTTCTTTCCTCACTCACTGAACATAAAGTCCTTAGCCTAGCAAACTGACACAAGCCCAGCAGATTTACCCCAGAGCCAACAGTTTACCTACATTTAAACCCAATTTTGCTTCCAAACTCCCCACGGTATCCTGTAAATGAGGTGTCATGTGCCGTTCGGAAGCCTTTTCAGAACACTTCAATGCTGCGAAATAAGGATTCAGATGATCCCAATTTAACACGGACTATCCCATAACGTGCAGACCCACGTTACCCTCCTGGGGAGGAGCCACAGGAACGCAGCGTCCGTGGCAGAGCACAGAAGTGCACTGCATCCCCCTTCCGGGCCCAAACACACGCCTGGAATACTTTTTCTCTCTTTCTCTCTTTATTTTTTGGTTGGTTGGTTGGCTGGTTTGATACGCTTTGGGGGTTTTTGTTGTTGCTTTTTGTCTGTTTGTTGGTTCAAGGGTTGTGTTTTTTCTCCCGGTCAATGACTGATGTTCTACAGACCTGTATCTTTGGAGACACTGCCACCCCCAAACAGTCCTAGCGTGGGGAAGCACAGATATAAGGGCTTTACTTAATCTTTCTCAAAATAGAGAAACTAGCTGGTTATTGTGAACACAGGTGCACTTTTTTAGTAACTTGCTGAAGCTGTCACACACCCCCAGAAAAGTGTTTCAAAATTCAAATGTCGACAAGTTGCTGCAAAGAATCTCCCAAGAGCACATTTACAAATCTCTCTACCTCAGGAAGAAAGTAATAATTAAAGATGGATCCCTCTCTGTGCGGAAGCAGCCTTGCGTCTGAAATAAACCCGCTCTCAGAAATCACTGCGAATTTATCAGAACTTGTTGACTTCATCTGTTCCCAGACAAAAAGAACCCACAGCTCCCAGCAAGCTGTTCTCATTTATAATACAATGCTCTCGCAGTGTTGGCAAATGGGAAATCCCAGAGCTGGTGAATATACAGAAACCTTCATCTCCAGCTAACAATCCCTTAGGACCTTATTTGTAACGAAAGGGCCTTTGCATGCTCATGCAGAACTCCGCGGATCGAGCGATTGGCAGAGAGGCTGTGGATTTCAGTCCCAGTCCTTTTAAAAAACGTTATGCTTATTCACAAAAAAAAGTCTTTGTAGAGCTGGCTTAACAAAGGGAATGGCTGTGTTTCCACTGCCATGGATAATCCCTGCTCAATTACTTCCGATTTACTGGAATAGCAACCCAGACAAGTCATTGCACTGAACACAATGTGACAGCACTGCAGACATACTGTCTTTGTATAATTAAAGCTCAAGAAAGACTCCTCTTATAACTTTAATACACAAGTCAGTTCCAATCTGGTACAACAAGATCGTTGCCGAATTATATTTTTCTCTTATACTTTGAGATAAAGAAAAAAAAACTAATGTAGGAAATTTTGGACAGTACCCTGAGCTGATATTTACTGTCGTATCACTGAAGTCATTCATTAACATCAGACTAGAATTTGGCCCACCTACTAAGTTAGATTGAGCAAAGCGTTATATTACTTTTTTACAAACTGGAAATTAAGCATAATTCACAATGCAGATTGAGAGGTTCATTTATTTTTTTCACATTTACTGTAAACCTCAATATATGTTGGAAACCTTCAAACTTAATCCAGTCCCAAAGATCACATGCATCCTAGTTTCTCACTGCTTTGACTGTTGTTTAGAGTCGCCGTCTTTACAACAGATACAGATCTAAACATTTCACATGGAATGCCTTTACCTCCTAATGTACACATAATTAACGCGATACACAAATTGCCTGCAAGCAGAGGGAGCTCTGACTCTTCTGAGAACGGACTCTGTGGCTCAGCTCCTCAGGACAGCGCACACACTCACGCACCTCGCCCAATCCCCGTTTCCCCCCAAAATCCGCCCCGGGGGGGCCCGGCTTTGCCAGCCCAGCGATCGGGCACTGGTCCCAGCTGCAGCATCGCCGCAGCTCACCCCGCTCGGCCTCCGCGCCAGACCCACCCTCGCACGCAGCGGGAGAAGTTTTTCAAGCTAGCCGTAGAAATAAAACCTTCCAGTAGTAACTGCTGTAAAGAAAATATTTTAAAAGAGCGACGGGAACTTTACACAACAGTCTGTAGAAAACATCTCTGTTAAACATGAAGTATTCTGCATGACATGCAAAAATGGACACAGTCGCCATTTACTGCCCAACAGAAAATGTAATAAATTGGCATTTCCACTTGCTTCCCACAACGTAGGTGAAGCCATTACACCTGCTTCAGGGACAAGTATCACTAAGAAGGTTCTGAGCCGCCCAGCCGCGGGCTGAGGCTCAACTCCCACCAACTCAATGACCGGGGTGGGACTACACAAAAATGAAAAACTCCAGCTAGACCAGCACCCGCCCAGCCGGCCACCCCACTGCAGACCGACTTCAGGTCACAGCAGGACCTGAAACGGCCTGAAAAACCTCACTTCGTTTTTTTAAAGACTGCATGGTTGAAAATAATTAGCATTACTGTTATGAACATTAAAAGTAATGAAGATGAATAGGTAACTTTGTATAAATTATTTCTTTCTATATGCAATTATATAACCCAAACCCCAAAATCTTTAAACAGTTCCTGCAGCCTAGGATACTTTTTCCACTGTTCAGCTATCCTCACTGTAAACCA
The DNA here is from genome assembly GCF_018691265.1 of Tyto alba. Lineage (NCBI taxonomy): Eukaryota > Metazoa > Chordata > Aves > Strigiformes > Tytonidae > Tyto > Tyto alba. The sequence continues at coordinate 35,129,925 of NW_024881272.1, forward strand.
GGTTTTCTTTTATTGCATAAAGCAAGCTCACTGTCCTGAAACAAACCCCACACCACCAAACAGTATCATGGGGACAAACTAGCAGAAAGCCCCAGGATAAAACTAAATTAGTTTTTTGATCAAATAATGGCAGAAGAACTGACATCTGCAATTAGTTTGATGCAATGTTTTCACTGAAGGCATAAATTAGGCAGCGTTTGACTGTATATGAAATAATGTAATCAGAATTATTAAACACTTGGAGAGGGGAAAAATACCCTTCCTCTTTTAGAAGAACTTCCCTGAAAGGATTTTAATTTAGGATGACCAGCTAAAGATATAGTCAAATTTTAAGATTATATCCCAAATTAAGTAGACGTACTTAAACAAATATATCTGATAATGCTTATAACAATTAACATGCCTTTAAACAATTGCTATTAAACCTCTGCAGGCACATGTGTTATGTATAACCATAATTTCCCCAATGACAGACATAATGCAATTGCTCACTGTTTACTATATATTTAACTACTGTTTGTTTTGACCTCCAAACTATCTGAACTAAAATTAGAGGTTTTTTTGATGTTCCAACTAAGTAGAGCACAAAATATTTGCCATTTGCTGTAGGTTATATACATATGCAGAACAAAAAAAGAGCAAAAAGACTACTGGTAATGATTACAGTACATAATATAATCGCATCGGATTATGGAGATGAATTACATCAGAGGTTTTACAGTACAGTTAAAACCTTCTAAAAGTAAGACACATGCTAAAATAACAGCTGGAGAACAGCTGGATAGTCAAGACAAAAAGTGTTGAAGCATAGTCATAAATCATGAAACCTGCATGTCTGACACACTGACTTGATCAGGAAAAATGAATTGCCAAGTACAAAGTGTAATAAAGAGAGGTGCCAAGAAATAGTCGTATCTGCCAGTAATAATTTGAAGTTGAAATATAATCATACACAATATATATGATAAATAACGTGAGACAAGGTCTCCAGCGACAAAGGTAAATAATAAATTTATGTGGAAGTAAGGATTTACACTGAAGCTGTGAAATAAAACTAGAGAGATACTGTAAATATTGTCCATTACAGATGATGACTTTAATTTCTCAGACAAATAACTTCTAAGGTTTTCCATGTATTTTCTGGACCTGGAACTAATACATTTTCTGCCTCTAAAGTTTCAAAAGAATACACACGCTTCCAGCCAGTGGCCACCACTAAGTTTTGAAGGGAACAGTGCAGGTGCCGGTGAAATAATGAGTGAGAAATTCATTATGAAAGCTTCTTTAGAGAGGAGATGTAATTCCCACATTAAACCCTAGAGGAGAAGGCCACGGGCAAGGCAGAGCGCTGCCGAGAGCGGAGGTGGTCCAAGTCCCGGGCCGGGGGATGCTGCTGCTGCTGCAAACCCCCCCCCTGCACCGCAGTGACCACCAGCAGCCCAGGCACCCTCCCCGGCGGGGCTGTGCTGTCTGGAGGCTTGCAGTGGTGCCGTAGCGACGTACCCTAGGGGAAGCTTGAGCACAGCGCCTTCGGAAAACAAAGCTCGTTACTGTTCCTACTGAAGGACGTGTTTGCCTTAAATCAGTCAGCTTACACAAGAAGCTCCGGGGAGGAACCCAGATTGCCATGTGTGAAACTAAATTCCGACGTGCAAAATTTTGTCCAGCATTTCAACAACCGTCAATATGTAATTGCAAAGAAATAAAGTATCACTTTGATATATCTTTGCTTTTCAAATTTAGCTCAGCGCAGATTAACTTTACATATGCCACAAGGCTACGATTTTTTTCCATCCTAATTATTATTACTCATACTTGAATCTCATTGGTAATGTTATAAATATTTAAAGAAAGTTCTATGCTAAAGATGCCAAATTGTCTCTGTGTAGAGCAGGGATGCATCCATACTGAAACTGCTGCACATCTCAAACATTCAGTTCTGGTCGCCAGTCTGCTACCATAAATAATCAAAGTCGTTATGGTCCTTAAAAGTGAAGACAAAATTAAATATACTACGGAAAAACAGATTGTGCCATGAGACAAAGCCCCACCAATGACCCGCATGGCGGGGCAAGGCGTGTGCTTTGGGCAGCGGGCGATGGGTGTCTCTCCGGGGGAGCGGATGGTGCTCGCCGGTGGCACCGCTCACACCCCGGGGCCGGGAGGCAGCACCGGCCAAGCTACAGGTCATCTACAGCTCGGGAGGGAGGGGAGGCACCGGGACGGCCAAATAAACTCAGAATTCACTGAGAAACGAGCCGGGAGGCGCAGCGCTCTTCGTGCTGGTAGAGGGGTCGCCCGGTGAGAGCAGAGGCTGCCAGGGAGTGCCCGGTTTGACGCAAGGGCAGAGGCGGTTAGTGGAGATCCCTTGTTCTGTGTTACGTGATGGATTTTACACTGCACCCAAAACAAGTGAACTTCCCCCGAGAGTCATGCACGGCCCGTCCTGGGAGCTGCCGCTCGGCTCCAGCCAGGGCTGCGGAGCTGCAGATGGGGACCACCACATCCCCCCAAACAACGTCCCCCAAAACGTCCCCGCCAGCCTGGTCAAACCAGGCGTGCCCACCCCCTCAGGGCCAAGGCCATCACACAGACCCTGCTGCTTGCTCACCCTGAGCTGCAGTGTTTACACAACATGCAACTGGAGGAGGGTACTTTTTCCATTTTCTGCTCCGTTCCTCGATATTTGAATTTATAGTGCCTTCTAAGAACAACTGGGGTGCACTACGCTGATGGAAGGGCCTGCGGGCTTCCTGCTCTGGACAGAGATCTCCCTTGAGCCTACTCTGGGCTGCCGAGCACACCAGATTTGTGCTTCTGCGAGTCCCTTCAGCCCGTGACCAGCCCAGCTACGGAACAAGAGAGAATCCAGCACTGGGAGGTGACAGCCAGCCAGCGCGGTCCCCACCAAGCAGCAGCAAAGCCTCCCTGGCCGTTGTCCTCCACCGGCGCTGCCGACCGCTGCAGGCCGTTAGCGGTGAACTTTGGGGCTGGATCTATGCGAAATGGATCCTCGCATCCTCTTTTTTGTCACTTTGGTTGTTTGCTCAGCTTGCATTTGCCGGGGTGAAGCGCAGAGGCTTCACCTTCCTGCAGGCTCCCAGGGTTTTACCGGAGCAGCGATTCCCGTGATCAGGAAAAGGAAATGCGCGCTTCCATAATAACACTTCTGCAGTAACATGAATGGCAAGGTGCTTTGTCCTCAGAGGTCTCCTCTGTCCATACTGTCCTCAGAGGTCCCCTGTGTCCATACACAGAAGGATGATTGGGAAGAGGGCAAAATTTTGCATTTGTAGGCCGTCTCTGGGTAGAATGAAAAACATACTTATCAATAGACATAGAGATCTAGATAAGTAGACCAAAAACAGTATTAAAAAATGAGCAGAACTCCTGGAGTAAAGCTTTAAGAGCAGTGTGTGAAAAGGAAGAAGAGGTTCTTGTGGAGCGTTTGTGGACATCACTGGGGCTTCCACACCTGACTTCCATGAGCACACATCAAAACTAGGGAAGTCTTCTCCTGAAAACCTGAGTCCTGGCTGCTACTGAAGCCACATTGGGACTGGGATCTCAATCCCCAGCCACGCCTGCCTTGCTCAGACCTCCCCACCGAGCTCTTGTAAACCAGAGGGTCACACCGGGAGGCGTGGCAGGTTTCGGGCTCCTGGGAGCAGATTAAATTGCTGTCACGGACAACCTCTGTCCGACAGCAACATGAACCGCCCCTTGCTCTGAACCCCATCACAGGGTCTGGCCTCCACCCCCAAGACCCCAGCCCGCATGCACAAGAAGCAGGACCCTTCCGATGTCAAATATAGCACAGCAGAGAACAAACACTCGTATTAAGCAATTTGTATGGCTCCCTCAAGCAGGCAACAGAGACCGGTTACCCGAGTCTCAGACACAATAACGCAGACTTCAAAGAAAGCCACCATTAAACCTGGGGCCGAGAGCTCAGCACTGATTGAAATCTGACTAATTGGATCTATCAGTAAACAGGCAGAGACTAGAAAGGAAAGATATTTAGGGTAAGCAAGTGGCCTAGAAAAATTCAGAGCTCTAGTAAAAAGTAAATTCTGGTGCATGTTCCAGGAGGGTCTCTTTTGTCTGCAGTTAAAAAGAAACTGGACGGTTTGGGGCAGTTTGCACCAGGCAGGTAAGGTGCCACACAGGTATCTGGGGAGCCCAGAAAGGGGTCCACCATCACACTGCAATGGGAACAGCTTCTGGGGACATTTGCATTTAAAATAATTTGTTATGCAGTCCCACACATACTTCAAAATATTTTGTAGCATTCTGATGTAATGCAATACAATAAATCAGAAAATATCACTCATCCACATGAATCACAGTGCTCTGTTCATTACTCCACACTCACAGAATGGTGTTTCTTGGTACCTTTTGATTGTGGGACTACAGGTCTTGGCTATTACCAAAGGACCCAAATCCAGTCAGCTGCTGAGCTGCAACTCTGCACTCACAAAGGAAATTATGCCTAATCCCAGAGACTCCGCAGTATTTAAAATAAAAGGTTGTTTTCTGAAATTGATGAGGGAAACAATGTCATAAGATTTGCAGTGATCTGAACAAACGCGTTGTCCTGGGGGTGTGGGGAGGGAGGCTCCATACTAGCAGATTAGTGGCTTTCCTCTTTGCTTTGATCCAATCATTTATTTCTTCCTTTATTTCTTCTTCTTCTTCTTTTTTTTTTTTTTTTTTTTTTTTTTTTTTTTTAAATTAACTATTAGTAAAAGGGTAGATCATTTTTCAGTAAAAATTGTTTACACGTGAATTGTAAACAATTTATGCTTGTCAGAAATTTAAAAAGTAGGACCATCAGTTACTAGTAATATATTATTCTTACGTCATTACAAAAAGACATAACTTTTACATCACCATGCTAGTATTTATGCTTCATTATATTTAAGGGACTTACTATATTTAAAGGATTATCTTTACTGCCTTGCGCTGTTCAAAGCAATAAAATGGCTGCCAAGTTTGGTTAATGGCCAAGAGAAACCTAAGGTGTTTAATCAATCTCGAAGCTCTTTTACTGCAAATATTCTACCAAGAGCTTATTCCTATTATAAAACAAACTATGGATCAAAAATAAAAATAACTATTCTTCCATCCTATGGGAAATTGCAATCTAACACAGTGTTGAATTTTCAAGGAATGTAATTTTTTGCTCGTGCCAAGACATACATAGATCTGTATGTGAAAAAAAATGCATTAAAATAATTGAGTGGCATGTGTGAAAAAAGATTAACATTTAACACCTGAGGCACAGTTTTCAGAATTACCCATGCAAGAATGTGCATGCAATTGCATACCACCAAGTAATTACCTGATTTGCATATGTAATGAAATATGAGGCCATCACTTCAGTAAGAATTTCAGTGTCACTTTGAAGGGTCTGTCCACTGCAGAAAGGGAATGAACGTTAGGCTCTCATCTTCTCAAAGTTTAACATAAATGCAGCGCTCAGAAAAGGACCCGAAAAGAAAACTGTGGAGACCAAACATTTATTCAAAACCTGGGCAGGAGCTGTACAAACGTCCCAGTAATGCATTCACCATCCTGTCTGGGAATACCAGTTTACTGCTGGAGAAACATGGCTTATAAAATATCCCGATCTCTCACCTCACAATCCAGATTTCAGCTTTTTAAATTGAGTGGGATTAACATAGAAGGATGAGAAAATAATTCAGTTTTGTGCCAGGAGCTGTGATAAACAGGCAGACCTCAGACGTCTTCTGGAAACCTCCCTGAGCCAAACAACTGCTCGCCCGCTGGGCATCAACTGCACATGACACACCATGCTTCCAAATACCCAGAATTACTCCGGATGTCACAAGAACCTAACCCAGACCTACCCACGCAGGAGAATGAGAAGGTACCCCACACAGCAGCACCCCTTACTTCACCACCACAGTTCTTCACTGTTGCCAAAATGAAATACAGTGCAGCTGGCATCATTCTGTTAGAGCAGAATGAGGGCTACGGTGGACAGTAGTCATTTTTACTTTTGTTTATTTCTTAACATTTAGGGATTAGTTGTGTGTATATTTATGTTGAACTTCCAAGGAAACAAAGCGCTCCCCTCAGGAAGATCTGATTTGATTTTATGTCACATTTTACATTATTTTCTTTTGTCTCTCTAAACAGGTATGTTAGAGAAACACGTACAGAAACTGTATTTCAAAAGATCTTTTTCCCCCATTGCAATTAAACCATTGTATTACATACAAAATATAACCAAGAATGAGAAGGGGTTACTGACCAGAAGAAATTCCAGAGTTATGCCACTAAAAATGGATAAGAAAAAACTAAACAGAACGCTCATCGGTAACACTGTGTAAACTGACTTCTTGAAAATTCATTACTTTTGAGACCAGGAACAGGAATTTATGCACCAATCTAATATTCTGTTGCACGGTACCCCCAGGGCTGCGCTGTAACAGGGAGCTGCTGTGTGGGAACAGCCATGGACAGGTTATGGAGCCTGTCAGTAGACAGGGACCTTTCCCATTATTTATTATTTATTGGTCTCACCCATATAGTGCGAGTTAAATGAAAACCTGCAAATGTTTGCAAGGTGCCCAGGACTGTCATTTAAATAAATCTCTCCACTCTTTCAGGTTATTATCCATAGTATTTTCTTGTTAAAATACAGGAAAACGCATCCCCAAAGAAGAGCTGTGCTTTAATCAATACAGACTAAGATGTCAATAAATTTTTTTCTGTAAGCAAGAGCAGTTCTACCCCACAATGAGAGCTGAGATAACAAAACTCTGTATATCTGACTGAGTTTCAGTATAAATGATGGATGTGGTATGTAAGCCTTCAAACGTATCTGCAGTTGCAGTCATGTATGCATTTATTGATTCTAAAAAATTACTCAACCTAAATTTTCCTGTGCTATTCTACCATACCGCATTTTATAGCAGTAAAGTACCACAGGACTCCAACAAAAGTAAATCTTTATAACCAATACTCAGACAATTACAGCTTTTCCCAGTGACACTAAGGTAATAATTAAAAATTCACAGAAAAAAAAAAAAAAGGGTGAATGGCACAATAAAAAAGACAGTGCCTCATAAAAAAGGATGAATCAATGTAAAGGCTCTATAACAACTATCTCTGTGAATGGGGTTTGGACAGCCATCTTTGTAAGAGATATAAAGCCATCATTTCAAAGCATTTCTGCGTTTAAGAGTCAAAGAACAATTAAGCCTGATACTGGGAATGAACTATAGCAAATTATTAAATGTAAGTCTTTACCTTTGCTCCCCACACTGTTTCCATGCTTTGCTGCACCACATAGGCCCTGAACTAATGACTTTATTGGTATAATGCAAGTAATCTGGTGAACAGCAGGCAAGTGATGGGAAATACTTGAATTTGTGTACGTGACAGAAAGGCTGTGAACCTACAGAGGTGTAAACACACCAGAAAAGTTCACAAAAGAGCCGAGATATGATGATCAAAGAGTTCATGTCAAAGTGGATTAGTGTGGCATCCCCCTGTCCTTCCAGCATTAGCTGGGATGGAGATCCCAGTCCTGTGGCCACACCTGGGCTGGGCATCAAGCAAGATTATGAGTGATGCTATCAGCAGTGGAGTAGTCTGTAAATTAAACTACTACCACTAAAGCAGTCCCAGGGAACATCTCATAACCTGCCCACCAGGATACTGGATTTAGCCCAGTCCTCTCCACAGAAACTCAGGCAACTGGTGCCGCACTGCTGAGAAAAGCACCTACGCTTGGTCAGCGGGCAGGCAGAGATAGAGAACATCCTTCTCTGGAGCTTCGTTTCCAGGGATAATTACCCTCACCACTCCAAAAGTCTGTTCAATTCCTAATTCGAAAAAGCCCGTTTCAATCACCCTAGTCAGTAAATCCCGTGATACCCTCCTCGCCAGACCAAGGAGCTCTCCTGCACCTCCCCACGAAGAGGGATTTCACACAGACATTATAAACACGACGGTTCTCAGATTTCTGTCTGGAAGGTGGGACCAGGGCTTCTCCAGAGGCTCTCCTGAAGCTGTGCACCGTGCAGAGGTGGGGCTGGGATCCCTCCTTGCTCTTCGGCAGACAGAGGAGGGAAGAAACACGTAGCAGGGGAGCTCCCTTTCATTGCAGGGCTGGAGACAAGTTGTGCCGGCGGCAGTTGGCACCCCCCTGAATCAACCTTCGCTTTCCTGTGCTGGACATTGAGGATTGTAACCCAAAAAAAAAAGCCAGTGCCATAAAAACTCTCTGCAGCTCTCTGGGTTGCGATGCTTTCCTTCAGCCCTGGGAAAACTGCACTGGGCAATACGAACAGCCACAAGTGAGACAGCCTGGAGGCGACGCGAGCACACACCGGTTCTGAGATGATACAGTCGTACAGGAAGTATTATCTGTGCTTAAGAAGATCTGAATTTATTCGTGAAACAAGGTCTGATGAGACCAGATGATGAACGCTTCCCTTCTCATGAAAAATGACACAGTCTGTTGACCATGTCACTCTTGTGACTTGCACTTGTTTTTTTCCGAGATGGCATAGAGGGAAATGTAGCAAGATACATGTCATTTTTTAAGATGCTGTTGTTGTCAGTATTTAGATAACCATAAAAGATCTAACAGGTTATGTTACCATTGTTATTAAACTGAACCGAAAGCTCAGCAGTTACAGACATTACACAAATAGCATCGTCAATACTCCTGGCTCATAATCTTCTTAAAACACCCTGTGCCCAAGAACAAGATGTGTCTGTACAGCATCAGTCCTTGTTGCAAACATATAAAAAAAAAATAAACTGTTGAAGATGGGATATTTGAGCATGTCTTAAAACCATCATAAATATGGATTTCCATGGACAGGTTTCCCTTTTAGACTTGTAAAATCTGCCTTGGATAAATGAAAATAAGCCCATAATTTGGTTATGTGGGTGTCTGAAAGTTTCCGATGTCAGGCAGAAGACCAGACGCCTGGGCGTGCTGAAGACACACGTGTTTGATAGAGCGAGCTGTGCGCGCCCACCGAGCCCAGCACCGCCGGCTGCAGCCTGCATCCCGACAGCACCAGACCTTGTGCGTCGCCACTCCGAATCCCTTCCTGCACTCCTCTGCACCATGCCCCATGCAAAAACCTGCGAATCTGCTTCCACGATTCAGGTACACACACCCAGAGAATGGCTCCTGCCTTCAGCATGCCTTGGAGAGGCATTGCAGAAAATATAAATAAGAGCTCAGCAATTCAGCGTGTACGATAACTGCCAGTAACGAGTGCTTCCTTCTGTCTTGTCCTACAGTCACCGTGGAGAGTCACTCACTGTCACATTTATAACCTGCATGTATACGCAACCTGATTCAACCTGTATATTTATTACGCTCTTGAAACAGTAATGCATCAGGCGTCTTACACGAGGGAACCATTTCGCATGAAGGAAACATTGCCTTCCCAGCAAAAGACTGCTCCTGCGGGAACGCTCTCCTCCGAGACCAACCAGCAGAGACTCCTCACGCAGGTCGAGGGGGAATTGGAAGCCTGCGGCCCCACCTCATCTCAGCACAGGGATGGAAACCATTTAGCTGAAGTGAAAATGCAATGTTAAATATTAAAAAATAGTGCTAAAAATTATTTGGGCAGCAGAAACGATCTCAGAATGTTAGATTGTCCTGGGTATTTAGCAGTTTTCTCTGTTTAATTTCAGTCCTAAATGCGCATCCATGTTTTTTATGATGCAAGTTGTATATTCAAATAGCAGCCTTTAGAGGCACATATTTGCAAAATAATTTTGCTATGACGTGTAGTAAGTAATAGTGGCTGAAATTTTATTTCTAACCCTAAACTACCCGAGCACCACAAGTACCACTCTTGTATTGGAAGCTATTTATATGTCCAGGTGGCATTGAAAATGCTTTGGGCTGTCTTCTATGAGCCTGTCAGCTGGATCTCCCTGTTCTCTTCACATACCAATGCTCTGAATTCCTCAATAATTTGCCTGGTTGCAATTCATATTTTATAAGCATTAAAAGTCCACAGCTGAGTGTCTTAGGCTGAGAAGATTTTTCAAGATTTCCTCTGTCATTCATTTATTGTCCTTTAATATTAATTTGCATCATCAGTGAACCTGACACCTGTCAGAAAGAACAAGCCTTTCAACCTGGAAAGATACCATGAATTTGTAACTGACACACTTTGACTTGGGAAGAAAAAGCAATTTATTATTTTTTTTAAAAGGAATGCATAATGAAGAAAGAATCCTGGCTGAGCTTTTTCCATTAATGATGGTGATTTAAGTAAGTGATTGAAATAGAAAATCTCTGCACTAACTATGTTTCAGAGTAATTGCAGAGAAAAGGAACTGAATTAAAAGGACAGAATTTTCTGAGACTCTATGAGGCAAATTTTAGGTCACATTTGAGTGAGCTGCTTGATCATTGCAAATTTCCCAGTCCAGAATGTCTTTTTTTGATGTTAAATATATTACTTCATGTACGTTGTATTTCAGTCTTACATGAGAAATTCAGTGGACCTTCGGGAAGTATCTAAGTATTGAGTAGTTCGAAATTCACTTTTGTCATAGCATGTGAAAATAAGAACAACATACAACTAGGGTCAAGATGCAGAACAAAAACTGGCTCTGAGGCAACGTGGTTCCACTCAGCCCATGTCTTGCAAAAATTCTGAAGTGCAAGAGGTATCATTAAGCATATTGACATGAGATCAACATCAGCATTTAACGTCTTCAGGAATCTGAGGTTTAAAAATATATAGCATGAACTTATTAAAAAGTTACTTTGCATGAAACAATATGGTCTATCAGGAAAGTTATTTTTTTAAAAATATTTTTAATCTTCTAAATGAAAGGGATATGCCACTGTATTCCAATGATCATAATTTCAGTGCCATAATCAAACTTATATAGGACCAAATCCTCAAATGCAGCACATCAGTAACTCCACTAAAAATAGTTGTAAGCTATGCAGAAACGGCAATGCAATTCCCCTAGATACAGCACAGTCCTTTAACTATCACATTGCTTGATCCTTCCCCATTTTTGGCAATATAATAGCATTTCTAAAATGAAGACTAGTCTATCTCTGTCCTAGCAGCTCTATTTCTCCTACATAGGTAAAATACAGACAGATGGAGGAGGTTATTCATATTTTGCATAGTCAATGATTGTATAAACAGTATAGCAACAACAGAAAAAAACCCACATTCCTCAGACAAACAGAAGTTATAAATTAAAAGGGAAAAATACTCTATATTAGGAAAAATATAAAAATTTAATACAATTTGAACAGGATTCAGTTCAAGCCTGGATTGGAAATTTAAGGTTGCAGTTATTCAGGTTTACCATCGCGTTGTGTTTTCACTTTCAGATGGACACTATCTTAATACCATCATCAATGCTTGCCACATTTAGTCCTTGCATCTGATAATCTGTTTCACTCTTCAGACACCCTTCTATGTCAAAGAGGATGTCTTAATTTCTTGTAATATCAGCCTAATAAATTTGACTCCTCACTGTCAAACTTCTCTTCTTCGTTTCATAGATTTTCAAAGTATGATGCTCTCAAGGGCTGATTTTCTGTCTACGTTCTCTATTTCTCCCAAATTTCTAACAATTTAATTCCAGAAATATACCAAGTCATGGATTCGTGGAGGACATGCAGCAATAAGCTTTTGTTCTTCAATGCCACGTACTATAGAAATATTGATAAATATATACATTAGGTATTCACAACAGAAAATCCTGCTTTAAGACTCAACTAAGTGAACATTATTTTTAATACCAAGAATGACTCATTGCAAATTCTGATATCTAAACAGTGATGGGAGATTAATAAAACCTTTCAATAAAGGACAAGAATTTATTGAATGCATCCAAACCACCATTTATTTAAAGGACGTTATTTCAAGAGCAACTAAATCAGTAGTTAGTGGCTTAGTCAACAGCCCAAAGACAGTCAGATTTTATTTTTAATAAGTAACACTCGCCAAACATGCTAGCTTTTAAAACTTGCATTTTATACTGAGGAATTCGGGCGAACTGCCAGAAGAACGGCACGTCTCCCGCACAAATACATCTTCATTGTCAGCGCCGGGCTGGCCGGCGCAGAGCGAGGAGGCGAGCCGTGCCGGCTCCGGGCACGGAGCGTGGCTCAACCCCCTGCACCTCAGCAGGGCACCCGAACCCGGCCCGGAGAGAAGCACCCTGGCGCTCAGAACAGGCTAACTGGCGTTTATTGCTCTTAATGACTACTTCTCTATCATTTAAAAAAATATTTTAAGTTAAATTTTAATTTATTATTATCTATTTTTTTTTCAATTTATTTTTTATTTTATGAGCTGCACGAGGGGCACAGGCTGCTGCCCAACACTGACAGCAAACAGGCAAAATATTTGTCCAAAAAAAAAAAAAAATCAAAATCTTTGTCAGCCAACCAGATTCAACTTGTGCATAGAAAAATTTGTACTGTACTGATCACTACCATTTATTTTGCTCTTTCGCCCACCTCAGCACAAGATGAATAAGTGAGCAAATGCAGAAGTGAAGGAGAAGCTGTAATGGTGAGGTTGGGCTGACACGGTGCCTGTGGCGGGAGCCAACATCCCAATTTCAACTGTCATTTACAAAACCTGTTTGTAAAAACAGCTCAGACAGTTTTCAACTCTAAGTAGAGTTCCTTGATCAAAGAGCTTCCAAGGAATACTAAACACTTTTCAGAAAGAAAGAGAATTTAGATTAAGCTTAAAAATTACATTTTGCCGTTGATGGGGAATGTAAGTCCAGTTCCCCTCTGCAGCCTTTCAACAAATATTTGCCCTTTTTATGTATGTAGTTAGATTGCTTTAATAAGGCTAGCTAGCTCCTTACAGCAGAACCGATCCATACTTATCATTTTTCCAATAAAACAGAAAGTTTTTTTCACCACTGTGCGATCACAGTCAATTCCTCACACCTTATTTTTCAAAATAATATTCAGCTTGCACCATTGTTTTATTTTTTAATGGAGTAGGAATAAAATAACTGAATCTTCTCAAAGCAAGCTATAAAAATTGGCATGAAAAAGCGACAGAAAAGGAATGAGGTTGCACCCTAATGAGGAAAAATCACTTTGGCTATATCTGTGTGCATCAGAGTTCTTTCGGAATAAAACTGTGGGGTTTTAAGAGGGAAAACCAAGCTGCAAAGCCATCCAGGGGAGTGTTTAACCGCGCTTCAGCGGCACTACCCAGCACCTGTTAAATACGGGGTTGTAATAATGATTTTTGAGCTACACCGCCGCGAAGGGATTTGTGCACGTAACTCATCCCACGGGGCGCTGGAAGACCGGCCCCCGCCGCCCCTGGGACCGACAGCTCCGACTCCAACCCCCTGCGGCTGGCCAGCCCGTTCACCTGAGGGAAATTTCACGCTGGCATCTTCCCATAAAAATCAGCCGCCTTGGGTTTTTCTAAGCAAAAGCAGCTGAAAGTCTGGAGGAGCAGAGGCCGTGGTGTCTGCGGGCGGTGGCCGGGCTCGGCGGTGCCGCAGGAGCCAGGTCAGGGGCTGTGCCGCTGGCGCCGTAGGAAACCATCACGGTTTCATTCCTGTTTCCAACTCCAACAGCTGCTACCACGGATGGAGAGGCAGGTGCTGATGCATGAACAATATTACTGCTAAAAGAACGGGCCACTGGGTGATAACTTTTCTCACTAGAATACCGTCTCGAAAATACTTTTAAATTTCCTAAAGTGTTCAGCTGGGAAAAGAAGTTAAACAAAAAAAAATTATATTTTGAGACAGAAGAGGAAAGAAAGAAATGTTTTTCTTGCTTGCCTTCGTTCCGCTACCGTTTTTCCAAAGCTGTAATGAATTTAGGGTGCATGAGGAAGCAAGGGAATGGTTTTACTTGACGCCAGGCTGGATGGCAATGGCACAGCCGTTCTCCTGGGTGGTTGGGGAGTCAGAAACCCACCTCCCAACGGCACAAACCACAAGTGAGACCCAGGGCACAAGGGCCGTGCCCAGGGCTGGGCTCCACAGCATCCACACACACAAGAGCAAATCGAGCTCGGATGGTTCTTCACTTTGTTTTGGGATGCTCACTGTGTAAGAGATGTGGAAATGCTTTTGGAAATGAGGCCAGTGCATAATAAAGATTTAAAAAGAGAACAGGAGGGCTAGCACTGCAGCACATCTTGGTGAAGCTGTGAGCTTTCTGACAGTCACGGGTCAAATACTAGACTTTTAGAAGAAAGTAACCAAGTGGAAAAGCTCAGTGACACGTTTAGCTTTTGGACATTTAGTTTTCTACTTAGAGATCTCTGTTCTGGCTTGTACAGACTTATTCTGATAAAGGCCTCCCTGCTGTGTATATCTAAGGGCAAACCCACAAACCCACTGCCTCCCCCGATATTGGCTGTGGAGCCACGCTCAGCGGACGCGCTCGCGTCCCTGCTGCGCTGTTGGGAGTGGCGGGTGTTCGACACTTCTCACTTGTGACCTTAAACCAATGTTAGGATTCCATCAAATTCTGGATCACAAAGCAGAACTCAGCCACGACCGCCAAAATGCACCTGACCTCACACCACGTTTCACGTAAAACCACCAGCTGACTTAATTAGTTACTAGCTGTCTCCAGGCTTGCTTGGAAGATCAAACTTTTCTGAGGTTTTACTTTGGGACAAGTATGAAACTAGACTAAACCCAGCAGCGCTAGAAATGATAGGAACGGGTTTTGCCTAGAAATGATGAAAAAGCAAACAGATGGGATGCTGAAGGCCATGAGCACCCACTTGGCTTGGGCTTCCCTTTGCTGGCAGCAAGAAAAGGAGGGAGGGAAGGAACCAGAAAGTCTTCAAGAGATGCATCGCCAAAGAATTCCCTCAAATTCCCTCAGCTGAGTATATTTGCCGAGAAGAAGGAATATCACCAGAAATCTGGCTGGTTTGCCTTCACGGGGCACCTGCAACCCCCAAACATGGCTCGCCAGTGCCCGTGCCCATGAAGGAGACTGCCCCTGGGCTCTTCACACCATGACCCTTCTCAGCGGTGTTGGGGTCTCGCAAAGTCAGAACAAACATGTGATGCCTGCTATTGCAAACCAGAAAAGGTAATTTTATCCACAACATCATCACTGGATGTGGGGATAACTTGATTTTCATCAGCTCTGAAGCCTGACATCCTACCCCGGCTATAAACCTCCTGCTGCCCGACACCCCCATGGAGACCAAGGGTTTGTGTACCACTGGGGCGGTCATGGGATTTCTGCTCCTACACCTTCTGCATGCAACACTACATATGATTTGTTTGGGTTCTTCCTCTATTTATTTCTTTTACTTGTAGTGGAACAATTACAGATAAGGCAATCACATACCTTATGAAGGAGGACATTGGTTAAACATGCACATAAATTAGGAGCTTTGCTTTCTCAAATAATGGAAGCTCAAATACCTCTCTTTCATATGCCTTTATTAAAATAGCCAAAAAAAAAAAAAAAAAAGGATTTTGCTTTTAAAAAGCAATCATGCTTTAACCAAAGGAGAAAATAAAAAATACAGAGGAAAGATAAATTTCAACTTTTTCTAAAAATAGACAAAAATATTTGTTAGTTGAGAAAAAGGCCCTTACAGAAAGCTGGTCTACCAATGCTTTTTAATCCTGAATTCCAGTACATTAAAACTCAACAAATCCAACACATCATTACAGCCAGGTAGCTGCAGACCTGCTTTGCTGGGCCATTAGTTTTGAAGAAAAAGCTTATTTAACAGCGTGTTGGAAACAAAATGCAGCCAACTAGCGTAGGAGAGCTTGTGATGTTTGGGACCTACTACCAAGAAAACAGATTATCCAAACGTAGATATGGAAAGGGTCGTGGAAAGTGTTGGGCAGTTTTAAACAATTTGTGGTTATTTGTTGTGGAAATTAAACAAACCCTTGTTTTCTTTTTTTTTTTTTTTCCCAGCAAAATGCCGCAGCCTAGCCCTCGCAGGGCACATATTCCCTTTCCCACTGCTGGTCTGGTGCAGCACCATCCCAGGGTGGTGCAGGTCCCACCCTGCAGCCGGGCAGCACCGGCATGCGTTGATGGAGTTGTTACCACGCGATAACCAAACACCATTAATATGTCTAAGCTCAAGTTCTCAGGATCAGAAGTCACCGTCTCCCATGGAAACAGGAGCTGGCAGTAACGAGACGAGTCACGGCATTTCTGAGGCAATTAGAGGCAATCTAACAGCATTCATGATTTAAGCACTTGCTGGTAAGTGCAATGCACACACAAACTTTCCATCCCTGCCTGCAATGCAAAAGGTATTTACCCTGTGGAGAGCAAATAATGTTTGCACTCCTGCCTTCCCCACAGATCCCACCACTGAAAGCAGCTAGAAATTGCATCTAAATACACATATTTGTATATAATCAAGGGCCCAGTGATGTGCCTTTCAGGAGGTGGGAGGGAGGGCCTAGCACAGAGTCTTGCTGCAGTCCGACCCCTTCTCTTTCCAGAAAGTTGCCCGCTGTATTTTTATTAAATGAGCAACTCGGGAGCACCGCTGCATCTCGATGAACTGGAGAGCGCGACATCAAAGCCCTGTGGCCACCTTCCACCGCCACCCCCAGGGAGCTGCCCACCCCGCACCCCGCCACAGGCAGGTCACGATATGTAAGATATAAGATGACTCAACTTCAGAGAGTTTTAAAACAAGTAGTAATAGTGACAAATTATGAGAGTCTGAATTTCTGCTCTTCATCTTGGTTGTATAAGTGACGCCCTAGGAAGCAATCAGCTTTGGTACCCAGAGGTTGTTATCAGAAAACATCACCAGTTCAATTAGAAAGGATCTAGAAATGCCTAGCTGCAGAGCAAATCTTGTTAAGAGTAAAAAATGTCTCAAATAAAGAAAAGATGCCCAATTACAAACTTAGTTTATTTTTTATATAATACTTCAAAGATAAAGAGAGCTCACACTAAGAGGAGGAAGATAACACAAAATATCTTTGTTGTTCTCTCTTAATAATGATTAGGCAATACGTGAAAACCTAGGTAAAAGAAGGGAGTATGAAAAATATGATTGACCATCAGAAAACTGATCCAAACGATGTTAGTAGTCTGAAAGGCTCTGGGAAATATCCTAATCATGCTCATGGATAAAAGGGAAAAGATGCAATGGTACAGTGAAAGGAGCACTGTGCCAGCCAAAAACCTTATCTCGGGGTCCACATGATGCCTGCCCACCCACAGCGCTCCCACCAGCACCCTCCTGCATCCTGCAAAAGGGCACGTGGCACAGGCAGCACCTCAGATCCAATGGGATCAGATGGGAGAAGGTCTGAAAATACAAAAAAAGTAATTTAAAAAGTTGCTCATACAATAAATCGTTCTTGAGCATGCTCCTGTTCCAGCCAGCTGAAAAAGACAAAGGCTGTGGCTGTCTCACAGCATGTTTCACCATCTGAACTCACACTCGCTGCGAACACCACGTGACAGGAAAAGGCAAAAGTGGCAAAATACAGAGAGCTAAGATGGAGGGAGGAAACCCAGCAATTCCTAGAACTAGAAAAGCCATTCGCTCGTGCTCCAAGCTTCAAGGCACATGTCTTTCATGAGGATGTTTGTCTTACTGCATTTTTTTCTTTTGAGTTCTGATACAGATAAACTTGATGAAAACTATCCAGATTTCTGCCCAGGAAAAAGATGGTTTGCCCTGGTGTAATATATAATGCATGTCTTAGTGCTTTGTGTAAATAAATTACAGCTCTATGAGTAAAATTTTGTCTTTTAAACTCCTGCAGTCTCACTGACTCAATGCAAGTGAAGACAGACACTGTCTTGCCTGTTTTATTTTCCTCCCAGGAGACGATGCTCCATTCCCTTTATCGTCTTGGTGGCCCTTTGCTGGACGGACTCTCTCCGGTATGACCATGTCTCTCTGGTAGTGAGGAGACCAGCGCCGGACCCAGAACCCCAGCTGTGGCCTCACCAGTGCTGGGTAGAGGGGAAGGGTCCCCACGGTGTCACCCCAGTTGCGAGAGCTGTCCCACCACATCTCTGCGGCCCCAGTGACGTCGTGGCCCTGCATCTGCACAGACTTCCAGCTCCTCCCGTCCAGTCCCCATGCTGTGTTGGTTGGTGCTGAGGTGTTTCAGAGGGGCACCCAGCACATCGACCCCCCCCAGAAAGGCCAAGGGACCTTCCCCCAGGGCTGTCCTGCCCATGCGTCCCCATGCCCTTGCCTAGGTGTGAGGAGGCTCCAGGTCAGCCCTGTCCTGCTCATTGCCATGGCCCCTCTGCTCAGTTCCTGTTCTCATTTCTGCCAGAGGTACAGAAGTCAATCTGTTTTCTCATTAATAGTCTTGCTATCACTTACTCTCCTCCCTTTACTCATCATAACTATTTGCGTCTGGGGGGGGGGGGGGAAATTAAAGAAGAAAACAAATGCAAGCTCTCACAAAAAGCTTACGGGAAGCCTTCAGAGCAGAAAATCCAGTGCTCAACCATTTACTGAGGGATGTGTTTCCCTAGTGTGTTCACAAGTCTATACAAACACATCTAGTTAACCAAAATTAACAGCTACTAGTAATTTCTGAACTGTTTTGTAAATGACAGTCAATGCTGTCTTTTTGCTACAGCAAAACCTGACATTTTCTTTTCCTGATCAAATGAAATTCAGGAAGGAGTTGAATTAGCACGGCAGGAGCGCTCAACATTCCCATGCAATGAGTCATTGATGGAGAGTCCTTCCAACGGTCCCATCCACCACAGGCATCCACACCCGGGGGAGATGCTGCACAAAGAGGGGAGATGAGCAGAAGTTGAAGAGAACTGCAGCATTTTAGAGCAGAGATCTGGTTACATGAAAACGCCCAAAGTTTCTCAGTGCTCTCCCTTAGTTGATAAGCTTAGCAGAAACTTAATGAAGAACCTAATTGTTCTTTTAAAAAAAATTCCTATCCAGATTCAGTTGAGAAGCATATATAAGGTTATAAAAATATCTGGTGGCGCTTGATTGATAAATTTCACAATTAAGTATAAGACCCAGTTCAGGACTGAATTGCCTAAAAATCAGGCACTTCAACACGCAATTTTGAGAAACCTCGTCGGCAGGACAGAGCTGTGTTAGGCAGCCGGGCACTGCTGCATTAGGTGGAGCACGCAAGGCCTAACTGTATCTTTACATAAAACGACCTGCCCTAATATTGCTCTATCTTCATTTCTTGATCATGACAAAAAGCGCATCTGCCTTTAGGGCTGTAAAGGTGTGCGCTGTCAGCTCGTCGTAGCAAAATGAATGCTGTTCTCATTAGGAGTGTCAAAGTAACCTTGAGTGCACACTTTGACAGGCAAAACCAGCTGCTCACTGTAACGTGTAATACCGAGTGTGAAAATTTTAACTCCATGATACTGCTGTATCACAGGTATCTTCTGAAGAAGGAAGAGTACAGTGCTTTTCATATGATGAGAGAAGTAATTTGATTTCCAAAACATTGCAAACCAAGAGAGCCTTAGATTCTCTTAAAACAACACAGTAATACCTCCAAATGAAACTTTGCCCCCATGTTGTAATTAAAGCTAAGCAAGCACACAAATACCTTGGTTTTACATCTACACAGAACAGATTAGCAGGCAATAATAAAACTGTCTTTTTTCAGACTTGGAAAACCTCTTGAGGACCCGTCATCTCAGCCACAACCCATGTATTTATACGCAGATAATATGGTTTAAAAATGCTATCAAATTCAAATGGCAAGATTTAAAAACATATTATAACAGAATAAATGAGTGTGTGGGTAGTGAATCTGGGATGCTACACAATACAGAGAGTCGACTTTTGAGCTCAGATGGCAAGGATCAGTTGAACCTATTCTCTTTAATTTTGATAAAAGTCAAAACTTTCACTTTTATTGCCAACCTTTACTATCATAATTTCTATGAAGGAAATGGAAAATTCAGGCGGCAAAGAAAACAGGAACAAATTTCAGTACATTTTAAGAAAGAGAAGAGTTCATCTCACTGCTGAAAAGTTTTGTTGTGTAGACTATGTTAGTGGCAAGATTAAAGAAGACACCTAAAGTGCCGAAAGACAAATATGGAATTTAAGAAGTTGTTACTCAGCAATACTGACTTAATTCTTGTAGAAATAGGACATAACAGTCGCTCAGGAATCTGTCTTCATCTTTAAGGGCTCTGAAATCACTTTAAATCTGGCCACTACTACTGTATGCAGGGCCACAGAAAGGAAAGTCAGTGAGAACTACGGCTTCAACAGCTACAGGTCAAAGGCTATAAAAATCAACCTTAATTTACAGAAAGCCGCTCATAATACAGGGTGCTCACCATATGTTGTTTTCATATTAATGCACAGAATGAGTGAAAACTCATCGGAAATAATGCAAGAGGTAACTCAGAGATCTGTTTTTCTATCCAAAATCGAAACCAACCACAATGCGTCATTGAAAGAGGCACTAGCTCCCTGAAAGCCTTTCGTGACTGAACTTCCATAGTCTCCTCAATAATTTATTGCACTGTTTTGAATGTGGTTACAAAAAAAAAAAAAAAAAAAAAGTTGTTCTTTCTGTTCTTGACTTAGTATTTCCACTGACAGTAACTCTGAGAAGCATATCACAGCCCTGCTGACACCACTTGCAGCTCACCTGCTGACCATGGTAAGGTCTGGCCTCTTCCAGCCCGGCAGAGCACTCAACAACGTCTTTTGGACATTTCTTGGGAAAAAAGCACTGTGAATTTTAACACTTCTCCAAGGGTAGCAACAACATCTGATCTCAGTTGATAAAACATGATACAGATGTTGTGGCTGACCCTGGAGCAGGCCCGGACATCAGCCTGAAAGCAGAATGAGAATTCATACTTCTAACATCTTGATAAGCATCCACTGCATGAAAATAAATAATTTGCTGTAGTTTGCTGGAATGGAAAGCTACATGGATTAGGACCACTGAATAATTTAGGTTGGAAGGGAGCTCTGAAGGTCATCTAGTCTAACTTCCCCTTCATATAGACTAAATTAACGCTCATAACAATTAGACTTATTTCTAGATGCAAGCAGAGGCAGAAAGGAGAGAATGGAGATGGCACTGGAGATCAGCCTCCATCTATGAAGGGCAGAGTAGTTGAAGAGCCCTAAAAAGCAGGAGTCATGGCCCCGAGCCAGGCAGACACGCCAGCAGACATGCGACCGACTCCTGCCCGTCGGGGAGGCCAGAGGGGTGTCACAAACCTCCTGGGAAAACCGCACCAGAACGACAGCGATTACCTGATGACACACGATTGCATCGCCGCCCGCGTTACCTTCCTGAGCATCAGCAGGGAAAGTTGCTGAAGCAGAAATTTCAGACAGCCAAAAGAAATACTCAGTTCTTTCACATGTGAAGAAAATTACTAGTCTGCACTGATACTGTATCATTTTGGGTTTGTTTTTTCTTGAAGAAAGCAGAAAAAGTTTGGCATCTTTTGTTGTATACTGCACATATATTATACTGCTATTGTGTATTCACAGTAAGGATGACAAGGCAGGAGGGAAATACTTTTCCTTTTTCTTTAAAGACGGAAAGACCAGGGGTTTCTAATGAAAGTAACGAAGACATCCACAACTTGTAAAATCAGATGTCAGAATCCTGTCCCCTCCGATTTCTATGGCATCAGGATTTCACCATCTTAAACTTTAGAAAGGGAGAAGTCTTTGGTTTGGAATACGGATTGTATAACACTGTCATAAGGCTATGACAAAAATTAATTAATTCATGAACACAAACACATTTATGCGTATTTAGTTTACAACATGAGAACCATTTGAGAATCAGTACAGTAAGTGTCTGTCAATGATACTTTCTTCTACCTATGACAAGTTAAATTAATAAACGAGAAAAATAAGTTTACATACAAATATTGTAGAAGTAAAATCCTCACGGTGACTTTCCATCTTTTGGAAATGGAAGTCAAAACACTCCAGATTTTCAACCTGACTATTTGATTAAAAATACATTACAGTTTTGTAGCGATAATGAGCAAACATGCTTGAAGTTATAGTATCAGCTGTACAGCTCCTTGTCCTAGACTTCACACAGCTTATTCAACCATATTTTCTTTTTCTCTGATTGGAAATCAGAGCTGGATGTCTCCAGCATCTCACTTGCCCATGTAGATGACACAGCTGCTGTGCCCTGGGGAGAAGGGACAGCTCAAGAGAGAGGAAAATACACTTTTTCACAGTGATGGAAATTCAGTGTGTCAGCTCTTGGACTTCTAGAATAACATCTATGACGACTTTTATTTCCAACAACATCTAAGGAAAAAACAATTTAAATTACAGAAGTGCTGCAATAAAATGGATTTCTCACATTGTAAAGAAGCCCACATATGTCCAATAACTTTTATGGTTAAGCTTAGGAAATTATTTTTTCAATTCAGTAAACAATAAAATACACACACACACATATATATAATAAGGCCAGGCTGAGAGAGTTGGGGGGGTTCAGCCTGGAGAAGAGAAGGCTCCGGGGAGCCCTTCGAGCGGCCTCCCAGGGCTTAAAGGGGGGACAGGGGAGGGGGGGGGACGACTCTGGGTCAGGGGGTGGGGGTAGGACAAGAGGGAACGGTTTTAAGCTGAAAGAGGGGAGATTTACATCAGATGTAAGGAAGAAATTCTTTACAGTGTGGCTGCCCCCTCCCTGGCAGGGTTCAAGGCCAGGTTGGACGGGGCTGGGAGCCCCCTGGGCTGGGGGAAGGGGGCCCTGCCTGGGGCAGGGGGGGGCACTGGGGGGGCTTTGAGGGCCCTCCCACCCAAACCAGCCTGCGATTTTATGATATGATATTTCAGTTACTCAGAACCCTTAGAAGAGCAACTGCAGAAAAGCAAGAAAGGCTTTCAAAGAAGGCAAGAAAAGGCAAATTATACAAGGATAATTTGAAGACACATTGTGTTTGGTGTGTTTTACTTTAATTACTAACACCAATCAACCCTTTTAATAAAAGGTCAGCTGCTTTATTTGTCAAGAATACTGACTTAAATAATTTTAAATGTAAGATGCAATAATCGCATTTTCTGCTAATGATTCCTTGTGCATATTACTTGTCATTAGTTCTAATGAGAAAGCTTTAAGTACAAATATTTGTAAAGATACTGCAAAAAATAAACAAGGTTCTGTAGCAAGATGATTTTCATCAGTCAGTAGCTCTCCTGGCACAATCATACACACACGTAGCATGTCTTGGGACACGGTTTTGCCCAGGAAAGTCAGGCCATCCTCTGCTAGAGCAGCACCCCAGGCACATGTGTGACCCCCCAAACCAAAGCTGGGTCGGTTCCCGGTGGCAGATGACAAAGTGTGGGACTGTGCCGCAACCGGTCCCCGAGGGACATCTCCCACTGACACCACAGCAGGAGGGGTTAAATCTGGGGCTACTTGGGGCCAAACTGGAATTAGGAGTTGTTTTTTAATTCTGAATTAGCACTTAGGGGCCCCGATTTGTAGGGGAAGGCTTTTAGGTTGAGTAATATTTTTCTGTTTTTACAACTAGGAATTTTAACAGACTTTCAATTTCACCTTTGATATCTTAATGACAAGGGTAGCTGCTACAAATCAGCATGTTTGTTTGGTTTTTTTTTTTTTTTTTTTTTGGTACATGCACCAACATGCAGGCTCTTTTTCTCCCTGGAGCCTCTGCACAGTGCAAAATGGTACTGGATCTTGTTTCAGTTAATTTTCTAAAACTATCAAGAGTGGACCATAATTTTCCCTCAGTGCTCCAGAATACATTAGTACGAAGAACACTGAATAATTGCCATGTACAATTTAAATCCTGGTCACTGAATAAATAGAAAAATTTAACAGACAGTATACATTTCCAACATTCATCTGGAGGAACGAGCAAAGATTTCTCATTTCTAACTTTTATGCTTTGCATAATACCTGATTGTTACCATCTGCTGGAAATTAACATAATGCCACAGATAACACAAATTCTTGCAAACTGATTTAGAAGTCTAGAGCAAAATAATTGATTAATGTTTTTAAAAAAGCCTAAAGATTTAGGCTTCAAGGAGTCATGAGAAAAGACTGCAGAATGCAGATTTACATTTCAGACACACATTCATTCTTTTAGGAAAGTACTGAACACAACATTTATATTCATTTTGTGGTACTAGCAGTGCTGATTGATGTGAACCTATTCATATTTAGATAACCTATGAATCAACAAAATAAAAATCCTCACATTAAGAAGAGGAATAGAAGAAAGAGAAGGAGAAGGTAGCGACTTCATCTTTTTAAAACCATCAGCAGCACTTACATATGGGAAGCTGCTTCCCAGCTTTCCTTCTGCATGGACACCGCACCCCACCACGCCCCGGCCCGTGCAAGCGCCCTGGCAGGCAGGAGCCCGGGTCAACGCGCTTGGTGCAGGCAAAGGTGTCCCTGCATCACCCCCTGCGTGGGTGCAGGACAGGGATGCTCAGCACAGCACCTGGACCAGGGATGAGGCACAGGGATGCTCTTGCCCAGCACAGCCCATGGACAAGGCACAGGGATGCTCTTGCCCAGCACAGCCCCTGGACCAGGGATGAGGCACAGGGATGCTCTTGCCCAGCACAGCCCATGGACAAGGCACAGGGATGCTCTTGCCTGGCACAGCCCCTGGACCACGGATGAGGCACAGGGATGCTCTTGCCCGGCACAGCCCATGGAGCAGGGGCTGGTGCCATGGAACATCCCACCACCCGGAGCCACAGCAACCAACATCTACTACGTCCAAATACAGACCTGAAGAAAAAAGCAAAATACGTCCCCAGAAACACACGTACATGAAAGCATGTTAGCATAGATCATAGCAAGAAGTAAGATAATTTAGAAGGATGTGATAAAAAGGGAATGTGATTTAAAACATTCACTAGAGGTTGAAGTAGGCATATGCTTCGCAGTGAAGCCTGGATTTAGAAATCACTTAATGCTGTTGTGTAAATTTAGTAACATGCTACACATCAAAACATACATCAAGAAAGCCCCTAATAAGAAAACATCTACAAATTTTCATACACTTTTCTAGGGTTTCTGAAAGTATGCAATTCATTCTCCAAACATAATTTGTTTGCTTTAAAGAAAGAAAAAGAAGTAGTTTTGTTGTTTAAAATCTATTGCGCTTCAAAAGTAATTTAGAAATTGTAAGCACCAACTCAGCCCATTCACGTGTCCGTGGGCAGCTGACACGCATGGACCTTCAAGACGAGAGTAACTTCAACATGGAAGAGTTCAAATTTCTAAAACCAATGTGAAACTAATACGGTGAGAAAAGAAGAAACTGCCTAATATCGAGCTGTCATTAAAACATGTCCTCCCCGGCACAGCTCGGCAGAAGGGCTCTCCCGGCTCCCGCGGGACGGGTTCTCTGCTCTTCTTCCCATGGGGATCCTGGCGGGGAGCAGGGAAGTTAAAAGTTGCTTGTTCTACCATAACTAATGCCATTTTGGTAAAAGCTGAGAATGTGCATGCGATGAAAGCACCGCCTCTCCTCTGTGCACAGGCAGGGAAGCTGTCCTAAGGGACATGCAGAAAATACGGGCCCTTGATGCACAATTACCAACAGAAAACCTCCTTTTCTAGGTTACAGGAGAAAAACAAGAGAGTCGCAGCCCCTGGAAGGAGAGGGGCACAGTCTCAAAGATCATCATTTCAGTTTGAGGCAAACTGTCTCCTCTGGGGATACCTGGGGCAGAGATCTACCTTTTTTCACACATGAGAGCAGCAGATCATGAACTGAACCAGTCTGTGCCAAGGAGAAATGAGAATGATTGCACAGTCCTTAAAAGGCTCTTACGAGTGACAATTTAATGCAACCAGCTAACCCAAACAAGCAGCCCTGCTTCTTTCAGACTGCAGAGACAGCCTCATAAATTGCCTGCATGTCAAATGCTGCTTTACTGTATTCTGGCGTGGAAAAGGAGCGTGCATGCCGTCGCCCTTTCCCGTGCAATGGACTTAGGAGCCCTGTGGAGAGGATCCTCCCTCTGATGAACTTTCAGTTCCGATCAGCCCCAGGTAAATAAATTGCCATTACAGGATATCAGTGAAAAATGGTTTGTGCAGCTCTGGAGATGGAAGCCCGAAGCGTGCCCGTACCCCTGCGGAGAGCAGGATGCTGCCCCCGGGCCCTTGGACCCCCAGCTCCTCTCCTCCTCCCGGCCACGGATGCTGCCTCCGGCACCGGCATGCCTTCCCACCGGCAGCTCCAGCTATTGACTTTATTATTTTTTAATATACTGCTGGGAAACTGAAGCAGCTGCTTATGGATTGCCGAGGTCAAAGGAGGCTAAAAGCCTTGGGGGAGATGAAGCAGGAGGTGCAGCCCTCCCCCGGACTGGACGTGCTGAGGCATGCTGCTCGAGCGCAAAGGCACTGCTGGGCCAAGCCCGGGACACCCCTCGGCCCTAAGCCTGGCACTGAGCGAAGAGGCGAGGTGAGGGGTTCGTGTTTCATGGTCCTGAGGCTTTTTCAGAGATGTACTTGGTTCAGATGTGAGCATTATCTTCCAATCATGGATTTATCAAGAGTACCACAAATGTAACTGTAAATGCAATCAAGCTGTGACTGGTAGAAATCAGCGTATCATGACTACTATGAATATTTCTCTCTACGATTAATTTGTATTATCATTTTGAACTCTTTTTATATAGCTAGTATTGATTTGCAGGAGCTGCTTGCATTTTAAATCACAACTAGGTGCTTTTCATTTACAATTCAATGTACTTTATTACAAAGGTGCAATGTTAATGTTTTCTAATTTTCACGGGAAATAAGCTATTGCACAAGATCTTCCCCACATTTGCTACCCCAAGCCCCGTCTGCCAGGGGACAGCCCAGTTTAAACTGCTAAATTACAAACTGACTTTTAAAAGCAATGGGCACAGTTAAAGCCAGTCTGTACCATAAAGAACCACTGCACTGCACTCTTGTTTGAATTACTTCACTGTTTAACAACATAATTCGTCCAACTTAAGTGGAACTAGACATTAATACTGGGGTTCGGCAGATGAGACATAGCTTAAATGGAAAGAAGGGCTCTAGGGTGAAAAGGCAATGAGTTTGTAGGTCTTCTAAATATTACTTTTGGAAAGTAAGTGATCTAGAGGAATTAAAACAAGGCTTGAAATAGAGTAATACCCTTCACCCACCGGGACTTTGTCAACCTCTTCATTAACAAGAGAAAACTAATAGCTATTCCGTCAGCATCAAGGGGATGCTATGGGGAATCGTTCACCACTGTACTTTAACATCCATGTGTTTTGGGCTTATAGAGTAAGACGTGTGTTAACTCTATCACACTGTTTGAACACAAAGCCTTTCTCTCCCAAGCTGGGAACCGGGAATTTCGCCCCGGCCACACGGGAAAGCGGCCGCAGCCGGGACCCGGCCTGGGGGTGTGCGGGGTGGGGGTGCCAAGGGGCTCAGCTGGGAGCCCTGCCCGGATGGGACCTTCTCCTGGGGTCTGCTTCCTAACAGCTCCCATCCCGAGCCGGCAGAGCACGCAGCATCAAACCTCCAAACGCTTATAAACCTCTTACTGTTCCTCCCTTCCCCGTATATTAAGTACTCTACATACACAGATTCTTTTTAAGCAGTGTCATCACTGAAGCATGCCGCCACATTTCATCCTCTTCAAAGTCAGCATAAGACTGAAGTGAAAGAAAACATTGCAGCATCTTTTAGGCAATCCAAGAAAGCTATAAAACCCCTGAACAAATTGCTATCAATTGTATGATTTAAACATTTCCACAACATGTCTCTCCGTTGAAAGGGAATTTAGTCATCAAGCCAAAGAGGATCTGCGGGGAAGTTTGCTTCTTTACCACTTCAGGCCTTAGGCATGGAAACTGGTGTAAATTAAATGGTTTTGGTGTCATAGTTCTGCATGCAGACCAAGGACAGGGCTTTGCACAGGTAAGCTTTTACACAGTCCATGAGGTATCCAGCCCCCTTTGCTTTTGGGACTGTTTCAAAGTAACAACTGCACTTTTTAATTTTCTAAGTTTCTTTCTAGGCATAAAAATACACCATCAAACTTTCAGCTTTCTATTAGAATACTGTGTGTGACAATGATTTGAATCTGGAAAAAATGAAGTGTCTTAAAATCAGTATTTTCTGTAGAGGAAGTGGGAGAACAGTAGGAGGACATACGAAAAGCAGATTTATCTCCATGATGGAAGAAGCTGTTCTGTGGTCTCACTGAGCTCTGAGATCTCTTTATAAATACAAAGTGGGGCATGTCCCTGCTGTCGATCAACAACCTGCTGCAGCTACAGGTACACCAGACAAACCAACCCCGAAGTAATAAATTCATCTCATTGCTTTTAACATTTTAATCTTTATCAGAATTGAAATGATCAATGGTGCACCATCTTTGTGCCTAGCAGGAGCTTTTGTTTTAAGTTTTTCTAGGTCAAAAATAAGAGCTGTGTGGATGCTCAGCATCACAGAGAGCAGAGATCCAGATCATGAATGTGTTGTGCATTACTGACACTGTTCAGGAAGTAACTATTACTCATTTCCCCGTTAATTCTCTGAACTTCTCTCTTATCTTTCTGCATAGCAAAAACTGCATCAGAAAACAAACTCATTTTTAACTCCCTCATGCACACTCTGAAATACCTGAGTAATATTCCATAAAAATCAAACCCATGGTTTATTTTTGTCTTTTTTTTTTGTTTGTTTTTTTGTTTTTGTTTGGTTTGGGTTTTTTTTGTTTGGTTTTTTTTTTTTTTTTTTTAGCAGATGTTATAGTTTGTTCACCTTTTTAGATGTGTGGTTGATTCTTCTGATGGAGGGAAGTGGATGCTGTCTTATTATTGGATAGACATGATGTTCTTTCATCTCCATCACCTGCAGTTGGAATCACTCTCAGGAGAGCATGCTAATTCCCCGTAGTCACTGTTGCAAGCTGGTCAGAGACCGGAGCCAGGTTCCACTCCTGTTCTTGGGAACAGGATTAAGACTCAAAATGGAGCCAAGTGCTGCAGAACTTTATTTGCCCATCGCAAATGCAAAAGGGGAAGAAAGGGAGAAAGAGAGGAAGAATAAGGGGAAAGGGTTCGTTGTGATAGGTACCACCATGGAACTGAAGCCCAACAGTCCAGGTAGAAGATGGGTCTGTAGAGCGAAGGCGAGAGGTGTCCATGAAGTGATGATGGTGGCGAGGAAGCAGAGCTGTGCCACTCGGTCCCTTCTCTGTTTTTATTCCAGGAGTTGTCTTGCTTAACCCCACACCTACCTCTAGCAGCGGTGCGCACGCCCAACACCATCACTGGGGGCAGGAGGACAACCCTGGAGTTTTAGGTGGTTTCTGACCCCAGAGTGAGTTTTAGGTGGTTTCCAACCCTGGGTCTGGGCTCGTGCATGGGGGTGAGGTCGCTCCGTTGCTATGGCAATAGTGGGATTGGTGCTTTTGTTCCAGCAATGTCAAGGAAAATAAACTGACACAGTCTCTGACAGTCACCCCATTCTTTATGTAAGCATAAAAATAGAGCCTGCTGGAATACAGATGGGAAATGAATCATAGCTTGGCTTTGGTCGAAAGCACTTTCAGTTGGTGCAAAATCACCTGCTGCACGAAAGAAATCAGAAATTCATGTTCAACTGGAAGGAATACTGCTGCCTTAGACCTTGAGCAGACCCCTGCCCGCAGAGCACTGGGGCAGGAACCCTTCCTGGACCGCCTCACAAACCTACCAGAACATAAACTAGCAGAGAGCCCCAAACTGAAATCATATAGCATCAACATGCTGATTTTTAAAATCATACTTTCTATGTTTGCTGGGATCACACAGGAAAAGAATGAAAATATATTATCTATTTCACTTCTCTAAACTCCAAGTTTCATTAGCAACTGGAGGACCCTGACAGTTGGCCATCTGTTCTGGATGATGATAAAACACGCCAGAAAGGTGTTTGTTGCTCAGCTGTAATAGTTTGGGACAGAGCATGGCACAGGCATGGCCAGTGAGGAGCTGCCAACAGAACCAGCCAGGATCCCTCCAGCAAACCACGAATGCACTAAATCACAGAGAACTGATGGAGAGATTTACTTTTTAATGCATTTGATCTAAGTGTAGTTAGACACATATATTTATCTATCTTTGTCTATCTCTCTGTGTGCTTATGTGTGTGTATATATATATATAAGGCCAGGCTGAGAGAGTTGGGGGGTTCAGCCTGGAGAAGAGAAGGCTCCGGGGGGACCTTCGAGCGGCCTCCCAGGGCTTAAAGGGGGGACAGGAGAGGTGGGGAGGGACTCTGGGTCAGGGGGTGGGGGTAGGACGATGGGGGACAGTTTTGCACTGAAAAAGGGCAGATTTAGGTGAGAAGTAAGGCAGAAATTGTTCCCTGTGCGGGGGGTGAGGCGCTGGCCCAGGGTGCCCAGAGCAGCTGTGGCTGCCCCCTCCCTGGAAGGGTTCAAGGCCAGGTTGGACGGGGCTGGGAGCCCCCTGGGCTGGGGGAAGGGGGCCCTGCCTGGGGGAGGGGGTGCCACTGGGGGGGCTTTGAGGGCCCTTCCAGCCCAAACCATTCTGTGATTCTATGATACAGCAGTTTGCTTGCTTCCCTCCTCCCAACTGCAGGGTTGGCTGTGGCTGGTAAACTGAAGTCCTTTAAAACTCTGTTTGCTTTATGAAATATTTCACCAAGATGCCTTTTTTGGAAATGTTAACATCCTTACCACTGCCACTGCACTTTTCCTATGTCAAGCACTTCACGTGCTGCTCTTCTAGCACGTTACTTTTTGCTCCTGCCCTTATAAACGCACGTGGTGTTTTGCAAAGCGCTCCCCAGCCACAGCAGCATCTGAATGCAGTCCTGCACTTGCACAAACTCCAAGGCTCTGCCTCTGCTCTCGCTTTACTGCAAGGCAGCCATCACGTCTTGGATGGCTGAGCAGTGAATTAGAGAAGGAACGAGCTGAGGAAGCATGAAGCAGGGGAGGTGTCACACACTGCCCTTTCTCTAAAGCCAGACAGGCCCCCAGGTCAACCCCCAGCGCAGCTGCACAAGCGGGCAGGGTGAGGAGGAATGGGGGGGGGCTGGGATCACCTTTCGTGGGTTTTGCTGTCAGAGACGGGGTCTTGTGGGGTCGCAACCCACGTGCCACCCAGCACCTGGTTGTGCAGCGACTGAAAGCAGCTCAGCTGCAGAGCACCCCTGCGTCCTCCCGCCCCACCGCTTCCAGTGCCAGAGCTGCTGCTCGTCAGCAGGATCAGCCAACACATCCAACTGACAATAGTTATTCTCCCTTTAGACAAGGCACTCCACACACACACTTTTCCCATGTTCAGTGAAGCTCTGATACACAGATTTTCCCATTAGACGTTCTCTTCAATAAGATAAACTGCTTTAACACATTTGATTTTTAGTAGCGTGGTGTATTTTGTATATTGAAAATGATCATTAAGAGTGTGTTTTTATCCTCCTCCATATCCCCATACGGATTTCTAAATGTCTCATTCCTAACATAAAACATATTTAAATGTATTGCAACATGAGATATTTCTGTGTACTGAACCAGCCAGACAACAGGAACAACATAGATGCAATCTTCTGCACTCTTCAACAAAACATTAATTTGGAAATTTCTAAATTTCACAGTGTAGAAGAAATAACAAAAAAAAATAATTTCTGCTAACCAAAACTGTATCTGTATGTTTTCATTCCACAAGCTTTTTAGTTCCACTTGACAAGAGTGCATGTACAGATCATCACACGGGTAACAAGTTTGTGTTAAGCAGACACAGGTCACATTTTAGTGATGCATTTATCCACAAATGTGCCTGATAAAATCCACATAGATTCATTGTTTATTCATTTATTTTTTAAAAAAAAAAGCTAAATGTGAAATATTCAACACATTTTTATACCAATATGTTGAATGGTGCCCAAGGACCCGTCTCTGCGCCGCAGGTACCTGCTGGTCCTGGGAAACACGCTCCCCTCCTGCAGCCTCGCATCTCGCATCAGCATTCACACGCATTTCTAATTATTTGTTGTAACAAGTGTAAATTGTTCAGCATTTCCTTACCCTCTTGTGAAAACCAACAATAAAACTTTATATGCTTAAAATTACCTCTGTATTGTTCGAGGACTTGTCTAGCATCTCGTTAGTAGCTTCCCTTCATCTTGCAACTTTAATTATCAGCTCCAGTCTGGGATTTACCTATGACTGTCATGGGTGAACAGTGCCAGCTAATGAATTATTCAAAGTAAATTAAGAGACTAAGGGAGTTCTCTACCTGTCTAAGACTAGTACACACTTCATTAGCAAATATTTTCACCTGTGACAGTCACAGGTACCTCACCAACTGAAATTTTACACTCACCTGAAATGGATTCTGTCTATGTCCGTGTTAATGTCAAACCCGGAGTTTTACTTCTATAGAGATTACATTAACAGTGACAGTTAGTAAATTGGATCCTCAAGATTATAGGATATCTTCATTAAGCCTGGGTAATGCTAGGAACGGTTAAGCAGGCAGATTTGTATCACCCTCGAAATACCCCGGTGTTGCTTGTCAGGATCCCACAATGTGATTTATCACTATCACTACAGACTTCTCAGTATATTAGCTGAAACTTTCCAAAAACTTTTAGCAATATTTTTAACTCTGAAAACATGCAGAAAGCTTCAAGCCTGTTTTACTTGACTCACCCTGTGCCCGGCTACATAAGGGCTTGCCCTCCCTCAGCCCCACCAGTCCATCCTCACAGCAGAATTTGCTAGCCGTGAAAACCAGTTTTTGACGAGCATTTTCACAAGGCCAGGTCAGTAAAAACAGAACTTCATCTACATCTCTGACAGCCTCAAAGACAGTGAATCAGCAGAACGATGCGTATTCTTGCAGTCTCTGCCTGAATAAACGATGCGAGTGCTTCTACACAGAGTAATTAACTGTACAGAATGGACACAATAACGAGGGGCTGCAGTTAGCTAGTGCGAGATGGTAGCACAGGGGGAAAGGGGAACCGGGGGAGCTCGCTCCACAGAACAGGGGGAACGGGGGTGGGAACATCTCACACAGAAGCCAGAAGGCTCCTTCTCCACAAGAAACAAGCTCCGGGGAGGAGCACAGCACAGAGCTGCTGCACGCGGCGAGTGCTGGGCTCCTCCGGGGCCCGGAGCCCAGGACGGGGACCTGCACGCTCCCGCGTCAGCCGCGCCTTCCCGCGGCCTGCCCCAAGCACCCCACGGCACCCCACGGCACCCCACAGCACCTCATGGCACCCTACAGCACCCCAGGGCGCCCCACAACACCCCATGGCACCCCACAGCACCCCAGGGCACCCAAAAGCACCCCAGGGCGCCCCACAGCACCCCAGGGCACCCTACAGCACCCCAGGGCGCCCCACAGCACCCCACGGCACCCTACAGCACCCCACAGCACCCCAGGGCACCCTACAGCACCCCACGGCACCCTACAGCACCCCAGGGTACCCCACAGCACCCCAGGGCACCCTACAGCACCCCAGGGCACCCCACAGCACCCCACGGCACCCTACAGCACCCCAGGGCACCCTACAGCACCCCAAGGCACTCTACAGCACCCCAGGGCACCCTACAGCACCCCAAAGCACCCCATGGCACCTCACACCACCCCAGGGCACCCCAAAGCACCCCACAGCACCCCAGGGCACCCCAAAGCACCACACAGCACCCTACAGCACCCCAGGGCACCCCAGGGCACTCCAAAGCACCCCAAGGCACCCCACACCCAGGCAGAGGCCGGCTCCAGCCCTGTCCCCGGGTGTCCCCACACCACGGCGCAGGCCAGGAGGCCCCTCGGAAGCTCCAAAAGCCGCCCTGCCCTGCAGCCACCTTCACCACAATTATCACATGCAGCAGCACATCCAGCATATAAATGTTAGCGTCTTACAGAGGAAAATAATATAAATGCATAATCACCGTAGCGTCCTGAAACTGTTGGCAGGCTACCAGTCAAAATTCAGTACTTCAACCCTTAATGCAGTTTCTTGTCTGAACTATATATCTGATAGTTATATAAGTTAAAGCAAATAAATTACCAGCAGCAATCAGCTGTATCCTAATCTCCCTGTAAGATGGCGGCCCTGCTATGGCACGGATTCCCAAAGGAGAGCAAGTCTGCTCTCAAGGATATTGATCTGCTCTGCTGTTCTTCCTCCTAATTGTCACCAATGCAGTCCCCTCCAATTAGCCCGCTCAGCTAACCGGCAGCAGCAGCCTGCTCTCCCGGCGTTCATTATCCAGGTAGGCGACAAAGTAAAAGCCTAGCCAAAAAAGAGCCCAAAAAGAATATAAAAACAGAGCAGTGGTTGCTGCTCCAGGCATTGCATTTTTTTTTTTTTTTTTTTTTTTACTTGCAATATTTTAATATGCTTACGGGATTGAAAGCTGTCAGTGAAATAATTTATACAAACACTCTTCAGGAACGGTGTATCAGTGGAGCAGGGAAATGTCCACACTGCCAGGTTTTCAGGAATGAAACAGGAACCCATCACCCAGGGATATAAAGGCATCATTTTTTTTTGCTGACAGAAATCACTGGTTCTAAGAAGTGCTGTTTTCCTCAATCTAAAGATAAAATTGACTATTAAAGATAAATTGAACTGTTTACTTATAGAAAAGATTTATGGGTTTTTGAACAGAGGACACATGAATAAATTGCTTGCTAAATAACTGTGGGGGGAAAAAGGCACAGAAATGTTTTTAGTTTACTAGGTTGACTCCACAGGTAGCTCGAATCAGTACAGTTGCACTTCGCAAGCCCGTGCCGCAGGTGTGATGAAGATGAGGCAACGGCCAGCTCTCTCCTGGACATGCTTTGTATTTTTTTCCAGTCTTACCACCGACATTAAAATATTCTCAATCACACTCCTGCTCACCACAGATTTTATTTATTAAAGAAATTATGTTTTTCACATTAAAATTAAATATTAATTTAATATATCTTAAAGAACAGAATTTCACAGAGACACGCAGTAACTCCCTGAAAAAAGGTTGAGACACAGGAAACGCCCATATGAGCAAATGGGAATTCTCTGCTGACTGACACACACGGGTGCTGGTGAGGGGAGCTGAGGTTCGGCAGAACACCTCACCCCCTCTCGCCTGGGTGAAAGGGAACATCGCCCGTAACTGCGTCAAAGGGCAGAACCACCTTCCTGGCATTATTCACCTCAGCAAAGGGCCTAAATGTATCTTCTGGAGAGGCAACCAGCCCCAGCAGATAAGAAGTCCTCTGTTTCTTTGATAGCTGATTCCAGTAGTTAATTGCCTATAAACCACTTGCTTTGCATTTATGTTGAAATTGTTCAGTTTCAGCTTTTAGTCATTAGTTTTCATTATGTTTTTTTCTGCCAAGACTGAATTTTCTGAGCTTTTTTGACATAAAAACATTCTTCAACACAATGAGGTTGCCTGTTTCTACCCTGCTAAACTAATTAGACCAAGCTCTTTAAGTGTCTCCCTGTAAATATTTTACTTCCCATATAATATTTCTCTCTCTCTTCTGCAGTCTTTCTGTTATTTCAGCATCTTTGGGAAAACACGCACCAGCGCTACACATCGTACTTCACTGCTTGTCTCAGCAAGGCATTTGTATTCCCCTTCATCGCTCCCAACGCACGCAGCTCTGGATCAGTGGGACATTTGCCACAGTGTGGTATTCGGACCCAACGAAAACTCTGTTTTCAGAATGGATCCAGCTTATCAAGATGTTCCCTTTGAACAGCTTTCCTCTGCATTATGCCCTATTCCACTCACCACCGTGTCGTTTTCAAATGTTATCATCAATAATTTTATATCAAATTTCAAAATATCCCTGCAAACACCAAACAGAACTGCTCCCGTTGCTCATTACTGAAGAATCCCACCAGAAATACCCTTTCCACCCACACTCCATGTTGACTCCACATTGATGCGATGATTTTTCTCAGGTCTGCTAACTAACCAGATCTTAATCTACTTAAGATAGCTTTACTGAACTTGCAGCTTGCCTTTTGTTTGGTTTGGGTTATTTTAAGAAACAAAGAGTTTTTGCAGCGCTAAATCAAACAGCAGTAATAGACTGTGCTTATTACATGGAGCCATTCGGACAAATCTCAAAAGATTGTGATAGATTTTAAATAGTTCCTTCTGCACAGAAGAATGCAAAAAAAAAAAAAATATATTGAATTGGTTTTGTTAACTACTTGAACCTGTTGGATTTTGCACTGAAGTATTTCAGACTGTATATTACTATGGAATAACATCTATGGATGGGTGATCTTCCCAACCAATCCTTGCAGCACTCCAAGGTTCAGAGCATCTGGATCCGCTGCCTCACTGATGTTCACCCTTCATAGCTGTGTACAACAACTACCTCGAAGCATTTAATGACTCCCACGTGCCATCAGTCCACTCCTTTCCAAAAGAAGAGAAGTTACTGAAAAATGTTAACAATGATACAAAGACAGACCGCTTACTCTTTCTTTCCAGCATGAGCCTGTCCCATTGTTGTGGTTTCACTGACACGAACAACACTGGGATCAGCTACATCCTCTGCTTTCAGATACATAACAGAAAAGGTACTTGCTTCATCAAGTGTAAGAAAAATATTTACATGCTCACATTTATTTACACAATAATAGAATGTTAAAGTGCTCCAGTAATCATTACATAAAGATCAAATATGAAACCTTATTATATACATCAGGAAAATTAGCTTTCCGATGAAATATGGCGTGACCTTCAACTACTAGCATTCACAGCAGTCTATATTCAGCCATTCATACATATATTCATAAATTTTGAAATTGTAAATTACATCATGAGATGGATTCAGCCCTGGTGAATGCTGAATTCTATCTTTCACTTATGCACATCTACTACAAATAAATATTTACTAGCATGCCCATAGTATTTTCCTCAACGCTCACTCACTTCCTGATTCAATGCAGCTGGTTTTCATCCATAACAACTATTCAGATTCAAAAGTGAAAGTGATTTAGGAAATAGATTATCTTTTAGAACTAGATTTAGTGTCACATGTCTTGGTCCGCTCATTCAAATGTGAAATGTTCTCCTCTCCGTCTTCATTGTTTTCCATTCCGTAATCGTAAACTTCACAGTCAGAGCTGCAAATGAAGACCTATGGGGTGCTCTGCTCCCCAGCACAGGCAATGAGCTGTCTTTGTCACTGTCACATCCAGGGCAGTGGCCAAATTAAAGACATTCATTTTCATGGCTGGTTATTACTACCTGATAACCTGAACGTTAAGACAAATACATTATCCCTGATGAGATGGAGAAGCTGGAACGAGAGGAAACTGGAGCAGGGGACCAAGAGGACAGTCTGCAAAAATATTTGTCAGAGGTCTGAAGAAATGTCACAACGCAAGATGGTGTTTCTTAAAGTCAGAAGGGAAAATATTTCATTAATCAAGATGAAAAAGCCCGGATAGTAGTTTCAATTCCACAGGGATGTTATGCAGAAAGAATCAGCAAGGTTTAGAGGGAGCGTGGCCCAGAGAACCAAGGGGGGCAAGTAGCTGAAAAGGCATTTATTTGAGACAGGCAGAAATGAAAGAGATGTGATCTTTTTTAAAAATTGTAATGCTTGAGCTCCTTGGCAGGTATCTACAAGGAGATTTCAGAAGAGAAAATGGAGATTTTAGTTTGCAAATCTAGGATGCAAATCTGAAATGAAAATGTATCTGTGCGTCATCTTCCTGGAGATAGCGAGTTAAATTTTCAAAAGCAGACAGATAGGAAATGAGGGAGTAACCGAGGGGATCCAAAGCCTGCCCGCAGAGCAAAAGTGTGGAATGGGACTTTTTAAAAGAAATAAATAATAGTAATTAAAAAACATAACCAAAAGAGGACAGAGACTCCCAAGTGAAGAAGGTTTCAAGGCAAGCACAGCTGGAGATATTAAAGCTGGCTGACAGGTCATAAAAAATGAAAACTGACCATGTTTTGGCAAAACTCCTGTCTCTCCTCTACATATTCAGGTTTAAAGTTACCATGAAATATATTCAGCTACTGCCCAGATAATATTCAGTGGATCTGAGATTTTCATGTCTGGCATACTCCAGGAGGATATGTCTCCGAAGTGTTTTGGGGGGTTTAGGATTGGTTCATCTTGTTTAGGCCCCCAAGCTCAGAGGCCATAAATTAACCAAGACTTTGGTTTAATGATACAGACATCCTACCCATTGCAAAACATTCATAGTCAGATTTCTGGAAGCTAGATCACCCTCTGAAAGCTTTTCCTGCTCTTTTTTTCATTGCCAGAGTAGCTAAAGCAGTAGATTACAGTCCTAATCTAGGAAATTTAATTAATCTCCAGCAGTGAAGCAAGGTGAACCCACCCTGATCAAATATTTCATATAACACATTAGCGCAAATATCAATCATATTTCACAGCACACCTGGTCTTTATATTTTGTTGCTATATTTACTGTTTCTGACAGAGAACTACTATGCACAGAAAAAAAAAAAAGTCAACAATCAGCACTCGACATACCAGGTTTATTTTAGCCAAGTTTACCTGTGACAGCGCCTCACCCCCCGCATAGGGAAGGATTTCTGCCTTACATCTCACCTAAATCTGCCCTCTGGCATCTTAAACCCGTCCCCCCTCATCCTACCCCCACCCCCTGACCCAGAGTCCCCCCCCCCCCCTCCTGTCCCCCCTTTAAGCCCTGGGAGGCCGCTCGAAGGTCCCCCCGGACCCTTCTCTTCTCCAGGCTGAACCCCCCCAACTCTCCCAGCCCGACCCCCGGGCAGGCCCTTGCCCTTGCCCCTGTTGAACCCCACGAGGTTTGCCCGGGCCCCCTCCCCAGCCTGCCCAGGTCCCTCGGGGTGCCCCCCCTGCCCCCAGCGTGCCCCCCACCGCACAGCTCGGGGTCGCGGGGGCACTTGCTGGGGGGGCCTCGGTCCCGCTGCCCGTGTCCCAGCAAAGATGCGAAACAGCGCCGGGACCAGCCCCGACCCCCGGGGGACGGCGCCCGTCACCGCGCGGCGCTGGGACATCGACCCTCTGACCACAACTCCTAGATATTATCTTTTCTGGTTCATTTATCCCCAAACCCACATGCTCAGGAATATGTATTGTAATATGGAGCCAAATTTGCAACCCCAACTTCTGCTAAAGTTAAATGATCATTAAAAGACCTAATTCTCCATTTCATTACGCATCACACTAACAGTTCAATAGATCTTTAGGCTGGTGCAAACATTTTTGTTATTTATAACCACTTTCAGACGACTTTACAGTATGGATTTGAACTTACACAAATGAAGATAATAAAATTACCTTTTTTCTTAAATAATCTAATCAAGTTAGTCTAATAATTTAAAATTAATGGGATGGAATTAAAATGTTGGACAGTTTCAAAATAAATTAAGTGTGGAACCAGGTTACATTTAATCAAGCTATCATGCAAATTAGTGGCTTCACTCAGTGAGTGCTATTTAAAGAACTTCTTTGCTATTGAAAATGGGTTTGGAACCATTACAGGAACTATCTACTTTTTGTTAAAGACAGATGAATGCGAAAAAGTACAGCTCCCCTTGTACCAGGTTCATAATTACAATATTGTAAAGCTTTGCCAGACAGAGAAACTCCACATCGGTCTGCTGGGGGCAGGGAGTCAGCTATAGTAAATATCCTCAGAAAATAACTCTTAATCTGCAATATTATACACTGGTGCCAGAACCAAAGAAAACCGAAGCAAATGAAAAAAATCCCCCCAAAACAACAACAATGAAAAAGTAAACAAAAAATCCCGCCCCCCAAAAAACGACCAACCAAAAGAAAAATTATATAAGCACATGATTCTCACAGGAAGAGAAATGCAGGAAAGGGAGACGTCAGAAGCAAAGTCCACCCCAACATCGCGCCTTCCCCCGGCCGCCGCCACCCAGCGTGGATCTGCAGCGGCGCCCACTCGAGCTGCACGCCCCTCAAACCCTTCCCTCCCAGGACTTGTTATCTTCTAATAACTACAACCAGCCCTACAAAGGCATCCCCTATTAAAAATGGCCAAAATTATACTTCAGTATTGCCAAAGGCACTTACTTGTTAATTGAGTGGTGCTCTTTATAATAAACTGATTACGCTAACTGATGCACAAGATGCTGTAACTTCATAAAAGGGTTGACAACTTCGATAATCAGCGTGCTGAATTCCTGTTGCTATTTTAGATGGAGAGTACTGATTCTCATCCAGATGACGCAGAAGAACATTCTTGCTTCTGCCATCACACAGATATAGATGCATATTATTAAACAGCACACATATGTAGTCAAATTGACATTCTCAAATAGAAAAAGGAATCCTTTATTCTGCTTTGAATATATGTGTATTGCTCTTCTGCAACCAGTCAGACTTTTTACTAGCAGATCTGCTTTGGATATTGTAATTTATCTGTTTCTAACTTATGAATAATGTGTCAAGTCCTCTCCAAAGACAGCAAGCATTTGCACAGAAACTATATTCTAGGTAACACAAACTTTGATCAACGGTAAAATACCGCACATCATTTGGTATTATAAAAAAAATAATTTTACTTTGTATTATTACAGCGCATTATCTTCCATCTAAGAATTCAGAAGGTTTGCAAAAAATGTTAAGAATCTAAGCTTATTCCACTTTCCTCATGCCTCCCCCAAAAGAATTGTAGGGATTTCAGACACACTCATATTCAGTGAACACCTGAAGCCTCACGCTTATGTTTTGATTGGTGGTTGGTTTTGGTCTGTGCACTTACAATTCTAAGCATTGCATCCTAAAAATATTTTATCAGGAGCTGTAATCTTAGTGAGATAGTGGATTCTCCTCACAATTTATTGTAGCTATAATAGTAGCTACAATAAGCAGGTCAACTGTCCATACATTTGGCATCAAAATACCATTTAGACCCCATGCACAACTATCTGAGTTTCTCCCCCCACTTAGTCAGTACTTGAGTCTTGGCTCCTGGACCGACTTGGCTCTTCTGGGCATTACAGCTTCCTCAAGCCACAGAGATAAATGCGCTGAACCATCCTTAACAGCATATCCCACCTTTCTACACAAGAATTATTTTCATGAACATTCCAAAACAATATACCTTCTGAGTCTTCACTTGGTTAATCTTGTAAAAAGAAAATGTATTTGGATGTGTCTAAATTATTAAAAAGTATGCTTTTCAAGACAGTCATTCCAGAAGTATCATATTTGAATGAAAAATAAATTTTGTTATATAAAATCTTTTCCTTCACTGTTCACTTCACGTAGCTAATATATAAAAAAGCAGGAATCAGCATAGTCCATTGGAAACGTGATGTTTTAAGAGTTATTTGAATTAAGTCCCAAATACATATTCAGTGTTCAGGGTTATTACTATTTTCATAAACAAAATGATGTGTTCCCTGGGCATGAATAACTTCATTGCAGTAAACATTAATGCTAAAATAGATGGTAGGGAGGGAAAGGTGAACTACGGCTGGGGAGAGAAGGCCACGGGTTCAGGAAAAAATAACACACAGGTAATAAAACTACTCCGGTATGTCAGTTATCTATATTTAGAAAGGCCAGGCATCCTAAGATATTAATTATTTATCTTATCACACAAGCCTTATTGGTATTTATCAAAGAACGCGTGTTAACTTGAAATATTTACACAAAACTACTATGCTCAATGAGATGAATGTCACAGAAAGTGCTCTTAACACCTCCAAAACCAAGATGCATTTTAAATTCATTACCCTTTGATAAGATCAGTGCAAATAAATCACAAACGGGTTACAGAGACAAAAGAAAAAAAAAAAAAAAAACAACAAATCACGATTTGATCTTTGGCTATAATACATGCAAGAGGCAGAATAATCTCCAAACAATTCTGCAATTTGAAGGAAACGATGGCAGCACCTGGGCGCACCCCAGGTCACCGGACGGGGCGGCAGGCGGGCTGGGCCCCGCTGGCCCCGGCCCCGCTTCCACCGCGTCCCCCCGGTGAGAGCGGCAGGTTGCGTCATCTCCTGGTGGGAGCACGCAGCTCCCTCTCTCTCTCTATATATATATAGATAAAAAAAAAAAATAATCTGAAAATTCAACTGCCGTATGCTAAAGACTCACGGATCTTCTCCACTCCACACCTGCGCCCCAAGTTTCATTTTAAACGTTGAACAGTTTTTTGGCATTTCATAGACGCGATGCCTCGCCTCCTCTTCCTCTGCCCTCGCCCCCTTTGCGCCTCGGCACGCGCTGCACACAGCATTGACCACTTCGCTTCTTTACTGGGGATTATAAATCGAATTTCTCCCTGCTTTGCTTTGTGCCAATCCCCCCACCTTCTGCTGTAGTGGAGCGCAAGAGGCAGAGCCGGTGGCGCCGGGCTCGTGGCTCCCCAGAAGGTTCTGGGGAGGCTCAGCCCAACGTGTCCCCCCCAGCCCGGGGCAGCCCTGAGCTGCAGCCCACCCCAAATCACCAGGTTACCTGAATTTAGTTTGCAGGCTGTGATTTATCTTTAGCACATACACCTTCATACGACCAGAAAGGTAGCATAAAGAAGGTTTATGCAGGTTAAAAAAAAAAAAAAAAAAAAATCACAAATTAAATAAAACCAATTAAATTGATTTTAAACCAACTCCCAGCCACGTGCAAGACTCTCTACTAAAAAAAAAAAAAAAAAATAGTTGTGACAAAAGATATAATTCATTCTCTCTTTGTCTGCTATTTAATCGTCTCAGAATGAAAAGTCTAGCACAATTTTCTAGTCCAATGTTCCAGCCGGGGGGAAAATTACTCATCGTAATTAGGCCACTTTCATAACATATTTACTCATCCCCCAGCCTCCCGCAAATGTGACCAAAGCTCCGCACCTGTCAATTAGAGACCTATTCCTTCACCACCCATCATCTGCCCATCACCTTCCCTCCTCTCACCTGATTTTCGTCCCGCTACTCACTCCTTCACAGGTCACGGACAGAAAAGCAAAGTTCACCAGCTACAGAGAACAATGCCTAAAAGATCGTTTGCCTCTCATGACCCTGGAGCCTGTGGGTGCCTTTCTCCCAGCGGGGCTTTGCTGGTGGGTGCTGGGTGGTGTGGGACGATGCCCGGGGGAGCCCCGGGACCCCCTCGCCCACCCTTGCTGCTGGTGGGACGGTCAAGGCTTGGTGACAGCCCCGCAAGGAGCGGGGAAGGGCCAAGCCAGCGCCCTGCACAGCACGTCTGGGCCGCCCAGTCATCAGCAGCCTCTTTTCTTTCACAGCGGGGGGGATTTAAGCTTCCCAGTGTCCTTCCTACGTCTGGTGTGTTCATTATTTATTGGTAAATATTCTTTTTGGCTATATGCGCCCTTCTTTTTATCTGCCAGGCAGAGAATCAAAGTTCTGTCAAAAGCAGGACTTGCGATCCAATCTTGATTGCGCAGCGAGGAGCAGCCGGACCACTGCTGCAAGCTGGAAGCTGTTGTTTTGATCCCTTCCCTGAAGGAACACAGATTTCATATCTGTTTTAAAAAGACGAATTACACACAAAATCATCTCATGCATGAAGACTGCAGAAAGTAAATGGAGCTCTCCAATAACGGGAAGCCTTTCAGGTCATCTTTCGGTGGTTTTATATTATTCCCTGTGCGGGGGGGGAGGCGCTGGCCCCGGGTGCCCAGAGCAGCTGTGGGTGCCCCCTCCCTGGAAGGGTTCAAGGCCAGGTTGGACGGGGCTGGGAGCCCCCTGGGCTGGGGGAAGTGGGCCCTGCCTGGGGGAGGGGGGGGCTCTGGGGGGGCTTTGAGGTCCCTCCAACCCAAACCAGCCTGCGATCCTATAAGAATTGGAGACATTGCTTTACACAGAGGACATGAAATATTTAATTGAGTCTGACTGAGTAATTATTCAGAAAGAGTGACGACATCTGGCCTGGCCGCAGCTCGCCCAGAGCTGGCGGGGGGGTCCCGGTGGCTGCGGCTCCTCGGTCCCTGCCCCAGCCCCGCGGTTCTGGCACCGTGAGGGTAACGAGCAAACCAAGAGCAAACAGCCCCGCTCTGCCACCGACTGGGCTAGTGCTGGGCAAATGGCTTACTAGGAGATGAGTTTTCAGTTTTTTTCTAATAAGCAGAGTGTGTTTCCAAAATCCTGGAGGGTGACCGTCCCATACAGGTTGGGACAGGACGCTGATCTCTGATTTCTAGTTGAAGTGTCAACTCAACAGTTTGCTTCATGGCCCCTCTTTCTCCAGAAACAGCCCTAAAGAACTCCCAGAGTTAAAGGAGCATGGTGTGATTCAACACACCAGCATCTTCTGAAGATTTTTTTCAGAATTATTTGGACAGTGTACACCATGTTTCTCAAGTCATTATGTAAATTTACACCCTAAAATGCCTTACAAAAAAAAAAAAAATCCTGAAGAATTAAAGTAATTTGAACAGTAAAACTTGGGATTTTCTTTGCTGAGAGGAATATAATGATAATTTCTACAGCAGAAGTATGCAAGTTAGCTTTCACTTGCTGTTATAGCACACTTAAAAGATTTTGAAGGTCACAGTGGCTTCTTACAATCACTGCCCACAGCACCTAAAGATCTATTTACACATCATAAAACAAGAACTGCAATATGCAATATCCTTAAGACCTAAAAGAAAACTTTAATCAGTCCTTTTTTTTTTTTCCCACTGTTTATATTAGCATTTCAATGACAGTTTTAATATTAATTTCAGATTTATTTAATAACTGTCTTGAACAAGAATTATAAGAGAATTACGCTGCTGAAGTGGGAATGTGATTAGAAGTGGCCTGGTGAGTCCAA
Source organism: Tyto alba (assembly GCF_018691265.1). NCBI lineage: Eukaryota > Metazoa > Chordata > Aves > Strigiformes > Tytonidae > Tyto > Tyto alba. The sequence goes on from NW_024881272.1 coordinate 35,174,708, forward strand.
TCACTGAAGGTGTGCCTTAAGTGCTGCAATACAATTTAACTTATATCGAGAGGACCTAAAGTAGTAGCGAGGCAGTGAAACACTAACACTCCTCTCTATATGAGACATTTAAAAGTACATGATTTTGCCAGTTTACTGATTTAATTCCTAAGATAAATTCAAGATAATTATGACATAACACATCAGGAGAAATGCACACATACTTTTAAAGAATTAACCTATAATTCTGTAAATATTATAACACCATACTAAATCTATAAGCAAAACATTTAGCATGAATATTATACAAATAAATGTTTTAATTATTACATTATTATGTACTATTTCACTCTGTAAGCAACACAATACCTGCAAAACTACTGTATTTTTAACTCCCACTGGTATGAGATTTTTCATCACATCTATTAAAGTACATAACTCCATACTTCATAAGTACAGATCCTAAAATAAGTCAATTTAATAATGTAAGTCCTTTCTGAGACCTTCATATACAGCTGTGCTCATTTTTTAACTAATTTAGTTCATCTGATCCAAATCCCTCATTAAAAACTGCTGTATTATGATGGTTAGGAACAGAGTAACTGAAATAATTGCTTTTAGACCTGATACAGTTACCTATTTGAAATCATGCTGTCAATAAAGCTGGATTCATTTATCTTGCAGAAAAGACCTCAGCCTTTCAGATTTTGTGACACAGTAGGAAAACGGGTGAGACAGCGCTTTTATTTATCTGTTTATTTTTGTCAAGACACCCATTCCTCTCGCCACCTTTGGAAACTTATTATTGTCTCAACTCAGGATACCAAATTATAAATTATTTTGGGATTTTACTGAGGCTTCAATTCATTCCCCTAAAGACTTTAAACATTCAAAGTGTGGGACAACCTCACCTGTAATTTATTTCAAAGTGCATTGACACTGTGCAACCTCTTTTAGGACCATTTCCCAATTTCTGTTATAATTAAGCTAAAAGCATCTTAGCAATCTAAAAATCTGGTAGAGCAAGTCTTTTTCTGCTCCTTAAATTTACCTTCACTTACATTCAAGAAACCAAAAAATCACTAGGAATTGCTTACGCAAGCATGATTTGAGGGACTGACATGAAGATGAGTCAACAAAACTTCTGGAATTAAAAAAAAAAAAAACCAAAAAAAAAAACCCGAAATGTAACAAACTCATTGAAAGTTGCGTTACTGAAATGTTTATCTCTGGTTAAGCGCCACGTTTTCCTCTCAGCATCAACGCAGCCGCCCCGCCACCGAGCTCAGGGCACCAAAAGGCCGTCGCGGCTCTTGGGGCGACGGTTGGGTGTCGCCAACGCTGCCGGAGCCCCCCCGGGCCAACCTTCCCTCGCCCAACCCCTCGCCGCGCCCGCTGACTTCTGCCGGCGTCACGCCAGTGCCGGGCAGAACGGCTGTGCGGAAAATCGTCCACCCCCTCACCCATCCCCCGGCACCCAAAGCTCCGCCGCTCCCCTTCGCGCTCCCAGGGGTCACGGCACGGGAGTTACTCTCCTCCTCTCCCTCACCGGCAGGGAGAAGCTCTTAACCTTTACTCAGCCAATTTGGTGAAAAGGAGCAGTCCCACATCTCGCCGAGTCTCCGGTGCAGTACAGCCCGTTCGTTGGGATTGCCCAGCCTGCCCTGCCTGCCCCTCTCTGGCGTCTCACCAGGGAACCCCTGAGCCCGGCGCCGCTGACGCCGAGCCCGGACACCGGCCGGGCGATGCACCCGCCGACCCAGGGGCTGCATCACAGGCACAGGGGCTCTCGGAGGAGTCTCGCTGCTGGCAGGCCCGGGGGTAGAAAAGCAGAAGCGGCAACCGCGGCGGCATTAATCGTCCCAGTCCCTCATCGGGAAGGGGCTGAGGCAAGCACCCCGGTTCCAAAACGCGGTGCACAGCCGTGACGACAATTCCCGCCCGTTCCTCAGCACAGCACTGCTCTTGGCACGGACCTCACGCTCTGCACCCCCACCCTCCCCACCTCCCACACCCCACGGGAGCTCCCGACCACCGCGCTTTTCCACAGCACGTGATACAGAGAATCCGACCTGATATTAAATTACACCAGTAATAACATACAGTTCATTCTGAACAGTGTCACAAACACAAAATGTGTTTATTCCGAGCCTGCAATGTGCCACTTACCAGAAGTACTGGCTGCAATATTTAACATTTTCATTTTTCCATCATGCATTTACAGCTCTATTTTAAAAATTAAGCGACACCACAATTTACTGAAAGCTAAGGTTATGGCTGGAGCTCCCGTGTCAAGTTGAACATTTCTAGTGGGTGGCATCACAGTCACAAAGAATGGGCAAACATAATGCGTTCAGTTACGCCCTCCCCCATTAAACTTCTTTCTGATAATTATAAACTAGTAATTTGGTGTGTCGGAATCAGGACACCAGCCACAGAAGCGCCATTTCCCCCAAAGGAAGAGTCCCAGCCAGCTCCTCGCACCCTGCTCCCAGCAGCACTGCCTCATGAGCACACACCACCCACCCAGTTTCCCCTCTGGCGGAGCAGTTCCCACCAGCTGGTAACCCAAAGCTCCAACGAGCTTCCCGAACTAACAAGAGTCCATGAAGAAACGTCAGGAGATGCAGAGACCGGAGCCCTTCGGGACCTCGCGCACCGCGACTACGCCGCTGATGAACACTGAGAGTCCAAGGCTAAAATTTGGGGCACGCAGGCCAAGATGACCAGAGGAGGCAAGTGCCTGGGGCTGCACGCTGGCGCCTGGGCACGGCCCCGCAGCAGCACCAGCCTTTGCTCTGCCAACACGGGCGCTGGGCGGCCCCCCGGGATGCTGAGCCCACCCAGCCACCCCCACTCCTGCCGTGGTGCCCACCCGCCCCGGGCAGAGCCCACCCAAGAGCTAAAAAAGCTCCGTGCTGGTTCTGAAGGCCATTGCTCTTCTTCTGGCTCCCTGAAGGGGCTGCCCCCCAGTTCACACCAGCACCTGGGCACTGGTTGCTTCGAGACAACCACCCCTTGGGCTGGTGCACCCTCCCTGAGCGTCCTTCTGCTGCTAGCAGGTCTCCCTGAGAGAAGAGAGTAAACTTTCCTGAATTAAAACCAACCAAAAATTGCATAGAACAAGCACGCACTGCTTGTTCCTGGGCTCCCGATCCCGAGTGACTGAAGTACTCTAACGTTGTCCCTGCAAACTTCCACCGGCATTATTAAAACACAGAGCTAGAAAAATGGAAGTAAACCCTCTTCATAGATATTTCAGCACTTCAGCTGGTAGTTTATTAAAACCTGCTAAAAAAATTATTGGAGTTTTCACACAAGGGTTGTACTGGACTACCTGCTCAGATTTTAAATACACTTAGCTGTCCCAATGAACTTTACTCTTCCACACGCAAAGCCTACTGGCACGTGGACCGTTTTTTTACAACAAGGTAGAAAGATAAGTGGAAGAGAAAGTTCTAGGCAACCAGCACAGCCAAGCAGAAAGAGGGGGAAAAAGGGGAAAAAAAGGTTTAGAAAAATACTGTTTCATTTACTCCAGCAAATTTTTTGTTCCACAGCAGCCCAGAACAATTTCTTCTGTAACACTTCCCTGTTTTCACATGGCATCTACCCTCACCATAGCGCAGAGGCTGCTGGAGCAATCTACGGGAGCATCGCTTTCCCACACGCCAGACCCGAAGGCAGCACCTTCCCCGGGCGGCTCCGAAGGCACCGCTCGGGAGGCATGCCAGCGCGCTGGAGAGAGGAGTCTGTTCTATTTTAAATGTTCTTCTAAAGCTTCTACATAAAATGAACAGCTTTAATATATCTATATAAAAAACCCCAGCACTGTCTATAAAAAAAATACATATGTGTGCCTATATATATATATATATTATTTTAGTCAGAAATTCAACTACTGTGCTGAAGAAAAAGTAATGATTTTCCTGTATGTCAGTAGCTACTAGGTGGATGGATGGATGGAGTGAGTAACCACTTTCCACGACATATCAGAAATGTAGTCGCACAAATACACCGAGCCACCGGCGCGGCGGGTGATGGCAGGTTCTCCCGCGCCCAGCCCAGTCCCGCCAAGGAACTGGGAGCCATTTGCTGCTGGGGCCAGGCGGGATGCAACCGCTGCTTCTTCTGGCATAGTCACATACACCTGAACCGTGCTCAGCCAACCAGAGCTTTGCTTGAAACTCCCCTTCTTCATGTTTCCTTGGAGGGAACACTCCTCCGTGTCATTCTTGCCGAATTAAGTACGCTGAACCTGTGGCCAGCAGCCAAGCTACAGCACGCCTCTAGACCTGTGATTTGCAGATGCTCCCCTCTCCAGTTAGTAAGAAATGGGGATGTGGTTTCAAAGCCTTGTTTTCTTCTTTAATCTGTTATTTATAAGCCTCACCTGGGCCTGGTTCCCACCGGCCCCTGTTGCTGACCTGCCCGCGGAGCCTCTCGGCTCTCTGCTGATGCCAGAACCGTGCCACCAGCGTCGGGAGCTCTGAACTCCTCACCGGGACCGGGCTCAAAAGAAACGAATCTCCTCCACACTTAACGGCGCCTGAAGCACACCTGGGCAGCTGGGCAGTGCAAGGCAGCAAAGCTGCCGGTCAGCCCTTGCCGAGGAAATACCGGGCAGAGGTCGGCATCGGCGTCTTCATACCCGGAATAAATTTAACAGGAGCATTCGCATCAAGTGAAAACCACGTGGTCAGAAAGGGAAGACTTCAGTCTCCAGCACTGCTTCGCAATGGTGAATTATATTCAGTTTAAAAACATTTTTTAACACGGAGCCAGTAAAATATCAAAGACATATAACTGTACAGTAAATTATGTATGCCTATGTTTTGCAGAGCGAATAAGGTTCTTGCCTACATTTGACAGACTTGCATTATGTAAATGTAGCAGCCATATCACAGATGCTATACTAAACCGGACAGTTATCATGTTCCTGTATATTTGCATAAGTATAGAAAAAAATGCAGCATATATACATAAACATATAGAACTTCCTGCAGCTACACTGACATTTGCATGAGAAAAACTACTGGAGATTTCTGCGAGAAGCATTGTATGCAAATGAGATTTTTTCTAAGACAAAACTGTTACTGCTAACAGTTGGATACTCTCTTTGTTTTAATTATGCATGACTAATGATAGCTATTTGGCTGTCTGACCACCAGATTGTCTGCCGTTGCCAAGGGAAAATCTTTTAAAATAGATTGACTGCTTTTCTCTTACAAAACAAGCGTGTTCTACCGCACCTTATGTATTTTAAACCAGTTTTGCAGGTATAAAAATCAAAATTTGAGTTGAACTCATTGCTGGGCTGTTCTCGTGTGTAAGCCACCACCAAATCCCCGCCGGCGTGGTGAGCAATACGCCGCACTAACGCAGGGCTAGAGCTGCTGCAGAGATCCGCCGGCTCCACGTGCGGCTGCGTGCAGGGGAAGGGCTACACAGGGAGTAGCGGGAGCCACACCTGGGGTGGCTGCACGCTCCCTCGGCCGCTTTTACATACCCACCTACATGCAAATGCAGGTGCACTAATGAATCCAGGCTGCTCTGGAAGCTCTGGCAGCTGTAACGTCGGGGAAAAAAACGGTGCATCCAGTCAGAGGAAGAAATATTTACACTGCTGAGTGAAAAAAAGGTCTGAAAAAAAGTGCAGAGAAGATCCAGATTGTTTCTGGTACGGCGGGATGAAGGTGTGGGAGATTGGGTAGGCCTGCGCCCAACACCAGAGCACGGCGGCCCCGAGGGCCGGGCTCTGCTCGGGGCACGCTCTGCCACGTCTGCTCGGGATGCGAGGGCACACCTGCACCTGGCACTGCGTGTGCCGGGGCACGCCTGCACCTGGCACTGCGTGTGCCGGGGCACGTCTGGATGGGCACCGCGTGTGCCAGGGCATGCCTGCACCTGGCACTGCCGTGTGCCGGGGCACATCTGGATGGTCACCACGTGTGCCGGGGCATGCCTGCACCTGGCACTGCGTGTGCCGGGGCACGCCTGCACCTGGCACCGCGTGTGCCAGGGCACATCTGGATGGGCACTACATGTGCCGAAGCACGTCTGGATGGGCACCGTGTGTGGGGGGCATGCCTGCACCTGGCACTGCAGTGTGCCTGGGCACATCTGGATGGGCACTGCGTGTGCCGGGGCATGCCTGCACCTGGCACTGCGTGTGCCGGGGCACACCTGCACCTGGCACTGCTGTGTACCAGGGCACATCTGGATGGGCACCGCATGTGCCGAGGCACGTCTGGATGGGCACCGTGTGTGCCGGGGCACGTCTGCACCTGGCACTGCGTGTGCCGGGGCATGCCTGCACCTGGCACCACGTGTGCCAGGGCACATCTGGATGGGCACCGCGTGTGCTGGGGCACGTCTGGATGGGCACCGTGTGTGCCAGGGCACGCCTGCACCTGGCACTGCGTGTACCGGGGCACACCTGCACCTGGCACTGCTGTGTGCCAGGGCACATCTGGATGGGCACCGCGTGTGCCGGGGCATGCCTGCACCTGGCACTGCGTGTACCGGGGCACACCTGCACCTGGCACTGCGTGTGCCGGGGCACATCTGGATGGGCACCGAGTGTGCCGGAGCATGCCTGCACCTGGCACTGCCGTGTGCCAGGGCACGTCTGGATGGGCACCGCGTCTGCCGGGGCACATCTGCATGGGCACTGCCACGTGCGATGGCACGTCCATACCTGGCACCACCGCGAGCGATGGCACATCCGTACCCCCCAGCCCAGCATCTACTCAGCCCCGATAAAGCTCACCCTGGCCCCACCCCGCGGTCGTTGCCCCGAGCTGGCACGGCGGGGAGGGCTCGGGGTGGCCGCACCACGGTGCCGGCACACGGAGCGACACAAGGCGGAGGAGAGGCTGCCCCGACGATCACCAACTGAAACAGGCACGTCGCGGAGTTAGTGCGAGCCTTGCGGTGACGTCTGGGTTGAGCCAGGGGAAACTTTGCAAACTGGAAGGCTTCCTTCCTCTGCTTGCAGGTGGGACCCTTCTGCTCTCACCAGTACCTGGGGGGTTTGTACTGATCATCTCTACCCAGGGGCTGAAGGAGAGCACTGAGCCGGGGGACACGAGCCCAGCACCTCTGCCAACAGAGGGGACTGAACAAACATTTCTCCCCATGCTGCTCGTGAGGAACTGCCTTCTCACAGGGAGACAAAGGTTTGCCTTTCAGCCTTATCTTTGTGGATCGTTTTGACTCGCAGCTGAGGCAGGGCGGAGGAGCCGGCAGCTCTGGTACCCGCGGCCTGCGGATGGGTGCGATCGATGACCGGATCGATTCGTGCAGCGTTTCCTCATCGCCGCCGCTGCCGCCCGCAACATCTCGCTGGGTTTACCCAGAGCTGCGGCCAGCCGGCTGGCTGAACCTGCCCCTGCCCTCGCTCGGCCGCTGGCTTGGACCCCTCTAGCTTGGGAAAAACAAATCACGTTTATTCTCAGGCGGCGCTGCTCCTCGCCCTGCGCCGGGGTGTCTGAAGGGGGCGGCTGGATCAGCAGGGGGGATGCTGCGTATCACCTACTTCACTCTTCCCATTGCCTTGCCCTGAAGAGCGACAGCCCCATTATGGAGCCACAAATTAAAATACATAGCTTAATGTATATTACAATTATAATATTACATCGCGTGGGCTGAGGCCAGCCCAGGGAGGAGCAGCAACGTGGGCGATCGCCTGCCCGTGCGTGGGTGCTCCCCAGCCCCGCCTGGCCAAGCCAGGACTCGCCAGTCGCTGCCTGGGACCTGCCTGCCTTCAGCAGAGGTGTGCAACCTCTGTACCCATCCGCCGCTGCGAGTCTCGAGAAGAGCTGAAATGTCTCCAAATTGATTCCTTGAGCGTGCTGCAGCACAGATTTTAGTTTCCAAGCACAGCGTTGGGTCAAATTTCTGCCAGGAGAGACAGTGGTAAGCCAGTGCTGCGTGTCGCTGATTGGCCTGTGAAACGAGTCAGCCTGAACCCCCGAGACTTGTTTCCCTGGGATATCAGCTACAGTCAACTCTTATGCAAGATGACAAGAAGAAAGTAATTTAAGTTTCTGTTTTTTCCTCAACAGAACAGCCCTTTGGAACAAATTCTGGTTTTCATTCCTTACTGATTCCTTCTTTTGTTAGTTCCTCTGCATAACATCTAAAACATTCGCGATCGTTTAAAATGATAAATTATTTTAATTTACTCAGAATTTATTTATTATTACTGCACAGACAAGAGGCAAGTGCCATAATGTGCTTGTTTAATAATTGGCAGGGATTTGGAACGTGGAAGTTTTACCCAAACAACAACTTCATTTTATGGGGGAGTGTACACATATGTCTACACGTAGCACAGTCACATTTCAGAGAGATAGGAACAAAGCTTCACACAGCCAAATAATTTATGATCCCGAACTGCACATGAATACCAAAAGAGTATGGAAGTCAAGAAATGTACCTTTTAAAATCATAAAGGAAAGAAGAATTTTTTTTATTTATTATACCACCCATCCCCCCATAGACGTCTGCATTGATGTATGGGTGCGCACAACTGTGTCCTACACTGGCATGTGGACATGCACCAGAGGGACTGTAATGCTAGAATATATATAGTATCTTAACGTTTAAATATGCTATATACAGTTGTTATACTCCTGCTACTCATACTGCAAAACTTTCATTCCAAATGCCCCATTCTCAGTAATAAGAATGACAACAGACGGAGAACATTTGGCAGATGTGTCATCGGCTTTCCATGTCCACTGTTGCTCCTTTGGCAAAGACTGTTGGCTATAAAGGGCAACTCTTCTTGGAAGAGAAGCCAAAACTGGCAAGTAAGTCCCAATTCCTAAAAGTCTCTAGCTCCCCTCAGCAATTTAAATATGAAGTAGGCACCTACGTCCCCCTGAGGACCTGAACAGCTTTGGAGCTGAGGACTCCTTGACCTTCAGCATGACACAGGCTCTCAAGCCTCACCAGCACCTTCAGCGACTTCAACCAGAGCAGCTGGTTATTCCTCAGGACCATTCATCTGGGAATCCTTGGGATTTCATAGCTCAAGAAGAGTTGGCAAGGAGCCCCCACAAAATAAAGTCCATGGTAACGACCATAACACTGCAGATTCATTCTTGAGCGCCTGGAGTCAGGAGGAGAAGCAGGAACTGGAAATGGTCCCAGCAAGGTTTCGTCTGGCCAGGCCTGCCCCACGCCCACGGCTGGCACTGATGTGTTTTACTGGGAAAGGGGAAGTTCGGTCTGAAAATCAGCACGTTCTGAAAGCCCGAGCAGCAGATCTGGGTTCGGCTGCTGCTGCCAAACTTCTACCCAAAGAGAGTTCATCCCCATACCAGACTCTGATTACAGAGACCCTGCATCTGTTATCCCGAAAGGGGCCTAAGTTTAGGAAAACAACGTTAGGTGGGCAAGTCTCGCCAGAGGAGAGCGGCGGTGGAGAAGGCAGTGCACGCCTCCTGCCACGCCCGGAAAGCTGGCACCCCTCGGCGGAGGCCGAAGTCACGCTCGCTGCCTCTGGGGCAGGGACACCGAGAGACACGGAGGACACCAGGACCTGCTCTTCCCGCTCCCCCCACGGCAACTTCATCCACCAGAGATAAAACTTGTGGAAAAGAAGCGGAGTAACTGAAAGAAGCCACCGCAAGAGATGGATGGTGTTTCAGGTCGGCGGTCTGCCATGTGCCCAAACCCTTTAATACCAGTAAAAACACAATCCCAGGCATAAGCATCTGCAGCTGCTCAGTGCAGCCGTCCTGGGTTCCCTGATGCTTCACACAGAGTTTGACGACTGCCTCAAGCCTGTGAGGCAGGAGAGGGTGTGACCGCGCACAACACGGACCCGAAAATCTCCAAAGTGAAAAGAGAAGGGGCCAGGCTACATGCAGAGAATGTCAAATTCAGAGAGCAAACAACAACAACAACAAAAAAAACAACCTCCTGACCTATGACCAAAAAAAAAAAAAAAAATCTCCTATAATCACCCTTCTCAAGATGACTGTTGGCTGCCCAAAACCTCAGACAAAACTCACACGGGATGGCCAGAAGAGACTGCTGTGGTCAAAAACACGTGGATGAAGTTCGATGGACCTGTCGACAAGGCTGGCCTAGACCCGATCCCTGGCTTTCCCAGCCAGGTTTGACAAGGACCAACATCTGCTCTGTAATCACAGTGGGATCCACTTCTCTGCTTTGCAGCTCCCACCGCTCCTGCCCTTCACGGGCAGCCTTGGGAACCTTGAGCCAAAGGATCCCAGCTAGAGGCTACACTTTGCTGCGACAACTTCACGTTATTTTACACATTGCAGAGCATACATTTCCTAAATTACTCTATAATCACATAATGGTTAGAAAAAATCTTCTGCTTTTTAAAAAAATGTGTCAGCCTCAAAAACTTAATTTACTGTGATTGCACAATATAAGAGTACTGTCAGGTAAACTAGCTTGTGCTATCCATGAGCTCTGAGAAAAATGAAACGCAGGATAAGAAACTTTGTTTGCTGGAGAAAGATATTTTGCTCATCTTCAGATTTGTACATTTAGATATCTAAGGGGATTTTGTTCACGAATTGCAGATGAGGTGGGTAGGAACTGTTAAGCAGCATATACCCACTTTTTTGGGCATATAAAGCCGGGGGGCGGGGGCAGTGGGGGGGGACGGCGCAGCCCCCACGGCGCCGAGGGGCCCTCGGTGCCCTCAAGGGAAGAGGAGGGGTTACCCAGGGCTGCTCCGAGCAAGCGGCTCTGCACCCGCCACCTCTCTAAAAACACCCCTGTCCCAAAATTGCCACTTCTGCTGCCAGTGGTAGGGGCATGCCGGAAAAATACGGTGATCCCTCTCCTTATGCGAGGTCTTGGAAAGGGTCACTGGAGGAATCCAGTCCTGAAAATACAGACGGTTTCCTGTATTCCTAGCAGTTTGCAACACAGCAATTTATTATTTTTATAAAATAATGTTTTCATAACTCGCGCCCCCCCTCCCTCCCGTGTTCTCATTAAATCTTCACTGGTTGCCTGGGAAGAATACAGAAAAAATGCAGGACAGAATTATACTTCTGAAAATAAGCGGCTTCCCCAAATTATTTTGCAATACAAACCCACTGCATTACTGACACCATTTCTTTCAATAAACAGTGACACAAACAGTGTTGGGACTGCGTGGATCTATCGCTGACTGAAAACAAGCAGAAGGAACCAGGTTTTAATTATTGAGACTGCAGAAATAACTCATCATCGGAAGGAACATCTTGGCGAACGAGAGATTTCCTTTAAAAAATAATCGCTGAGATGTTTTCCGTCCCAGAACGGGGGCTCGGTGGCACTCTTGGCCAGCTGCCCGCTCGGCCAGCCCGGTGCCAGCGTTGGGGACCGCTGCCCGGGGGGACCCCGCGAGCATCCCGGTGCTGCCCAGGCCCGGGGGGGCCGGGGGGGAGCGCGCCCACCCCGCGGGGCCCAGCGAGAGGCGCGCCGGGCGGGCAGGGAGCGACGCTCACAGCTCGGCTCCTCCGGCGCTAGGGAAACGCCGCGCGCGTTTGATGCTCGGCTGATTAATTACACTTTCGCACGAATTAACTATTTGGAAATGAGGGAGCTGTACTTCTTGTTTCACCCCGTGTTAACACTTAGAGGCTTTTACCAGAAAACCTCAGCTGCTAAAGGAGGCTTTATTCCTCGGCTTTGGTAAAGATGATGAAAACTTAATGTGAGAACTGAGGCTGGCGCTTGGCTCACTCAATCTGCCGCCTTATTCACTGAAATACGCGCTTTCTCCCCTAATATTTTACCTCGAAACGAGACTGGCAAGTAACAGTTTCTCCTCAGTGCAGCGCAGGTGACCCCGCTTGCTCTCGCCCCGGCAGCCCGCGGGACGTGGGTCGATGGGCAGTGAAGCTGCAGGGCTGAGCGAGCGCGGCGGGACACCCCCCATCAATCCATAAAAACGGGGCGTCCCATAAATCACCCTGAGCCTCCTGCAGCCAGGAAAACGCTGACTCAAAGCTGCGGGAATGACTCCCATATCCTAGCATTAATTATTAAAAAAAAAAAAAAAAAAAAGGAACGCTGGATGCTTTCGGCACACGGTGCTGCCTCTGTAACCGAGTAAGGCGGCAACTTCCAAAGCCCTCGCTGCCGGAGAACAGACAAAATTGGGAAGCCTGGTGCGGAGAGGCGAATCAACACGTGCCAGCCGGAGGGAGCTGATGGCCATCTTGCCGAGGAGGCTGGCAACTACAGCGCGCTGCCAACTTCGGGTGCTGCAACGGACGGTGACTGAGAGGAGCTAAATTCAGATGGCTACAGGGCTGGGAGGAAAACAGCTCCTTTTCTAACACCCAGATTGCTTTATCCAGCTCACTGGAGTCTGTATTTAGATAAACAGCCAGCTTCCAGTACTTAGGATGCTGATAGCAATTATTTTCATGCATTTTGAACTATATTTATGTTACAAATATCCAATGAGGAAAAATTCAGAGGGAGCAGTGACGATGTGCAGCGAGATAAACAGCCCTACCCTTCTCCTGCAGACTCTTTTGAAAGTGTTTTTTCTCATGGCAATCCTACATTTCCCCTTTCCAGTTGCAGTACCAGCTGAAAACAAAATAAACTCTGACTTGAAAGAGAGCCTACGAAAGGCATATGAAATGAAAGAAGTTAATCATACAGGAAGAAGAATGAAAAAGCAGCTGTAACACACGTTATCCCACCATCTAATTGCTTTGTTCCAGAGTTCAGTAGTGATGTTAATGCCTCCTTTAGCAGCATCTCTTACAGAACAGATACTCTCCCTCCCTTGTGAGACACAAGTAATGTTTTAATCTTAAAGCTCTAATTTCATTTATGTAACCTACCCAGCTGCACAGACATGGAGTTTCAAACACAATCATAGGCCTAGAAAACTGACTGGATTCCAGCTGAAACCCAGCAGGAGGTAACCTTTAGAGCAATTCCACGGTTTTTTAATAAGGTACTTCTAAACATAGATTTGTTTATGTCCTAATAACGTTTAGCACTGGCTATCTGTCTTAACTGCCCACAAACTCACCAAGTTATCTTCTCTGCAACCTTTAAGTCTGAAAGAGTAGAAATAAAATGGACTTTTTTTTTTTTACTATTATTATTTCCTTTGATTCTCCAATGCTGCAGGCAGAAAGTACGAGGACTTTAGGACATGTCAAAATACAGAGTATAATTGAGGCATACATAAAAGATACTTGTCAGCTGCCCTACATAGACATCTACTGTATTTTCAGTAGCTACTACACCAACAGCAGGCTGACTTGCTATAAAACGATTGCAAACTCCTACTGAAAATACCTCATGCAGCATTTTACAGCAGATTGTAGGATCATCAAAATTGCATATGGCTAAAATACTTTGTAGTCTGGAGACCTGAGCGACACCCCCAAAAAAATAATACAGCCAGATACTTCATCGCTTAAAACTACTGTCAATTAAATCGGAGATTTGTCACAAGCAAGGAGGCTGAACACACTGCAATCATATTCCAGATGATGAGAAAATGCATTTTGCTTGAACAGTAGGAAGATCGTGACAAAAGTACAACGCATGAATAAAAAGTTAGAATTGGAGGGGGGGGGGGGGTGGGGAATAATCAAATCAAGCCAAAGGGTTAGTGAACTCAAATCAGAAAGAAGGATTCAAGTAGATTAAGTACGGTGTACGAGTACTGGTAAACAAATTTTGCTCCAGTCGACCAGAGCGAAGAGGAGCTCCAGGTTCATTAGGGGAAGCAGTAACCGAGCTGCGGTAAGCATCGCATCTCCTGCTGGCGTAAAGCTAGCTCGCCACGGTAATCGCTGGGAAACGCGGAAACGTTAAAAATAATAATAATAATCAAAAAATCGAGAAGTGACAACGCGGATACTTGTGCGAGGGCGTGATGCCGAGCGCCGCGCTCCAGCCCCGCGCTGCCGGGACCGCAGAGCCCCAAACTGCCCGGGGCAGCCCAAACCGCCCCATTTCACCCGCTTTCCCAAACTTCTCGCCGCGCGCCTCCCTTTGCCGAGCAGACAAGACTTCAAACCGGGAAACGACACCCCGACACCCCCCCCCAACATCAACCCACCCCCCCACCCCCCCCTCCCCTCGGCGGGCAGCGGCCCCGGCCGAGCCGCCCCCAACCCCGGGGATGCGGGAACCGGCGGCAACTCCCCCCCCCCCCCCCCCATCGCCGCCGCAGCCCCCCGGGTCCCTCCGGGAGCCCCCCGACCGCTCCTGGGCTGCGGTGGCGGCTCCGGGCGCCCCGATATCCCACCCCCCCGCATCCCATCGCGGCCGCGCTCGCCTCCTACCTAAGCACCGCCGTGTCCCCCTTCCTGACCACCAGATTGTCCACGGCCGCCCCGGGGTAGTCTCCGCCCGGAGCGGCTAGTCGCCCGGGGGCCAGGAGACAGCAAAGGCCGAGGACCACGATCGCCAGCCACTGGTGGGAGCCCCCGGCGCTCCGCACCAGCGGCACCATCTCCGCGCCGCCTTGCCCCCGCGCCCGGCCGAGCGGTTGGCCTCCGCGCGGGGCGGCCCTGGGTGGGTGCCCGCGGTGGGTGGTGGCGCGGAGCGGCGCGGAGCGGGGCTGCTCCCGGGCGGCCGCCGCAGCATCCAGCGCGGAAGGGCAGCGCGCCCGCTCTGCGCTCCGCGGCGGCGGCTCCGGCGGGCGGCCCCCGCTGCCAGCCCCGTTGCCACGCAGCCGTCGCCCTGGCAACCGTCCCGGCGGCGGAGGGATGCGCGACGCCCTCCCCGCCGCTCCGCGGGTCCACCCCCCCCGCCCCCCCCCTCCCCATCCCGCCCTTCGCCATCCCGGTTTGCAGACGTTGCCCCCCACCTCCGACATCCCGGGTTGCAGACATCCCCCCCCCCCCCCGCGCTATCCCGGTTTGCAGACATATCCTCCCCCCCTCCCCTCCCCCGGCACTGCCCGCGGGGTGCGCAGCCCCCCCCCCCCCGGGGCACTTTTTGCGGGGGGCGCTGTGTGTGTGTGTATGTGCAGGCCTAACACCATCACTTGCTTTCACAGCGTGCCCGGGTGCCACAGCTCAGCCGAAATTCCTCTACAGGACCGCTCTCTTCCCCCCCCCCCCCCCCCCCCGCGCGTTTTAACAAAAACGCGCACACACCCACACCCCCCCCACACACACACACACACCCCGCCTTGCCAAAAGCCAGCGAGTCAAGCGCGGCTTTAAGGCAGTGGTGCTGGAAGTCGCACCCCAAGAGCTCCACGGTGAGGCTTCCTCCTCCCTCGGGAACCGCTCACATTTCCAAAGAAATGATCCAGCCCTGTCCGGAATATAGGGTCGGCCACTCCGGAATTCCGGGAGTTCTATTTCCTAAAATTCTACCAGGATAGCTAGAGACTGCCACCACCAGCAGGAAAAAAAGGAGCAAAGAAACCTTTGACAGATTATTTCCCTGTGGACACACAGAAATTAGGAGCCCTTGTTTCCTCCTGTGGTCTTCCCCAGAGTGTTAAACACACACTGAGAGCATTGTCAGCCTCTGACAAATGCCACTAAGTGAGGAACTCTGTTCACCCAAACACCCACTTTCCAGTCTAACCCTTCATCACAGGACACGAGGTTGCACCTCGCCGGGATCGGCCCGGATCTCATGCAGGGATTACTCCCCTCTTGGTTTGAGGAGTTGCATAAGCGATGCACTGTTGTGTAACAGGCAGGAATTGCATGACTGCTGTGACATCAAGGGCAGTTTTGAAACGCTCTCACACTAATTCATGCACATCTGGCCCATACAATGTCAGAATTGTTCCTCCGCCGCAGCTCTGCCACCCCAGGCTGCCAGCCCGTGGTACAACGGGCACTGATTTTCCCGCGGCACTTCCACCAGCTGCCAGAGGATGCATTTTTCTGGTGCACCATTTTTTCCTACTCACAATTTGTATCGGAAGGAACTGAGAGTAGAATGTTCTGAGTAAAAAATCTTTAATAAACCTGATACTGCCGATGCTTGCTCTTCTGACAAACCTGTATTATTTCTCCTGTAAGCTTTACCCTCCTTCACTGCATCCCATTCCATTAGATCTTTCCAGCTGCCAAAATAAATTCTAGTGTACACAAAAGGGAATTCTTCCCCTACTTCTGCGGCACATGATACTAGAGAGTTTCCTTGATAAGGGAAGAGAGAGGGGAAGAGAGAGAGAGGTGGCTCACAAATCTTGGATGTGGAAGACGTCAGTATTATCTCTATAATACAGTAAAGCCTTTTTAACATTAAGTACAACTCCGCGGCGAGACAATTCTCTCTGCTGGCACACACGCAACTGCCGTGGCGTGCAATACCCATCCACTGGGACCACGGCAGCAGGAGCTCCCTGCAAGCAGCAGCTGAACGTCTAGTACCAAAAATATTGTTCAGGAATCTTTCTGAGGCAGCACCATGCATTCCGAAATGGGCTTGCCAACTGGACGGACTCCAGCCCCAGCCTCAGTTGCTTTCGCTACCAGGGAGTTGTTAATAAGAGGCGGAGCTGTCCCACACCTCACACTGGCACCGTCCCACATTCAAAAACACACAATAATCTCCTGTAGGACCTTTCCAGACACGTGCACTTCTTGCAGTTAGCAACCACAAAGCACCACGTGTCAGACAGTTGCAAACGTCCTCTCTGCACAGCTCTCGAGTATCATTTCTACCATCGCTCACCAAGTTCTGCTGTCAGCAGCGTCAAAGCCATTCTCCAGACGCTGCAGCTTCAGCACGTTTGTTTCCAGAGGAGCCTCAGTAACCCAGAGATTTTGGTCTTAATGTCTTCTCTGACTGCACTCACCTGTGGCAATATCTCAGCTTCAAGCGCCATTTGCTACCTTCTGCCTATCGATCTGGAATCACAGTACAGTTGGGGCTCGGCAGGGACCTCCAGAGGTCACCTTGCCCACCCCCCCTGCTCCAGCAGGACCACCCAGAGCTGGTTGCCCAGGACCGTGACTAGTTGACTCTTGAGTATCTCCGGCGGTGGAGACTCCTCCACAGCCTCTCTAATGTTGGGTTACTGGGTGCACAGTGGTTTATCCTGCAGCCAAACTCATGACATCGCTCTGCTTTGGATCCCAGGGTGACATCTTCCTCTCTCACGTGCTCAGGTGTACTGGACTTTTCTTCTGGCTCTCTTAAGGTACCAGACGGCTCCTTTTGGCTGCTGCTGCGTAGGCTCACGCCGTCTACAACGCTGGAAGCAAAGCGAGCAGCACTGCAGCGGTTCTTCCACAAGACCCCGGGAGAAGGTGCCTCCTGCCACCCCACCTCAGGGCTCCGGGCCAGTCCCCGCTGTGCCATCAGCACTGCTGTGCAGGAGCGGATGCCCTGCTTCTCAGCTGCTGTCGTCAAAACCTGTGCCTCCTCTCCAAACCATCGCCCCCTTCCGAGCTGAGATCCTGCATTTAGATCTCGGAATGCTCTCCCGGTTCCTGCGCGTAAAGGAAGCTGGGCCTAAAAAATCAACCGGCTCAACCCGACAACCAATGCTTCAGCCAGCACACCTCTGTCACAACAACAGCAAAAGAAAAGAGTAAAGTAGGGAGAAATAGTCACCGAGGAGGCTTCTGTATACAAGACACAGATGACAGACACGCCAGCACCAATCCTACTTCAGTGGGTCCTGAAGACCTTTCCATCACTTTTCCCCACACTTCTTCCTTCCAAGCCTGCTTTCAATTAGATAGCCATCTCCTTTGCATGGCTTCCATTCCATTGCGCTGAGAAGAGCTTCTCAAGAGCTTCATCTTCCTTTTTTTTTTCCCAGGAAGTTTTCTTTCATTTCCAAGAACAACTAATATTGCCTTACCTTCCCTCTGATAACAGCAGACTGGCTTAGCCAAACTAGTAAGCAATGCAATCCTTCCTCTCTGCTGCAAAAATAGACCCTTCCACTATTTCTTGAATCAGTCCACACTTCACTATTCTTCATGTTGAACTTTTTGGGTAGGGGAAGTTAAAAAACTAAACCAAAACAAACATAAACCCCACACCTGTTTCTCAAGGCTTTCTGCTCTTCCTTTTCTCTCAACCATACTAAGGACCCAAACTAGATAATGACATTATTTTTATTAAAAAAAAAAAAAAAAAAAAAGTTCAGATCCATCAGATCAGTCTCTTGTCACTCCAGACTGCAAGTCTGAAAGAAGTGTGGCTCCTCCTGTGGCAGACATGCAAAATATTTCTGTTACAGCTGGCCAGACAACATTTGCCAAATCAATTAATTTTTGAGGTGGAACATTTATGAATGTGTTATTTTCAGTGCTGTTTCTTAGGCTTTGGGGAAAATACCTCTCCAAGCTATGATGCAATTTTTGCAAATGTGTTGGTATCAAGAGGAGGAAGACACTTAACCAAGTGGGAATGAGTTTTTACACGTGAAAAACTTCACACAGCTGTCTCGTGTAAGAAGCCCTTTGAATGTTCTGGTACATTAAGTGCTCAGATCATCCAGAGATGTGATATAATAGCTGAGATCTAATTTTAGGGAGAGCTCTGTAACCTTTAATGAGTCACATGATGTTGTTTTTACATGACCTTAACAAACAATCAAATAATTTGCTCCTCTTTGAATAAGAAGGACAAAAAGACATTTCCTCAGTAACTTTCTATTAATTTTGCAAAAGATCATGTAAATCTCAATTGATGATAGCCAAGATGAAGCTTTTTATTTTATTTTGTTCATTTTTAGATTCATATCCCTGGCTTTCATGCTATTTCCAGATCAATGAAAAAAAGAGCAGGTCAGGAGTCAATAGCAGTTATGCCAATCAGTGTTGCTCTAGAGATAAAATTCTTTCATCTGAATCTTCCCCACCTCCTCCCAAGTCTAGGAAGCTTGCAGGGGGAAAAAAAAAAAATGAAAAAGTCACACACCAGATGTGTACATATATAGAAAAATAATTTCTGTGGAGGGAAGACAGAAATCTTTCCCACTAGCAAGCTAACTAAGAGTTGCATTTGGATATTTAATGTGTTGGGAAAGATCTAGGTACTTCAAACACAGCAATGGCAAGGCCATAAGATTTTTCTTGTAATTCAACTGCGTATTTTTGTTTAGAGCCGTTCAGAAAAGCTAAATCTATTTGTTGTTTGCAGGTATCCGTTTAACCGCTTGCACAAATATTCAGGACAGATTCACAGACTCCACGTTTGGCTTTTTGCCGTTTCCTTCTGCGCGCTTCGCCCTCCCATAGCTGTTCCTCCACGCCAGAGACAGAATACAGGAGTTGAACGACTGGAATAAACTCCCGGAGAACTGGTACTTGTGGGCTGCGTCACCCAGCTGGACTCTGGTGGCACCATCTGCTCGGGGAAACCCCTCGCTCGGACGCGGCGCCTGGTCGTGGGATCGCTGTTTTTTGGTGAACTTTGCAGTTTTAGTCACGTTCTTGGCACTTCCTGGTCGTGGCGCGTTCCAGCTCGTTTCATTTTTCTGTGTGCTGTGGGCAGGGCTTACCAGCGGCTCAGTACAAATACGCTAGAGCTGCCCGAGGAACTGGCTCTATTTCTACATCTTTTAACATTGGCTGCAAATGTGCATGTCACATTTCAAGTTCCCAACAACATCCATGGCGGCAGCGTTTTCAAGGTACGTCTCGTCTTCTAAAACAATCGTGCTGTGGTGATGGAAGGCATTCTGGCCTGTATTTTGTTAATGACCCTAATCAAAATCTTTTTACAGAACCCCGTGAGAATCAAATGGGCAATTTCCATATATACATTCGTTCGCTTTTGAGATATATATTTCTGAAAGTGCTCTGGTATTTCCAGCCAGTTGCCAAATGACTTTGGTTACCATCATCCATAGCATCTGAATAGCAATCTGAGGCTTGTCATGACACTGTCCTTGACAATAAAAATTTATTTCTGCTTCCTAAAGAGATGATAGGCACTTTAACTTGGGGATGGGGGAGGACATACAGGATGACTGGATGAGGATGTCATGTAAAAAAAACAAACAAACAAAAAACAAACAAACAAACAAAAAAACCCAAACAAAGCAACAAAAAAATCCCCCTACACTGAATATTCAGAGTCATGTTTTGTATCCAAATTCACAACAACTTTGTGATTTTGAGACCTTTTGATAATGGCCAAAGAACAGTAGAAACTTAGAGGTAATGAATAAAGCTTTCCTGGAGGTAAAACTAAGTTTTTAATTTTAATTGAAAATCTTAAAAAAACAACCAACCAACCAAAAAAACCAAACACACATGTAAAATTTCTATTAGCTTAGGAATTCTCAGGTAATTAATGTTCTTAGGTAATATTCTCTAATGTATCTGCTTTCTGCTTGTCTCTCCTGTAGCAAAAACATCACACAAATAAGGACAGCACTTTAATGCTATGTAGTAGTGCAAACCCTTCCAAGAAGCATTCAGCCGGTGCTCAGCGTTCTTAAGAAGTGTCTCAAGTTGCCTAAAATTTGAACAAACAACCCAAGGCACCCAAATAATTTGTCAGCTCTAGTTTTCAAAGAGCAATTTCTGATGTTTCTGCAGAACTGCTATGTAAAAGAGCTCATCTAGATCAATCCCACTGGACTGTTGCAGTGCGAAAAGGCTTCACAAAATGCATCCCCTGAAAAGTTCATTTGAAAAGGGGTGGGGGTGCAGATAACTCAAGGAAGGGATAAATCTCAGGAAACACAGACAAAGCACTTTCACGTTTTAAAATAAAAGTTTCTGTATGTCTTGTTTCCAACATTTATTTTTTAAATCTCCTAGACATGAAAAATGGAAATAGCTATTTTTTGTCAAGCATTGAAATCAACAGAAATTTCCTTTTAAATAAGCACCTCTTTCACGGATAACTTCAGAATTCATGGCGCTGTGGTGGGTGTTTTTGCTAATAGGATTGAAAGCAAATGCTGAAATCTCCATAAAATGCATTTTCCATTTTCTGCATAGTCTATTACGTGACCATGTACAGAAGTGCTCAGTAAAATACTCTATGAAATTATATTCCATACTTCAAAAACTGGGAGAATCCTGGTATGCTATCATCTGAGCTAGCACCTATGAGCCGTAAGCCAGTAGTTCTATTAGCACCAGAACGAATGGACTCTAATTTCCATAGATTTGAGTCGTCGCCTTATTTGAGTTTTTAAATTGACAGAACAAGGCTGCAGAACAAGCTCAGCCCATATTAGACATCATAAAATACATATAATAAAGAATTCTGAAAGGAGGAGTGAATCCATGGGTGTCTATTTATAAAACACAGGCTCTAATTATACCTCTTTCAGACATGAGGCATTCATAATGTCACTCCTCTGGATTCTCTCACGTCTGAGAAGCCTTGACTTGTGCTGCACCCCCCCACCTCAGCGGAAAGACAGACGTGTCTTTTCCATCTAATGTCCATCAGTCGAGCAGGAACACTCAACAGTGCAGGGAAAGGAAAAAAAAAAAAAAAAAAAAAAAGAAACAGTGGAACAATTTCTCCTTTAGCATCTACAGAGGCATCAGGAAGACCAGTGCTGACCCAGCACCTCGTAAATCAGCTTTCATAACCCAAGAGAAGCACGGGAATGCTACACTGGTTCAAGATCTTCCCTCTGAAATCTAGACCTTTCTGCTTGACAGAAGCACACGTGTGTCTTTAGGTTCTTGGTTGGCTTACCCAACCCGCGGTGGGATAAGATTGCACACAGTACAAGGCTATCAATAAAAATTTAGTCATCTGTGGGTGAATGAAAACATTTTCTTCACCATATGGTATACTATGGAAATAATTGCCAAATGACAGAAGCTCACTAATATTGATGCCAAATACATAGATAATACTGTCAACTTGTGATCAGCCTACATTTTCCTATTTTAAGACATACAAGTAAGTGCAGTTTGAAAACATCCACAAGAAGCTTCAGACTGAAGAGCTCTGCAAAGACACAGATTCCCAACACGCGTGGAAAGTGTTGGGGTTTTTTAACTGTTCAGAACTCTCTGATTCACAAAGGTAAAGAGCAGAGTTTGCTATGCAAAGAGGTAGCTTTAAATAAATTTCAGAAAAAATAAAAACAGTGAGTGACAAGACACCAGCATCCTGCCTTGCCAGAAATAACAACTTTTTGTGGCTACTGTGCTATAGTGAGGAAATATCCTCCTTGTTGGGTCTGGAAGTGGAGCAGAGAAAGGAAATCTGGAGTTTGTGCTGCAACAACTGGCAACTCTCCATGCTTGAGACGAGTCAAGACACTTACTTTATTAGTGTGGAGTGTAGTGCTCATAAGCAAAATGCACTTTTAGTGTTAAGGAAGTGCACAAACATTTTTTTCAAGCATCCTTGCTGCAAATACGAGACCATTTTATGAGCCTAAGGATTATATACGCAGTGAATTTCAAACTTAAAAAAAAAAATTTAGTTGTTCCTTTGTTATTTTTGAGACTGGAGGTGTGTAGAATAGTCATTACCAAAACTATCAGATTTTAAATCACATTTCTTAACCGAGACATTTGTGTTTTACTATGGCTTGTATGCGGATCCCTCATTATTACAGTCAGAGTTTAGAACTTGGACAAGGCAGGATGTGCTACGTGTCAAAACTTAACAAGTGTGGACAATCTGTGAATCTGTGCTCAGCAGCCCAGATCAATCTTTCACGTTAGGATTTCATTTATTCACCAGAGAGCGTTTTGTCTAAATAACCTCTGACACCTCACGCAGACGACTCGACCTTGGCAGCAAAGCGCCGTTCGCCCATGTTCCTCGCAGGATGGGAGGACAGGGACTGCGGACACAAAAGCGGGAGGGATCGGGAGGGTCAGGACACCCTCCCCTCTTCTTGCCCGATGACCAACACCCGTGTTGTGGACCTGATGGCAGGGCAGAAAGCCTCCACTGATACGACAGTAATCAGCCGTACCCTTATTATTACAATAAGGGCACCTCACCCTCGATTTTATAACCAAAAACACCAAAGGAAAACAAAACAAAACAATTGATTTTTTTTTTTTCTGTCCCAGAGTATGGCTCACACGCTTTCCTTTGGGACATAGTCATCTCCAGTATAATATTACGGGATCTCTTGCATTTTTCTTTTCAAAGCACACTAAAGAGCATACACTAGTTGTCTAGAAATACGAGACCTTGTCGCATTCAAATTGCTCATCTAAAAGCATTATTCTTTAATTCTTTAGGCTAATCAAGCCAAATTCTTCCACCCTGTACTCATACCCCACCAATCATTCCTGTTAATGTCTTCCGGAACGTCCCTAGCAGCTCGGCGGTGCGATTGCCCCTGGCCCGCGTGGGGTCACTCGACCCCCGGAACCTTTGCAAAGCCCTGGGCACCCCGATCCCGCTGCAGTTCTGGGAAGATTCCCCTGAGTCTCCATAGTTCTGTCTGCCTACGATCCACACCCATCCCAACGCGGCCGGGCCCGGAATTGCAGCGCGCAGCCGGAGCTTCGTGCCATTTCGACAGCGACCGCCGGTATCTGCACCAAACAGGATTTGCTGAACCACCACGCATCCATTCCAGAGTAGCTTTATCTCCCCAGCTTTTGTAATAGCTTCCGTTACAAAAATGTTTTGCAGAAAAACATCAAGCTTCCTAAAATCAAGATTTCCATAATTCTCTCTCCTAATTCACAAGGCCTGTTGTCCTGTAACAAAAGGAGAAGTGATAGGATATGAGTTTTTAAAGGGGGGGTGTGAAGGTTTGGTGGTTGGTTGTTTTGGTTTGGCTTTTTTTTTTGTGTGTATGCAGCACACTGGATGGAGGATCTGAAGACCACTGATCACAGCACTCCAAATAAACCAACCTAATAAATTGATTAATGTGCTGACTTCATATTATCCTACTCTATTCTCTATTTGATTTACATGTATAATTTAGTTTACTCATTTAATCTCATTAATAAAATATCAGATTGGAAGTCTGTGTGGATTGCATGTTTTCTCCCCAGGTATTAAGATTAAAAACCCGAGGAATCTCCAGATAGTGACTTTGTAAATCTCTGAGCGATGGTACAAAGCAATGCCTTATAGCACTTCCATAATTGATGCTTGAATCACAGCGCTGCTGGAGTCTATAGGAAACAATATTTGCATATCAGTCATTTCTTTTGACTAACAACAGGGGTTTCAGAATCTGCAAGGAGTGGCTGCGGTGGATATAAACCAGCCATCAGAAAGGTTGATCACTTTCCTGAAAAATCAATCTCCGCTTCTCACAGGCTCGCTAAGTGAAAATGCACCTGCGCCATTTGGATTCAATAATAAAAATAGAGTTATGACATTATTAGGAAAAACGGGTGAATAAAACAATGAAAATAAAGTCAACTTTGACCATGCTTATGGTCAAGAACGGAAATGGAATTTCACGGTCGTATTATCAGAGACCAATTATCCTTCTGAATATTAAAGAATTTGTATGAGAGGAGATGTAACAGTAGAACAAACAGAGCCACAAACT
Organism: Tyto alba; assembly: GCF_018691265.1. Lineage (NCBI taxonomy): Eukaryota > Metazoa > Chordata > Aves > Strigiformes > Tytonidae > Tyto > Tyto alba. The sequence goes on from NW_024881272.1 coordinate 35,199,114, forward strand.
AACCACTACGAAACATGATTTATCTCGCCAATCTCAAGAAAGCAGTATGGCTCATATTTTGAATATTCACACACCATCCTCAGTGTGGCATTTTAAAAAGATACTGTATCTGTCAAATAAATTGAAATAACCGTGAGAAATGAACCACAATCTGCTAGGGTACGGTAGGCTTACAAAACAAGCTTAATTCATCAAAAAAGTATACCCTGCCAGCGTACATACTTCTGATTTCTCCTACATAACTTATCTGTATACACATCCTTACACACATAAATATATGCTTCATGCAGAGAGATTCAAAAGACATAATCTTAACAAATTTTGTTCCAATGTAACATGGAGATAACTACTGAAGCTGGTATAGATAAAGCAATCTGTTTAAAAACCTAAATTTTGAAGAGGAGCTTTTCAATGTAAATTAAAAATAATAATTTTTAGGTGTTCCAAAAAGCCCTCAAAGATCACCTCTATAACACCTGCCAATGAAACGGGCTCGTTTGCATGTTTTTAAATAGCAAATCTAAATTTTGATTCAGAGGAACTTTAAAAGACTGAGTCAGATATTATTGTCATAAAAGTGAGCAACTATGCTGACTTACCTAGAATTTTTTTTAAATTACTATTTTTCCAAACTGAAATATCAGTAAAATGCCTGACCTTAGCACCGCTAAATGTTTTACATCAAACATGAACCTGTTGAAGCTTTAACGTATTTTTTATCCTGTTTGGGTTTTTTAAGAAAATGAGGCTTATATCAGCAGATAGGTTTGTGTCTGCGTGCCTATCTACTGTGAAGTGCTTTCAAACTGGCTGACTGATTTCAGTCAGATCTGACATAAAGACAAAGGTCTAAATGGTAATATGTTCCTACCAACACGATGAAATTAAGTAACCGGAGACACTCTATTAGCACTCCACTTGAGAGAAAAGATGCAACGTGAGCTTATCCTTTATTAGACACCAAGAATTCTATCTTGAAATGTAAAGTCATGGGAAACTGGGCTTGGCTACAAAGAAATTAAATCCTGATTTAAAATAAATAAACAAAACTTGTATGTCTGAGAATCTAAGATGTCCACAGGGAGGTCACTCACATGGGAAATGTAAAATATTTTCAAAATTCTCCTGGGGCATCTTTGCTGCTGCCACTATTCCTGGTACACCTTGCGTTCAAGAATCACGATACCACCAGAAGTGTTTCCCATGTAGGTGCTGGTAGGCAGTGATCAACTCTTTGTCTTTACCTTTCAGCTTGCAATTGTAAAGGCATGTATTTCAGACCTTGAGCCATTCTTTGTCCTAGTTTTGATTAAATCTTTCCAAGTTTTGGTATCTGTTTTAAAGTATGAAACCCCACAACAGCAATCGGTACGATAGCAGCAGTCTCATTACTACTGTATCACCTCTTGGTGCTTTGTATTTCCCACCTATACATTCAAAGAATCGATGTCTTCAGGTACAAAACGAGCAGCAACTGTCTTTTTTTTTTTTTTTTTTATGGATTTATGAAGTTAAATTAGAAGTGATATTCAAATTCAGCATTCACTCAACCTGTTTGACTCTAAGAAAGAATTACTGGCTTTCATGTCTAGTGTTTTTGGAAAACAACATAATAGGAAGATGAACTTACAGTATAAATAGTAAACTAATATATAGGTGAACTGAGTCTAGTCAAGAATAAATCACAGACAATGACAACAATGGTAAACTTTGAGCAGTAATATAATTTTTTTGGTGTATAGGCAGAGACATTCTACTTGTGTATGTGCACAAGGTTGAAATGTTTGAGTCTGACAGATCAACAAGAAAAGAACCACTTTAAACAATGTAAAAATTATTATTTTAAATAATCTGGGACATAATTTCAATGCTTAATTGAAATCATAGAACCCACTGTGGCTCATCTGTTTACACAGAAAGGCAGAAGAACGAGCAGCTACAATGAATGCCACCAGCATTTGACCCTCTCCAGGAAACAAACCACAAAAGATTTATGGAAAGTGGGTTTTCACAGAGCAAAAACTGGAAATTGCTGTTCAAATTCTCATCATTTGTTACTAATTAGTCATAGCGGTTTGAAATAGTACCTCTAGTACAAAAGTAATGATGTGTCAGTCACACACGATTCCCAGAGGTTATGATGTACCAGAAGCACAGGAATCCTAACGCAGTGGTATGAAGTCTAAAGACATTTATTAGTGAAATTCAAACAGAAAGTGCCATATCACTGAGAAGCCCACAAACTATTGTGCTGGTGGAGAAGAGAAATTAATGCAGGTGGCAAGGAGGAGCATGAAAGCCACCTGGCTCCGGAGGGTGCAGAGGGCTCCGTGGCAGCGCCCGCGGCTCACCACGTCAGGTACGGGCGAGCGAGAAACTTTAAATGAGATTTCGCTACGCTGGCATCAGAGTACTCACTTCCACCTAAAATGGTGGATTGAATGAAGTCAACGCAACAAAATCAAACCCAAGATTGAGGCGCGTTTACTGATTTTAAGAGTGAGACTATATTAATGAAATAACTGACTCAGCTGGTAGACAAAATTACTAATTGTATGTAAGTGAAACATTCCCTATTAATGCATAAACAAAACATCTGGAGGTGAAGTACTCAGGTGCCCTAGCTGGTGGACAAAGAAAGGATAGTAATGAAATGGGGTATGGATTCTTGGGGGACAGTGAAGAACATCTAAATAGGAATGTTAGAAACTAGATTAAATCACGCGACTAAATAATGCCACCAAAATGATTCAACTTGCAAAACCAGGAAATAACAAGTTTCAACAATGGAAACACAAGAACTATATATGTATCACAAAACCACAGCGGTTGCAAAACCCCTGCCTCAACACACAGCAGTGTAAAATAGGTGACATAAAATACCACAAAATATTTCCCTTCCTCAAAGAAATACAACAATGAACAAATTGTTGTTTGCTATGAGATCTCATAGGTGTACCAGGCTTGGATATGAGTATGGCCAAAGAACCTGTGGCTGGGATTTCCTGCCACAGCTGTATTAATACACAGAATCCCCTTTCACAATTCCAAAAAAATCTATAAGAAACCTCATTCATTCGTGCTATGAATGTATACCAGTTGTCTGCATGTTCGTTCCTTTTTTACGGTTTTGTTACACATCAAGTTGTTCCCTCTACAATTTCTTAGAAGATAAAAGTTATAATCAAAAAAGGTGACTGTCTCAAAGGATAAATTTAATTTTTTCTGGGGGAAAAGACTACCACATAACTGCACCATTGCATTTTTACTCATTCAACCTACCGCACACCCGCACCATGGCAATTTTGCCCATTCAAAGGGACTGTTCCTTTCGAGGGATAGGTCACTCAGTAACTTCTTTCTGCATGACTACCAAGGAGCAACACACCACCTTCCCTCAGGGGCTGCTCTCAGTAGAGCAGCCAAGAGAGGAGCAGCCCCCTAACCCGCCCCGGCGGCAGCGTGGGGCAGGCAGCTGCTGGCAGCATCAGTCCCAGGGAAACCGCGGCCCCAGAGCCGGGGCTGGAGCTGCCGGAGCGCTGCTGGCTTCCGCGGAGCCCGGAGCGACGGTTCGCACCAGCCGCGCGGCCCCCAGGGTTCTCCCGTCAACAGCACACGGAGAGAAGAGCGTTCCCTGAAGCTACTGCCAGCGCTCCACTCCTGCTCTGCCGGGATTATGCATTACTGCAATACTTCATTTATAAAGAAGGAAAATAAGCCTTACCGCAACGCCAGTCGCAGTGACCGTTGTCTCCTTTCAGGTGGCACAGCAGCCTCTCTGGAGATGGGAACTGATCTTTCTTTGCTGTAAGGTTGAACATTTTTTGACAACACGCATCCCATTCAGTGGCCTTCCCGGTGGCACTTTGGCCAGTCCATCAGACAGCAACAGATTTGGTATTCTCGTCTCATCTGCACAGTGCAGCAGCATCCCACACCACGCAGGACGGGAAGGACCAGCTCTCTCCTCCTTTTCCTCTCCGTCACCTGTAAGCGACACCCATGGAAGAAGAGCCCCAGCACGGTGGATTTCTGTTCGTTCCTGGGCCATATACCTTCCTCCTCTCCCAGCCTGTTCCTCCAAGAGGTGTTCGCTTGCTGAGCATCACAGAGTGACCAAGTGCCCTCTCAGATTTATCTGGGAGGATGCTGGTGCCCTGGGTCTCTCGGGCTCGGATGCCTCGGGCTGCTGGTGAGCTGGGGTGGAAGGTCTCAGCCCATCGGCTCCTTCCATGCTCCAGACACGCCGAGTGCCAGGATCACGATCTTGCCTTTGCCCAGAGCTGTTGGCCATTAATAACCTCTCCAGCGAGGGGTCACGAGGAGCGCCCCGTGCCCCCCAAGAACAGATGTCCCTCTTTGGAGGCAGGTATTGAAAAACTTCCACTGAACGGTTCTGCCTTTGCTCAGCACTAGGGTGTTCTCCTCGAGGGTGAGCAGGTGATTAAACCAGGAAAGGAATATTGAAGCACGATATGCTGGGACACCTATGAAGGAAAATAAAGCCTATTAGATTATTTACGGTACACATACTCCTGTGATGACTGTATACAAAATAAATCTTTACTGCTCATTGAAATCAAAAACAATAAAAAACCCTTCATTTTAATAGAAACTAGCTTGAGAAAATTATTTCAACAGACATATTATTTCACTAATATATTTTCAGAAGTTTCCTTAAACACCACAGTTTCCATTAAACACATAGGTTTATTTCAGTTTTTAGAGAAATATTTTGTTATCTGATTATGTTCTCCTCCACTCCTCCCTGGCGTACATTTACCTTTGCTTATGTTTTCATGTATACTTGAAGATGCTTGCAATTCTTAAATTTCTACTGTCTTAGTCATATAAGTAATACTGATTAGGAAATGTTTTCAATGTTTATTTTCAGTGTGTGTGGAAATCAAGAAGTGATAGAGTAAGCTACTACCCAGATCTCTTTAAGAAGCCTTTGTTAATATAGCTGTATTTATAGAGGCACATATCATGAGAAGAGTACTGACCCTAAAACATCCAGAAATCTGAAATCTGCATTTTCATTTAATGGTACGTGCTTCAAGAAAACACCATGTTTTAACCCCAAAATTTGGTTCCAATTACTTGTCAAATTTATAAATTAATAAGTTGGGGGGGGGGGGGGAAATCAGAGAGGAACGTACTTGTAGCCGTACAGTCACTGTATTTTCTTATATTGAACTGATGAAACTTTACCCACAGTCTGTGCTTTAAGCCTCCTAGTGATGAAACACATGGAAGGGGTGTTTCATCTTCACAGAGTTTAAGCAGCATATGTAAAAATAGCTCTGGTTTTGGCATACAGCTGAGAGCTGAGCAAGAAGAGGAATTTAGGTTAATATTCCAGCATCCTCCGAATAGTCAGAGACTATCCAGTCATGTGATGAATGACCACTGATCAACTAGAAACTTCTGTTCACTTAATTCTAGAACAAATTAACCTTTGTTGTGTTATGACAAAAAGGAGTATCGCTTCTACTTGAGAAACAGAAAATGCCAAAGGGAAAGCTCCTCCCTTGCTGGCGTAAGTCCCTCTGAAAGTAAGAATACATGGCAGTTGTGCTGTGTAAGGAAGATGGAGGAATCAGACACATTTTATCATGTTTTCATCAGGCAAATGAAGCACACACACCCCCCAAATGAAGCTTGAATTAATCATTATGAAGAAAACAAGAACAGTAAACTCCAGAAGTACCACTCCTGCCCGCACATGGTTCTGCAGGTCTGGAAATCAGAATACTGTTACTGATTTTCGTGAAAACAGGCTGAAGGAGAGAGTCATAACTTTATACATGCAGTAGTTTATTCAGTAGGTGAGTGATGGTGCTGGTATTTATGTAAAGAAAATGTTCTTGGAAAAAAAAATCCCAAGACATCATTTGACAACTGAGAATTTTTGGTCAAAGAGTTATTCTTCTTAACAAGTGCTTGAGTCATTTTTGTTGGAAGAACCATGTTATTCAAAAAACTCTTTAGTGCAAAATCAGTTTCACTGAAAATTTAAAACCAGATTTAAGCTATGTCACCTACAGTGAGAGACTCCTGAGCAGATCCTTTTTCTGGAAATGCATACTTCAGTTGACCTCAGAAGTTGTGTGACCCTTTACACTACAGCAGCTGTGCATGATGATAAACATCTTTAGTGAGAAATAAAATAATTCTGCTCTGAATCATTGAGAAAGACATGTGTTTCATTTTTGTGTTGGTGATGGCTAGAAGGAAGATCAAACAGGGTACCAAAATTTGCTCTAGGCCTTTTGAAAGTCTTTGAAAGCATGAGAGTCTTGACCATTTAGCAGCACTTAAGTTTTTCTGGACTACATCATTTATTAGAAGGAACTGTGACTGAAATTTCAGTGTTAGCTGCTCTGCTGCCAGATGTAAAGCCCCACATCACAAACATTACCCTACATGTGGCATCAGATGGATAAGGAGTGACGTGCCTTCAGAGTGGACTGAGCATTCAAATCAACTTAAAAATTGAACTTCTGCTGTAACTCTGCCACAGCAACCATTACACGCATTTCATCCATACATTTTAAAGTAGACATGAGTGAAGTTTAAAGCAACCAAGTTGTTTGATCCCCCTCCAAACTGTTAAACATTTAAAACACCAACATTAAGAAGAGCTCCGTAGACATTATACGGCTCGTTAAAGAATTATGTTACAGCCTTTCTCTGAAGTGGCGTTTCTTGTTCAGCAAAAGTATTGCTTTTACTGCTATTGCTTACTGACAACATTCCAGATAGTTGAGGAAAACCTTCGTGGAGAGTTCTGCTGACAAACACCTTCTAACAAAAGTTATGAGCTTCTGAACTAGTATGGGTAGGCAGCATGAATTTACGGAAAGATAGGAGTTAAACGTTTTTGAGTGAAGCTCGGTCAACTAAAGTTGGAAGAAGTTTGTTGATAACTTCTGGGGATTTTTGCCCGTTTGGGGCTGTTGGCATTTGCTGCACAGAGTTTCTCTGAAGTGCTGAGCGTTTCTGGCTAGGCTGGGTTTAAGCTTCAGAACGTAGCAAGCTGCTTCCAGACCCCGGCCGAGGACCAGCCCTCGTGCCATCCCTTCCCCCCTGGTTTGCACCTGCTGATGTTTCGAGGGAAAGAGGCAAAATCCTCATGCCCCGTGCCCAGAGCGAGAGGCCTCAGGGCGAGCAGCTCTCCGGGCACGGCCGCTTTGCCGGTGCTGCCCTCGGCCCGGCAGCAGGAATGCTCCATCTCACCCCAAAATGCGGCGCGGGAGCCGGTAAAACGCACCAGAGCCGCGGCGCGCTCCTTCCCGGGCTCTGCTCGCGAACGCCGGAGAGGAGCCTTTGCGGTTCACCTGCTGGTAATGACTCGCTGAAAATCAATCACATACAATTAAGTTGTCAACCCTTCATTTGGGGTGCTGTAATACTTAAAAAAAAGCAAATATAAACACCAAAGCAAAATGACAGGAAAAAAGAAAAGACGCCTCTCTGTGGTTTTTACGGCCAGAGAAAACCCAGACCTCTTAACCTTCCTCATTATTCCAGTTAGAAACTGAAATTTAGTTGTATATTTCATCTGAATAAATCCCAAGCATATTTGATATGAGACACTTAAATCTACCATATGTGAATATATAGCTAACCCTTAACACAATATAATCATTGCAATTTATTTATAAAATACCAAACCGAGCTATAACTACTAACAGCCAGTGTTACACATATACAAAAAAATAAAATCTCTTTTCAAAAGAGCACAGAGGGTAAATCAATGAGAACAATTTACAGAATTGAAAGGCAGGTCCAACATAAAATAGAGGTGGCTTGCACTTTTATAGAAAATGATTTTTAACAAAAAATGACACTTTGATGAAGACTGTTCAAAATTTTAGTGGCACTTACAGGAAAAATGTAATCATTCTAAGTAAATAAAAATGTTGTGGACAGTTGTTATAAATGCTGGTCGTGCACGGCACGGGTCAGACCGTACAGTTTGTATGCATCACACCGTATATCACCAGTGGCTTACAAACACTAAGGGGCACGTTATTGGCTACAGACAGAATTTCAACATGTTCGATGCATTATGATTTCTGTTGGCCAATTCAATTTGATGTAGGTTATCAGCTCCTAGCATAAATGGTGTCTTATTTATTTAACTTTATTCAGATCCTGAATGATATTTTTTGGCTGTAATATTATTTACTAAGCTGTATTATGAACCTGTGAATAGGGTTTTCTTCCACACAGTCAACACTATCTTTTGCTGCCTTTATGCTCCATCAGTCTGATTTCTCTTCTTGCAAGAAATCCTAGTCAGAAGTTTCTAAAGAGAAAAAAAAAAAAAAATGGTCTTTTTGAAATTCTTGATATAATTGTCTTCTCACTTTCATTAATTTGGGATTGACATCAAGAAAATGTTTTACTGATCTAGAATAGGTCATGCATGTTTCCTGACTGAACCGTAATGAGTACATGCTCATCCTTTTCAATATCCCTTTGGATCTCAAGATCACAATACAGGGTACAGGACACAGCTCAAAATCTGGAAGGAGAGATGCCCAAATGCCTCTATACCTCAGTGGGGGTTGCTCCTGCCTCTCTCAGGTGTCATTTAGGTTAATATCAAATGAAAATTTCATAAGCCTTCAAGATCCCAGAAGGTATGAATGCTTGACAGCTGAATTTCGAAATGTATTTTTTTCTCTCTCAAATTCCAGAAAGATTTTGATCTCTGGCGTCAATATATATTTCAAACATGAATAAGTGGCAAAATCCATGTTAAAAATTCATCATTTAATAAGCTAAGTGACAAGTTATTTCCTTTCTTTTGATGGAGAACTTATAGGGGAAAAGTGTTCTAAAAAAAAAAAAAAAATGATCTGGTGATTTTGATTATTTCTGTAAAAGCAAGGACAGAATCAGAGTGGCTTTTCAGTAATACTATGTACCACCTTACTCAGGAAGTATCCCAATGAGGCAAAACTAAAAATAGTGGAATTAAACCCAATACTATATTCAGTTCAGCACTTTGATTGATGATACTTTCATTGCAGGGGCACCCAATAAATAAAGTGAAAGCAATCAATATGGAATTGTTAGTGCATAGTTATTTTTTGTTTTGAAAGAGTCACTTTTGGAAAGATCCCTGGCCCCGTCCTCTGCTCAGCCCCGGGCACTCAGCACGCTGCTTGTGTGACAGCCAGATCCAAATTCCTCCAGGCTGCTGTAGGAGGTTACGCTCAGCTGCTGCAAACAGCCCAAGGGAAAGAAAAGGCAAACCACTGGATTCCTACTACTCGAACCTAAATTTCTGGTGCCAGAAACATATCATGTTGGCCAGGGATCTCTCAGGGGTTACGCTAAATCTAATCCTAGCCTCCTTGAGCAAACCGCTTTACTGTAGTTTATTTTCAACAGAAACAGGACAGCCTTTCTAAGGAACGCTGCAGTAATCACATTTCTTTGTGGAGTATGAAGAGAATCTTTGCAGAAACCATACAAAGAGATCAGGATAAGTTCTGCAGATGTACAGGGGAAAACAATGTAGAAAAGGACAGCGAAACACTTCTTTCTCCATTAAAAACAGATAAATAAAATAAGATCACTTCGCAACACTGTCACAGATTGCTTTCCATAGAAGCAGCTAGGATGCAGTGAGAACAATCAAGCTGGGACCTGACCTGGCAGCAGAGTTAAGATTATCTGTTAGAAATTAATTCCATAAAATTCAAATCCGGTTTGTTGGCTTTTATTGATCAACAACTTGGTGTTAGGTGGAGCGTTGCACAACTGACTCCTTGTCAGTAATACTATCTTTCAGAAGGCAACGAGGCAACAAACATCTCCTTATCTATTCTAGAGTCACTGGGGGGGAAAAAAAAAAGAGAAAAAGATAATAATCTCTTGGCAAGGTACTGCCTACATAATAGCCAGATTTATACTGGCAATAATGCCTTTAAATTGTAATTAACAACGGTTTAACAGTTTAGTTTACTATGAAAAGAAAGGTTATTATTAAAGGATTATAAAGGATTACAGAGGCATGCTTGGTGACACTGCACGGCGTAGGTATTTAGGCGTCTAGACGCCGTGCTGCAGCACGCTGGCGGTTCGGTGTCTCTTGCTTTCCAAGGGATGTCGCACCCTAAAACGCATCTCTCCTCGGTGCACGGACACGGGGAAGCGACTGGGTGCGTGGTGACACTTGACCAGGTCTTGTCCGGCCCCTCGAGAGTCGGGGCACAAGGCGCACCCCGGGCGAGCATCCTCCGGGCTCAGGAGGGACAGCCCGGCCTCCCCCAGCACCAGGGCTTGCAAAGGCAGCACAGACCCTGCGCCAGCCCGAGGGCCTGGGGGGAGATCACACCTCTGCTCTCCTTCAAGCAATGGGAAACATCCCAGCCCCCGTCCACGTGCCGTCTGCTGCTCCGAGTTCCCTCTCGTTTGGGTCCCCGTGCTCCCGCTTTTCTCCATTTCTAACCCCCTCAAAATACTAATGAGCCTGTCATCCCAGTTGCCCTAAGACTCATCTGTTTCTGGTGTCACGCATAAAATTCAGCAGATCTTCCACAAGACGTTTTTGCTGTTGCGCAGTAATACAAAAACCTATTCATAAAGTCTATGCATTTGTCAATATGATAAATAGTATTATCTCTCAGAAGCCGAGTTCATTACCTGCTCTGATGCTATCAGTACTTAGCAGAATACTAACAGATCGGGTGAAGAGAGCATTGGAAAACAGATTGCCTTCATACTAGGTGTCGGTGTGGATAAAAGCAGAAAAGCTTATATATTTACCAGAAATACTAATAACTCTAGATGCCTTTAATGTTGACTCATTCTAATACTGAAGCCACATCAATTAAATGTAAAAACAAACTATCTGCACAGCTTATTGCATTGCTTCAGATTAAAGGCATGTCTCCTCTGAGTATTTCAATATATCTTTATTAAAATGAAGAGAAATGTACACATTTTTCAACTGCCTTCATGCAGCTGGATATCAGATGGTGACAATAATGGCTGTTTTCCAAGCCCGAAGTATTTTGAGTATTTGGAAGCGCTCGTGGCTATGGCTAGCACGATAACCTCTATGCTGCTAAGTTACACTCTTAGCATTGCAGTGCCTTCGCCCCTCCGGCAAGCTCTCGCAGGAGATGGAACTGGCCTGGGTGCAGCTCGGAGGGGACCGCCGGGGCGTCTGGAGGGGGACATCAGCGTCCCGTCAAGGAGAAAGCAAATCATGGAGGTGCACCTGCAGCTCAAGTCTCTAACGACCTCCACTTCAGGCTTGGAATCAGTGAGGAGTCACAAGAAACACATCAGGATATCAGAAGTTGGAAGAATAGAAGAGTTGATTTTCACACCAGTGGTTCTAAATGTTTTAAGTCATTCTGGATTTTAGCCCCCTGTTGAGTCTAAGAAATTTACTAGGGGACAAAACCATCAGTCTTGTGCCACTCAGGAGCCCTGGCTGGACCTTCAAAGGCACCCACCTTATTCAGAGGAGTAATTGATGGCTTCCTTTAGGTTATACCAAATAACCACTACAACACATGACTCATAGCAATAAACCCGATCACTAGTGGTTGGGAAACAAGTTAAATGAGGCTTTGCTTGATATATTCAAACTTCTTGCAAAGAGAGTTTGTGAAGGAAAATCGTTTCAATGCCAAGTTGCTGCCTCATAGATCAAACCCTGAAGACTATCGCATCCACAGCCTCGGGTCAGCGGCTGGAATACATCGCACAACGCAGAGCAGAAGGCATCCCAACATCATCGACTTTCCTCCTATAACCTCCAGTTCAACAGCAGCGGATGCTGCTGTCAAACAGTCCTAAAAAGTATAAGTCCATAGAACTTGTGTAATTGAGTTTGCAAGCCACAACCATCCATGGAGAGCAGACCTCTTTAGTGTCTTAAATATCTAAGGAAAGCTTTTTAGACACTTCTACCTGATCATTCAAGAAAAGGAACCACGAGCTGAGCTTAAAAATCTGAACATCAAGGAACGGAGAGATGCCTCCGTAGAGGTTAACGGATGCTGTACTTTCACTCCCTTCTCGCCCGCCTAATCTTCTACCTCCTGTGAGCTTAGAAATATCCCCCATATTTATTGGGGTCACTCTTCAACCTTACAAATTATATTCAGGTACAATGTGCCAGGTTCACATCCCAAGCAGGGAAAACGGGAGGTTTTCAGAAGTTACCAGGACATACAACTGTACTTCTGGCACAGACTCATGCTGACTAAAGCACTGTAAAAAATAGATTAGTAACAAAGGCTGAAGATTTGCAATTTTAGAAGGACTGAATGCTACAACGGACTACACTACATTGTTCTGTGTGGTGCAATAGATTTGAGGGAAGAGCCTTGTGACATATGAAAGAAACCATTATTTAAGGCTTGGCCCTCAAACACAGGTGTATTTGTTAACAGTTTTCTTGCGAAAATCTTAAAACCCTTGACAGAAGAGAAACATTTTTCACCAAGCCCACTCTCAGGATGGTGAAATGAGACAAAAATGCTTACCTTGACCAAATTCATATGCAGAGTCTGAGTCAGCTGAAACAAACTCTTTACAAGCCATAGTTCTTAGCCATCAAATCCTCAGCCTTATTAAAAATACACTCAATTGACAGATATTTTAGCAAGTGTGCGCATGGAATAGAGATCTTTTTAACAAGTTGACGTGATTTTTTAATTAGAAATCACACTGTATACCTCATTTTTACTATAGACATCACTAATTTATCTGTATGCTTGTTAGTTACTTGCAAGTGACTTTTCCTTTAAAATTATTTTGCTGGAAGTATGCTGTGCATACTTAATTAGTTGTAGACAGATTGACTTGCAGGCTTGTTCTGTGCTACCTGCTTAAAATATTACGTACCCCAGAAATATATTTGCTAGCCAGAGGCAATTCAATATGTGCAAAATTCATTTTCCCTACAGTAATGAACACTATATCTGGACACTTAAAATACATATTTTAAGGGAAAAAGCCCCTCCTGATAAGCAGCTGTGTTTCTACCATCTAGATTTGGATTATTTTGTTCATATCTCCAAAAATCATCAATATTTTGTTTTTATTTCAGGACTGACACAGCATCAAAATTTGATGAGTTTAAGAGAGTGCTTTGATCTTTTAAAGCCCTAAGTGTAGTTCCACTTTTCCTGTGACATTTATCTTTCAACTCCTTCCTGCTTCATGAACTCTAATCAGAACTAGACTTAAAGGATCAGAATGTATCCTTTTTTAGCAGTTTTTCTTCATTATCCATTTGCAATAGTTTTTCAAACTTTGGTATACCTATTATTTTCATGTGTGGATACATGTATACATACATATATACATGCACACATACACCTATATTTAGATTTTATCTTAAATACAGCTATCAAAAGATATTTCTGAGCACTCTTCATACACAAGAGAAAAGCATAACTTAGTAACATGCCTCCCATTTACAAATGTAGAGCACCAGTAGACTCTACCTTTAGGTTTCACAGAGAGAGGGGCGGGTGGGAATCAAATACGGGCTCCATGTCTCAACCACACACACACACACACAAGAAAACCACAGAAAATGTCATCTGAGCTCAACCACTAGTACTTTAAATTCATCTTGGATAAAGAGGTGCTCCCAGAGCAACAGGAAGGCAATAGCAGAGGTGCAATATACCTAAAATAACTCAAAAACTTGAGCCTGTGGGTCCCGGGTAGCAAACAAGACATAGTAACTCAGAAATTTTTCAGGAGGAGCTGCCAATCAACCAGTGAGATGAAAAGCTAAAATTGTCCATCCTCAGGCCTCCTGCAAAGAACTTGGACAGACCACACAGAAAATTGTCTCCATCTCTGACCCTGACTCCATCATTCAAGCTATTCTTCATCCTAGAAGGCTTGCTGTGAGTCCTCAGTTCCCTCTGAGCCGATGCCAGGCACTTCAGCCTTATCTTCTCAAAACACAATGTGAGTTCTGTAAAAAAAAAAAAACCAACCTAACCTTTAAAGCAGGAAACAAAAAAAAAGTACCTGCACTTATATGCATAGTTCTTTTCCCCTTTATCCGTAATTTCCACCCTGAAAAGAAGCAATACATGTGAGGGAGGTGGTAATACATCTCTCAAAGGATGACTTGATTCTCAGTGATGTCCACCAACATAAAAGAAAGCCAAAGGGGCATTGTGAGGGAAAATATAGTAAGGAAGCTCAGAGGAGAGATACTGATGTCAAAGAAGCTTCTAAAAAGAATTCAGCCTTCAAAACCCGAGCTCGCCGGGATGGCCTCCCTCATGCATTTACCTGCGAGTCTCTAGGACACAGGCAGCAGCACCAACGTGCAGCTCCATTCGCCTCTTCCAGCCTCTCCGGGAGGAGGAGGAGGGCTCGCGGGATGAAGGCATGACCCTTGCAGTCTTGGTGCTCGCCTTCAACTCAAGGGGATGGCCAGGGAACGCTCGTCAACATCTACACTGGATTCTATTGACCCCGATTAAGAAGACAAGCATCGCTTTTGCTCCGTAGAGAAGCCGCCTTTCCAGCGGGGGACAGGCTCTGGACCTTCCTCCTCCCACATCTGCAGGGTGCTGCAGGCAGAGAAGCATTTCCAAAATGCCCGAGGCCCGTTTCGACAAAAAGGGCATTTCTGCAGCGTGGAAACCTGCGAGCACATTGGCACCGAGCCTCGAAGGAGAGAAAACTGACACTATTTCCTAGCACACCGCTGGAGGTGAGGACTCTATATGCTTAAATACATGTATTTGAATGTAAAACTCAAAATAGTATTTATAACTGCAGACACTTGTGAAGTTATTGAATATAGATCAGACACAAATGGGAAAGGTAAGAAGCGTAAGGATGCTACCTGTGTGGCAGGGTATATAGAGGCACTGAAGGATGCAGCCTGTGCTTGCATTCGCTATCAAGCTCAGCACTTCTTGGTGTGCACAACTATATACCACACACTGAAATTCAGGCATGAGGTCTACTCCCACGACACACGGCGTCATAAATGGAAACAACATGTGATTATCCAAATAAATCGGTTAATGGGATGTGATAAAGACTCAGTTGAAGTCTTCTAATTAAATAACGTTGCAATTGTTTTAACTAGGGAAAAAAAAGAACCCAAATTTCTTTGAAAAGAAATTGCTGTGTCCCTCACTTGTGGTCAATGTCTGAAACAGGTGCAATATGCCCACTGCCGAGTTCAGCAAATTTATTCACACCATTTCTACTGTGACATCTCTGTCTTGCTATTAGCCTTCAGATTGTGGAGGTGGCTTCACATAAATTTTATTTTAATGTTTCGTACTTCATATCAAATAATCATTAAGGCTACTAGTGAACTCTGGCACAGACATGAAAATGCACTTTTACAATATATATATTTTTAAAAAACAAGTAATTACAGAGACTCCAACAATGGTTACCTACTAAAATGGCCAAGAAATAGACCAAGCAAAGATTGACACAAAAATAAAAGCATTTAAATATAAGTTTTGAACTTTCATATATTTTCAGCTGAAGACAGTCTGTTTTTCTATGATGCATGAGTTGAAGAGCTAGAGTACAACTGTGCTATCTAATTTATGTAATTTAGCTATTCATGTTCAAGGTTTAAATGCTGCCCTATAAAACAATCATAGGGAAAGAAACATAAAAATAAATAAATAACATTTTATACAAAATGTTCAGAAGAAGAAAGAAAACAAGAATGACTCATACAGAGTAAAGAATTGCAGAGAAAACAGAGTTAGCTTGTTACTGGTTTGTTCTCGGTGTTTAAAATAAAGCCCAAAGAATGCATACGGAGCAGAGAAACTTGTACTTATCACAATATTCTTTCAGCTGGTTGAGGCTGTAATTTGGCTTGATTATTAACAGCATCAAGGGCTATCTTAGTCATTCATAGGCTTATATATTCTATGTTTTTCTCCCCCCTGAACCCCCAGGTCTGGATTTTGAGCAGCAGACATAATGCACTGCTACCATTAGTTTCTTATTGAAAGTAAGATTAAAAGTCAATTCAAAAAAAATCTATTTCTAAGAGGAGTAATTAATTAATTACTTCCTAATTTATTGCTCTGCCTCCCTGGTTGGTTTTTTTTGTCTTGTTTTGTTTTCCATGGTCCCTCCCACATGAATTAAGACACCATCATAGATGCTCTATATTTATATAGGCAAGCACAAGCCTGCTTTTGTTTTCTACTGATCCATGTGTGGGTTTGCTCAATGACTAATATATATCTCTAAAAGGAATCTCACGCTCCTTATGTGTCTCCCTATGGCAGGGATTCCCCCAAGCTGGGCTGCTGGAGACACCCCCATGGCCATTTTAAGACAGGATTTGCAGAAATACGCGTCCAGAGCGTGGGAGCTGGGTGCTGCCCCAACCCCGGGGTGCACCCACCCGTGCCAGCGCCTGGCCCTGGCTGCAGCGACACGGTGACTGGGATGACTGGTACACAAGGAGGAAAAACATCTCTCTAGGCAACCAAACAAAAAGGTGAGGGATGGAAGAGAGGATTTGCTCCTTCGTGAGGTAACCCCAGGGAACAGAAGTGAGGAGGTGTCACTGGCACAAGCACGATGGCCATAGGCAGACAAGAACATTTTCAGGCTGAGACGTAGGATGTTTTTTTTAATGATCTGAAAAGCAAGATTGTGGAATAGGAGAGTGGAAGAGCAAACGGACACAGGGAGGAGCCCAGTGGTTTGGAGATCAGGGCTGAGGGCAGTAACGCTCCCTGGAGAGGAGCACAGCCAGGTCTGACCTGCACTGCCCGGCACTGAGACAGCCCATCCGAGCTGTGGCCTTAAAATGGGCCAGGGAGTCTTTCTTCTTATCCAAACCCCCCTTCAAGAAGCACTATTAGCAGAATTCCTCACGTAATGATAAGATTGTTCCCATGGACAGCAGTGGCAGGTCTGCCGTTAAGGGCAGCGGGAACTGGGTGGGCTGGCTGCCGAGAGGCTTTGAAACCACCCACAAGAATATCCTTTATTTTGTTCCCACAATTATTTTAGAAATGCAATTTTCTTCCCGCCCACATCTTCGTTTATTGCACCGCTTCATTCTGGCCTTCCCCACACGCCCTGGATGCTTGTGCCCGACAGCTCTGCCATGGAGCGTCACCGCCGGTGATCTTCCCGCGCCTCTCCCTGTGCCCAAGCGTCACCCACCCCCGTACCCGGTTCTGCCCACGGGCTCACTCCTGCCACGCTGCTCTTACACCAGCGAGGAGCAGCAGCCCACACTCACCTCCTATTTTTCTCCCCATGCTCTTGCTGACCGCGCAGCAGCCGGCGTACTCTGACCACCGGCACTGCCACGGGGGAGGACGTGGCACAGAAGGGAGAGGCAGCCGGCTGCCCGCCAACATCAGCAGGTCCTGAGGAAGGCTCGAGCCCAACAAACATTACACCATTAACTCCATTTAAGTTATAGAGAAGGTTACATGGAGCACGAAACCGAGTGACAATGAGCTGGGTGTCTGTTCTCAGGCAAAAAAAATTGCAGTTAAATATGCTGCTTTGAGCTATGGTTTAAAAAAAAAATAGTAATTATGAAGACACCCCAAAATAACCCACCTTAAATCCACCACACCTTAACATCAGATCCGGTGCTTTTTTGAACACAGAAACATTGGCAATAACTGCTCAGAAAACAGAGCACTGGCTGCAGGGCTGCAGAGCATCCTCAGAGAATAGTTTAAGGCAGAGCAAAGGTGTGAGAGCTGGAGGTGCCTTTGGAACTCGTGAAGCCAGGGATGGATCCAGCACAGCAAACACCAGCGGAGAGGGGGACTGAGAGGGACAGAGGACAAGCAGCACCGAAACACGGTCCAGAGCAGTATTGTACAGAGCCTTGAAAAGGCGTACAGAGAGTTTGATCTTTTTACCAAATGCAGAATTGATTTAGTGTTGTGACAGCCCTGCTAGATTTACGACCTCCTCTGGAAACCCAGGCTGGTAGCTGTATCTACGGGGGTGAGCAGAGAAGCTGCAGCACAATCAGGCCACGAACGTAGGATGGACGGGGTCTGGATTCTGCTTCATTAATCTGCAGTCTCCCCACCACAGGTGACCAGAAGGTGTTTCGGTACAAAAATGTAGCTTCATTTTTCTGAGATCCCAAGAACGGTTTGCATACATTAAAGTTACCTTCAGAGCACTGCAGGGAATAATATAGATTTTGTTTTCAGTTTGCACAGAAGTTGCACGGGGCTTGTCGAGGTCGGCGACACAGAGCCCAGGACGCCAGCACCCCAGTCTTGCAGGAGCCTGCTAATGACTTTTTAACAGGGCAAGGCAAAGGGGAAGAGCTCAGGGTGAGGGAGAGGGGGGCAAATCCTAGCAAACTGTTGCATCTCTTACCAAAAAGAAAAAAATAATTCTACTGTAAGTTTAAACTCCTGGCTTGGAATCAACGTACCTGAAAAAAAAACAATTCTTCAAATGTGAGCAGTTATTTCCATATACTCTTTTGGGGAGTTGCATGTAATTTCAGTAAAATGCTAAATACTTCATTTCACATTACCCTGTTAGCAAGATTAACCTGCATTTTCACTTTTGTAATATGAAGTGAGCTTTCAACAAGACTGTTTAAGACAACATCAGCAGAATCATCTTAACATCCTCCAGAATTTTCAGCCAAGGAAAACACATCTAAAAGCAGCAAGCTGGCAAGTTTGTTTGGAAAAAAAAAAAAAAAAATAAAAAAATCTAACCATAGATAAGTATCAATTATTTCTCGAAATTGGTTTAAAGACAAAAAAAGAGTTTTTAACTGGTTCACAGAACACAGTTTAACATTAGACAGCTAAATAAGGTTTTAAGTTAACATCAGCTTTGGATGGAAAAGACTCTTTTTCTTCTGCAGCCTGAAATAGATATGAAGAAGAAACACATATGAATGATGGACAATATATGGAGAAGTGATAGCAATTATTGTTCAGTAGATCAAACACAAATACTCCAATATGGTATAGAATAATGTGCAATCAGGGAAATACAGTAAAATGATGCTGTAAATATAATTTTAAGGCAACTATTTGAATCTTGTCATATTTATGTTAACTGTTAGAAAAAGATGATATAATATGACCATCAGTACAGATGAGGGTCTACAGGCTAAACATAACTTTCGGGAAAGTTTTAACGTTCTATGCTACTTCTTTTTCTTTTTTTCCTTAAAGACAGACATGTAGGGGTGTTTGTTTGTTTGTTTTTGTTTGCTTGTTTATTTGTTTTGTGGGTTTTTTTTTTTTTTTTTTTTTTTGTGATATATGAAGGCCAGTCAAATTGGCCAAAATGAGCTTTTTAGTAGGCTACATTATTTTTTAAAAAATAAAAGTAACTAGGGGCCTGCATGTGGGACCCTATCTTCCCTTGACAGGCAGCTCTTATCTCCCAGCTGGACTGCCATGTAGTTAAACCATTCTTCATTGTCCGTGTGAAGAACATGGCTCAGGTCATCAAAACCTGCTGAAATCTGAAGGATCGAGCTCTGGTCTTACAAGGGCTCGGGCAGGCCAGCAAAGGGTAAGGGAGCTGGGTTCACGCCCATAGGAAATGTGCCTCGACAGAGGAGGTGGTGTTAGCATTGTGAGGCATTTTTCGGGCACAGAGCGGCTCCTTTTGGAGCCACGTGCCTTGCTGTGGCCCAGCAGGGATGGGGTGAGCAGAGCCCAAGCCTCAAGGACCAGCGATGCTCCTGTCCAAGGAGCACAGCTCTGGTTTGTTCCACCTGCCTCAGCGCTCGGGCGGCCTGAGCAGCTCCTAAGCCACCCCAGCAGGACCATACCTCCTTCCTCCTCCTCACACCGCTACTGCCAACCGTCAGAGGAAAAAAACCTTCATCTGACAAATGCGGATGGAAAGGGGGGACCCCGGGATATTCCCGGGGATGCTCAGCTATGGAGCGACAGGCGCTGCATCTGATAAGCTCAGGTGTGGGTTATACAATTCGAGTTGCTGCCCTTCCCGTGTATTAGCTGGGAAGATATGAAGATCAGAGGTACAAATCCTTTCACCCATACACAGGCAAACCTGGCGTTTTAGTAAACACCGGAGAGAAGCCTCCCGCTCTGGGAACGCTTATCCTGATGTGCAGGGAGGACTGGGGGGTTGAAATCCAGCTGGATTTTTCAGGATCCCTGGTAAACTGCATAAATCCAGGCAGCTACCATACAGCCTAGGCATGTTCACAACAGAGGTGGAGACCCGAAGGGCTTTTCTGTCTTCTGGTTCTGCGTTTTTGAAGCATGTATGAACATGATATTCATGCATTCCTCTCCTGCTACCAAGAGCCTACTTATTATCTAGGACAGAGCAGTGCAAACGTATAAGCAGCTTTTTAAGCCATTGATATTTCTATCAGTTCCAATTTCAGACCTGAAGGATTTTTGCTGTATATTGAGAGTGCAGACAGACTCAGCTGCTTCAAGAACACAATTGCAGGTGATAATGCAAAGCAGAAGTCCCCTAGGAGTTTGAACTGGAAAATAAACCATTTCTGGGTTTCTTTTTGAATTCATGATCTAAATTCCATAAACCATACATTAAAAAGTCATGCCCAAATACTTTAATGGTCTTGCCACACCTTCATGCAAATTATACATGGGAAAAATTGCATAGGACATTCCTATTGATATAGCTCAGTCCTCTTTCTCTGATGTTACTCCTAAAGCTGTAGGATGTAACATCTTATTGTCCTGGCATAAACTCACCCACTCTTACGCTCTTGCTTGGATCTAGCTTGTTAACTCCATTTCCAATAACTTAGGAATTTGCAGCCTACTCCAACAGGATTTAAGGGCTAGAGATACAAAGTTATCAGGCAATTTCCTAAAAACAAAGAATTATTTATCAAAGCAACAAGATAGCAACATGGAAGAGCTATTTCAAAACATTCTGTGTACACTTATCTTGCATATAGGGACTTTTCATCAGAGTAGGGTAACCCAGGCAAGTCTACTGTGTGTTATCATCTGGAGTAAAGCTTGAACAGTTCTGCAGCAACGTCCTAGATATTTCAGCCTGATTTCCCTAACTGGCTTCTTCCCATGCTGTGGAGGTCCTCCCCCTAAGGAGGGAGGGAACCAGCACATTTGTCATGCTAATGTGATTTTCCCCCTCTTGGTTTACTAGCTTCAGCTCATAAGGTCCTCACTCAGGATCATTCACCCAAAATTGTCCCTTACCAAGCGACTGGTGTCCACTGCAAGCACACTAGCTGCAGCCATTCTGTTCTGTTCTCTCCTTTGTTTGTTGTTTTGTTTTCTTTTTTTTTTTTTTTTTTCCAGAAAGTTCTCTTAGTTCAGAGGAAAAAAATTACCCAACACATACCAGTAGCCAAGCTAACTCCTCATCTGCCAGGCATTTACTTGTAGGGAGGGTTTGAGTAACTTTTAGCAGGGGCTACATTCAAAGGAATGTTTAAGTTCCATTGGCATCATTTGTTCAGGTTAAATTGAGTAAATTATTAACCACAAATTATTTGCTCATTAACTGCTTAATATGAAGGCCACTTGGACCTTCTGGCTGAGCTGGATTAGAGTTTTTTAATTTTTCATGGAAACACAAATTGGTTTTGTTAGTAAAGAAACAAAGCATTTGATGAGTCTGTCTACTCAAATTTTAGAGATTTTTATATAATTCATTCACTAAGCTTCCTACATGCCTTCATCGGGAGAAGAACATCAGGACAGATGTGAAAACAATAACCTCATTCCTATAACATTTGAAGTTGAATATATCTATATATAAAAATGTATATACCAATTTCTAAACACCAGCCTCTGCTCTGGAGCGCAGCAGAAGTTCAAGCCTGCCTCAAAGTGCTCACTGGGAGCTGGCAGGCATACATGAATGAATCTGAATTTGAAAGTCATATATAAAATAAACCCATCAGTTTTCTCCTCAAAGCCCTTATTTGCGTCTCATCTTCATAAAACCTTTAATGCTTCAATTTGTAGGTGTCACATGAAGAAGTCAATCATTGCTAAGACTTAACTAGTGCTATGTATTTTCTACCTAACAATTTTTTTCTTCCCTAAAATAAGCATGATATTAGATAGCAATATTTGTTACCTCTTAACAATAAATAGGAGGTGTGTTTAAGTAAACATTGTGTCTGAGATACGTGCCTGCAAAGGAAGCAAGTTAGCTCATACTAAGCTCCACGCTGCTGTGCCTGTTTTGCTAACGGTGCCTAAGCTCACTTATCTTGGAACTATGAACATATTAGAAGAGAAAGATGAAGCAACATGTAGGTCCACTGTTCACTGGATGATGGCCCAGAAAGGGTCAAAATAACCTGTACTATTTTTTTTTTTAAGGGTAACTTTTCATAAAAGAATTGTGGATCATGACCAGATGTATAGTGCAATTAATTTTAACTGCAGAGGCATATTTTGGAAATAGAGGTTTGAAACCTACTAAGCACCTTCTGGAGTCTAATGAAATTCATCCTAAGAGAGTCATGAAGTAGACAAGCAATTGCAGAGGACAAGGAAGGTTGTAAAGGACCAAAAGTCAAAAATATCAGTGATTAAGGGGTGGAGAAAGGAGACTCCAGAAAGCTAGAGACTGGCGAGTCCAACACTCAACACGGGAAGGAGGCCAGGAGTTAATCAGTTGGTTTGGAAACACCCGCTGGTTCTCGATGAACAGCAACAGGGCATCATCAGCAAAATTTGGCAAAGAGGCTCAATACTGCTGTGCTTGTTTCTGAAACACCAACCCTCTCTCCAAAGAAAGTGGGACGGAAAGTAAAGGAGGACTCGTTGCTTCTTGTGTGGGTTTGTCCCAAGATCCATCATGTTGGTTCAGACACAGCCGGAGGCGATGCCACCGTGGCTGCAGATCTGTGAGCCACGCGAGCCCAACCTCGGCCGAGAGACCTTGAACGACACGAAGCGTGGCAGAAACAGAGCTGGGGGGCAACAGCTCTGCCCAAGATTTCAACCTTTTAACAGCTGACTGTGTGTAAATCCCTCCGGCTCCGTGAAATCTCTTGCATTTCTCTCTTGCAGACAATACCACCTTCACCAAATGTTATGCCTTGCTTTCAGTGATGGTAAAAGGACATGCACAGCTGACATTGCTATATATCTCCTCTTATGTCCTAACAGCTACAAACTTCAAGGGATTATCAGAGCAAATCTCTGCTGGCTGCGTTCCCGGGGAGCCTCACCTGCACCCCGATTTCTCAGGGCTGCCTGGCCCCAGCAGACACGCTTGGTGGAAGGGGCAGTCTGTCCTGCCATCCCACCGCTCACCGGAGAGACACCGGGACGCTGCTCAAACAGCCATGCTCTGAAAATAGTTGTGTTGTGCTTTTTGCCCACTGTTCTTAACATTCTTCCCCAGGTCTAGAGCTAGTTTGCCCTCCTGCGAGGTACCTGCATGTCAGTGCATTCATGGTATTTTGGAGGAAAAAAAAAAAAAAAAAAAAAACAACAAAAACAGAGTCAAGAAGACTACTTAATTTTCATTTTTCACAGGTTCCAGGAGAGCAGTTCCTGGATTTTCTCATTCCCTCCTCCCATCAGAGCAGTTTTTGGCTCTCCCTCTCTTTCTGCACTGCTCTCCCTGTGTCCCGTGCACCAAGCTGGCTGTAATTGAGGTGTTAACTGTAATTATTCAAAGAGTTTATTTGTATTTCCAATAGCAATTAACACCGTCAAAGCCAATGCATACTCTCTTTGCAAAACAGTTGAAAGTATTCTAAAAACCTATAACATAAGCTGTGACTTTTTGCTAGGTGCTTCTTCAGGGAAAGGAATGGGTCTGTATATTTTTGAATGCAGCTGCTTCATCATGAAGAGCTCACAGACATGGACATTTCACCCTTTTCAGCATCTCGGGCAGTTGTGCACTGTTAAACAGCTCTGCTAGGAGATGAACCCACCTTCCTGCTCTAAGGCCAGGAGAATTAGTTTTTTGGTATTTTTATCCTCACCATCTTCACACGTTGTGAAGTACAACATACAGGTGTTTCAGAGAAGCCTCTGGACCCCAGCAGGACCCTCCAGTTCAATGAAACCTGTCAGTGCTCTTCATGCTCCAGGGAGGTGGGTAATAAAAAGGGAAGAATGTGGAAGCAAGGCTCAAAACTTAGATCAGCAGTCCAAACAAATTAAATTCCATGAGGTCTTAAAAATGCAATGAAGAAATTGTCTTTTCAGGCTTTCCTCTCTCTTATTCACTGGTTTCTTGGCTAGTGGTTACCTTAGATTCACAGCTATTATATCTAGACATCCATGAAGTTCATGAAAGTTAGAACTGTGCCTGAGTGAGAGCCTGGCACCCTAACAGTGACTGAAAAGGACCTAACAGGCAAAACCATTTGGATCACAGATACTGTGGAATGTTTTTACAATTACAGTTGATTTAATGCAAGATAAATAAGGCTTTAGAGACACTTCAACATCTATCGATTCATATGAAAAGGAGTGTACATAAAGAGATGTATCTAATTGCCTTTGCATTTTAAAAGTGTAGCTTACAGCAATTAATCACTCCGAGCGTAGACATGAAAATGTCCCGGTGATGCAGAGTGTGTCAGCGTGCTCTTCAGCGTGCCGTGGGGCAACCTGAGGAGATTTTAGAGCCCAGTTAACGTAGAACCTCGTGTTTGGATTGAAAGTTTGAAATGAGGTCTGATGACATTTGGTCACGTAGGTGCTGAGCAGCATCCTTGAGGGAGGGAAGATACGTACACAGGCGAATGCCTGGGAGGCAAGCCAGGCGTCGCCGGAGCCCGAGCTCAGCCCTGCACTGAGCACCCAGAATTGTGGTCGATTCCCCCCCCAGACCTCACAGCCTAAGAGCCCTCCAGCAAGTTCAGTAAGTGTTGAAAGAAACCAATTCCATGAGCAGCTTCTCCAACAAGGTCTAATACCGAGCCGGCGCCTCCGTTCCACTCCATTTTTTCTGACTACTTTTTAATTATCCATCATTACCTAAGCGTGCAAACCACACTGAAGCCCTGTCCCCACTCTGCGTGGAGCTGGGGGTCACCCCCCCCGTGTTCAGGTGCACAACCCAGGCTGCAGCCCTTTGCCAGCCCTGGACACCCATCACAAACCTGGCAACGGGCTCTGGGAGGTGGTGTGCGAGGACGGGGCTCTGAGCAGCCTGGTCTAGTGGAGGGCATCCCTGCCTGGGGCAGAGAGGGGCTACGTGATCTTTAAGGCCCCTCCCAACCCAAAGCAGTCTATGGATGCACGATTACATGAGGAAATTAATCCTGCAGCATTTTCTTCTCTAATACACCGCATTTTCCCTATTTTTCATTATGATTTGCAACAAACAGTACATTTGTGACCTATAAAAAGGGCTTACTTTTACAACCCGGCTGACAGTCCCTTACTCCTTTTGCCATCCATGAAGAGGAAAGGCAGTGGCCCCTCCAGACACCGTGCCCTCTGAGCACAAGGGGGGGTAACGAGCGGTGACCCCCCCCCCGCCCCGGCTAACCTCAGGAGTTCATTCTTATCCCTCATTCTTGCTCATAAAACGCTGCTCTCGTGCGCCCACCAAGTCACCCCACCAGCTTCTGCTGCTCGGTGGGACCCTCCTCCCCGTGTTGGGGTGACGAGAGGGTGAAGCAGCGGCGGGGTCCCCGTCACCAGCCCCCTGCCCCCCAACGCCGCGTGGCCACGGCTCATCTCACCGGGGAGCGAGCTCTGCCCTTCACAGTGTTCCCGAGCACCTCCCCGTCTGCTACTGCTGTTAATCATTTCTTGTCAAATTTCATACCAGAAGCTGCCTTTTTTTTTTTTTTTTTTCCACCCCCTATAAATATCGCTCTAAGGAAAGGAATAAAGCCAACTTCTGGACACCTTCATAATGATGTCAAGCCCTACCTAAAACAACGCACACGTCTTACTCTAATGAAAATAACTCTCTAGTTGCTGATATTCTAAATAATTAGCATGTACTGCTAAGTAACTAATTTATAAAGCACATTTCTTGCCATTATTTAATAAACATGAAAAACCGCAGAGCATTTTTAGATGGTATAACAACTTCACATTAATGTAATTTATTACTTCACGGCCCCATTTTAAGACATAGCATCGGTTACAACAACCAGTTTATCTGGCCAGCAGATACATGTCCCATTACTGAAACCAACCCAAATTACGAATCTGCTCTGGCATGGGAAGTTCAGTTTCTCAAAGCCACAGAAAGCACAACAGCAGCAGGCGTCCCCTCCCTTGGCAGGTTCTCAGCAAGAGGATTAGTGCATTGCAAGAGTTAAGACCAGATGAAGCCCTGCCCTAATGCCTGGGCTTTAGATGATGCTCCGAGCCAGACCCACAGAAAGTGGGTCATGTAACAAGTATGATCTCTGCTAAACGTAAATAACATCTGGCTCATTTTAATTGCAGCCCAAACCACAACTGGGAAACAAGGATTCACCCTCCGCTTGCTGCAGGAGGTGGGCCCAGAAACACTTGAAGTATACAACTTTTTTTTTTTTTTTAAACCAGGATACCTTAAAAGTTCTCTAGCTTAGTTTCTTTATGCCAAGTATGTAAATTATCCTGATTACTACAAAGTCATTAAATCTAAGATATGTAAAACATTGCTACATCAATTAAATTATAATAAGGAGATGGATGAACACGCTAATACTCTCCAAGTTACACATATTTACTTTATGGAGCAGTGGCTGTTTCAGAAAACGCGAAGGGCAAGTTGTGATATGCATTCAGCAGCTATTTTTGAGTTGGCAGCAGTATGCAAAAATCATAATTATTATTTTATGTCTATTTTGTCACACGATTGCTATGCGTGACTTTCAGTAGCAAATATATCCTTATCATTTAACCCAAACGAGATTTAAAATATATGTACAGGAAAAAAAAAAAAAGATACTTAGGACTCCAGGTATTTCACACCACTTCTAACTGTAAACCAAATGTTAATCTGAATACAGATTTCAGTGCTGCTTGCTCAACTCCTCTGCATTTGTAATAGACCTCACACCATTCTCATAACAACCAGAAGATATTTATATTTAAGTCGAAGTCAGTGGATGAGCATAGAAAATAAGCTGTGAAAAGAAAAGTGAGAGGCTTTTGCCTGATGAATACATGATTTTGGGATGATTTATTGTCATACTTGAATTTTAGATGAAGTAGTTTGACCATTTAAAAAAAAAATAAAATTAAAAAAAAAAAAATCAAAACAAGCTATGGGCCTTTTCCCTGCCTTTGGTATCACTTTGCTTTTCAGCACAGAAGTATGTTGACTCCTTCACAGTGAGGTCTCTTTCATATATCTGGGACAGATCTGATGGAAGAGTAAAATTCCTTCCCATTAATAATGCTTAGATATCAGGAAACTATTTCCCACCCTCCTCCTCCCTCCCCCCCCCCCCCCCTCCCCTTTTTTTTCCCCCCTCTTTTAAAACACTTTGTTTCATCACCCCTCCAATTTTTTCCATTGAGCAAAACCTTCAGACACAGGATGGAGGAGGAGGGGGAAGAGTAGTTAAGTTATTTTTACAGACATTCAAGTATTATGCAGAATAAAAAGCTTTCCCATAGAAATTCTATTAAGATTCTCCGACGAGCTCAGAAGTGGTTTGTTTTGCACCTTTTCCCATTTTTTTTTTTTTCTCTCCTGTCTACGTAGACATGAACCAAAGCGAGCGGCACTCTCGTCCGTGTTGGGAAGAGAAAAACGCGGAGCGGGTCCAGAATTTAGCGGGGCTGGGGGCAGCTTCCACACCCCCCGGGGGGACCCTCTTCTGCCTCGCCAGGAGAGGGTCTGTAGGGCCCCCACGGGCTCCACGGCCGGGAGCACCCTCGGGACACCCCACGCCTGGGTCCAGGGTCATCGGTCCCAACTCCTGTCCAACAAGAGAGGAGACTGACTCCTACAAAGCAGGAGATTGTTGTCATGATCCATCTCATCTGCTCTATTAATAAAAATAGACCAAACCCTTCTGGTGCAACTCATTTCTCACTTTCCACTTCCAAGTGGTCTCTAAATGCAAGAAAACATGCCTGCCCAATTAATCAGAGTACTGAACATCTCAAATACCTGGGGAGAATGCAAAACCACAGCTACTGGAAAATTTAAATTAAACACTTCAGACAAATTAAGGAGTACTTTAAAAAACAGTGGCAGTTGTCCAGTAGCAGGTAAGGACTAATCTCCTGGCTTTTTCTTTCTCTCTCCTTGGAGAAGTTTTCTGACAAAAGGAGTTGTTTGCCAGTTACTGTAAGGCTCTGAGCCTTGCTGATGCTGCCCTTATTGAGCAGGAAAAGGCAAGGCAAATAAAGCCCAGTGATAAACATTTAGTTTCCAAATTATTTTAATTTGCACCCTAGTGACACACACAGCCTTTCACATAGGGTATCAATGTGTTAACTGAATTTTCTCCACTTTTTACTGTTTAAGCACAATGCCGACTCGGCAGTCCTACAACGAAACAGCTGAATATAACATACCATGTTCATTCTACACTTTGGGAATTGTCATATTGCATCTGTGGGATTAAATTTTTTAAGGAGTTGTCAAGTTTAATTGGAGAGTTCACACAGTCCCAGCTCTGGTGCTGTGATTTATCCAGCAAGTGTTTCTCTTTTATCACTTGACACTAACTCATAGATCTAAATAAAACCATCTGTGAACAAAGCCTGTGGAATCAGGCAAACAGCTCCAAGTGCATTGGTTTTCCCAAGGTACAATTTGTACATTTTGTCATTTGTTGGATGTTTGATTGTGGTTTAAACTTTTCTGCAGGCTTGGTGACACGGATGGAGGCCACTCCAGCGAGGGGGAACGGGCCAGCCCTGCCCTGCCATGGCACGACATGACTCTTTTTGAGCCAAAATCCCCAATTTTCTGCAGTCCTGGGCGTTAGAAACGCCAGGAGAGATGTGTCTGAAGGAAGAGCAGTGGTGTCCCGCCGTGTCCCTCCTGCAGCCCCTCTCTTCCCAGGCTGCAGGAGCGCTTTGGGAAGGGGCACAGTGTTCCCCCCCCTCCCAGCATCACCTTCCCCCTCCCCAGCAGCTGCAGTCACAGCCCTCAGCTGCCCCTGGAGCCCACCACAGCCTGGTGACACCCTCTCCTCTCTGTGTATAACCACACACACAGAGTACATAAATAAAATTTCTGCTTGGAATAATATTTTATGAACTTCAAGCTTGGGAGCTGAGCAACACAGGTACAAGCTGTGATCAGGTTCAAGCATAAATCAGAACAGAAGGAATTTATTTAATTTCTACAAGGCATTTTAACACCTCTCAGACAAATGGGCTGATACCACCTTAGTTTTCTCTGCCCAGCAGCTGAAGATTACTGCAGCCTTAAACAAGCTAATGAAAAGCAATGAGCTTTTTAATAAGTTAAACAGGCCATGGCAAAACTCACAGGGCATATCAGGTCAGAAAAGGCAGGTGTTTTTACATAAAGTAAGCAATCTCTTGTTTTGGAGCACAACACGGGGCTTCCACCAGCTTGACAGACACCGCATCCTGCTCCCCACGCGGCAGGGGCTCTGGCCTGGAGCCCCCCCGGCCTCGCAGGGCCAAGAGGGCAGCCCCAGCTGACCAGCCCCACCTCAGAAAACTGGTTTTGGCTTGATTGGTTGTTTGGTTTTTTTGTTGTTGTTGTTGTTTTGGGGTTTTTTTTGGTTTTTTTTGTTGTTGTTGTTTTGTTATTTTTTTTTTGTTTTGGTTTGGTTTTTTTGTTGTCTTGTGTTTTTTTGTTTTGGTTTTTTGTGTGGTTTTTTTTTTGTTGTTGTTGTTTGTTTTGTTGTTTCTAACATCCAACATCCTTTTGACTGGCAATCACAAGATATTCATAAGAGAGCAAGTGTTATCTGTCTCCCTAAACACCAAAAGGACTAAAGCTAAAGTTCTACACCTGCCAAAGCTTGTTACAAAACAAGTAACCACTGCTGTCATTCCGTGGAACTGATTTGAATAAGTTCCTCTATTATCATCAGATGCAATAAAACTGCTAGAAATCTGGTTTTTAAGTTCATATAGAGGAGCTGCAGTTTTGCCCTGGAACACCATTCATTTCATCCCCCCTCAGCAGAGGAGCTCCCAGGGTGTGGGGCTGGGCCCAGTTAATGCTGGTTTCAGGGCAGCTCCCAGACACCTCGGCTCATGCTCCCTCCCGCCTGCTCTAATGCGGTGCCTGTTTATTTTGCCTCCAGCACTTACTTACTACCTGCAGCTTGTAAACTAATATTAAGTGTGCGATGAGATTGCTGAGCTAGGGATTGAGTCATAAAAGCCTTTCGCAGCACTCGCTTTACCTTGGAACTGAAAAAACCCATATATCCTACAGAAGCTCCCAGCTGCATTATGCAAGAATTGTTCTGGGGTATTAACCCTTCTCTTCCTCTGCACAAGCGGAGATCTTTCACACAACAAGAGTCAACAGGGAGGATGTGTACACGCTAAAGAAGCATTTACAGAGAGAGAAACTACTCTTAGAAATGAAAAGTAAGATATTTTAGTCTTTCAAGTATTTAGAGCTCTCATTTGTACATATTTATTCCACTTACATAAAAACAGTCCCCTGGAAAGCTGTATACTAATCCACAAACAGAAAAATGGAAATTGAAACCCTGCTCTTCCTGCAACAGTGGTGGGAATTACCCCAGCATGGAGATGAATAGCATGTGTATCTATTCATAGTAAATACTGATGATGCGTGCAAATTATTTCTTTGGTATAAAAATATATTTACAAAAAAATAGCCCCGAAAGTACATGAAAATCCCAGTCATATACACATCTTTCCAAAGTCCACTAAAAAAGGTAGCTAGCGTAAATTGCAAGGATATGGAGGACTGAAGGAT
The DNA here is from genome assembly GCF_018691265.1 of Tyto alba. Taxonomy (NCBI): domain Eukaryota; kingdom Metazoa; phylum Chordata; class Aves; order Strigiformes; family Tytonidae; genus Tyto; species Tyto alba. The sequence goes on from NW_024881272.1 coordinate 35,229,963, forward strand.
TTTGTATAATATCTGGAGATTTTTAAAGAGACGTCACTCGGCAATAGCTTTTTGTTGTACTTGATCACACCTTAGGGCCAGACTAGATGATTTCAGGCTTTTTTTCTGTGCTTATTATGTAAAGTTTATGCAACCCAATGGTGTTCTCTCTCATTAGTATGAGCAGAAATTTAGAAGACCTGACCCATCCTTGGTCAAGTGCTCAGTTTGCAAAAGGAATTATACACACAATGTTAAACACAAAAATGGTGAACTCCATTAAAACAAGACAACTGGCAAACTTCCATCTTCATATTAATTCATAACTTTAAGTCTATGGAAGTTGAGACATTCAGCCCAGCTTCACTATCACATTTTTCTATTACTTTTTATTGTAGAGCCCCAGACAGGGATCAGAGCCCATTCAAAATAAAGTCTTTATTCTAAAAGTGCAAGAATGTGCTTTTCAAATCAGCTCAAGCAGGTTGGCCTACAACATGCACGTTTTTCACATCTGTCTTTGTGACTGCTAGCAGCCAACTTTCCCATTACCATGTTTTAAGAGGTACAAAGCTCCATCTTGCCATGTGCTCATAGTGGGGAATGCCTGTGTCTGAACTGATAGCAGCTCTCTAAGGAAGTGATATTGGGCAACACTGCTCTTTTTCCCTGCGATGCTGTCATTCAGGGATGAAAATATTTGCAAAAGCACAGCTAGTTCACATGGCAGTTTCATGTGTAACACAGCAGTACAAGCTAAGGAATTAGTTTAGTGGGCCTCTCGCCTTCCAGCTCAGCTCCAAAGGGGGAGCCCGGGGGTCCCACCAGCATCCCTGTGGTACGGGCTGGGGGAAGGCAGCAGGAAAGAGGCTCCGCTCAGCTCCCACCCAACCAGCATGTCGGTTATCCAACGCAACTTCTGACAATCCCCGAGCAGGCTCTTACCCATGGAAGAGACTCAAGTGCAAGATGCAGACCCGGTCGCCATCCGGCCACAAACACACCAACCAGGCTCAGATACGCGCCTTGGGGCTACTGTGCTCTCTCTGCCAGGAGAGTCACCAGCCCTAATCAGAAGTGATTATTAACACCACAGAACATGAGCAGTACTGAGCATCTCATTTAACTCTGTGCTTCACGGCAGCCTCTAAATACTGCGACAAAAAAGTTTAACTTGTTCTGAAGATATGTTAATATTTTCACGCAGACCTATTTCTCTTCACTAGAGTACCTTGTAATTTAAAACCAATTGACTAGATGGGAATAAAATAATCTTTATACCAAGGAATAAAAATCTCATCGTACCAGGAACCAGTCTCCCTTGACCTTGTAATTATGACCATATGTAACCAGGAGAGTAATATATGGTTGACCATGAGCTCAGCTTGACCCATTTAACTATTAACACAGTGTTTTCATACCTTGCTTCCTGAAGCCATTCTTTAAAGGGGCTTTGTGATGGCTATTCATGCAGCAGTGAACTGCACTTAATGAAACCATGCATCTCACCCTGGCATCCAGAATTTTGTTATTGACTTCAACCATAAATCTTTATATATTTTTCCTTAGGGTGAAGTATCATGGAATCATTTTCTTAGCCAAAATAATGACTTAGAAGATATACATTTTATAGAAAACCGGTACAAGGAAGAGCTCTTTTCCTGTGACACGTTCTCATTTGTTAACATAATTTTGACAGTCTTATTCCTGAGTGCAACAGTCTGAAGCTGTAGATGCTAAGCAGCGCTAAAATTAGCACGTAATTTGCTCTAAACTTCCCGTTCCAAAATAATGATACACACAGATAGAAAAACCACTGGACTGACAGAAGGGATAGCAATGAGCTCCTGAGTAGCCCTGGTCAGGCTGCTGGCTGCATAGCAGGTCTCCTCCAGCATTTGTGCACCAGGAATTTGGGAAGTCAGGGTGAATTAGTAGGCTCCCAGCAGTGTTTTCCACCACGGGTGCCTGGGCTGGAGCAGTTTAAGCCCATCACCCCAAGGCAGACCCCTGTGCCCTTTCGGAGCAGAGCACCTGGAAGCTGTAGGCACCCAGACAGCGCTGATGCTCGCGCAGAGACACACAGGAGCAGTGACCTCAGACAAGCCCCATGCCAGTAATTAAACACAGAACATTGACCTTTCCACCTTACTGCTGTTTTAGTTGTTTTGTAGAAAAAAAAATGGGCTTTCCTCCATACCCCTCCTTAGTGCTGTGCAGGAGGCCTCGCGGGAAGGAGAGAGGAAAGTGGAGCTGCTCGTGCATTAATAGCCAATGCAATTTCTTGGTGGGCCATTTAAAAATAAAAGGGATCCATAAATACAGCAGCACATTATATTTGTTTTGTCATGAATATTTATACCTTTCTATTTAATTAACGTGAAATAAAGTAGCCTGTGAAGTTCATCAGGTGAGAGCCTGGTGTCTATCGGGAAGGCTGCACCCTGCTTTCCTGTGTGGAAGTGCACACAGCTGAAAGTGGATCAGTTGGGTCTTTCTGGGAACTTCTGTAAAGCCTTTAGACAACTCGGTTTTAAAAGCGTTCACTGTGATGTATGAGGGTCTGCTGAAATCCCCAGGCTTTTGACTCAGACCAGTTGTTTACATCTAAATTGCTTTTCTTCATTAAGCTCAAGCTTTAATTCCCAATATATTAAATTTGTGTTGTTCAAAACAATAAGATGTTCTTTTTTATTGGCTTTGTTCCTACAATTATTAGATTGAGGATGTCATTAAAAAGTTGTCAAGACATTTTGTAGATATAGCCTGGTAGTTATAAACAGACCAGATTTTCACTTCAATTTAGAGAGGAAAAAAAATTCACGCTGCATTCAATCACCCCGTATCAGTCCACTGTGTCTTATTCAGAATGCTGTTTTCATAATGGCTGAAGCAGACCCGTGGGAAGAGCTTGTGACACAGCCACTGTGCTCCTCAAATGCTTCAGGCACTGAGGACTGGGGAGAGGTTTGGCCTCTCTTCTCCCTCCCCCATTTACACACACAATATACAAATTACATACACAAGTATGCCATACAGAAGTAAACCTAATGGCAAAACCCCCGCTATTTTCCTCTGCTAGAAGGTAGCTCGCTTTTGGTTTTGTTTCTGGTGAGGATCAAGGTGAACACAGGAGCTATTTGTCATAAAATAAGCAAGCCCGCCTTTTCCAAAAGTGCTTTCCTTCTACTTAAATTGATGCTCAACAGCTCATATAAAATAAAATAATTAAGGCACACAGGAGTGGGATATGGTAGAAATAGCCCTGTGTTTTATCTGAGTGGAAAAATAATTGCTAAATATTTATATTGAAATTCACAAGTGCTTGAAAAGCTTTGGGGCTGGAGTTTTAATGCTCACAAACATACAATGTGCACACTACGTGTACACCTGTGCAGAATTTAGGCTAAGTGCCTACACCTGAGAGTTTGCTGCAGAGGTAAGCAGAGCTAACATTACATTTCTCGGGCTTTAAAGAGAAATCTTTTAGGTGTTATATTAGACCCAGCCCACGCACAACCTCTCACGGGCACGAAACCCAAGGAATAAACAAGCAGACAGCACACTCTCCAAGTCCACTGGCAAAAAAAGTTCCCTTTCTCTCAAAGCACGCTTTACGCTCTTCTAACATCTCCCAGGCATTGTAGAAAACAACGTGGCGCGTATTTGCCAACAAATGAAGGTCTATGGAGAAGCTCATCTAAAAGCAATGAGTTTAGCCGACAATTCTCACTCCCCCCTCTTCTATTGCTCCCGGGACTCCCGGCAGAGATCAGGGTGGCCAGGAGCACACGGGAACACCTGGCTACCAGCCTCGCAGGGCTCCAGCCCCCTCTTCTTTAGGCAAAACCGACCGTGATCAACCTGCCCAGCCCATGGACTTTCATCCCGTGACCCCCACATCAAGCCCTGTAAGGACACTTCTCCTCCCAGCACTCTTTCACCGTCTGCGAAAAGTAGATAACACACAGAATTATCTAATAGCAAACGAATTGTCAAAGTGTATCTCTCCCATCCCAAATGGGAGCATTTTAGGGAAAAGAATAAGCTAATTAGCTATACATTCAAAACGTTATTGTGAGCTCTCTTTAGATGTAGATCGTATCTCCCAGGTGGAAAACAGATTGCTCATTTGTTGAGGCAGCTTGCTGAAGAACAAGTTCCTGACATTTTTTGTTATTATTTTTATAGCTATATTCATGAAGCCTGTGGTTGATAAGTAGGGCAATTTGCATAGCCAGTTTGGATGGGGTTTGCTCCATCCCTCTGCAATGCAGTTTCAAGCTTTTAGAAAAGCAGGACACAAGTGCAGCTGAGTAGTCCTGCCCTACCCCATGCATTTTTAAACATACATAGTGCAACAATCTCTCATTAGCTGGTAAAGCACAGCCGTTAGAAGCACTTCCTGCACCTTTAGCTTCTTTGTCTTCAATCACCAAGATGCCTGGCATTTCAAAAAGTCAAGTGGGGAGGATTAGACTCAGCTGAGAAAAATATCTTTGCAGCAGAGAGATTGCAAATACCGGTTTGAATGGGAAGCACAGTCAGGAAGAAGGGCAGAGCAGAAATCATCCTCTATTTGTTTCTATTACAAAACGAGAGAGGACCATAAGTACCACATATCTAAACAAAGATTTATCTGGTAGTAATCAGAGATTACAAGTACTTTTGCTACAAACAAGCACACTGCCTCAGAAGCAACAACACGCTTTCAGTAAATAACTCATTAATAGCTAACAGGCTTTTCCCTGCTTTGTATCCTCTGTTACAAATTGGCCCAGGGTGGTGGGCGATTCAGGCACCAGCCCTCCCCCCAGGGCCGGTCAGGGCAGCCAGAGCCAGCTGGGAAAGTAAACCCAGCCCCAAGGTCTCAGCTCCTTTCTCCCACAGAAATACTTCAGCAGAGTTGCCTGAATTTTACTTGTATCAATGAACAGGGGAGGAAAAAAAAAAAAAAAAAAATCATTTGCAGCAAAGGAAGTACAAGAAGGAAAGCGGTTTGTGTCTGATGTTTTAATTTCAAATCACTGGCACTGTCCTGTTTTGCCCTGAGATCCATCAGTAATTGTGAATAAGAGATGAGAGGATCACTTGTTGCACCCAGCTCCAAATCAATTCTGAATACATCTGCTAGACATTAGTTATTTATCCTTTGTGACATATTCACAGTAATGACTAAATTGAGATTATAGCACGTGCATATGTGATTCCCAGACTATATATCACCTAAATTTAAGTCAATATATCTCTCTGAATGCCACTAGGTTAAACCAGGAGAGGAACAGACCAGCATTTTATAGTCTTTCTAGCAAAACGAACAATGTTTCAGCCAACACACACATCCCTCACGCGCTTATATAATACAATTATATTCTAAAACATAGCTTCAATCCTACCTTTTTTTTTTTTTTTAAGTGACAGTTTTCATTTTACTTACATCTCTCATTCACGTGTATTGGCACAAAGCTTCCTTTAAGCAAGGAAAAGGTACTTGTTAGGAATATTATTCCTATTTCATAATTATAAACATTCCATAAGGAACAGTTATTCAGGATCCTCCTAAGCCCCCAGAACTATCCAGCCAGCACATACACGTAAAAAAAGTATATACTGCACTCACCCTCCAGAAGCTCTGAACAAGTTTCACTACTCAACACCCCTCACTTCCACCGTTGGACCTCACTCTAGCACAATCCGCCCCAATTTATTGCACCTCCAATTAGCAGTAACGCCCTGCAGCTGTTTCCCATTTGGGGCTGATGCACAGCACCTGGGGCTACCGGGCCGGGGGCACCTGGCCCTCCCCCAGCGACCACCATCTCGGCGATGGGACAGTCCAGGCTGCTGCAGCCCCTGTCCCTTTTTCCCCCGCTCTTTTTAACCAATTCTTGTGTTTCTGCCCCAGCGCCCTGCGGACGGGGTCACGGGGGGCTGGGGGGGCAGAAGGCAGGAGGGACGGGCAAGGAGATGCTACGGCTCCTCGCCCATCGAAGTGCACAGTGTGGTGGCTCTGGGCCAGCAGCTCTGCTGTCGTGGGGAGGAGGAGGAGGAGGAGGAGGAGGAGGAAGGGTAAAGGCCTGTCCAGACAGCAGCAGGGCCCATCTTTGGAGAGCAGGGCAGGAGCAGGAGCAAACCGAGTGTGAAGGCACGTGAAAGGGTTAATTAGCAGCTGCTGGTAGTTACTCTCCAGTATCTATCCTGAGCCAATAACTGTTATTTTGGCAGTGAGGGTGCAGGGTGGAGACACAATGCTTCTATCTTCCCCTTCCTTAGCTGATGAAATGTTGCACAGATGTATTTCTGGAACTAATTGTGCTGATCCCATTCTCTCAGCTTGCTTGTGTGGTTTAAATAAGCCTCCCATTAACTCAGTTGCTTTCTTAATCCAGCACTAGACTTTTAAATAGTGTTACTCCTCACACAGCACTGACTCTGCTGTGAATGGCTCTGCTCCCCGGGCAGATTATGATATCGATAATGCGATTTAAGCTCTGATGCATGCACCTCCGGTACCCTGATATGCAATTTGAAAGGCTGTTACTTAAAAGGCTCAGGTTGCTGGAAAAATAATTCACTCAACAGCTGAGGAGCGATCTTCTCCGACAGCAAAGTGCTGCTGCAGAGCAGCTCGAGTCACCTCAGCAGTGGCTGGCCCTGATCCCCTCCCTGGGATGCTGGTGCTGGCCCCCCCAGAGCCCCCCCGCCCCGTTACCAGGAGTTACACACAGCAGGGGCTCATCACAGGGTGTGAGTACCCCCTTAAGGTCATGATGACAGGTAAATAAAATCCTTAATCTGCTATAAACCTACTGGTTATCACAAAAAGCTATAATTTAAAGTTGACCCTAGCAGCTGGATAACAAAAGTAGCAAATGGTAGGTCTCAAAAGTTGATGGCTTGCCGAGGGTTGAACTCCACCTGGTACAAGATGTAAAATGCTTTGCATTACGTGTCTGCCATGAAAAGAAAATATTATTTTAAAGCTGCCCCCAGGGCCAATGACTTCCCAGGCGGCGGGAGGTGACGGTGGCTCGTGTCCCTCCCAGGGGTGTCCCTCTGGCACTGGGGGGTGGAGAGAAGCTGCTGTTCCCTGGGTGAAACATAACAGGAGGTTTTCCACCTTTTCCCCCCATTTACACGCCCTTGTCTCCCCTCCTCGCACGCGGAGTAGCATGACCATGCAAAGTAGTTCCCCAAGCACCACGGAGGTACCGGCAGGAGGGGCCCCGTGGTTGGGGAGCTGGGGAGCACCCCAGCTTTGGGCACGCATTAGGGGCTGAGAGCTGTCCTGGGGTGCTGTGGGCTGGGGGGGGGACCCGGGCACCTCGCGCGGCCTCGCGCTCTAATTCGGCGTTGACAGTTTTCTTGCGAGCGCTTCCCAGCCAAATCAAGAGATTGTTCTCCAAAGACAGGCAGCTGGGTAAATGTCAAGAGCTCAAAAAGTAAATTATAGTGCAAACAGGTTTGATATTTCTATGAAATGAAAGTTAAGCACATTTCTTTTTAAAATACAGAATTTTATCTAAAGCAAGTGGAAACCTTCTATTGTGACCTTTATGAGATTCCAAACAGTGACAAATTTGGTCATTACAAATAACCTTTTCCTAGCAAGAGCCTTACCAATGGGGACTTCCTTGCAGTAATATATGTAAATTAATTTCCAACCTACAAACCAATAAATAATATAAGAATCTTTTAAGATATCTATTCTACATCAAAATATGAACAACGAAAAACCAACAGAAGGGACAGTACCACTTTAAAGTGCCACCATGGAATATTTTATTTTGTATCACGGCTTTCTGGGAAGCCAACTCTGTCGCTCCTCTACTATTTCAGCAGTGAATAAGTATTCCAGGATTTGCCTTGCTATTTGTCTATATGATTAACCTGAAGGTGAGAATGAGATCATTAACCTGGGATTACTTGCATGTTTAGAGCTCTCATTGTGCCCGTAGTGCCTTGTTAGCTGAACTAAAAATATCCCCAATTTTTAATTTTTCCTTTAACTTTACACTGAACAACATTATCCTATACATGTAAATTAGAAAGAAAAATCAATGGCCACTAAGTGAAACCTGAAACTCTGAGTAATTAACCCACGGGGCGCCAAACCCCATCTCATGATGCAACCACCAAACTAATGCGGTGCTTTTTGAAGCGATCACTATCCTTTTAGCAGTGGACACTTAAAATTTGTTGCTGTCTCTCAAAGCACGAGTCCCATAGTTGCATTCTGCTGCGAACATGCGGGGGCAGAAAACCAGAGGCAGCCTTGGCCAGTCCATCTGCAGCCGCATCATCCGCTGCCTTATCAGACACCCGGCCGGCCGCTGACCGGCCGAAATGGGAAAGCCGGTTATTTTTCCTTCTCGGAGTAGCTGTGGCATTCACTGAACTTCAGATGAGAGCTGGGGTGTAAGCTGGGGCTGAGCTGTCGCTCGCAGGCAGTAAACGCACAGGATTTACCCTGTCTGCTTTATCCCACAGCAAGAAAAAGGGCACCACGACACCCCGCTCCCGCTTTGAAATAGCTCCCAGAAATAAAAGTGGTCCCCTTGGAATAAGCGGCGTGGGGAAGAGAACCGAGCCGAGGCCGAGCACCGACAACCCCCCGCCTGGTGCCCGGCCCGGGGGGGGGTCTGGGGGAGGTCCCGGGGCTGCACCCCAAGGTGAACGGCCCGGGGATGCGGATCCGGGTCGTTGTGGAGCCCGGGGGAGCTGGGGAGCCCACCTCCCACACCTTTGGCAGCGAACGGGCGCCGCGGGGCGTGGAGGGAGCTTCAGCGGGACCCCAGACCCTCCGGCCCCCTCCCGGCTGCGCGGCCCTTCAGGCAGAGCCGCTTTCCCCACGAACATCAGCCTGGCCGGGGCTTGCGAGCGGCGGGGAACACAAATCCCAACGGGCACCAAAGGCATAAAAGGGGCAGACAAATAAAGGTGGGTTCCTTCCTCCCCAGGCCGCTTCACAGATGCCAGAAGAGGGAAGACAAGCTTATTTTTCTTCATTGTGGTCCCTATAGCTAGGGTACCACATTGTCTCTTTGCTGTACTTTGAATCAATTTTCATTAGTTAGGATTAGAAACATTGTCTAAATGTGACAGAGCGTTTAAAAATACTGATAATAAATTCTTTCGTCTTTCATACTGTGTCATAAGTATAGCCTCTGCTTTACATTCCCTAACGAGATGTAACGTTTGCTATTTAATTATATCTAAAATAGGAATACAATATCTGCTCCGTTATTGAAAAAAAAAAAAAAAAAAAACAAAACAAAAACAAACCAGGATATAATGAAGACTAACACGCTAGAAAGTTTCTGTAATAATTAAACATTTCAGCTTACTCGATTTAATTAAGAAATGTAAAGACTGCCATTTCAGAAATGAATCTCCTGCACTTCTATGTAATCAACAGGTCAAACGTTCCGGGAAATCACACAGATGATCAGACTGCATTTTTGGAGTCACTCTCCAAATCAAGCTCCCTGTTGCTTATTTAAGCTGAACCCCTTTGCGAAGTCGGACGGGTTTCATCACTGAAGAAGGGCCAGGTTCCTGAACCCGCAGTAAAATCAACGAGTAAAAAGTGCAGAAACAATGTCATTAGCACGCAGGAGACAGACATCGCCACGAGAACAGCGCCTGTGGACAGGAACGTACTTTTCAGACTGGGGCAGCTGTTAAAAGCAATTTCTGCCTGGGGAGCAATACAGGGGTAAATTCCCGTAGTTAGAGGGACTGTCTTGGTCAGGCAGGGTGGGAAGCTGCTTCTTGACTGATGTGCGTTTCCTGCTGCCGGCCGTTCCGCGGGTCACCGAATGGCCCCCGGGAAGGGCAGGGAGCCTGCCGGGTCCTGCCGAGCTCCCCGGGGAGGTTTCCCGGCGCAGCCCCCGGCACAGGAGCCCCCTCGGTGCCCGGACCCTGGACAGCGGCTGCGGAGCCCGGGGCGGGTGCAGGTGGTGGCGGCTGGAGGGAAAAGACCCAGGGGCGTTGGGCACAGCTGGCGATCCCTGAAGCTCTGTCAGGGGCTCTGTAAACAAGAGCTCCTTGAACAAACGCGGTGAAAGAAGTAATCAGTGCATAAATCTCCTCACACTGAGACATTAGAGAGAAAATATTTATTAAAGAGTAATATAGTTTTCTAGCTAGAGATGATACATGGTGCATGGAAGACATCACTTGAATAAACACAGCAGCAGCATCCGCAAAAGCACCGCGATCATCATCAATCTGTATTTCAGAAGAATGAGCGATGCCTCTATGGCCAGGTGCTCCCGTTAATAAGAAATCCTTCTGTGGAGCATTAAGTTTAAAAATAAATATTGGGACATTTACATCTGTGTGTTTCCATCACAGAGGCTAGCCAGAGTCAGGTAACTAAATAAAGGTGGGCAGGGACGATCGGTATCAGCAAGCGGTGAAAACTGAGCCCCTGTTGCTGGAAAAACTGAAGCTATCGGGGTCGTAGGAATACTAAAAAGCCCTGAACAAAGAGCGCTCGGGGAGCTACATTAACTGAGAACACCTCAATGCAGAAAATACAAATTGAGACCAGTTAAGTAAAGAAGAAAGCTATGTAAACGTGGAGCCAGGCGCTCCGGCGAGATGTTGCCATCGATGGGGAAAGGCCACCCGGTCCGACGCACGACGCAGCCGGAGCCTGCTGCCAGGCAGTTGTCGCAGAAAGAAGAGGAATTATTTCACGGGGAAATATGAAGGAGGTAGCCGAGCGAGCCACCCGTCTCTGAGCGGCAGCAACATGAGCTAAAGTCGTAGGAGAAATGGGGGTGTTGCAAACCCTACGGCCCGAAGAAGCTGCAATCAAAAGCCACGCGAAGGGTGGGTGTGTGCCAGCCCACCCCCGGCAGCCCTGCACAATTACAGCTTTCCTCTTTGCTGCAGAACTTCAGGGACGGCAAAACTCCCCAGGTCAGTAATAACTTCATACGCTGGCAGTAACGGCGCGATAGAAATTGAAACTTTTGGACACTGATGTCCAGTGTTTGGACCCATAAAATCAGCAAACCGTAAGACAAGCTTCCCTGGTTTCAGGCACCATGTTCCATCTGCACCTTCTTAACTTCATTTTGAACCTCCTCTAAAAGAAAGCTCTGCAAGAGCTGCTTGCCTTTCTACATCTGCTGTTGCAAGCCTGCCAAGGCAGTAGCTTATTTCAGTATATTTTTACAACTGGACTTAAGAGAAATGTTCCAAAATCTATGTAAGAGGCCCTGGTTTTCCTTTTTGGAGTCTAACCATCAGGTGAGAAAAAGTTCAGGACAGACAAGCCTGAGAGCAAAAAGTAATTGAAGTCATGTTCAGGGAAAATAAAAAGAAACTCTTTTAAAACAGCGTAATTCCTGCCTCTTGGGGTTGAAAAATTGATCTCCAATTGCCCGTGCCTCCCTCAGATCGCTGCTTTGATCATTGCAGCCCGGCATCTTGCACCTCCGGGGCTTTCTGGCTGGAGCCAAGCTTGATAGAGGGTGGAAGAAATGATCACTATTTAGATACAGTTCCCTATTTTTTGAGTGCCATCGGTGCCCTTGAAGCTGTTCAAAACCAATAAAGGAAATCTTTGCCATGAACTCTGTCACTTTATAAACAGACGCACAGAGATGTTCATTAATTTAGGTGAGCCAGAGGATTGAAGAATTGTTTTAGTTTGCTTGCATCGTGATGCTATTGTTCTCTTATCTATTTCAGTTTGTGTGAAATTAAGGGAAAGCAGACCCAATTTAAAACATTTCACAGAAGAAAGGGCTTGGAGAAAGAGCAATTCCCCAATTGTCTACTTAGTTCAACGGTCAGTTGTTTTTGCTTCGTCTTCATCATTCTCCAGAAATATTTGTATCACCCACTTAATAACTATTGGAGGTGCATCTCCTCTACACTTCCCTCTTTTTCATTCCTACTTCTATTTTCCCCTTAACATTTTCTTCCTCTGTTCATCATTGTCATTGTTACAAATAGAGTTTTGCAGATTAAATTGCTTTTCTTGTTATAATTCCAGTACCATAAGAATGTTAATTAGGGTTGCTTATGTTTCAGAAGCTATTTAAAATGTACTGTAAGATCATACACTTTCTTCACCTCGGTATGTAACTCCCACTATTGCTGGTAAAAAAAAAGTTCCTAAGATTTGAAGACCGAATAGTTTTTTTTTACCTTTTCTTTCTTATTTTTTTTTTTTCTTTTTACTGTGGGTAGTATAAAAAGAAAACAAAGTTTAGCTTTCCAACTTAGGGTCTGTCAAAGTGCCTATGAAAGTCACAAGCACAAAAAAATCAGCTCTTCCCACAGCTCTACTGGAAATTTCCATCCCTGTCTTCTCGACGGGAGCTCATTGTCACCAAAGGTTTTGTGGAAAAAAGGCAGTAGGTGCTTTGCAATTGCAGCTTGCCAAAACCTGGACTTTTTTTTCTCGGAAGGAAGGGCCCGCTTTTGGAAGTATTCTCACTTGATGAAAATGTCCCACATCAAAATAAAACTGATTGCACTGGGAGAAAGGGAATGCCTTGTGTTTTTTTTGGGGGGGTGGGAGGGGGTTGTAAATGCCTTTTTTTGCCGGGTGGGGAGCGGGGGGCGGCGGGGCTCCCCGGCTGGGCTCTCCGGGGAGCTCTGCCCCTGCAGAGGTGGCCAGCCCCGCTGCCGGCTGCCGCTCTGGGTTTGCAGCTCCTCGCTGCTGCTACGGGCCGATGTCTCTGCCTCGCGGTGATGGAAGATAAAACGCTATCACTGACCTCGCCATAAGTGGTTTAACGGGGCACACCGCGAAAACACGTGTTTATATAGCGGGAAAGTCGTCATTAAAGTTGATGGCATTCTTCCGTTGCTTGGCCAAGTGGGTTGCGGAGGGCTGGCGTGTCAGCGGCAAAGCCTTGGCTGGTGCGGGCGGCTAGATAAGGCATAGAGAAGCAGAGAATTATAAACAATCCAGCAAAAAAAGCTATAATGGCAGAAAATGAATTAAAATTACACCTGGTCGTTTCCATGAAATGGAGTAGAATGCAATGTATGATACAACTCTGTGCTTGAAAGCAGGAGTGCATTTGCTGTCATTATTCTTGTAAGCTGAACAGCATAAAACAAGATATACTAATGGCAATGCTTCTGACAGGAGCTGAAATTGCCCGCAGCAGCACTCCCTACTTCACCTCGTAGTGTTACGCAAAATTAAAAGACTGGCTTGAGGAAATCTACTGGGGATTGTTCCTATCGAGTGGGAGAGAGAAAAGAAATATTCACCTAGTTTTCTTTTTCTTGTGTTTTTTTTTTTTTTCTTCCTTTTTCTTTTATAAGAGAATACAGAGTAATGTTATATGGAAAGGATGTTACTATGACACTGCTGAGATGTGCTGAAGTAGAGGACAGATTCATATAAATTATTTATGATTAATGTATTATACTTTACCAGAGCAATTTAAATATAGAAATTTCAGTATTTCTTAACATTATTATGGAGATGTAAAAAAGCATTAGCAGCAAATACCTGCTGCTAATAGCGAGGTGGAGCATGTAGAGGAGTCTGTTTGGGTGAGAAAAGGAGGAGACTAGAAAGCCCCAGGGACGTGTTTGCACCACGGGCTTGGGCTCTGCCACCCAGCCGTGCTGCCCAGGTCCCCTCCCCACGCCCCGGCTGAATCTGCTCGTGCCCGAACACTCGCGCTCCGCTGCAGCTGGGGAGGTGGGTACAGCTACCCGTGGCACTGACCCATCTTGTGAAGAGATAATTAACTAACCACATGTGTAGATACGTAATTCACTACATATGTGGGTATATATATGTATACCCCCTCTACTTACCTACCTACTTATACACACGTATATTTGTACACCACGAAAGCAGCCCTGAGCTGATCCCCCTCACAGCCTGGCTGCGGGACACCCCGTCTTCCTCTGCACCCTGTTCCCATCCCCACCAGAACAGCAGGGAAAACGTCAGTGGGGTTTTGCAGGTCTGAATTTCTGAAAAAAAAATAAAAAAAAAAAAAAAGAAAAAGAAAATTAAAAAAAAAACAACCAAACAACCAAACAAACAAACAAACAAAACAAAAACAAAAAAAAAAAAAAAAAAAAAAAAACCAGAAAAAACAAACAGCCTTCACTTCCTATTGAGGCCAGCCTGGCAGATGAAGCGAGATAACGAGGTGAAAGCATCCACGACTGTATTGGCTAACCCGGGTACCACAGGTCACAACACATACAGCTCACAACGGCCCCGCACAGGTGAAGTAAATCCACTTTTATTCCTTTCACCCAATTCCTCTTGGGTGCAGGCCCCCAAGAAAACCTCATTCGTTTTTTCCTGGCCAGGATGCAGGAGAAAGCCGGGAGATGGGCAGAGGTGCCCGGGAGAACCCGGCACTGCCCCGCTGGTGCTTGCACCCGGTGAGGACCCTGCGAGGCAGAAACGCCTCGGGGATGGTAGGAAATGCACTCCTGCGATGCCAACAGGTGTTGGTTCACAAACACTTACTGTTTGGGAAAAATTGGCAGTTAATTCACACAAAGAGGAACTGACTGTGCCATATGGGAAGAGCTCGTGAGGGAGGCTGTGCTGAGGCTCTGGCTGCTCGGGGTTGGTACTGAATCTGCTCTTAAATGGGGTCCTCAAAAAAAAAAAAACAAAAAACAACAACAACAACAAAAAAAAAACCAAAACAAAAAACCAATACCCAAAAACCAATGCTGAAAGAGACTCAGCCTGGTGGGACATTCTGCATCAACTCTTGATAAGGTACTGCCAGTCAAGGAAAATTACCCAGTTGTGGCCAAACCTAACAGAACGGACAGTTCAGATTTTATGAGCACAGAAGAGTGTCCAAAGTACTTGTATCAGTATTGAAAGAACAGCTAGGGTCACAGAGACTGCAGGTGAATAATACCCGGGATATAATGATGGTGATAGACTCGCTGGGGGTAAAATGAAAGTATGCACAAAACATGAGAAAACCCCACTCTCTAAGTGTGACAAGGTAAAGTATATCTGCTGTTGAGATAAAGTGTGTGGCAAGCTTTATTTTGCTGTAGTATGAGAGCTACAGAGGGTCTGAAGAGATGCACTTGGCCTTCTTGAGAAGCATCACCTCAGATCTCTGGGTTCAGCTTGCAGAAATCCTATTTTCTTCCCTGGGATAACCTTAGCTGTAAGCGGGCCATCCCAGCTCCGGCACCGGCACGGCTGCACCACGGGCATGCCGGCGGCTCGCGCCCGGAGTGGAGTGGGCAGAAAGTCTCCAGGGTTATTAGGCACTGTCAATTTTCCCAATCACTTCAGCCAATTACTTCTGAGGAGTTTTTGATTAAATTTGCATAAAATGCACCCTCCCTCCCTCTCTGGCTTGTTACAACTGCTGTATTATTGCTATTTCGTGCACAACCCTTTCTGGGAGCAGGGATGATCTCCAGCTGCAGGGGAGCTTGCCTTGCCCCCGGCAAGCCTTTGGGAAGCCCCTGAGGAAGCCCCTGAGGATGGCAAGGTCTCAGGTTTCCCCCTCAGCCACGGGGATTTAGAGCCCACAGTCTTTGCGGTGAACCACTGTTATTGTTGTTTTAGAGGCGTGTAACCTCTGAAAGGTTTTATTCCTCTTTGAGAGAAGAGATTAAAGCCGGAGTAGGGCGCGCCGGCAGGGCTTGGAGATGTCTGGGAGATTTCGTGCTCATCACATGAATGTCACCAGGTCCTGCTGCCGCTCAGCATCCGAGCCCCCGGTTCCTTTCAAGCCCACCGGGCTCGGGGCTGGTGGGTTTGGGCAGGGTCCTGAGGCAGGTCGAGCCCCGGTGCTCAAAGTTAAAGGGAGACAGGGAGGTTTGGGTGAGCCTGCCAGATCGCGTGGGGGCACTGAGGGGTAAGAGCTGGTTAAATCACCGCCATCACTGGGGCAGAAATGCGACCGTAAGGGAACAATCTACAGCACCGTTATTCCCATGGCAGTAGGAAAGTTCAGAGGGAAAATATTTTTCAGTACTGTGAACCAAGGGAAGCCTATTCAAAAGGGAGAGAGCAGAGCTCCGGCCCTGGCCACCGTCCTGCCCCTGCAGCCCCCTCTCCCGCTCAGAGCATTTGCTCCTGAGGAGCTGTCAGCCCACAGCTGATGAGCAAAATGTAGCCTGCTTGTCACAGGCTCTGCTTTACCTTTTCTCACTTTTTTATTTTTTTAAACCGTGCATTCACAATTTAAATATGCATTGAATTTACATAATATAATCATTTCCCATCATTTATCCCGCTATTCTCTCATGCCCATGTTAATCAGGCTGTCTGAATACATGAACATAATGATCCCTTCTGGCCTTAAAATCCATCAGACCAGCGTCCAGCTCCTCAGCCGGGCTGACCCGGCTGGTTTGATCACAGCTGAACGCGCACGTGCCGATTTCCACAGCTCTGCGTCAGCCCCATGTAAACACACCTCCTGGGCAAAACATGAATTCTGGAATCTGGGTGTCAACTTGCCTTTTTTGTGAAAATCAAACCCCACTGCCTTTACCCTTTCTAGTTTAAAAAGGAAGCTATGGCTGCAGTCAGCAAAGACTTGGTAAAGGCAGGGGAGCCTGGGTGGGGAAGCCTGCACGGTACCAGCGATGTCAGGGACTTTTTGTTCCTGAAAACACGGTGACAAGAGCGGCCGAACCGCCCTGCTCGCTCACCGCCCTGCGACGCTCTGCTCAGAGCCAGAGCCGTAGCACAGCACTGACACCTCCCTCAAGTCTTTGCTGTTAAAGGTAGTTTTTGACTTTAAGCCTTTTACATACTCCAGGATGCCTTTAAAATAATTTATGCATGCACGATAGTGCACATTTAAGCAGGAATGCTTTCATTATTTCAGGCATTTTCTCTTTGTTTGCAAATACAGGGCAATGCAGCAGATAACAAACATGTCCTGCTTGCTAATATCATTTCATTATTTCCCCTGGATTTATTGCACAGATACGTATCTGAATGGAGAGGAAAATCGAGGGGCAAATGAGCGTGTAAGAAGCATGTAGGCAGCACAGGCAGCGCTTGCAGCACCTGCCCCGGAGGGCAGGGTGAGTCCCGGTGTCAGGTGCAGCTCACGGCGAGCAGCAGTGGATGCACGGTCTCAAGAACCCTAACAGACACCAAAAGTTAAAAAAAAAAAAAAAAAAAAAGCGCCAAACTTCGTATTAAATCTACTTTGGAAAACTGTGACCCACTTTGAAACAACTCACAACACCACCGCCAGCTGACACCAATCACATTTTTAATTTCTACTGACTGTCCTGGTTTGTGATGATTTAATAATGTGCATTGTCAAATTCTGTCTTTAAATTTTAATTGCTAAAATTCATCTTTGAAGAATATTTTTCCGTATCAAGAATGTAAATAGAAATAGGGCCAAACAGGAATAATATGAATAATTCAGCCTTACAATATGCAAGTTTTATACTTGGAAATGAGTGATTCACTCCTACTGTATATTCAGTCATCACAAAGTGCAGACATTAAAATATGGAAAAAAAATGTGAATAAGCCTTCATTATTTAATGGCGTTGTAAGATTAGGATTTTTTCGGTTGTATTTTAATCACACCGTCCTGTACAGTGTGTATTTTATGTCCTGAGTCTGTAGAAGAGGCGGCTCACTTCAGAACGCCTGCCGGCGAGCGGTGCGCTGGGTGCGGTGCCCCGGTTTGTTCCCCGGGGGGGCTGCCCGGGGGGGCTGCCCGTGCCAGCGGGGGCTCCGCTGCCCGCAGGGCTCGTGCTGGGGTGCCCGGCTCCGATGCCACCAAAATGGGGACAGGACCTGGCGGAGGCACGGCCGCTCTGCTCTCCAGCACCCGCGCGCCTCCACGTCCTCCGAAACCTCTCGAGAAAGAAACAAGTATGAAAAATCCCTCTCTTTCCTTACTGACCCGGAGGTGTAAATCTGCTCCTGCAACCAAAAATACGTTAGACTCCAGCGCTTTCTAGATTCAGTAAAATTCCTTTCGGTTCTGTAACCTCTGAACTTCTGCCTTTGTCCTGCAATAAGAACGTTTTTGCAGGATTTGGGGCTGGGGTGCGTTCAGGGGCAGGGCCCAAGGGTGACCGGCGTTTGTCCCGCAGGAGGTCCCCGGCCCCCGAGGGACACAATCCCTCCCGCCCTCCTGCTGCTGCTCCGGCCGGGAGAAGAAAAAACACATCGACACCTGGGTACACCCAGCGGATTTTGTCTTTTCCGAGCAGAGAAATAATAGGCTGTGCTTGACACTACACCTGCAATTTCACCCCGCAGCGATTTTAGCATTCTGAATACCTGACGCCAGCGCCCCACGCGCTCCCGGGGGGGCTGCAGTTTTTGGGGGTAACCTGGGGCTCCAGCTCCGCCGCTGCAATCATCCCGCGAGCTTTGGTGGCACGCCTCCTTCTGCCCTGAATCCCTGGTTTTGTCTACTTACAAAACCCTTTCTCTGAACACACAAAAAGGCGGCCCTAGGTGACCGACACTGACGCATTTGCGCTGAGTTAACTTTTAGCTGGTGAGCGGCAGAACCAATTTCCAAGGGGCGGAGCGGGTGGCGGTGCTCTGCAGACCCGTCCCTGGTGCTGCGAAGGGGTCCGAGCCCCCAGCCCGGGCACCGGTGGCTGTCAGCTCCCCCACCATCTCCTGAAGACTCTTCCCGTACTGTCACTGCCTCTCCCATTCCCTGGCCACACCAGTAAACACCCCCAGCACCATCCCAGCGCAGAAGGGGCTGCGTGAAACCGCGGCCAACTAGACTGGTGCAGGAACACACCTGCCCCTCCAGGTAGACAGAATCAATACTCTATAAGGAAAATGAGCAAGAAAGCGTTTACAGCCATGACATGTTCACCATAAATCATTAAGTGAACATTAAACTTAATTTTAAAGACACAAACCGGCACTGTAAATACTTAGGCTTTCAGGTCTACTGAAACAGTAGCAAGCAAAGTTATAGAAAAGGGTCTACTCTAAACAAACATAAATATTTCTAAACATCAGTGAAAATCTAAATTTGTGTATCCTTATTAATTTCTAAACATCTGGTTTTCCTACAGAAAAGTGAGACTGTGCATTTTCCAAGTAACCGTAAGTTTCCAAGCAGCAAGCTGCAGTTTGAAGACCTCTGCCAGGGTTTCCTGTCTGAGCAAACACCCACGTGGTGCGGGTGGGTCGTGTCGCCCTGTTTATGGCTCTGCCGATGGCACCTGTGGACCTTTATATCCACAAATAACAGAAGTGAAAGGTAAGCGCAGCCCAAGTTGATACGCTGGTGGAGGGTGTTGGGGCAGGTGGCAGCCGGGAGCCTGGGCATGATGCCTGTGGCACCCCCGTGGCCTTCCTTATGGCTGTCCCCAGCACCACAGCCACCCTCGTGGCCATCCCCGTCTCCTTTGCCATCCCCGTGGCTCTCCCCATGGCTGTCCCCGTTGCTGTGGCCATTCCCATTCCTGTCCCCATCTCCTTTCCCACCCCTGCGGCTGTCTGTCCTCATGGCTGCCTCCATCTCCATGGCCATCGCCATCAACGTCCCCATGGCTGTCCCCGTTCCCTCACCATGGCTCTCCCCACCCCCGTGGCTGTCCCCATCCCCGTGGCTGTCCCCGCGACCATCCTTGTCCCCGTGGCTGTCCCTGTCTCCATACCCAGCCCTGTGGCCGTGCCTTGGCGGGGGCACGGGGGCTCTGCTCCCGCGGGGGCCGGGCTCTGGGTGTCCATGGTCTGCAAAGCCCCCTGCCTTGTCCGGGCAGTGGCTCCGGGGGGGTCCCAGCCCCAGCTCCCGTGTCCTGCCCAAAGCCACACACGCTCCTGGGGGACGCAGAGGTGTCTGGTGGGATTCCCTCCCACAGGGCACTTTTCCAGGGATGCTGGACACCCGAGCAAAAAATGGTGGTAAAAGCTGATCAAAAGACTGTCAGGAATTAAATGTTCACCTCTTTTCTATACAATATGAAAACAATTGCTGCTGTGGCTCCCACAGTGTTTCACAGTACATGTGAGCGAACAGGCACCCTGACAGGCAGATGTCTGATGGCAAGTTACAATAAATATTCATATACATAGTTAATACCAAAACATTTTCTTCTCTGCTACTTCCACTTTACTTATTTCTAGTTGCTGGAGAAGCAGACATATTAGAATATTAATTTTCCGCTTTACTGGAATGATTTCAGAGTCAAGTGCCATCAGAACGCTGAATGCAAATGTGAGCAGAGGGGGTGTGACTCGCGCTAATCCCCTCCACTGCCTTTAGAAAAAAACCCCCTTTATTTATTTGCATTTTCCTTTTTGGAGACTTCTTCAGATTTTTTTTCAGAAATGCTTTAGAGAAGGTTTAAGCCAGATATGTATTGCGAGCGGGCAGATAATGTATTGAGAGTGCGTCCTCACAGATCCGAGCGTGTTATTTCTCGTCTCGAGGGCAATTCCGGGAGGTTTTGCAGTCGGGGGTTTCGGGGGGGGGGGGGGTCTGTGCGGACCGGAGCCGCTCGCCCTGCAGCCCGTTGTCCACGGAGCTTCCGGAGCAGCCGCTGGAAGGGGAGCGGGAAGCTGCCGATGGAAGCGGTAATCTGCTCAAAGTGAAAAGCAGCTGAAGGTTAAATTCTGCATTTTCCACTGAATTTGCACGTGGCTCCTTGCAAGTGGCCAACGTAGTGCTTTCATTGAAATCTGCATATCCTGCTTATTTATTCATTTAAATTTGTCTCTTTGGGATGAGATATGGGAGGAAATAGCGGTTTGTCGCTTCTCAAGAAATTTCAGCTGAGTTTGTACCGTGGTGAGGAAACGGGCCCCGTCCCTGCTGTGGTCAAAGCAGCAGCGTCCTGGTCCTCGGTCGGGGCTCAGCCGTCATGCAGTGACTTGATATCAAACAGTACACTTGTGTGTTCTCTTCCTCTAGAAAAACTGAGCAATCCTATGAGCAGGGAGGAGAAGAACATATCTGAAAGAACTTGCTTATGAAGGCAATAAAATTATGTGGGCAGCAATAATGTTTAATTTTAATTAGACGATAATATTTCAGGAGGGCAGTTTGGGTTTTTTACATAGCTGATATTGGCTGCTTGCTCATTTTGTGGAATTTATTATCAGATCAATTGGTTTAGGCAGCTGGGGAGAAGGGTCTCTGGTACTGTTTAAGATAAAAAATGCTGTCTCTCTTCAATAAATCCAATCCAATCATTATTAAATCTTTTGGTAAATATCTTGAAGAAGTTCGGTCTCCTAGTGTTTGTGCTTGCGGATCAAGGAGAGAAAGATGGAGTCAGATGGTTTTCAGGTAAGCAAACAGGGAGCATTTGTTACTTCAATTAATGGATAGAGTACCCACCACCCGAAGTCAAATAAAACAATATAAACAAAAGCCACCTACACACATATTTTTCCTAGGTACCACGCTAAGCGAGAAATGCTCCAGGTGCTCCTGGAGCTGTGCAGAAACCAGCAGGCACACCGCGTGCGCGGTGCGGAACGCAAACCTGGTGGTTTGGCAGCACCCCCCTGCGCGAAGGCGCTGGGGCGGAGCCGCACCGGGGCGGGGAGGGAGCGCTCAGCCGGGACAGCAGCCTCGCCCTCCTGGCTGGGGGCACGAGGGGACACGGCCACCACGTCACCGCTCACACGGGACGGGGCTGCACGCCATGCCTGCAGCGCCCACCCCCTGGGGACAACTTTCTGTTGCCACTGAGAAATTCAGCTTTTTTTTTTTTTTTTTTTTTTTTTTTTTACGGGGAGAGCGTGCACCAGCCCTGGCACGAGGGGCTGGGCGGGATAAATACCAGGAGCTGTTTCCCTTCCAGACATGACGAGGACGCTCCTGGGGAGCCATGTTTAAACCTTGGATGCTCTGCTCTGCGGTCAAGCTTCACAACTGACGATTGAAGGAGATGCTGAGGATTTTATAGCAAGAATTTCTGCTGGATGTGGATGTGTCTATCTCAGCTTATCTGCGTGGCACCGGCAACATGGTGAGATGTTCGGGGATCCTGAATACGTGCTGGGAGAGGTGCCAGGAGGGGGATGTCCCTTGGGGACCCTAAATGTGGTGGAGCACATTAGGGCACAGCCAGGCTGGCAGCTCCGTGCCATCTCCCGACTTGGTGAGGTCTCCAGCACACAGACCCCTCTGGGTCACTCCTCGCTCCCGGTGCAACCGCCGTGCAAGGACGGGTTTCACTGTCCCCCGACAACAACCGCAGCATTTCCAGCCCACCGCTCAAATCACAGCTGCTTTGTTGCTTTGTTGTTTTCTCCAAGGGTAGAAGCATATGTGCGTAATTTGTAATTTCAAGTGATTTGTTGCCTGCACCTTTAAAGGCCTGGAGAAAGGCATTAATTACTCCTCGTGGCTTTAGTTCCTGCAAATACGTTCCTTATTGTCTTCCTTGAGCCAGCAATGCAATCGCCGTTCAACCCGGACGCAACATTTCTAATATTAATACAACAGTGTCCAAAGATTCTGCAGTCCCCCAGCATCTGTCACAGATGGCTCCAGAAGAAATCCGCTGCTATTACAAGAGCACATTTAAAATTTTGATATCTGCTTTAAAAGGGCAAACCCTGCCAGCTGACAAATAATAAGTGGCCCTTTTGTATTCCATTCCATTCTTATCCATTTTTCATGCTTTAGCAAGGTGAGGCTTTCTAATCAAGGAAAAGTAGCATGGGCAAGTGTAGATAATATATTTTGATGTAGGTTTGTAATGAATATGGTATTTATTAAGACACAAGTCATTAAAAGAAGCCTTGCATGGCTGTTGCACATTATTTTATTGATTTTTTAAAATGCATGGATCAAGGCAAGGATTATACTTCACAAGAAACATTTCTATTTCTAATCTTTAATTTGATAATGCATCACTGTATTTGTTGATTTCTGCCATTTAAGGTTTTGTGAGTTTTTTTTTTCCTGTACACATGATGTGAATTTTAATTTCAGGGCAAGCTTGGGAAGAAGAGGACTTGAGCTGTAGAGAGTAATGATGAAAGTTTGGAGAATAGATTGAGGTCATTGCTTCCCTTTTCGATCTTTTATTCGTGTGTGTGGATATAGGGTGATCTGACTTCTACTGAAGTCAATTATAAAGCTGCTCTTTATTGCAGCAGTGAAGGAAGAAGTTCCTTGTAGACATAACAGATGTCAAATGGATAGTCTTGGGGGATGAAGAATCATCTTTATCAACAGAATAAATACAGCCTGGGCATCAGCAATGAGAATTCCCTCGAACCTCTTGCCAATACATATTAATCACGGCTGGAGTTAACAGCCTGTGACGAAGGTTTGGGTGGGGACGGTGCCCTCCCTCCCGCGCTGGCGCAGCCCTTGGACGCTCTGCGGGGGCCGTCTCCAGCTGCCTGCACAGCTGGGCAAACCTGCTGCTCCTGGACACTTTGACGCCTGGAGATTGGCCTTGTTTATCAAGAAATCAGATGATGCTGGTACTTATCACTATCAATCACTGCATGTTTGGACGGCATTTAACTTAGTGATTGCTTTTGCTTGACAGCTGCAGTACAGCCCCTCAATTTTTTGTCTTCCTTCGTATAAAATACATATGTACACAAAATAAATATATTTTATTTATTATTCATTTATTATCTGTAAATACACATACACAAAAATAAATATATTCTATTTATTATTTTTTTATTGTCTTTAAATATAAAGTAGGCATTCTGATATCATAAAACACACCTCTTTTTTTATTTATTTAAAAGGATAGGAAAAGATAAATTAAGATTAAGGTGAGACCTCCAAGTGCTCCCTCAGTCGGCAGGGGACCCACGGCCAGGGTGTCGCGCCGGGAGCCGTCAGCCTGTGAGACAGAGGATGGGGAGTGTGGTGCTGGGGGGACGTGGGGCGTGATGTTGGGGGGCTGCGGATGCTGAAGCGCCTGCGCTACCATAGACCCACCTAAGGGAGAGTGCACGGTGGGGAGAGGCACGCACAGCTTTGGCAGGACTCCTCGCTTCTTACACTTGCTCATACTCTGGAGAGGAAACGATAATTGTGTTTAAAAGTCTGATTTTGCCACCTGGTGCTGTGTCCCCATGGGCAGATCGGGGAGGGTGAGTGACCCTTCGCTGGGTGACGCAGCAGCGGGAGGGAGCTCGTGGCGGAGAAAGGGGGGGACACCAGCAGTGACACTAACCTGGGGAGCGAGCCCATGCCGGCCAGTCCTGCTGCTTGCCCAGCCCTGGGGTCTGGGAAGGAGCTGCCGCTCAACACCAGCGGTCACCAGCGGTCACAGGGGTGTTGTGTGATGGGAATGCTGCCCAGCTTGTGCTTTAAATATGCCGATGGTGTTTGGATCTCTTTTAAGGCGGGCAAAAAGCAGAATGTGGCAAATACAGTTTTAAATTAATTGGTTATAAAATAGATTATTGTTTTCTATATCTGATCGGCAATGTCTAGTATGAACAAGTCTTTTGTGAAGAAATGCAGAAAAAAAAATAAAAGAAGTGTTACTTTAATTCCTTATCTCAGTTCAGAATAAACTCTATCATGATAGGGATGAATTGCAGTTTAATTCATGTCTGCGGGTTTTGTCTGTGGCTCCTTCTTGGAAAGAAAAGGAAGCTTTTCACCTGCACTAGACTAGCAGGGCTCAGAAAGGGCTGGGATAAAAGGAGGTGGTGAGTGATTTGAAAGGATGCTGACCCCAACTGTACTTTCACTGAGACCTGCACACCGGGAAGGGAAGGAAAAAGATTTTCCTTTTCTGTCCCTCAAGAGCCGTGCGGGTGCCGGGTGCCGGGTCGCAGGCTGTGTGCTGCTGGGCACGGAGGTGCCTGGGGCGTGTGCGGCCGGGGAAGGGCTGGAAGAGCGTGGGGCGAGGTCAGGATGAGGGAAGGCAGAGCACAGCAAGCACAGGACCATGACAGAGGAGATAAGGAAAGGTTCTCCAGGCTCTGGAGCCCCTGAAGAGATCCCCACTGAGCCTTCCGTTCTCCTGAGAATTCAGCAAACGGAACACTATGGGCTTTAAAAAAATTAATATCGTTGGCCTATTAAATGAGTCAAGCACGTACAAATTATTTTTCAAATACTAGTTTATTGATATTGATTATCCGCTTTCCAAGGCCTTCTACTATCACCCCGTGCTAATAACTGCAAGTCCCTGTAAGGCACTGGTCAGGTGCTTGTTAGGACGGTGTTGGTAAAGGCACTCAGACTCCATCATGTGCGAATTAAAATCCTCCTTACTACAGGTAGCACCAAGAGCGATGGTACGGCAAGCTGCCGTCCCTGCAGGTGGGGGGACCCCCGTGTCCCAGCGCTGGACAGACGTGCCCCCCCGGGCACGGCAGGCTGAGAGGTCCCATCCGTGGAGAACTGCCTCTGCATCTTAGTCTGTAGAGCTCTTACAGGATTTTCCGAGGAGAAAACAACCCCATCCATCATCCCTACTGTCAAACAGAAGGACGCTCTCAGGAGAACATGCTGCTTCCCTGTAAGATAAATCCACGGCGGGTGCTGGCGGGAGCTGCCGCGGGCTCCTCCGTCGGGATTTGCCGGGGGACCCTGTCCCGGGGCCACGGGCTGTGCTCAGCACCGCTCTGGCCCACACAGAATTGCAGTGTGGGTCACTAGCTCCTCGATGGACCGTGGTCCCTTGGTTGGGACCATTAGTACGGTACAGACCGAGACTTCGGTAAGTGGGATATATATGGATGAGGCAGCGAGGTGCTGTTGCATTCCCAGCAGTACTAATGTAATTTCCAATGAATTTTCATGAGACAAAACCCTTTCCCGCTCCCTGTCACACTCAAACAAAATTCCTTTGGGTCTGCGATGTCTGGATTAAAAACCAGGTGACTGCCTAACTCTCATGAGTATTTCATGATAAAAAATAACCCGCCTCATTTTGTCTTGGGAGCCATTATCCTCATGATGTCTAAGAACTGTCTATTACCTATTTGGTTTATGCTGCTGACACCTTGCTTTCTGAGAACAATGTAGATTATTATCCCTAAGTGGAGGAATCATAGTGCTTTATGGAAATCCAGATCTCTTACTGAATTTGAGATGTGTTTTCCAAGTTCTGTAGCCTCCAGATTTTCACTCCACTAGTTTGATATCTGATGCTGGTTTTCTAAAGCAGCTCCCACTTACAAGCCATGCTCTTGAACACCTTCATTCAGTAGTTCTTATTTTCTCATCCTGAATAAATATTAGGTTTTTGGGGTTTACCATTTTTTAAATTGCTGCTCCTTTGTTGTGTATACTTTGTTGTTTATGGCACACTCCATTTTACACTCCTAGCTAGCAAGCAGCCTTGCTATTTCGCATCTTCATGACAGCAAAGTGTCGATTTGTGTTAGACACTAGTCGTAAAGGAAAATACCAAAGCAGGAACGTGCAACCATGCCAAATGACAGAGATAAATAAGGACAAAAGTTAGAGGGGTTCTGTGCGCTCGCTCTCATTTGGATGTCTCTGTTATTGGGAGGAAACATGTTCTTCTCCCAAAATGTTTTTGCTGTGGGAATTTGTCCCTTCCCAGTCCCAGCTGGGCCCAGGACCCATCCAGAAGCAGCTCAGCCTGGGGGCTCGTAGCGGAGAGGGGCGGCCGGGGCGAGGGGAGGTGTGTGGGGTTGGGCAGGGGGGCCCGTGGCGGGGGTGGGATGCTCTGCCGGGAGTGAGGCACGGGCAGCCGGGGCGGGGGGCAAGGGACATCCCAGCCGGGAAGAGAGAGAGCATCGCGGGGAAGCGCCCGAGGTGGGTCCTGCTCCCTGAGCCAGGCATGTCTTGTGAAAACCTCCACTCACTGAACAAAACCTGGGGGGAGAAAGGCTGGAGAATGTCCCAATTACACTTGGAGGACCAGGGCAGGGTCAGGTTACACAGGGACAGATCCCCCTCCTGTTTTAATCGTTCCATCATGCAAGAAAACACGAGACGAAATACGTAAAAACCGAGTTCTGCAGTGGGGCACGGGAAAAAAGTATTAAGGGCACACTTGGAAACAGCCCCTGTTATGGTGTGCTACATGCCATCCTGAGCCCAGAATGAATTAAATGGAATTTGTGGTCAAACACTGAGAAATTATACTGTCAAGGTAGCAAATGCATCAGTGGGATTTTCAATTTTACCTGATGAAATTGCATACATTGCTGGGAGAGAACAAATGCCTCTAGGAGAGAGGCTGGTTGAGCCGAAACATGCAAGTGCCCACATTCAAGAGAAATTCTTTGGCTTTGTCCTGGTCTTTGCTCTGAGTGTATAGCCAATAAAACCTTAATGAGTGTTTCTGAGTTTGGGCTTGACCTTTCCAAATTAGTTGGTCAAGGATATGACTATTACTGAAGTGTCAACGACAGCAGAAGGAGTGAGCGTTAATAACAGAAATACCCCAAAGCGATGACTGAGTGCTGCTCCCTGCACAGGTTAAACCGGGCTGTTAATGGTGTGAGTGGTGAGTGAAGTCTGCAACACAGAGAAAGCCATCAAGGAAACTATTAAGGGGATTGGGGACTTCCTTTTTCTTTCTTTTTTTTTTTTTTTTTTTCAAGTGCTCTGGGAAGATGCCTCAGCCCAGCCGTACCAGCGCTGCATCACTTTCATTGAAATCTCAACATCCATTTGGCAGCACCGTGACCTCCACCTGACAGCGGTGACAGGAAGAAAAGGACCTTTATATTTGCTCTTTTATGTTGCAAATGCCTTGACCTTTATAATTAGTTTGATCATGTGACAAAGTTCTGCTGGAAGTTTGAGCAGTGAATCAAAGGGTGGCATAAATACCTGCTAAAAACGCAGATACACATCAGAAGGTGAACAGGACCTGCTTAACAGGTTAAGCACCAGGCTGCTGCTATCTGCCCCACGGAAGTCACCGCAGATGTGTCCCCAGTGGCTCTGGGAAGAGAGACTGGAGTTTCCCCCAAAGAATCACTGAATAAACAAGCCAATCACATGGCAAGAAGTTTTGCCACTTAAATGTCTGTTTCTTATTCCAACTCTGTTTATTCATTACACCCACATTTTCCCCTAGTCTTTAAAGTGTCATTGTTTGCAAAAACACAATTCCTAGGCTCGAAACCACAGAGGAGTGTTTGGGACCTGACCATGTTTGGAACGTTTTATATTGGAGTTATTGTGCCAGAGGGGTGGCAAGCTGGCAGCAGAAGGGAAGCAAGGAAGAACAAGGGCTGGCCAGTGCTTCGGGCCAGAGCTAGGAAAAGTGAGAACCTTCGTGTCAGCTCTTGAGCTGGGGAAGTGGAACTTTCTTCTCCCCAGACTCAATAAATAGGTATCAATCACTTTCAGGCTTGACAGTGCCTTCTAGGAACTTGTAAATAACTGAAAGGAAAACAAAGTAATCCAGTTACGATTTAAAAAAAAAAAAAAAAAGATCAAGCTAATTTTGTCCATGGGAGGGGAGCTGCCTGCCTGCTCTGTGCTCATTTCTCTTTGCTTTCTTTGCGCTGTGATGTTGAGCTTCACCCATCAACTTGGAGATGTCTCTTCCTCACATCCTTCAGGCTGGGTGCCTCCGATGGGAACCAGGTGCCATTGGTTGGCACAGAGGGCAAGAGCCTTCCTCCTCCTCCTCCTCCTCCTCCAGAATAAATAGTAGTTGAGAGCATTTTTTTCGGTCCAAAACCTGTAGCACAGGAACTTTTTACTTGCTTGAGAAAACTGAGCAACAGCTCTGGGAGGAAGGGCAGGAAGGGGTGATTTGGAGTTGGGACAAAGAGATCTCCATCCCTCCGGGAGGAATGGGTCGTATGCAAGCTGACAGCCGTGCTACAGCTCCCTACATCACAAGGATGATGCTCTGTTTAACTGCAGCTATCAGTCGTTTCCTGAAGTAGCAGACCTGTTGTGGAGTTCAGGTAAAAGCAAAGGCTGCGGCGTTGAGAGGAAGGGGGACAACGAGGCAGAACTGATCCCATTGCTGATCCCATCCTGGCTCCCGTGACGGGGCCGCTGAGCCCGCCTTTCAGGGAGCGCACATTCCCCTCCGTGCAGGGCTGAGGAAGGGTGCCTGGTCGCAGCAAGACCTGACCACAAATCAGTCTCATTTTTCCTGTGCTTATGTTGTTTATAGCAAGATAGGTGCTATAAATCTTGAAAGAAACAGTTAAAACTAACTTTTTATTGTACTATATACTTAGAAAGCTATGCAACCACATTTTAAGGAGGTTGTAAAGCTGGAGAAGTAGCCTAGAGGCAGAAAAGTAATCTAATCAAGGTACACAATAGAAAAGTTAATTAAGGAGCCTTGGACCTAGTGGCCTTTAATGATGGAGTGACTGCATCTGTGGACAAGGGAACAGCTACAGATGTCATCTGTCCAGACTTCTGCAAGGCCTTTGACATGGTCCCCCACAACATCCTTCTCTCACAACTGGAGAGATACAGATTTGATGGGCAGACTGTTTTGTGGATGAGGAATTGGTTGGATCCAGTCTGTACCCCGGGCTGCAGCCAGAGCAGGGGGGGCAGCAGGGCCAGGGAGGGGATTCTCCCCCTCTGCTCCGCTCTGGGGAGACCCCCCTGCAGTGCTGGGGCCAGCTCGGGGGCCCCAACAGCAGAAGGACACACGGAGCTGCTCGAGCGGGGCCAGAGGAGGCCACGGAGATGCTGGGGGGGCTGGAGCAGCTCCCCTGGGGGGCCGGGCTGAGAGAGTTGGGGGGTTCAGCCTGGAGAAGAGAAGGCTCCGGGGAGCCCTTCGAGCGGCCTCCCAGGGCTTAAAGGGGGGACAGGAAAGGTGGGGAGGGACTCTGGGTCAAGGGGTGGGGGTAGGACGAGGGGGGACAGTTTTAAGCTGAAAGAGGGAAGATTTAGGTGAGCTCTAAGGCAGAAATTGTTCCCTGTGCGGGGGGTGAGACACTGAGACACTGGCCCAGGGTGCCCAGAGCAGCTGTGGGTTCCCCCTCCCTGGAAGGGTTCAAGGCCAGTTTGGACGGGGCTGGGAGCCCCCTGGGCTGGGGGAAGGGGGCCATGCTCACTGCGAGGGATTGGACTGGATGACTTTTAAATGTGACTTCCAACCCAGCACATTCTCTGATTCTATGATAAAGGAAATGGCTTAATCTGCAGCATCGCCACGTGCTCCCCACAGCCCCACGTGCTCCACGTCACTGCCACGGTGGGGTAGACCCCAGCCCCACCAGCCAGGCTGCGGTGCTGGTGGCTGCTAGTGGCATCTCCAGGGTGGTCAGAGGTGCCTCAAACATGCCAAAGTAATGAGAGAAGGTCCTTGTGGCTTAATCACACATTCTGTTGCTGGTTAACGATGCTCCATTACTGACCCTGCCGATGCACAGGCTTTGCATTTCCTCCACTGAAATCCATGAGGGGCTTCTTCTCTACTTGACCACCTTGGGCTGCTCTTAATTGAGCTAAGCCAAATCTGGCAAAAAATGGTGCAACACTAGAAATTGGTTTCTCATTGATCTGGAGAATTTACTCTTCTGCTGCTTTTTTTTTTTTTTTTTTTTTTTTTTTTTTTTAACAGGCGCTCTTGAAACTAGCCTCACCATAGCAACACACTTCATTAAAGCACATTGTAAATCAACCTAATCTGGCGAAAGTGAATACATAGTGCTGGTCCTTAACCTGGCAGCAGGGATTCACTCAGGGTCACCTCCCAAAACCACAGGGAAATCATCGGGATTTTGGAGGTGCTCAGCAAGCAAAGGCGGGGCGGGAGGAAGGCAGAGGGTGCTGCTGTCTGGGGGAGGAGGTGTGGGACGAGGTTCTGGCGTGGCTGTCCCCTGTCCCCCGGTGCTCAGCCCGCCCTTTCCTCCCTCACCCCCCCAGCCGCTCGCCTCTCGCCCCGCAGGGGAAGTTCTGGTGACCCCATGGGACCAGGCGTGTGTGAAACCCACCAAACTCCTGCTCCCCGTCCCACGGCCGGAGCAGCTCCTACCAGGAACCACTCCCTGCTCCTGTCAGCTTTTCACCCAGGAGTAAAGCCCACGAAGGTGTCCTTGGGGGATGTGAGCTGCCATAAGAACCCGAGAAACTAACTTTTTGCATTATTGCAGATTCATCTTGGGTGATTAGATGTTTGCCTACCTCTTGTAAGGAACGATATCTTTTCCTCCATTTGAATTTGACATTTTTGGGAATTCTTTGTGAATTATTCAGAAAAGCAGAGAGATGCCATAAAAGTCATAGGCCCATGCACAAGGAGGAAAAAAACCCAGCTCTTTCAAAATCAAACACTTCAGAATACCGGGGGTGCAAGAGGGGAGTCCACGGCACCTACCTATGGTACCTACCCATCTGGCCAAACCACAATGAAAGCTGTGAACCATTTCAGTGAAACAGAGGGCTCCTACCTGCAGCCCTGCAGAGGCTTTTGCTGCTGCCCATGCTCGGCTGCGGCCCCGCTGACCTGGCAGCAGGCGCTGCCTCTGCCACCTCGGGTTCAAGTGGTCAAAGTGCCCAGTCTCTGATGGTTTTGACATTTCTATTTCCAAACACAGCTCCAAAATCACTCCTAAACCCACATAATCCCTGGTCATTTCACTGGCATTTTCACAGTTCATTTTATATTTTTTCTTCACAAGTCTTTCTCTACTTTAAAGAACAAATAAAGCATTTTTATTTTTAGTTCATATGGATATAATCTCCCAATCTGAATGCAAACCCAAGGATCATACACTGCTTGACATCTCGCTTTTTCCCCTCATACTCTCTTTCACACACGTGACGATGCCCCGCCACACTCAGCTGCAAACAGTCGAACTGTCTTTTCCTATTAGTTGGTAAAACAGACCAGACAATAAATACGCTGCATGAACCTAAACGTAGCAAATAATGATTGTATCAGATCGTAACTCCGGGTAATTAATGGGAGTTGATTTGTGGAAAAGGTCATGAGGAGAAGGAAGACGTTTCACAGGAAGAATATCCATTATGATCATCTTCAGTATTATGAGGGTGACTGCCTCAGGAATAAACCGGGGACGCCAGTGTCCCTGCTGCCAGAGCTACCACTGGAAACCCTCCGCATCCTCGGAGGGGTCCGGCTGCCGGGGGACATGGCTCTGCCCCCGGGGAGGCTGGCCTTAAAGGCTGGTCCATACTGAAATGCACAGAAAAATTAGTTCAGATTATCTCTTAACCCAAGCTAGCTGTCATTAAAATTCTGTATTGAGTCTTTTTCAGCGTGCCAGTGGTCTATGTCTAGTTTAGCTTAATTTCATTCCATAGTAAATTATATTTTATGGTACCACTTTACCAAGCTGACGAGCCTTAGGATTTGTACTTGAAGGGCTGGAAATTGCATTTTGTTGCTTTGGCCTTTTCTTCTGTCTTTCTGGAGAAAAAGAGCTGACATGATTAATCTTTAACTGAAAATTGAACTTTTACTTCAGAAATCCTCAAAATAAAGTGTTAGATCAACATATTTTACATTTTCAATGGAATATCTATCCATAGAGGTGTCAAGTGAAAAAATGATAATAGACAATCTTAGGCATCTTTAATTTGTGTGTACTTAAAAATAGGGAAGTCACATTATTTGCTAGTGAGCAGTGTCCAAAGCCACATTTCCACCTGACTTCTTGCTAAAACTAGATTTTTGGGGACTTCATGCTATCATATTTTGTAACAGAGACTTGAAGGAATTTTTCACATTTGTGTTCCAGGCTCAGGACTATTTTTAGAGGACTTTCTGAACTTTCTTTTTCTCCTAATTTATTCTGGAAATTTTAGAATAGCATACCAGGACATCTCCTTCAAAAAATGTTCTGTCCCAAAATAATCGAAGCATTTAAAAGGAGTTCTGTTGTCATAGGGATGAAAGCTCTAAACAGGGACACCTCAAAAACAGTCGGATCAAATTGTTATGTTAATAGGATTTTTTAAAGTAATTAGATCACAAAGATGCTTTTGTCTTTTCTCATTCAGAGCATAGTGTGACACTGCTAAACAAATTATTGTGAAAATAATAACTTGTTTATTTTAATCAGATATTGTCATTGGAATACTTTATCAGTTATCTTACAATTTTCAGACATGTTCACACTGCAGAATTGTCTCACTTGATTCTTATCAACTCGGATTAATCTGATTTTCTGGGCATTTCACTTGAAGTGTCTTTCTTGTCTTCTGATCAGCTGAAATTGTGAGTTTGCTTTGATAATGTAGCTCAAGAGAAAGCCAAGCTTTGAAGGGGATCCTCTATTGGATTAAAATGCAGATTTCCAAGAAAGTCCCGTTTGAACCTGCTAAAAAGAAAAACAACTTATTTTCGACAGTTTTCTTCTCATGACTTTTTTATGTATCCAAAACACTTTCTGTCGCTGTGAAAATTTCTGTTGCTTCTGCTGGTGAAGCGCTGGTGCCTCTTCCAAGCCTCCCGTCCGAGCTGTGGGTCTGTTTGCACGGCCAGGAGGTCACCCCCAGACTCCCCATGGCTGGGCTCCCTGGGGGGGCTCTGGCTGGGCAAACATACCCAATGCTGAGTGTGGGATTGCTACCTGAAAGAAGAAAAGAAGCCGTTTATTTGTGGGCTAGTGTAAATGTGTCTTGGAGAAGCAAGTTACTCTCTCCATGCTTCCTTTAGGATGGTTGGGTTGCCTGGGAGATATGTAGGGTGCTACGGAGGCAGTCTTCAACAGAGGTGGAAAACAGAAATAGATTTAGAATTGTTTTGAGCAAACAGTAGCTTTTTCAGCTCTGTAGCCACATGAAAAAACCTTGTTTAGTTTGAATTGAAATAGATCTGCTTCACTTTAGATGAATTCAGAAGACTTTGTATCATTTATTTTTTGCTTAAATAATTTTCTCTTGCTTTAATTCACAGGAAAAGTCAGCAAAAACCTTACGCAAAGCAAAAGAAAGATTCACATGTAGCATAGCACCTGATAGATTACCTGATTACAGGCATCTCCCGTGCTGGTGCGTTCATGGGAGGTGAGTTTGTACCCATGGTTTCCACCACACTCTTCTGCCAGCGCAGAGTACAGGGCCCGCA
The DNA here is from genome assembly GCF_018691265.1 of Tyto alba. Classification (NCBI taxonomy): domain Eukaryota; kingdom Metazoa; phylum Chordata; class Aves; order Strigiformes; family Tytonidae; genus Tyto; species Tyto alba. The sequence goes on from NW_024881272.1 coordinate 35,263,857, forward strand.
GAGATTGCTGAGACAAAAAGGCATTTTCTGTGTTCATTGTCCTAAAATGACCAGATCCTGCCCAGAGGAACTAGACCATGTCCCATGTCTTTGCACTGCCCGTGGGCTCACTGGAGCAGGTGTCCTGCAGAAGCAGCCAAATCCTGCCTTGCTGGCACCTGTAGGGGTTTTCCTCGAGGCTGCCACAGCACTCTCAGTTTCGATCAACACAGCCCTGGGGAATTTCCACCAGAGCACAGAAATCTATTCAAGAAGAAAAAAATGTGTGCCTTTCCGCCCCACACTTATTTAGGTAAGGTCACTGGGGTTTGGGCAGAAAATAACATCAACATTTAGCACTTCTGTCTTTTCTTGTCTCTGTGGTGTGGATGCCACATCATGTCCCTACCTGCCCCAGTGTCAGGGTCCCCTCCTCTGTCTCCGTTTTTCCTGTTTTCATGGTAACTCTCTTCTAGCTCTTGCCCTACAAAGCACTGGATCCTGCTTTGCTATTTTTGGCACCGGTTTGCAGGCTCTGGAGGGGCTTTTGACAGATGACTCTTCTTTTTTTCAGGGTGAAAAATGGACCTGCTACCGTCCTGTTGGCTTTGAACAAGGTCCTTGGCTGATGTGCCATCCCTTTCCCGAGCAGGACCACGCGCTGCAGGAACTGCGAAACACGGGACTCCCCGCTGAGGGCCTGAAGTGCCATTTAAGACATTGCATGTGGTATCTGGAAATACTTTTCAAGGTTTCAAACTTTTTCCTGTCCTTTCTTTACTGTCCCAGCTCACAACTTACTGCCTGAAAAGTTTGAATAAGGCCTTACTTTTGAAAAAATCAGACCTCGTGCAGTTAACCGGATCCAGCTGTTCAGAGAGTGGCTAGGATGGAGGCAGTGCTTATCTCACCTTTGAGGTGCCATACAGCTTTTTGTTAATATAATTTACCATTTGCTTTTTCAAGGGAGAAGAGAACAGGTTAAAAATGGAAGATTAAAAAAAGGTTGAAGTAAACTAAATTATTCCAACTGGTTGCATTCACAATTGCCTTTAGTCTTATGACATTTGGAATGAGTTAAGCAATTAAAGTTATGTATTACTTTCAAAAATCGGTTAAGGGAAACAGATCGTAGCACACAGCCCTGACTGAAGCCAGCAGGGAAGAAACACAAAGTCGGATGCTACAAAGACACAAATGTCAGAGTGAAAAAGTAAGCATGTGTAAAGAAACAGCGGCATGCAAGACAGCAGGTGCCTTCGACCATCGAAATCTTCATACACCCTTGGCGTGGAGAGGCAGTATCGGGGTACGACTGGGTGTCTTCCAGCTCCTCTGCGTCTTTCCTCCGTGCACAGATCATGCTGGCAGAGGCTTGGGAGTGGGGAAAGCTGCCGCTGCCCGGGACCCGCCGGTGCCTGCACCCTTTCCCTCCCTCCCTGGCGGGTGACCCAACCGCCAGCTGACAGATGCTCTCCCTTTTTCCTTCTTCTCTTTCTTGGCCCCACCAATTTTGTTTCCAGGGCTCAACGAGAAGAGGAGAGCTTGTGATTTTCTCCACTCCCCACCCACCCAGTCCTTAGCATGGCAGGTGACCTTGAGTCCAGCCTCGAGCACTGGGTGCCAAAGGGGAAGACGTGGGTCAAGCTTCCAACTGATGAAGTTGTTAAACTACGAGATCCTTTTTCTAGATCGAGTCTTCTAATTGTTGGGTTGAAACATGAAGGAAGGTGGCAGCACAGTGGCAGGACCACGGCAAAGGTGCTGACTTTAGACAAGCGGTGTACACTCTGCCTGAATCTGCACTCCAAAGCAATGACAGCATATTAGCTTGGGAAACAGATGGAGATCAAAGATAAATCTTTTTATTGAATATTTCCTATGAGAAAGAGGTGGGCACGGATTATGTGCATTTTCGGGGAAGCCCATGAGACCAAGGGAAGAAAATTCACACATCTGTCAGATGGCTGACCTCCAGGACAGCTTCTCATCACCTTGTCTGCAATCACAGCGGCTTGATCAGATCTGCAAAACTATTAGATTAGAAACTGGTCTCAACAAAACGGATGAAAACTAACGGCCTTATTCATCGGTGCTTTGAATCTCTGCAACCTTGCAAGGTTAGAAGTGTGTCCATCCATCAGCATTGCCTCAGACTGGGTTTTTCAACACTGGAGTTTGTAATTTTGAAAGAACTCTTGGTACAGCATGGACAAACCTGATCTTTCCACTTTAAGCTTGATCATGTGGGAACTTTACTGCATTTATAACAAATTTTTTCCTATTTGAAGATTCTGTATTCATTTATTCATTTATTTATTTTGCTATCTGTGTAGAAATCCTTGTGTTCCACTCACTTACTCTTGCTTATCCAAAGCTGTAATCACCTGCACACTAGTTACAGCTTTATAAAGCTGCTACGCTAAGGATTTTCAGCACAAAGGAATTTTGTACTAGAAGATATTGGAAGACTGGAGTCTGCTAGCAAGAAGTTACATCGCCATTTGAAAACAGGAAAATAAGATTTACTTTGAACGTAACAAGAAAAATAGCAATACTGGAGCTGAAAATGTGCCTTTGAAGGTCTGTCAGCCACCCCAAAGAGCACAGGGCACCCAGGGACCACGGGGCTAGCCTCACTGTCCCAGGGCCGGTCAGTCAAAACCCAAATGCTTGTTGTAGAGACTCTCTGTCCATCCTGGGGCCAGCGGGAGGCAGAGGGCAGCACCCAGTGCCCACGGGCACTAGGTCAGGGATAATCACCTTTTCTTCACAAGAAACGCAACCGAAGGAGCTGTCACAGGAATAAATCACTCCACGGCCACCCATGGGGTACAGCAAGCAGAACAGAGTGCTATGTTTTCTTTGTGAGATAAGAGACAGGTTAGCAATCTGTTAGAGGCTGTTTTTAAAGGTGCAAATCGGGTGCCTGGAGGGGAGCTGCCCGGTGCCACACAGTGTCAAAGCCTCGCCTGCTGCTGTCGTGAGAGATGCTCACGTGCTGCTCCGTGGGGCCGTCTGCTGCTCGCTCCCATCGCTGCCCCAGGACGCGCGGAAAAGCAATTGCTCTCAATTTTCCGAGCTGCAGATAACATGAATTTTGTAGAGTTTTGCCCCCAGGACCCTGGAACTCTCCCTTAAATGCACAGGGGCTGCAGGTACTGGGCGTGTGTAGGGGTTAGACTCAGACGGGGCCTGCACACCCTTGGCCAGCCCCAGCACCGGTATCATCATGAGTCTGAATGAGAGTGGACCTGTAGAAAGTTCTAGTAATATTCTTATTAAAATTTGAAGACTCCTGCTGCCTCGTGCAATGGTGCAGTTAGTGTCTGGGTAACCTGTCAGCACAATGCACTTACTGGAACTACACATCAAAGCAGGTGGATCAGCTAATAACGAGGGAGAGGAGGAGGAGAAGGAGAAGGATGGTCTTTCCATGTCCCCTGTGTGATGACAGGTAGACTGAACACAGGCCCTTGGTATTTCATGTGCACAGCAGTACTTGGATAATAAAAATGCCCTTGCCAGTTTGGAGGCAATTTTGGCATTGCTGCATACGTGGTAAATTTTCAGTTTTGCTTTATTAGCCATGCGAGATTTATGGGGAGCCTGAAAACACCATTATTGTCTGTGATGTTCTGAAGGCTACATTAAGACAATATTGTAAAAACTGCTATATAGTATAAACTGTAGTTTGTTATCACACAATCACTATAAATCTGCTCATTTTGCAAACTGGTTGAAAGAGCTGGTGGTTTCCTGTTCCACTGGAGAAAACCTGTTTTCTGCCGGAGTATCTCCAAGGAAAATCTGACTTGCTGCTGTCCGCTCAGCGTCTCGAAGTACAGACAGCTCCATAGATCTGCTCCGCAGGGGGATTTTTGTGTTTGTTTGTTTTTATTTGCCTTTTGAACGCAGAGGTTTCTGGGGTGAAATGGGCTGGTCGTGGGCTCGGCGTGTGGAAAACCGGACTGGGGCTTGTGCCTCCCAGGGACCAGCGCTGTCCCCCTGGCCACACCGCTCTGCTCTGGAGCGGCGGCCGGTGCAATTAGCACGTGCTGTTGAAAACGAGCGCAGGGAGCGAGGTGGCTAACGGGCAGAGGAGTCGCTGGCGGAGCAGGAGGGAAAAGGACAGGGGCTGACGCAGCCTGAGCTTCGGGCTTTGGTCAAGACCGCGGCTCCCAGCAATCGCTGTTCTGGGGAGGGTTGAGATGGTGCCAGGGCTGGTGGGAGGAATCTGCTGGGCGAAGGTCGTCTGGGGGGAGGCCGGGGAGGAGAGGAGGGGGAAATGGGGGGTGGGGACGGGGTCCCTGTGCCGGTCCCCAGCTCCCGGGACGGTCGGGGCCCCGTGCACCCGCATTGGGAGAGCAGCCGGTGCCCGAGCAGCCCGCTGCGGCTCAAGAGCTTAAATTAATGCTAACAAGAGCTGGGAAATTACGCGTTTTTAAATGACAAGACCCATACTTTATGTCATTTTCATTTGGCTGCAGAAGAAAGACAGATGGTCACATTGTCTGTCTTATCAATAGCAAGACGCCTGTTTATGCAAACCTTTTAAGATTTAGCAATCTGTAAATCCCATGGCTGGGGTGGCATGAATCCGCGTTTGTGCAAAAGGCTCTGTGAAATGAAACAAAATAGTACAAGCTGTGTGCATTAACTGTCAACATTTAAACAAACCCCCAACCCTTGGCACATATGCTGGGTATTTTCAAGGACAGGGTGAGTGAGATTCTAAGGAAAAAACCGCAGCCACCCAAAGATCCTCCAGCCTGTCCAATTAATATTCTTTCTCATTAAGACTGCCATTAACCTGGTTGTTAAATTACCATGTTTATTAATAAAAATACCAAAACACACACATAGCCTGTAATGACAGTGCATCAAATGAGAAAAAAATTAAATGCTAATTTCAACTGAAAGTGATAAGAGGTCAACAGTATTTTATCCTGTTATTACTGCCTCCTCCATATGGTTATATTTTCCATTTTGTTTTTTCTGTGACAAGAGGTGAAGACGCAGGAATGCATGAACATGCTTAATTATTTTCAGAAAAAACTTCTCAAACTTTTACATTTTAAATGAAAAGGGGAAAAAAACACTCTGTTTCAGAATACATCGAGGATGAGTAGGGAAGCAAAAGAGGTAAAAATGCACGTTGTAAGAATGGTGTGTTGTATTCTTACTTATGTTCCAGGCTCTTCCCTTAGTGACAACACAGAGAAAAAGCTGAGAAAATGTTACACCACTGAGACAAAGCTTAACAGGTTTGGTCTCCAAAAAAGAAAATGTTCAGATTGCCCAATCCGTCCCATTTCCATGTGCAGAAGATGCTAGCTGAATTCCATCCTCCTGTTGTGTGGGTATGTACCTGCTCTGAGCATTTGCATTCATCCTACTTTTCTTCAGCTGCATTTAGGTGTTTATGGGAGTTATTTTGGGTACAACTGGAATCTGCTTTTATTTGTTAAGCCTTTTCCCATTACTGCCCAAATCCCAGAGGTGCCTTTTTCATCTCACCGCCCAAGCTGCAAATTCCAGCTCTGTGAGGACAATGTTTTTCCCAAAAGGTATAAGACATAGCCCATTTACGGTGTGGCCTGCGGCCGCAGACCTCAGAGGTGACGTTTGTGCCACGCGCGGGGCTGCAGGTGGCTCAGGGGCAATAACGGTGACGACAGAACACAAGTGCATCCACGACCAACACGGAAGACGTTAATATTTTAATTAGATCTATGATTAACTAATTTGCCGTCAACAGATACTTTGGCAGCTGGGAAAGGCTAGTGCTGTGATTGCAAGGTATTAATCACGGAGATCGGTGACGATCTCCCTGAACACAGACACGAACTTTGCTGAATGTGAGTGGCAGGCCGTCTCCGGATGCTCCGTGGCTGCTCAGACTCTTGGTTATCTCCGCTCTCAGCTGGACGTGGCAGTGTCTCAAGGGGGTGTCTGGGATGACACCCCCCCCCCAGTGATGATGGCTGGTCCCCCACCAGCACCCCGCGGGCCCCCGGCACAGCTCAGGACCATTCCTTCACCTTCAGACATGAGGAATAATGTAAATCCCACTCATCACACCTTTGGTTACTGTCAGCCTGGTGCACTCCACATGCACGTCACAGTAAGAATGTCCTCTACTCCGAGAAATCTGGTCTTGTTTTTATCATTGGTCTATAATTACTATCAACTGCAGTGGATTTATTTCCACAGTAAAAAACATCCACTCACACTGGAGGATTTTTTAGTGTATTTTGGTTTAGTTTGCGTAATTTTTCAGCAAGACACCTAAAAAGACTGTCATAAGGAGTTGGAAAATAACAATAAAAAACCTCTTATTCTTTTTAGCATTATATAGCTTGCATAATGCAGCACACATGCTTATATGTAACAACTTCACATTTCTTTGCTGAAAGACAGAATTTTCTTCCACATCATAACATAAATGCGCTGCGTTCCCTGTAAGAATCCAATCCTATTCACCTCAGTAAAACTTTCTGTCATATTTTAATGATATTTAATAATAATACCGAGAATAAAAATCTGGTTACATGCACTGAGTGGTACACTAACAGAGCTGTAGAAAACCTTTAGGGAATGCAACCTAGAAAGTGGAGCCTCGCTGGGAAGAACATCAACGTAAAAAGAAATACCGGCATGTTTGTGTAAAAAAGTTAATTTGCTCTATAAATGAGGCAAAATAAACACATACAGCAAATGCTATTATTTCCATCGACAATGAGGTTAAATAAGTACTTGATGGGTAGTTCTCAAAGGCATTTGTGTACAGGAGAGATACTTATCACAGTGCATGATGGTTATATATGGTAATAGAATTAAAATGAATTAAAACTCAGCTGTTATCTGTATGCAGGGGAAAAATGCCCAAGATATTAAAGCAAAGAGGATCAATTTATGCCTTGCTAATTAGAAATTCTTAGTATGAGTGAAATTATGCAAAATTCACTTTCCTTTAATTTTCTTTGGTTTTCAGTACTGCCGAGATCCAAGAAGCTCCAGTCAAATGTAATTTCAACTGCCAGAGTTAGCCAGGAAAATTACTACCGAGTGAAAAAAAGAAGAAAAAAACAACCCAGGCCTATCTCTAGGTGATCATTTGCAATCACTGTTCAAGGTTGCGAGCAAACAAATTCTCATACTTCATGATTAATTACCAGCAAAGGTCAGAAGGAAGCTCTTTCCCCTCCCCTCCTCTCAATTCCTGTTTCTACAGCTGACAAGGAAGGGAAGGCACTGTGATTAATCCCCAAACCCTTCCCTCATTAGGGAGAATAAGAGATGACCCCAGAACTCCTTGCAGTCAACACGAGCGTTTCTGTCCACCCCGAGGAAGTCTGGGCCCAGAGTTCAGCCGCAGAGCTGCCGCCACAGCAGCAGCACTCGCTGTCCTCCCGACTCGGAGGAAAACCGGTCGCCGCGATGAGGCAGGTGGCGCGTGAATCAGACCTGCGCGTGCTTTGGAGAAACATCTCCTTGGGTCCTTTGAAGAAGATTTCTCTGTTGTGTAATGCATTTGCACAATGCTGAAAACTCACGAGGTTATTGTAATCCTGTCCCCCTACGTGTGCAGCACTCCATGTTGGCGGGAGCAGAGGAAGGAGGAACAATCCCTAGGCAGGGTGAGTTTGATTTCAAAGTGTTATACTCTGAGTTATGACTGAGAAGATGTATGTGCCATTAAGTTGGGTCATGTCAAAGCAACCCAAGAATAATGTATTTTTAAAAGGTTCTTTTTATACCCTGCTAGATGTGTCGCTGATTAAAAAGCACACTTACCTTTCCAGTTTTATTTCCTTGAGGTAGGGATAATAACCTACCTATTGAGCAAAATATCGACATGCTTACTTGCAAGAACTTTCTTATTCCACCCCAAGTCTAGAATACAACTATTTTGTTTGATAAAGACCCTGAAGATCACCGAGTCCGACCGTTAACCCAGCACAGCCAAGGCCACCACTCAACCACGTCCCTCAGCACCACGTCTACGCGGCTTCTAACTCCCTCCAGGGCTGGTGACTCCACCACTCCCCTGGGCAGGCTGTGCCGGTGCTCAGCAACCCTTTGGGGGAAGAAATTTTCCCTAATATCCAACTTCCACCTCCCACGGCACAACTTGAGGCCATTTCCTTTTGTCCCGACACTCGTAACCCGGGAGAAGAGACCGACCCCCCCCTCGCTCCAACCTCCTTTCAGGGGGCTGTAGGGAGCCATCAGGTCCCCCCCGATCCCCCTTCTCTCCAGGCTGAACCCCCCCAGTTCCCTCAGCCGCTCCCCACAGGGCTTGTGCTCCAGACCCTTCCCCAGCTCCGCTGCCCTTCTCTGGACACGCTCCGGCACCTCCAGGTCTTTCCTGGAGCGAGGGGCCCAAACTTGAACCCAGTATTGGAGGTTCAGTGTCACCGGTGCTGAGTGCCGGGGGACGATCCCTGCCCTGGTCCTGCTGGCCACACTAGTGCTGATACAAGCCAGGAGGCCACTGGCCTTCTTGGCCACCTGGGCACACTGCTGGCTCACATTCATCCAGCTGCTGACCAACACCCCCAGGGCCTTTTCCTGCAGGCAGCTTCCCAGCCGCTCTTCCCCGAGCCTGTGGTGTGGCAGGGGGTTGTCGTGCCCCAGGTGCAGGACCCAGCACTCAGCCTTGTTGAACCTCACACAGCTGACCTCAGCCCACTGACCCAGCCTGCCCAGATCCACTTGTAGGGTTGGTTCCTTTTGCAGGAAGTGACTACTATTAGGCTGTGAGGTTACTATAGTAATTATTTTTGTTCTGAAATAGTAGAATAAAAGCTAGAAGCAGAGTTTATTTAAAGTGAAAATTAGATCCACCTCCTGCCTGGCAGAGCTGAATTAAGAACTTCTTATCCTGCTTTTATCGTACCTTTTTATCATACTTTTCTCCTTTTTATTGTACTTTCTCTTTTCCCCAGAGTTTTAATTTCCCCTTAGATATGTAATTTATTTATTCTGAGGGGGATGGACACAACATTTTTAGATGGGCAGAGGATCACCAGCCATTCAGGACCATTTTGGGTAGACAAGGAGGCTGGTACTGTTGGGAACGCACACCAGGGCTTTCTCAAAGTTCTGAAAATAAAGTAGAAATATGTCAAGAAACATACACTGTTATGGGTTAGTTTCTCATTTAACTAAGGACAGCAGCTGATTTTTCAAAAAAGAGCCGACAGACATCTCATGCAGCTGGACTGCAGTTAACAGCCGACACTAACACTTCTGAATATTTGGGTTGGTGCTGAACCCACCCCCAGCTGCGTTCCAGCACACGCACCACAACCAGTGCCAGCTGTGGGGCGATGCTGGGTGCACTGGCCGGTCCACACCTCGTGTGACTGGGTGTCTTGCATCCACTTGGTGACTTGGGCTTGGGCCGCGTTTTGCTTTTGCAGGAAAGCAATCAGAGAACAGAATAACATGGGTGGATTTGTTCCCTGGTAAGAAGTATAATTTACTGTTCTGCTCGATTTTGCCACGAGAGATAAACATATACCTGTGCACATATGTGTGTAGGGAGATATAAAGAGAGATTCTACATCAGACTAAGTACAGTGATCTCAACCTCATGAGAAAAACACAGAACGAATATATCAATTACAAGCATATTAATGTCATGGGGAGACACTCTGTGTTGTTTGTGGTCGTCCTTAATCCAATAAAATCGTCTGGGGTTTTATCTATGAATTTAGAATATGATAAAAAAAATGACTTCAGGAAACGAAGATGAAAGGATTCTTTTTTTAGACTCTCTCAGAGCTGCATATCAAATTGTTTGGCGTGAAAATCAGAAGATGTTTACTTCTGCCAGTCTTGCAGATTCAGGTCAAGCTATGAAAGAGCAAGTTATCTTTTTACTGGCTATATGATGAAAGGTAAGATAAAAGTACAGCAGGGACAGAGCTGAAAGCTGCCCTCTGAGCGCACCAGGACGTCGCATCCTCGTGCGAGTGCTGTGATGCTGCGGGGAGAGACGGCAGCCGGTCCTGCATCCTGCCCCTAACCCCTCACTCCTTGGAGCAGTGGGTCGCTGCTGGATTGCACCTGCTTTGGCCCAGAATTGCGTCTCAGGTGTGAGAAACTTTTCAATTTTTTCCAAATAACTATAGCTTTCAAGCTGGTCCCGTATCTGCCTGGATCAGTATCTGGTCTCTGGTACTGGATGCTCTCAGTGTTTTCTCACAGCAATGAGCAGCACAACTTGCAAAGAAACATTTTCTTTTAGAATTTTAATTTACTGTCTCTCACCCTCACTGAATCTATATTTATCCCTGTACGTGAGAAAAAAGGAAACAGCAAGATCTCTTATGCTGGTGTTTGTGTCGTTCCAGCTACTTAGGAGGAGGTTTCTGATTGCATTACCAAAGGACGTGTTCTGGAGGCGGACAGAGCATTTCCTGTGACCCTCACTGAAGATCACTGAAAACAGGAGATTAACGGGTCCATCATCTTCAGCCTCTCTCTGCAGCTGCTGGCTCAAAATTCGGGCCAGCCTCGCTGGCCTGTTTGCAGCTCCTTCTCTGCAGGCTCTCCCAGTTCAGCCACACCAAAACCCGCTGCTCTACACAGACCTCCCAGCGCAAACAGAGAGCGTGTTGTGATCTCTATCTTCCATGGCATCCAAATACCTGATTTTTTAATTTACATTTGTTCTTTACAGAAGGGTAAAACCAAGAGCAGTTCTGTTTACATTCTATTTCTCTTTTTGACGCTTTTATCAGAATAAAAGCAATGAGATATGGTCATTCTCTAAACGGGCTAGGAAGTGGGATTTAGTCTCCAGCAGCAGTATGGATTCAAGACTGAAACAGCTTGTGAAATGGTACCATCTTCACAACTGCTTCAGAAAGTTGAAATTCAGTGACATGTCACACCTTTCTTTTTTTTTTTTTTTTTGTAATTAAAATAAAATAAGAAAAGAAGAATCAGTGTCATTTATCTTTCCTTTCTATCTATAGAACATAATATGTAAAACAAGACACGTGGTACTGATCCGGGTCGGTTACGGATCTGCAGCTGACCACTAGTGCTTTGCCCGTCGCTGCTGGCCAAGCCAACCATCGCTAGCGCAGCTGACCGCTGCAAACAACGTTCCTGCAGCCTGTCCTTCAGACCACAGACATTTCTCCCCCGTAAAGCTCTTCATGCCTCACCCCCCACCAGCAGCAAGCTCCCGCAGCCTGGGCCCGGCCTCAGCACGGGCGATGCTGGGCTGGAGGGCGGGGGGAGCTCGCACGGGGCTGGCGTGCTCCCGACCTTCCCCTCCTGCTGCTTGCAGCTCCGGCTGTCCCTGCATTTCGTACTATTAAGCTTCATCCCAATGATGTTCCTCCAGTGCTTAAGGTCATCTTGCTAATTATGTGCAACAGTCCAGCCTCCTTCTGCATTGACAATATCTCCCCACTCTGCGTTGTCAGCAAATTTCCTCAGTGTACTCCTTCTTTCTATGCCAAAGTCATTAATCAAAATTTTAAAGAAGTCTTACTAAAGAGCCCTGAGGAAGGTCCCCGGAAGCCTTGCAGAGCCTGGCACATGTCCTCCCCCAGCGGCTGGTGCCCCTCATTAGGAGTGGTCCCAGCCCCAGCCAGCGACTCCCTTGCGGCGCTGTATCCGCTTGCATGGCCGCATGCAGGCAAAGCCGACCTCTGCACGCCTTGGAGTCACTAAAATGGCATAAAGTGTGGAGATAGTCACAAAATCACAGAGCAGTGGGTTTATTCTCCTTGCCCCTCCTCACTCCAGTCGTCCAGCAGTGGGGGAACCCTGACGGAAACTCAGAAGATGTGAATCAAAATCCTTTTTCTGCTTGTTGTGAGATGAACCATGGGGAAAATAACTTATTAAACTCCCTCTGATAAACCCATTTTATGACTGTAAAGGAGCTCGAGTATTTTTAATTTTTAGATACTCATGTATCCTACTATTTGATTTTTATGATTATAAAAGGTAGAAACTTGTGGCAGTCACCCACTTTGCATGAGCGAAAGCAGCACGATTGTGCACATTATACCAATGAAATAAAACCATACTCTCCCATGATTTGCTGTATTATTAATAGTGCTGGCAAGCTCATTATAATCTAATTTAAAGACAGATCTAGCACAGAGACGTATGAAGGATGATCTGAGTTCAGGCCCTACAGCAAATTGCTTGAATCTTGATCTAATTACCCCAGAACAGCCGATGTTACCAGCGGTTCATATTTGGCCAGGGAACTTTTGAAAATTATCCCGATCAGCGTCAGGAAATTGGAGGAGGAGGGAGACATTTTAAGGTGTTTGCACTTAAACAGCTCTCTGTGAGTGATGGATAAATGAACGGCGAGTGGTCCGGGACCCCTGAGGGGCCTCGGCTGTTCATCCCTGGCCCAGCTTTTCGGCGGCTGGGTGCCGGGATGCGGCCGCGGGAGCAATGAGGTTTCCCCGCCCCGGCTGACAGCAATTAGAGCGGCCGTGACGATTCCCCCGCGCCGCTGCCACGTCCAAGGGCTGGCGAGCCAAGCGACAGATCAATGATTATTCATGCCTAAAGTTCAACTACATTTTAAAGCAGCAATTGAACTGTTTGACCTCCACCAAATGCTTTGCCTGGCTGAAAACGGCAAGCCAGAAGATAAATCCATGCGTTTTAGTAGGCATTTGAGTCATAATCACTCTAGGACCCAATACATAACCGAATATTGCTCTTAATTAATGAGACAATTAGACTTTGATTATGACACTACAGTACCCATTATCATTTTTATCTATCACAACCCTCTCGTACAAAGCATCCACGTTTCCTTATATGCTGCTGTATTTCTGTCTGGGATAATATTGGAAAATAATTTATATAATGGCATGGACTGGACGAGCATTCTAATCTCCCGTGTTACGGTCTGATCAGCCGGGATAACGAGCAGTCGAAACAGCCCAGAACTGAGTTATGGGCTCCGCGATCCCAAGGGAGCGGTGCCCACGTGGGGCACAAAGGTCTGTTTAGCATTTCCAGTGCATTACGTAGTGCCAAGGAGGTGGCTGTGCCCTGCACCACGGCTCGCCACCGCCCCGGTGCCCCAAGCTCCCGGCACTTCCATCCTCTCGCACACACTCTGCGCGTGCCCTTTTTTCTTCCTCTTCCACTTGCATTTTCTGTGCAACCACCTCAACGCAATTTCCTCTTGGCCTTGGCCAACCTCCCTGTGTTTGATCTCTTGGCTGCCTTGGGGGAGAAGTGGTTGCACCGGGGAGTCCCCTCCCTGCTCCAGGGTCAGCGGAGCCCTGCAGGACCTTCACTGCAACTCCTCCAGAGCCCTACCCTTGCTTTTTTACCTAAGTCATGATCAAAACTTTATGTAAAGGCTCTTATGAAACTTAGCACCAAAGGAAATACGTATAAATAAATTGCAATGTATATTGCCTAATGCCACATCATTCTGAATGACTTCAGCGGGTGTCATCTAGTGAAGTGTAAAACATAAGAAATGCTCTACCTGCAGCTTTTGGGAAGAAAGGGAGGTTTCTGCTAGCATGTAGATTTATTATATCTCAGTGAACTCAAATATTTGCTATTTAAATTTTTTGCCTCTGTACCTGGATAAAACAAACCAGACAATTCAAAGTGATTCTATATTAACATTTCTTGGGTTTCCAAATGCTTATACGAGATCAAATCCACTACCTTTGTACCAGCTTTCCTTTTGTATGAGGTTTTCCATCAAGGCAGATTTTTGTTCAAGTCAAAGAAAGTGCGCTCAGTGACATGCCCAGAGACACCAGAATGAATCAGTGGGAACGGGAAGGTAAGAATCCAGCTGGTTGGAGGTTCCATCCTCCAGTTGTCTCTCCAGACGTGCAGATATTATCTAGAAAGCTACTTCTGATGGTTCATAGTATCTAAAATATTACACACTCCGCAAAAAATACTCATTGTGTTTTACATACTGCTGTGTCATTTTTAAATGCTGGAAACAACAACCTGGTCCTGTTCAATAGTAAAGCCCTTCAGACGTTCATTTATCTCAAGAAAAAACTCTCTTATTCTGTCAAAGGCCCTGCTCTTCTGTTGCTGTTTAACAAAAAACAGAGAATCATAGACCATTGTACTTCAAGTAGCAGCTAGTGTTGCAAAAAAAAAAAAAACAACCCTCCCTACACTGACAACTATATTTGATAACCATGCCATCAGCACTGCAGTTTTCATGAGTGGCATGCCAGCACTTCACAGAGAAATAATCAGATTTTTCATAAAGTTTATTTAAGGTAGGGAATTGTTTCAGTTCTGACTTTTCACGACTTTAGAGAGCTATTCCCAAAGACACATAAAAGTAACCTAGTAAGAATAAAATGCTTTTATACGTTATGAAAACCTCTAGAGAAGAACTCCAGGATGAGCAATTCTCTGCAACAGACAAATGATGGGCAATGTCTTTGATGGGCAGCTGTCAGTCAGCCCTTTCTGCCAGTTCCGTGAGCACTTACGTTGATGGGTGTAAGTATGGAAACTGCTCGGTAGCAGGTCACTAGGTTTGGATTGCAGATATGGAATGCAAATAATCTACAACAATTTAGCAACAAGTAATTGACCGACAGTTGAACGATATTAATTCCCAGGCGCTCGAGGCTGGATAGCACAGTGACTGCGGACAGTTGCCCTTTGTCTCTGAAGAGGTGGGTTCAGGTCTTCATCTCAACTGCAAATGAAAATCCCTTTGGTGGCCTCATGCTCCCCACCTTTGCTCAGATTAAGCACGCACCCGTGGGCAGTGTTTGCTGTGGCCAGCCCACTCGCCAGCCCCTGCCCCAGAGAGCCGCGGAGGCCAAATCACGGCTCCATCACGTCGAACTGCCCGGGGAGCTTTCCCAGCCCCTGCCCACCCCCTCCCGGGCACAGAGAGAGCTCGGGGGTCTCTGTTGCTATCACCAAATTCACCCGCAGCCTCGATCTGCAGGATCTGAAAGGGTTGCCAGAAAACTGAACTTTTAAAGCAAATGAAATTCAAGGGAAAGAAAATACAAGGCACATTGCATCACGGCGTGTGTCAAAGGTCCCTTGGGCGGGCGCAGTGCATGGGCTGCTGGTGGGTGTATGAAAACTGCGAGGACACCAGTGTGTGGTGCTGAGAAAGGTATGACAGCTCGAGGACAGCTCGTGGCACTGTGTGGGCCTTGTTAGCTGGAGAGGAAATCTGCGTTCACACAAAACCCTGCCCAGAGAAAGACTTTGAAACCTCGAGTGCAGGTGGCAGGCGCGGAGGGGTGGGAGGGGGATCCCTTCCCTGCCTGGACTGCTGCTGGTGGGATGCTGCTGTGGAGCGGGGGCAGGATGGGGACGGGGACTGGGCTGGGATGGGGTGAAGCTCCCACTGCGCCCGGCGGGGACAGCAGGAACGAGCAGCCATGGGGACTGAGCCTGGTCAGTGGGGGCTGAGCCCGGTCCATGGGGGCTGAGCCCAGTCCGTGGGGGCTGAGCCTGCTCCGTGAGAGCATCGGCTGGGCGAGCGTGGGGGGGACCGTGCGGGTGAGGCAGCAGAGAGGATGCATGGCCGGGGGGAGGAAAGAGCCTCTCCCCTACGCCAGCAAAGGCACATGGGGACACATCTGCCTTTAGCAGCTTCCGGTTCGGATGGCATCTGCTACAACCTGCTTTACCACCTCTGCTCCACTTCACTTTTTTCTTTTACTTTATTTCGGCACGCTGCCTAGTATGCTGGTCTGTGCAGCCCTGTCCAAATAGCGAATGGTGCCATTGAACTGGTATTCCCTGATTAGACTGCAGGCATTCACTTACAACTCAGATGTGCTACATCCTGGAGATGCTGCTTGCGTTGCAAAAGCTGGTCAGCTGGTCTATGGTCAATAGGGTGCCTTGAGATCTAGACCAGCATAAACAAACCACCTTGTCTGGAGAAGGTCAAAAGGAAAAGGGGGATAATAATGTTCAGAAAGCCGCATTATTTCCTCAGAGTGATAAATATTCCATAAAACAATTTGGGAATCAGTTTATCAGGGCATTAGCAGCATCACTTTATAGCTTTGTGCGCTGCACTGTCTGTCAGTAAGTGTTATTAGAGCTGTACCTGAAAATTGCGGTGTTAATATGCTCCTCATAGTGCTGGGATTTGATCTACTAATAATGATCATTTGGGACTTGCAGGTTCTGCATGTGGCAGGGCTGTCTTCTGCTAGAAATAATAATAACCAAGTAAAATACATGCACACTCACATTCCCAGTGTAAATAACAAAATTGTGCTAAGCAATTTGTAGATATGAGATACAAAGCAATAGGCAAATTGCACTCCTCAAATTTTCTCATTTCCTATCTTTTGCATTTCATTATGATTTGAGCTAAAAAGTGTTTGGATGGAGACTGTGGCAGCAGTTTCCCATGGCACTTTATGAGTTTAGGCATATAAATACTTCCAAAATTCTCATTCAAACCACCTTTCAAAATGCCATCCTGTGTCTTTTTACACCTGAGGGAGGAATCACATCTGTGATTGCGTGCAAACAAGAAGATTCTCGTATCCGGGCGGGCAGATCTGGGAGGGTTTTGGTGGATCAGCCGCCGGCGGGGGTGGGCGCTGGGGGGGTGCACGGCAGGAGCGAGCTCCGCCGCGGAGCCAACCCCGGGCCACATTTCGCGGGAGCCCTGTCTACGAGACTCACGCGAACCGCAGAGAGCCCGTTCCCCCGTGTGTGCCTTCAGAGCCAGATTTTAGGACATTTGCCAAGATCTGACAAGCTTGCTTTGTTTCTGACATGGGCCCTTCTCATATCTGTATTAGTTAAGTCAAAATATGCAGATGCTGACAATGAGATAGTGCCAATACGGTGGGCTACATTCCTGCCAGCAAAAGCACATCCCCCCGGACACCCGCAAGCTAGTGCTGCGTGAAGATGTGTGCACATAGTCTTTACCATTTCATAGTCTGAACACATGCACGTGTTTTAAGCCTGCAAAACAACGTCCTACCTAGGGCCAGATGCCACGTTTTCTCTTTCCTCATCAGGTCTGGCAGGGAAGGTGGGAGCATCACAGCTCTTGTCCCGTTCAGCAACTGTTGGAGTTCCAGGAGACCAAGCTGTGGGTTCTGAATTCCCACCCCATGTCCTTAGGCTGCAAGGGCATAACCCATCCTTCCATTTATCCTTTTTCCCACCTAGCCTGTAACTGAAGCAGGGCCCAGCAGCAGTAGGATAAACAGAGATGCACGGAGCCCGGAGATGGGCAGCGTTTGGTACCCTTTGAATCAGACGCCCACGACTCACCACCTTGGGCAGCCTAGCAGCCTTTACTCCAGCCTTTGAAGTTTTGGCCTTGTCCAGGTTTTTGTGGCCAGGGTTTGCTCCAACTTTGGTCTGTGACAAGAATTCCTCCCCATCACCTTGCTCTGCTGCTGAAGACATCTCTGCCTGCGCCTCATCCCTCTCCAGGAGCTGCACACATCAGATCCACGCAAAAATCACCTCTGTATTGATACGTTTTCTCCACTTAGAAGCAGAAAAGTGCATGCAAATATATTCAAACTATCAATTACTGGTGACCTTGCAGTTGTGATAAGCAATGCTATTCTTCGTTTGTCAGGCATTTCATCTATACTAACTGCTGTGGTGAGATATAGCTGAAACCTCTGCTTAAAAGTCCCCCAATTATGGTCCATATGTCCAATTATTTGCAATGAAAATGGGAGCTTAATTTCATCCATCATAGCATAAATATCACCCTTCCTGTGCTGTGCTTTTGTATCTGTTTTCTTCTTGTTCTTTTTTTTTTTTTTTTTTTTTTTTTTTAATATCAAATTGGCTTTGAAATTTGCAAACTTTTGCAGTATCATGGAAGATTAGTGATCAGTGAGTGAAGTAATGTCAGCAGAGGAGTGGCGAGAAGTGATTTTGGATCATTAATCACCAGAGTGTGCCCCAGAGCTGTGCCAGTGCTTTCAGCAGCGCATCCCGCAGCGGCCAGCTGGATTTCCCCCTGGGGAATTGCCTGTGGTCAGTCCCCAACCCTCATTGACGAGGTGGGGATGTCTGATTTAAGGGGTAACTTGAGCTTTGCAATTCCTACCAGCACCCAAACCTGGCCTATGAAGTTCCTGTGCCTTTTGGATGGCACTCATACACGATGTCTGGCTTACTTTCCCAGCACTTAACTTTCACAATGGAAAATCCCACGGGCATTCAGCGTAGATTTAAAGTCACTCCAGGATTTTGTTGTTGTTACAGGTTTTGTTCAGAAAGTGAGCAAGCAACTTCAACAAAGAAAATGGCATCAGGAAGCCTAGAAATCCTGGGAAAGATGGACCCTCTCCCGGAGCAGCAGCCAGACCCTCTCTGTGCTGACCTTGTGCTCCTTTCTGCTGGCACCTGGAGCAGGATGGACGCTTCTTGCATGG
The DNA here is from genome assembly GCF_018691265.1 of Tyto alba. Lineage (NCBI taxonomy): Eukaryota > Metazoa > Chordata > Aves > Strigiformes > Tytonidae > Tyto > Tyto alba. The sequence goes on from NW_024881272.1 coordinate 35,282,249, forward strand.
AAATGCCATATAACAGTCCCAAAAGTTCATGTTTCTCACGAGTCTCCATTGATATCCTACCTTTGCCCCCAGAGCCAATTTGAATATTTTTCCCCAGTGAGAGCTGAGCTGGGCTAATTCTTAGTGATGTGGAAGGTCCCAACTTTTTACTGTGATCACTGATAGATTTCAAGAGAAACACAAGCATTAGAACATCTCTGAGCCTGCCAACAGTTCTTCTAAAGCAAACATAAATTTAAAAATGTATCAGTGACAATTTATTTCTATGACATTTTTAACACTTCTGTCAAGCACACATTTAAATTAAAAATGAACAAGAAACTGAAATAAGAGGCAGGGGTGAACTAGAACAGATCAAAGAAAAACACTGCTTCATCTCTAATTCCCTGTCCCGTGACAAAGACTACAGTGCTCAGTAAAAGCCTTCAAGATCTCTTGATATTTCCAAGAACAAGTTACTGGTCTTGGGTATAGAATTTCTTTGCTATTTGCAGTGTGGGTCAAAATTATTCGCAGCTTTTTAGGGTATTTTTGTGATATTCATGAAAGAAAAATTACAATCATACAATAGGATTCTGGGATTTATTTGCCCATGATGGGGTAACTTTGCTGTAAGAAGCAATAACACAGTAATGAAGGTGCTGCCCATTGTCTTTAAGTACATCTTAAGTATAGTCATTACATATCGAATGTATATAACTCCATCTTTATGACTGGCTTTTTCGTTTTTCCTCTCCCTCACTTTACAAGAGTGTTACTGATCTAAATTAGCCCTTCCTGAAAGTGAAAGGCATAAGAGTCGGAAAAAGATTAGAGAGAACACGAGGAGAGGATGGGAATTGGGAAAATGAGAGATGTTAAAACACAAGAACATGTCCTTGACTGAACTGTATTTTTCCTGCCTGACTGATTCCAAGAGCTGTGGTACCATGTCTATGCACAGGATGGAGTGGAGAGTCTAAATTTTAAAAATAATTTAGTGAAACTTCTCTTAGAACAGCATAGTTTTGTGTAGGTCATTTATTGGTATAAACCTGGCAAAGATACTGCATGCAACAGCATCACTGCAAAGTAATTTTAAACTCAGAGTACACCTTTGTAAAGCTGGACAGCAGCACTGCTGGGTGGGACTGTCCCAGCCGCAGGAGCCCCATCCCGGGTATTCCCCAGGGGCACAGGGCATGCAGATCCCCCCGGCCACTCTGGAAGCCTCACCTAAAACATATCCTCGAAGTAGAAATACCCACCCATTTTTAGGCCAGCTGGGTGCTTTGGGGTCTCTCTCCGGGTGTGCAGAGCCTAGGCTTAGAACGCAACCCCGAGGCATGGGCAGTCGGACACCTTGCCCAGCCTGAACCATGGCTCTCTGGAGTCAAGTTAGGGGGTTGCTGAAAATAATCCCACCACTTCTGGTGATGGGAAAATGGAAGTTAATTTCCTCTGTAAGTTCTAATAAGTTTAACAGAGGGGGCAGAGAGACTCTTGGTTCATTGGCACACTTGCTGTCATTTAATAAAGGCATGTCAGCCCCCTTCAATGAAGCTGGAGCAAAGTTTGAATTACATTCTTCAGTCCAATGCTGGAGCTGTGCTGTCTTCCACATAGAATTTTTTTATTATGATTCCTAAATATCAATATGTTATATGTTGATACATCAGACTGGTACAGAATGGCACATTCTACCCCTACTGTAAACATTAGCCAGTCCCATTTAATAACTTGCCCATGATTTCATATCAAATAATTTCTTGTAGTTAAAGAATAATTGATGAGTGTATTCAGCGTAGTAAATACGTGTTTATGTATGCACACAGAGTCAAAACTCACAGTTGTGTGGAAGAAAGTAAGTATATTTCAATTGATCTTCGCTGTGCAACTCTGATTCTTATTCTTTCAGCATTTTCTATCTGGAAATAAAACCCATTTGCTCTGTTCAGCATCGGTTTGCTTCCGAGCAGGAAGCGATGGCTGGTTGGGTTCCTCCTGGTCAGGCTAATGCCGCGTGTTGTCTCCCCACGGTTTTAATGTTAAACTGCTACAGGTTTAGGAAAGCAAGTCATTTGTCAAAATTGATTTCTGCATTGTCAACGTGCAATGCCATGGTAACCTGACGGTTACCTGCCTCCATCCGGATGCACATGTGCTGTTAGACTCCAGCTCAGCCAGAATTTCACACTTCTGCTTCAAATTACATATATGTATTAAAACAACATAATTTGTGACATTTTGTGGTGTGTTCTAGAGGACTCTAATGACAAGGACAAGAGCTCATGGCGGCTGCTGTCTGTGATCACGTCTGTGTGAGGGGCTTACCACGGTAACTGTTGAACTGGCAACGGCATTAAGAATAATTGTTCCTACCTGGTAGCTGTGGGAGGGTTTTGTGCTCATTCAGAAGGTCCCACGTAAACACAACCACATAATCCCTCTTCCTGTAAGTGTCCTTTCTGAAAAACAGAAAGCAATTTCTTCTCAGTATTCTGGCATATCAATAGGTATTGCACATATCAAAAATCAAGATGCATTTTGTTGTTTAAATAAAATATGAGGACATACCAGGTGCCAAATTGCATTTCAGTTCCTAAAAAGACTCCTTGGGATGCTCAAACGCTCTATGGAAAACTGGGGCTATCTGAACCAAGCAAAGAATAAACTGCTACCTCAACACAAGACCCCTCAATTCATGTCTATTGAAAGGACAGCACACGCCAAACTGGCCCCTTGATTCACAGCTTCAGGACTGGGTCATTGCCAGGAACACATTTGGGTATTTGCCTCAGAGTATTGGGCTGCTTCCCCTCAGCACCCAGAACCCCCATCAGGAAGAGAAGTCTGCTCCAGCCCTGCCAATTGCCACACATGCGCTGCAGCACGGGAAAATATTTCTTCTTTTAATTGGGTGCTGTTCTAAGATGTTGGCTTATATTGTAAGAAAAATAAAGCTTCTCACTTAGTTAAAGTAGCAAATTACAGCTGAAAAAGGAGGAGGATAAACACACATTTAGCACGTTGCATCGTTTAGCCTCAGACAGAGTCCAACCCGTAATGATGTAAATGACCCTTTTTAGCTGAGACGTAAAACAGGAGCTGGGACGAGTTGCAGTACTTAAGGATCTTCATGGCACCTTCCCTGAAGGAAGGAGGGAGGTTAATCTTGCTGTTCTGGCCAGATTCACGCTTGAATAATTAACCTCTGGCTTTGTCTACATTTCCCCTATATTCTTAGATCTCTCCTGAAAAACCTGCGGTAAATAATGTTTTCCGAGCAGAGTGGAGGACATATTCCATTTCAAAGGCAAGGTGACTAATCCTTTCCACGGTGTTAAGCGGTTTGAGATCATCCGATATAAAAATCACTATAAACATTTAATATTCTTATAGAAGTAGTGTCAGTACTGGCTGCCTGGGAACTCGTCCCAGGAGAAAAGGGCAGAGATCAAGGAAAGTATTCAAAAGGATAATTAAATATTTAATAAAAGCTGTTAAATATTGTGGGCAAGAATTACAGCTGGCATAAATCAAGATGACTCCATTGGTGGATCTGTGCTGCTTTATATCACGCATAAGAAGCTGCTCTGGGGTGGTTTTCTAAAAGCCATTTACATTTGCTTGTGTTATTAAGATGTCTTCTATGGCTAGGACAATGTCAGAGTTACTGTATGTCAGAAGACCTAATGAGGAAATCAGTGTAAAAATATATTAGTAGAAGCAAAATATTTTTATGTAGAAAATCTGTTTAAAAATTGAGTATTGTGGACTGTATGCTACGTGCTGCTGACAGACACTGCATTTAATCACTGTTTTTTGGTAGGCAAAGAGACTGAAACTCTTTTGCTTCCACGTTTGTGAAAGTAGACCGACATAAAATACTCTAAATCAGCACAGCCCCAGAGACCTCCTGAAAGCGTGCCGCTGGGTTTCGGTACCAGTTTGGAGAAGAACTTTGGGTATGAGCCTGCCCAGTGCAGATCTGGTCCTGCAACCAACCGAAGACATGGGGCTTGGCAGATGTTTACCACCGTGATGAATGTTCTGACGTTGTCTCTGAAACCACATTTGAGTTTGCAGCAGTCGCCTCCCTCATTTAAAGTCAGGGCAGCACGCCTGGGCTCTGTAACTTGGCAGAGATAACGGTGCTTAACTATATAGAGAGTTTTTCCAGATTCCGCATATCTGGCCCTTTTCCTACAAACACCCTCCACCAGGCCATGTGTCATCTTTAATCCATCAGCACACACGGAGAATAATTGGAATTATTCTTTATAATATATCAGCTTGCATTGTAAAACAAAGAGCCAAATGCAGAGGTGAAGTGTAATAGGAATAAGTGGGTTTAATTGAGGTCAGATTGCTGTTACATGTCTAAGAGCTAAATGAAGTTGTAAGTTAAAGTGGGAGATGGCTTAGGGTAACTCACACACCCCTTGAAGTTGTTTTTCATACTACTTCTCTTTTTTTCTCAGCCCTTAATTTTAACAAATTATTCTAGTTTAGGTTCAGCAGATTTAATTTAAGACTAATACATAGGGAGTGAATATATGCTTTAGAAAACATGTTTGTGACAAAATGCTGCTGCTTGCAACGTGAACATACGACCAGAACAGGTACTGCACAAAGACTGAAGTTCTTTTCTGCCTGTTGCTGAGCGGTCTATTTTTTCTGCTTATTGTTATGCAGTCCACTTTTGTTTTGTTTTGATTTGTTTTTGTTTGTTTGTTTTTCATGTAAAAGGCAAAAATTGTGAAAATTTTGGGGCTTAGGCTGTCATGTTTGTGCACTGAAATAGCAAACAAATGTAATGTCTTTATTTAATATCTTCCTTCATCAGCCTGTATCAGTGGGGAAGAGGAAAGAACTAAAGATGGCATGAAAAAAATAGATTCTGTGCATATGGCAGAGCTTGGTGAGTAGATATCCATCCCACAGAAAGCAGGGTCACTGCTCTCCACATCCACAGGATTGCTGCACCCCAAGAGGACAACCACCCCCTTGTCCGAGGCGGCGGTTGATCCCCTTGTACTTCCTATACAGTGGTTGCCAAACGTCTTTGAAGACTGATTTAATGCAAGCCATGGGCAAAGCAGAAGCATTACCCTATTTGTGTAATGGCTTTGAGCATGAAATATTAGCGACCAAAGGCAGAAGCTGTGATGAAGCGCTAGCAGCAGGCTCTGGAGGGGCCACTGCAAACAGCTGTTTAGGGCCGAGTGTCCCGCAAGGTGCGCAGCTTGGTGACAAATCTATCAGTCACCTGGAGCTTGTACCAGGCAGCAGATTCTGGCAATTCTCTGAGTAGCCCACCCCGGCCAGCGTTGGAGTTTCTAACCACTGTTAGGTCCCACTGTGTAGAGGAGAAAGCCGGCAGCGATCGGCGCTCGGGCAGCACAGGGTGCGGGCACAGCAGCACACCCCGAGCCCCGGGCGTGGGGCAGGGACCTGCTGAGCAAACTGCAAACGGGTGATTGAGGAGTGGCTGCTTATGGAAACTTGGTGCATCTTGAGAAAAAACGCTGTGAGTGAGAAGTTCCTTCCTTGAGAGGATCTAAAGAGGTTTGGAGTAAAACGGCTTACACCGCCGGGTTGGAAATGGCTTGATTGCCACGAGCTGTTTTCCTTCCAGACATCTTCTCCAGAGCCTGGTAACGCTCCTGCCGGTGATGATTCCTGTCAGCAAAGCTGGTGACACCAGGAGAGGGAGGATGTCCAGGCTCAAGGCTACAGCCAGGGCAGGAGAACAAAATCTGGTACCCCAGCAGCAGGCAGCCACTGTCAGCATTGGTGTCCATTTTCCTGGCTCGTAGATACAATTATGAATGCTATAATTATTCCTTTGTCAGCTTTCTGATTTCTTTTGTTGCGATGAAATGTTGGACAATGACAGACAGCATACACCAGAAATGTCCCTGCAGGAAGGCTGAGATTTCATCAGAGGTCTTGGCTGCTGGCAGGAGGGTGCCCTGAGCACCGCGCTGTGACCGTGCCACCAAGAAGTCTTCAGACTCCACGCCAGCCAAGACTGTCTGTCTTGCTCTTCACGCTCAGATGTAAGTTCATCTCAGGAGAAATCTCACCACATGGGATAACTTAAAAACGCAAACTTAATGCAAATTCCTGTTGCATTTCACCATTGCTGTCTCGAGGTTGCAAAGAGCACAAGAGCTGGTGTTCTCCAGCTGTGGCCGTTTATCCTGAGCAACCACAGGCTGTTTGCAAGACCTCAGTCACAGTCACAGATCCGGGGGGCAGCTGGAATCTCCAGGAGCAGGGTGCAGCCACGCAGACTGCCCGTCTCGTCAGATTGTGTTGCATGAGTTGGGGGACAGGGCGTGAGCGGGACGTTGGGTAAATCCATTTCGTGTCACCTGGGAACAGCAGCCTGTGCAGACAAGCCAGCATCTCCAAAGGATATTTATGGCATCCTCCATATAAATATGCACATGGGATATAAGCAAGAATATCACTTTTCATATTCTTACCACAAGTGCTAGTGCCATTAATCTCTCACAGTCATTCCTTTAGGTACAATTTCAAGTTAGATGAGGTAAAGATAAATGAATTTGCAATTGCATACCAATGCTACCATTTGAATATGTAAAAAATAAAAATAATACAAAATTGTGTGTTAGCGGATGAAATGTATACTTTCAACATATGTGATTTCAGAAAACGTGAAATATATGTAGTCGATAACAATATATTTCAGGAATACTAACATTTTCTAAAATTTTATTTATCCTTATATTGAAAAATTACATTTCTGTCATGTACCACAAATTCAGCTTTCAGGCTGCTTCCTGGCTGTACATTTTATTTTTGTTGTAAGTTCTTTGTTTTGCAAAACTGTTTGACTATCTCACAAAATTAGCCTCATGACCTGATCTCTCATACCCCTTTTTACTTCTCTCTGTACTTCTTTTTCCAAATGGAACAAAAAACCCCATACCCCCATAAAACAACCTGGAAAAAAAAAAAAAAAAAAAAAAAAAAAAGTTTGTTTCCATGACATCCAGTTTTTCACTGATTCTTCCATAATTGAGGTGTTCATGCAAGCGACTCTCAATAATCCTCCTTTGACTGATCAGGGTCTCACTTCAGTCTATGACTTAAATGCGTTAATAATTTAAGGTAATGCTTAGTGTCCACTGAAGTCAATGAGATTTAAGTATATGAAAGGTAAGTTTACTGAATTAGGGTGAAAATAATATTATGCTGGTGTGCCCTGAAGCCACGAGTGAACTGGTTGATAGGGAATGAACCCATTTAATGTGTACAGGAAATAAAATTTGACCTTGAAATCACCTATTTTTGGAGGAAAAAAAAATGTAAAGCTCTTAAAAATGGAGCCTTTGAGCATTAGAAAGGTATGACGTATTTATAGCAATGCATATAATTTTTGTGAAATGCCGAGTTAACTAAAAGTCAATGAAAACGTGTCTACTTTTCTGACGGAGCATAGTTTCTTGGAGGCGAGGTCAACTGGATAACATCACTGATCGGAAAAATATTAAGTAATTCCCCGCAGTTAGCAGAAACCGAGTGCGTAATTGCTAATCCTCCACGAACGGTGCACTGCTTGTTTTTCTAATTCTGGTTTCCTTCCTCTCCTCCTTCCTTCCAGTTCAGCAGCAGCTGTTTGTCAAGAAGCCTGGCTATTAGCCCCTCACTTTTAATGTGCCCAGTGGAGGTACAAAACCCAGACAAGCAAACATCAGCAGGAGCAGCAGGCGCGGTGCTGTTGTTATAGTGTAAAATGATATCACATTCTGGTAACTCTGATTCTGAAACTGTTTAAAATGAAAACACTTTTCTTCAAATCATACTGTGCTTTCATGTGTGAAGATGGTGCTGGGAGGCGGGCTGGCTCTAAATATAGCACTGCAGCTTCTTTTAAGCCTTTTTATGAGAAGCAGAGGACAGAGGTCCACTCTAAATAACAGGCGAGGGGAAGCCTGCCTGGGTAGAATATAATAATGCTCTGTAATAGGAGATTGATAGATCACTAAACATCGCGCTGCGATGTCAGGGAGAAATGAATAGCATGTTATTTGGGAATTCCTCCTGCCTCCTCCAGCACATCGGGAAGCCGAGAGGCAGTAAAACGTTCAACTGAGCCTGGAAATGTGACTGCTCTAAAGCAACAGTTTCATCACAAGATGTTTATTGAGGTCACACGTGAGTCTTGCCTGCTTTGGCCGCTCTCCAGAGACACCATCTCCATCTCTGGGATGTATAGGATTTACCATTTATCTCAAAATCAGATTTTATCCCATGTGGGCAATTGACATTAGCTGGCCACTGTATTTGCCCGGGAATAATAAGCGCTGCTAAGCCAGACATCACAAAAAAAAAATCTCTTCTTTCATATGCAAGCACCTCCTTCCCTACCCTTTTTATTTGTTTGTTTTCTAAATATAGGTTCCCCATCTGTTCATTTTTTGTATGACAATCTGCCTTGTTTCCATGTTATTCTTGACAGCGTAGTCATAGTTGACACCAGCTGAAATGCACTTCCACGGGAGGAAGAGGCTCCAAAGGCAAGTCCAGACCCCGCCAGGGGGGACACGCTCAGCACAGACCTGGGCATCCCCGTCCCATCTGCCAGGCCAGGGCACCTCCGGCGAAGGGCACTGGGGACCCCACTGCCGCTTCCACTGCTCTGCATTAGGCTCAATGAGGCTGCCAATGAGTCTCAAAATCACAGAACATCTTTCATCTCAACTTTTTTTCATGATGAAGCCATTCCTGAGTAGGACAAACACCATTGCGGAGCCGCGGAGGAACAACACGCCAAGACTGACTCAATGTGGGTGATAGAGCATCGGGTTTTTTAATTGGTCCAGGGTACATATATTTATACAGACCACGCTAATTATTATGCCTACTAGTCACTAGCTGATTGGCTTAAGCTCTAAAGGTCGTGTTCGCACGGTCCACCTACTTGCGGTTAGCTAACAGCACAAGCTTCTTATAACACTAAGTTTCTCAGGTCACTATTTCTAATTCCTCTTGACTTGTTTTCGATACACAACGGTACCGTAACACGAAGTTTCTCAGGCCAATGTTACCATAACACTAAGTTTCTCAGGCCACTATTTCTGATTCCCCTTAACCTGTTTTCGACACACCACGGTACACAAGGCCGAAGCATCCTTGACATTCTTCATGTGTCAGCAGCTGCGAGCAGCTGCAGGCAAACCCTAGTGGGGCCCAGCATCAGCGAGGCAGCATCAGCCCCCAGAACAGGCTCTGATAGTACAACTGCCCGGTGGGCTCAGGACCCTTGTCTCGGAGCCATTCTCCAACACACCATTTCTGGTTGCAGCCCTTTTCTGCTGCTGTCAGCGCTGGCGGATGGAGGGGTGGGGTGGGGGGACGTGTGCTAGAGCCGGCCACATCACCGACACTTTAAGGGATTCCAAAACCTGCTGTCAGTTTTTTCTTTAATTACTTTCAGTATTCAACTAGAAGCCCTTACACATTTTTCCTCCTAAAAAGTTTTTTGTTTCAACTTACTTCTTGCTGTCTATTTGCCCAGTAAGAGCCTCCGTGACCTCCCCTTCTGCAAGTGTGTGGCAAAAAGCACCGTTCACCCTGACTCTGGGTCAGCCCCACTCACTGTCCTGCCCCACGTACTTGTAGCTGGAAATGGGAACATCTGGGGCTCTGATAGAGAAAAAAGTATTGGTGACAATGAAATGGCCATAAACTTGTTCCAGCTTTTCTGAATTTTTACATTAGGAAATGATAAAGTTAGAGCCAAACTTCAAAACTTAACTTTTAGAGTCACCGATGAAATATGTGTGTTTTCAAATTTTAAATTATTTCAGCTTGTATTTTCATTATTTGATTAAGAAATGTCTTTCAATATACCTTTTAGTTTCAGAAGTAAATGCTTAAGGAACGTTTAAAACTGCAACAAAATATATAAAAGAGTATCAAAAGGTTAAATGAACCTTTTTGTTTGACCTGAAATGACTTCTGGATTTCTTGGAACAGCCAGAACATTGAAAAGTCATTTATTTGCACAGCTTTAATTAAGCAACTGCCTCCAGTTATGATTTATGCTGTCATTCAGAAAATTAGACCTTCACACTGTGCTTAATTTTTGCTACAGTCCTTAAGGACAACATTTATGAAGATAAGCTGTGGTTTGGGGTATTCCACTTTTATATGCTGAGCTTGAAATGACTTCAGATTTCCAGAAATGTCTCTGCAAATCAGGTGCCATAAAGGAGTTTTGAGTTGGACACTCAAATGTCGCAGTAGAATTACTACTCATCTTTCAGAAATCCTAGGCTGATCATTCTTGTTGTGGCAAAATACTGTAAACTGTATTTTGCTGAAAAGTGGCAGGTATTTACTGCCTTTTATAGCAATGTACGTTCCAGTTTCATAACCACCTTTTGTAGCACCACATTAAGCGACAGCACTTTTATTTTATTGCAGAGTCTCATGTGCTGTAGTTGTAATGAAGACTTCCTACATAATCAAAAGACTTCCCATATATCCTTGTCTATTTGCTATATTGCATTAGATGGAGACAAAAGAGTTTGTTCTGCTGTGAACTCTGCTGTTTGCATATTTCTCTTGAAGTTTGTAGGGCTGCTCAGGTACTGAGCATTGACATCACTACTTGTGCGTAAGGCTATATGTGTATTTATATACGTGTGTGTCTGTATATATTAAAAAAAGCATTCAGAAATGGAGAAACAGTGGGCTGGGGTATGTCTAGTGGATTGCCATCATAATAGATTCAGATTCATACTCGTCATCTAAACACATCCATCCAGAAGACGAAATAACTTTACTTCAATCAAATTCTAAATGAATATGTTATTAAGGATATTGTACAATATCAAAATAACTGTGTAAGAGCTGTCTGCCTTCAACACCTTTCACGGTTAGTGTAATGTGCTACGATAAGGGTCACTGCCTAAAACAAAAGAAAACAAATAGAGAAAAATTAACCACACTGTTGTTTCTCACACATTCCTCTCTTGTTGTATCCTTTTTATGTTCTATATTAGATTTTTCTCTCAAGGGAAAGAATACAACGCCCCTTTTACCTGCATTTCTCTGTAGCCAGCAGAGCCTGTGCTCTGTTCAGCACTAATTTCTATCTCACACTTCTAAAGCAAGTTGAAGACCGTAAACATTGCTCCAACCAATCTGTGGGTGTTTTCAGGCATGTGTCGTGGTGCCCAGCAACGATCCCCTCGTTACGTTGTGGGAGGCTGCTGGTACCAAACCTCTGGCACCGGTAACTAAACCACCCCCACCACTCCTAGCCTAACAACCCCACCCTTGCTGACGTCCCCCCAGGGAAGCTGCAGGCTGGCAAGAGGAGAAGGGAATTCCGGGCTCCTGACCAAAGAGCAAGTCAAAAATGTCTGTGAGAGGACTGAGATGCTGAACGCTGAGATGCTGAAGACTCCAGACTGCAGGAGTTCTGAGAAAAATGGTGCACACGGGTGTCAAGAGAGGTGGTAAGCTGCCAGGAACAAAGAGAACATGGAGGAACTGTGCTGGAGGCAAATCAGAAAAACGGTCCTAGAGCGCAGAGGTCGCTCTGTCCTGGTTTAGTAGCCCCCTTCCAGAATCCCATGTCTACTTCCACACCACCATCTGATGGTCCAGTTTGCATGACTGTGGCATAAAATGATCTGCAGAGAAAAGACTGGAAGAATAAACAACTGGATCCTCTTCTGTTAAAATCAACAGGTAGTATATATCACAAATCCCACTGGACGCGGGATAATGTAGTTTCAACAACAAGAAGCAAAGAACACACACTTCTTTGAAAAGAGAAAAGAGAAGGAAAAAGCTCTATACAATAATGACATCTGAGAGAGAAAGAGCACAGTCCTCTGTAAATAATTACTCCAACTATCTGAAGTTTAAAAACATTTTCCAATAGAGATCAGAAGGCCAGGAAGGACCATATGCAGCAGCTGATGTGACCTGTTGTACCGACCAAGCCATAGCAGCTGGAATCAGAGCACCTCATTTGGAAAGCACACAATTACGCTTCCAGAGCCACCAGTTAGCTAGTTGTTAATGCACTGCATGTTTATAATGTGCACTTTATATTATTCTGGTTTCTTAATTAAAATGTTATGTGGTACCAATTCAAATGCTGTACAGACATCCATTACAACAACACTATTACCTTTATCAACCAAGCTCATAATCTCATTAAAAGAAGACGTCAATTTGGTTTGACAGGATCTATTACCAGTACACCCTACTCGCTTGGCATTATTTATATTACCCTTCCTCAGTTTATTACTCGGGTCCCTTATCAGCTGTCCCGTTGCCTCTCCCGGCAGCGCTGGCAGCCCCGTGCCTTGCCACGTCCCCTTCGCGTGCCGGCACGACCCGAGCTGTGCCAGCCCCGAGGGAGCACCAAGGGTCCAGAGAGCCCCAGGGCCAAACCTCTTACAAAGTTTTGATGCATTTGGAGGTTCTAGCTTTTAAAGAGCAGGCTTAGTAGCATCTTTCTAATGCACGTCTTGAGTTAATAATGGAATGAGAAGTGCTTCTTCTCCCTATCCCTATGGTATGGCTCTCTCCCAGGTATAGACTTGACACACTTATTGGGTTCTCCTGCCTCCTGTACCTGAAAATATTTCAATTTCTATCTCAAAATACACTAATCTCATAACTAGAATTATTTTTATTCACAATATTAATTAGAAAAGCCATTTTATTGTTCTGACTCCTGCTAGATACTGATTTTTCTTCTGCCCTTTGCTTCCCTTATTATTATTCTGGATTTCTACCCCTCATGCATATTCATTACTGCTCACTTTCACTTTATTCCATTTGCTTTTCATACAAATGTCTGCAGTTTTCCTGCAGGTCAGCAGAGGATTTTTTGGCTGATATTTTTTTAGACAATATAGCCTTCTTTCTTGGTCGTACCATACAGTGGCCTTTTGAAGGACTTCAGGATGTTTTTATAAATGCACCATAATTGTTTTCATAGTCTAATTATTTGTTTACATTATGAAGTTTGGACTTCATTTTAATAACATTTGTAATTGCAAGCAGTCTGTGATCGCTTGAATCTAAGCTAACACCGATTTCTGGTGGTGTTATAAATTTCTCCTTAACTGATAAGGAGGTCTGATACAATCTTCCCCTGTTTTACTCGGAAAACTCCCTCTTCTGCTCAGGGGTATTGGAATTGCCCAGAGCTGCACCAGCACCGGAGGATTTCCAAATTATGTCCCTCACACCAAAGTTCCTCATGCTAATGTGGTGTCCTCAGCAGAACACACTAGTGATTTCGTTATCTGTGGTGTCTCAGGCCATAATTTTTTTCAGAGCCATTAATAACTTCAGAAAATAACAATTCCAGACTCTTTGGCTTTCTGTCTTCTTCTTCCATCAAGACATCTCAGAGTCTTCTAATTCCACCACCTTCTTCAGTATTTCCTCTGCCTCTGAATCACCTCTCTCCGGCAAACCAACCAAACGCACTCGTAGATCATGGAATATTCATTTTTTTAAAACTTACTTTGTTTTAGGGGGACATTTTGTGTCATACTGATGAATGCTGCATGCCTTTGAAACCATTATTTTCCTTGACTATTATAAAATCCCCCATCAGGGCCGCCATGAACCCTACTGGGTTTGTGTTGTTCCCCCAGCAGCTCCACAGCTGTCCGGCTTTGAACTTACGCACGTGCCAGGCTGAGAGCAGTTGGCATCCTCTTGCACAGATGGACTTGAAATAGCAGAAAAGTAGGAATTGGAAGTAAAATAAACGTTATATTTTTATTAGAAAAAAATAGGGTGGTACGTTGATTTCTAAGGTTTTGTACTGGATCGCATTTTATTGCATTTTTGGTTTCCTGTTAGCATGGAGTTTAACGTGTCAAATTCTAAGTAGTAGTAACAATAAGTTAACTAAGAAATAGGTGTAATAAATAAAACAGGTAGTCACTGATTCTCCTTTAGACATGATCAGCAGTAATAAAGCTCTTGACAGAAGGCTCTGAAGGAGCCTTTTCTCCTTCCCCTCCAAAGGATCTGGACAGTTTCACCTTGGATATTTGACCTTGATTCTTGGTTTTAAAGAGTGACATTTCATTAAAACTGCCCTTGCTGGAGTAATTGTTGTTCGGGATAAAGATGACTGCAAACTCTGAGGTACTGAATTGGTAAAAGCAATACAAATTCTTTAGTGTCAGTATATATCATGTTTAAAATGTGATATGCAATCTAATTTTGTAACATTTAAGAGCATGTAAGGGGTTTTGCTGGTTGAATTAACACATAAGATGGTATAAGAAGCATTTCAATTAAAACTCATAGTCAAATAGATACCAAAAAATTTCTACCTTTATTTGAAGTGCTCTGTATAAAATTATTCAGGCATCACACTGAAGAAGGAGAACTCAGCAAGTATGAAATCGGCCCAAAAGTTTCCTCCATGAATTGATGTCTCTTCCTCTCCATAGTATGCAGGTGTTTAACAGTGACATTTAATAATGTATGTGAATAATTGCTTGAGTTTACTGCTCATTACTTCTTTAAAAACCCAGGAAAATAGTAATAGCTCTTTGATTTTTTTTTAATAAGAAAATAATTTTTACTGTAAAGGTTGAAACAAAATAAGTGGTCTTTACTTATAATTTAATAATGTCATTGCCGTTTCTCTGATGTATTTGAATACTTTAAATTATCATTTCAATTGCATTTGTGCAGAGTCTATAAAAAGGATTTAAAAGGCAAGTTACAAATATTTCTAAGCAAAGTGTTTTAAAACAATTCCTTAAAATGCATACTGCAGTAGCTGCAGATCTGCTAAAACAGTGTCAGCCCTGCATTTCATCCACATCAGGTGGGAAGAGTTTTGAAAGGTCTCCCCCAGGAGTCGAGACCCAGTTTTCAGCCTTTCGGGTGTTTGCTGAGCACACTGTGCTGGGGGTCAGTCCCTGATGGGGCTGAGGCAGAGCCCAGAGTGTTCAAAATTACCTAAATAAATTCATATGAGCAGTAATCGCTCCTTTCACTACCATGTGGGCATCTCCAGGCTCTGGACATAAATAGTCTTCCAGAGGAGAATGCCAAATGCAGGCATTAATAACAAAGTTGTATTTGATGGGTTTTCCTTAATTTGCTATTAAGCAAAATATGGTTGAGAAACTATTGGTTCTGTACTTATGTTTTGGCGTTACAGAGAAAACTAGAGAGTTGGTTTTGAGTCAGAGCTAAGAATTTATGTGAAAACATATTTGAATTGGAATTATCCAAATAATTGGCTATTATTTGATTTTTAATGAGCTTCTTCATTTATTACCTCACTCTATAAGTGGATTTAAATGAAAGGGTTTTGTTGTTGTATTATCGTTATTTTTCTTATTGTTTGGAAATGAATTTTTTAATTTCTCTGTATGTTACCCCAGACTGTGATTAGCTGCCTATTTGACTGGGAGACTGTGCTCTAGTTTCTGGCACACTTATCTTTGTTTTCTGAGCCGAATTTTGTGGACCACCCAGTCAGAGCTGCCAGGCTCCTGGGGCTGGATGACGAGAGAGTTCAGGATGCTGATTCCACCCCCCTGGAGGTGGATATAGGTGTTGTTTGTTCATATGGTGCGTCTGCTTTTCTGTCTGTGGTGGGCAGCAGAGGCTCTACTTGTCCCTTTTTGGGAAGGTCATTCACACCCAGATCCACAGCCTGTTTTTGAATCAGCCTCTTCTTGCAAATCCTACCCTGAGTAACAAGACACTGTGAAGAGCTGTGTAGACTCCTTTTCTTATTCCAGAAAATACACACGAGTTCTCATGAGGGCTCTCACTCTTAGCATGACAAATAATCGTTTTTAATTATTTCTATTTTGAGGGGTACTTGTGCTAAAAAGCAACAAGCGGCAGCATTCCATTGGCTTCGGGCAGATTTACCCTACACAGACTTCTGCTCTACCTTCTTTGAAATGCGTAGCCATAAAGCAGATAAGATCAAGGTCATGAATTACAAACTCTATAAGGATTACAAAGATTTTTCCATCAAATTAAGGACAAGGCACAAATATGCATCTTATTATCAAAAGCAGTCTCTAGTCTACAACATGCATTGGAAACCAAGGCAATAATGCAACACTTCTTCAGAGGAAAGTCTTCCCCTGAAAACCTCTGCCTTCCTGACACTGATATCACTAATAAAAACACGTTTTTAAAAAATCAAATTCATATACATGCAATATACTGCCTGGTCACCTTATGTAAACTGGTGTAGTACTCTGCAGTAAAATACAGCTTTACTGATTCTTACCCTCTGGAGAGTAGGTTACTTTGGTTATCTAACATTAATTAGTTTTAAAATAGCAAATAGCCCTCTCTGCAACATGCAGAGGTGGATCCTCATATTTTCAAATGGGCTTGTGGTAATTTAACTATCGTGTTATCTGGAGAAACAGAAAAGACTACAGGACCTTATTCCAAAATCAGCATCCTTTTTAAATACATATTTTAAAAGACAGCTGACTGCACAGGCAATGTATAGATGCGCAAGTGCTGTTAGTTTGCACATGATAAAGAAAACATAGGATGGATCTACAGGATTCTCATCTGGTGTCAAAAATATGTCTCCAGTGGATCACTTTTATTCCCTACAGCGTGCATCAAAACAGAATCTGCATTAATTAGAGCAGGTAAGAGGAAGCACCCCGGGAATGTGTTTCCAGACCTGGGAGCTGGAGAGGCCCGGTCGCCCTTTCAGCGCTGACTGGTGGCTCTGAAAACGTGATGGGCAGCAAGAGAAACCAGTAATACGGTTATGAAAGAATATTATTGAACAAACAGTTCTCTAATTGATTTTTCTCAGTCCTTGTTTGATTCTGCCTTCTTGCATGAGGAAGGCCGTTGCCCACCTGGGGTGAGAGGCTCTCCAGAAAATTACAGAGCTGCAGCAGCGTAGAGCCTGTCTTACACCTCGTACCAGGGCTTTAGTAGGAAATTAAATAGGCTTCTCTATAATGTACAGGGATTAAGATACTGATAAGAAGTTAAACCAACCCATTTCCGCAGCTATGACTTGGCAGACAGTATTTCTTAGCAGGAAAGTTACTCTGCCCTAGAGAGGAGCCCTTCTCCCTGGGTGCCCAGTAGCAACGGGGAGCCAGTGCTCTTCTCCGGCAAGGGAGGTGTTAATCCTCCACCCCCAGGTCACAGCTCCCAGCCCCACCTCTCTCCCCAGGGATTGCATCTCCACCGGGCTCTTTTTTTTTTTTTTTTTTTTTTTTAAATTTTCTTCACACTGAAGTAATTTCGACTTGGAAGATGTTGTACGATGGGTCTGCAAACAGAAGAGTCTTAATGGGCAGATTGATGGAAAACACTGTGCTTAGTCCTTGAGAGCAGATCCTTACTTTTATTTCTTGAAAAGCAATCACAGAGGAGACAGACTCTGGCTGTGCATAAAAGCAGGTTTGTCTTTCATATATCTATTCACTAGTGTGCGGGAAAGAGTCTCTCAACACAAATATTATTCACTTCTAACTTCTTTTTAAGCTTAAAGTTGTTCAGTAATGAAAGAAGAGAGCAATCTAATCAAAGTGATACTTGCTATGTTGTTAAGAGAGAACAGTCTCACAATTCACAGGCTCAATCATTTTCCAATCACAATTAACGTCATGTTAGCTAAAGAATCACAAGTGAAAAATAGAGGGATGTGCACTCTAAGCAACAGAAATGTGGTGAAGGCTCAAATATTGCTGAATTCCAAAGCCTCCTGAGCTCAGATTACTATATAATCAAAACCTTTCTCTTGGAAAATTGAAGAAACCAGATACATACCCTGAAAACCTTCAGGCTTCTCCTAACCAGAAGTAGAGAACAGAAGCTTGCTGTAAGAGCAGAAACAAACAATACTTAAACCTAGGGAAAATTTTTTGGTGGCTGTACCAAGCTTTCAAATGAAAAAAAATAAAAAATGTCAAACCCAAACCCTTTCCATAGCAGTTCTGGCTGAGAAAGGCGACTTTCCCGGGGCTGTTGCCTTCGCAGCCTTGTGGCGATGCCCCTGGAGCCCGAGGTCGTTCTCGGCCGTGGCGGGTGGCAGCGGGTGGGGAGGGGACGGGCAGGACCTTTGGCACGTGGAAGCCGTGATGCCCTGGCCACGAGTCCTGCTGTCCCCCGGGCCTCGGCCCCACCGGCGCAGAGCCGCCTTCCTGGGAGCAGAGCTGCCTGCTGAAGCGGCGCTCGCTGACTTCCAGAGCACCCCTGGACAGCTGAAGGAGTGTCCTGGTTTGGGCTGAAATAGAGGTAATATTCCTTTTTGGGAACTAGAAGAGTGCTGTGTTTTGGATTTAGCTTTGGGTTTGGTATGGGAAGCATGCTGATAGCACACTGATGTTTTCAGCTGCTGCCGAGACTTCAAGGACTCTCCGACTCCCCGTGTCCTGCCCGTGTGCAGGGGCACAGGGAGCAGGGAGGGAGCACGGCCACAGCACCTGACCCAAACTGGCCAGTGAAATATTCCATAGCATGGAACGTCATGCTCACTGTATAGAGGAGGGGTGGTCGGGAAGAAGGTCTCTCTCTCTCTTGCTTCTGGGATTGTGATTGCAGGATCTTGGTATTTCGGGATCACCAGCCTGGAACGGGCTGGGTATTGGTCAGCAGGTGGTGAGCAATTACATTGTGCATTGCCCGTTTATATTTTCTATTACTGTCATTGTTCCCATTTTATTACCATTATTAATCTGTTCCTATCTCAGCCAGCGAGTCTCCCTTTACCCCTCCAATTCCCTCCCCATTCCCAGGTTGGGGGGGAAGGGTGGGTGAGCAGCTGCAGGGTGGTTGGCTGCCGACCAGGCTCAAACCGCGACAAAGAGGCATCGTAAAAGGCTACTTTATTAGACTTGGAAAAATACAGAATTTATGGTGAGGTCAACTAGACTGGTACACTTTTAGCCTTCTGATAATTCAAACCGCACCGTATTCTGGATGTATTTGACAACAGAGGGAATCCGGATGTCACGTGCAATCATGCTTACCCATTCTCTCAGAGATTAAATCAAGCCAGTGAATTATAGTTTGCAGATAGCAGTGTCAGCTGGCGACCCTCTGTATTTGTTGCTCTGCAGAAGGAAAACATTGGGAGTACCTCCTCCCCAAGAATTTTAAAGATCTAAACTAAAACATGACTCCAAAAGCATATGTGACATTAAAATGAAGAAAGGCAAAGAGTTAGTTAACGGGAAACAAACGTGAAGTGATGTGGTCATATTTGTCAGCTGCTGTTATAACCCTATCACTCATGGTTTTCCCATATAAAATCATTTCAAATTGAAATTAAACCTTCCAAGCCCTCCAGTTATCCCAACTGACAGCCTGCAGCAGTCACTGGTTGGCTTATATTGTCGTTTCTTCAGCAGCTGTCACTATTTGTAGGTAGAAGGATTTAAAGGATAAGGGAAGAATTATCTCTTGACATAAGTCTCAGGTGTTTGAAGGAAACAAGCAGTTTATAGATCCATCAGGGCATGGAGGACCAGTTGTACCCTAACCTGAGCCTTTGGGATCGTGAACCCTGCAAACCTGCCTTGTGCTCTGTCCCAGCAGTGAGAGGACCACCTGCAATGGCTAGAAAGGATCTCCTGAATAACATAAAAAGACAGAATATTACCAAAAAAAAATAAATTCAAGCCTACCAATGGGTGGAAATGTACATTGTGTATCTGCTGGCATAAGAAATGCAGATTTTGACCAAATTATTTTAACTACTAGCTTTATTGAAAACAGAATAATTGCATTATCTGTCAAGGAAAAGCATATAAAGAGTGGGAGGTGCTATGACGGGCTCTGGAGCGAGCCATCCAACAGCTGAGAGCATCGTGTCCACGTCTCAAATAAGCCTGGAATATGCCCATTGCTGAAGAGCGGTGTCAGCCCACTCGGGGCTCACCCGCTCAGGGAATGATCCCCCCAATCCCCTCACCGCAGCCACCGGGACCCTGCAATCTGCTGATGGGGTGCTCCTCGCCCCTGGACGGAGAGAGATGGGCATGGCACAGGCTGATAGGCATCACCCCGGATAGGGAGCCACGGACAGCCCCGGCTGAGCCCCCCACACCCCTGGGACAGGCACAGGAGCCCCCTGACCCCCGGGAAGGGGGAGAGGAGCCCCCCGCCCCCCGGGAAGGGGGAGAGGAGCCGCTCGCCATCAGCCGCGGGACACGGTGCCCATCTCACTGCTGCTGCTGCAGGGACCCTCAGCACCCACCAGGGTCCGAAGGGGCAAAGGAAATCCCACATCCAGCCACCATTTGGACAGTATCTTGTCAAAACTTGGGAAACTATTCAATAGAACAAACTCATTTTGTCCCCAAAACAACAAACAATTAATTTGAAATTAAAGCCTATAAAAGGACCTTCCCAAAGAAACATATCTATCTCAGTTCCTCTAATGGGATAAGAGAGGTCAAATGTCCTATCAAAAGAGTATGAACTGAAATGCATAACACAGGGTTAAAGAATGGGCATATTAAGCCCATTTAGGGAACTAAACGGGATGTGTGCTGTCTCCCTCTAGAAGAGCTTGCCCATAGAAGGGTCTGGCTGAAGATGTACAAGAAAAAAATAAACCCCAAGAGTTCAAGCGGCCAACTTACAGTTTTGAAACGTCACAAGAAGGAAGGGCCTCTTGGCTCAATAGTCAGTCAAATGTCTTAGGAAGAAAGTCATCCCTGAAAAAACGTGCCTCAGGGAAAAGGTCTCGAATGTGGTGTGAAGCACTGGTATCTTCTGCCAGACGGTCAAAGGTGGCCAAAGTAGGATTGTGTCCCACGGGCTGAGGCTGTGGGAGCTGAGGACGGCAGACGCCCCTCCCGCAGCAGACAGGCACCTTCGCACACGGGGAGGGGAAGGTCGGCCGGGGACAAGTCTCTGAAGTGCACTCGGACCCCTCGGGTCCCAAAGTGCTTCTGGGGCCTGGAGAAGGCTTGGGCACAGCAAGAAACCTCTGCCTTTCATTTCAGAAAGTATTTTTCCTTGTGCTGCTCAAAACACCCAACTGAAGGTTGCTTGGGGCAGCTGCCTTCTTTCTGACAAGATGTAATTAGAGCTCTGGATTTGCACTAATTGCAACATTTCTCTTCTATCAACTCAGGTTCAGATCACAAACTCCATTGCCGCAAGAGAAAGTAAATTTATACCATTATTTTCACATTTTAGCAGAAGGGAAACAAAATAGAAGCAATATTCCCAAGAATATACTAAGAGAAATAACCTGTTACTCTTTGCTCAGTTACTGGAAGGATGATAAATTTGCTGTACTTATTAAAAAAAAAAAAAAAAGGTATGTACTTATAAATTAATGCAGTGTGGAATTTTCTGGGGAAAAAAAAAAAAAAAAAGCAACAAACCAAACAGCCAAAATACTGAACTAAAAATCCCCACACCTGTGTTATTGCTTCCCCAAATATATTTTAGGATGATTGCTTAAAGACCTGCAGTGCTGGGCGCCCCAGTACAAGAGAGACAAGGACGTGCTGGAGGGAGTCCAGCGAGGGGCCTCCGAGCTGAAGGGCCGGGAGCATCTCTGCTGCGGGGAGAGGCTGCAGGAGGGGCCCTCGGGACACCCGGAGATGCTTTTTCACCATGAGGGTGACCGAGTGGCTCCAGGGAGGTGGTGGAGGCTCCATCCTCAGGGATATGCAGAAGCCACACGGGCACGGGGCTCTGGGCAACCAGCTCGGGGGGGCCCTGCTTGGGCGGGGGGTTGGACAAGGTGACTGCCACAGATCCCCTCCAACCTCAACCAGTCTGTGACTCATTGATTGTATGATTTTGGGTTATAAACCTTGCCTACATTAAAAATTAAATTTATCTTTTGTCAATAGGCTGTTGACTAAAGGGCATTTTGTTCTTGATGAATTAGTAACGTTGATGATTAGTTAAGAAAACCAGCTCAAGGAGCATAAATCAAAAGTGAGCAAAGGTTGATCTGCAAATATAATCCTGAAGTGGTCACAATAGTGTGGTATAAATTAGGCACCACAGAAATTTCATCAGGTCAGTGCTTTTTCCTTCTTATGCAAGGCAGCAGTGTCCAGAACAGTAATCTCCTAGGGGGGAAATGCAGACAGAGCACTGAAAGCCAGTAAATAATAATGCTAATAATAAAGCCAAGAAGCACCATACAAGGCGTTTAAGATGCTATTATTCTTGGCAGATGACCAATAAAAACAAATTACAAGGTAAGGCTTGGCAGCAGCAAGCTGGCAGAGCTGGTGGCTGAGGAGCAGGAGCCGTGGTTCTGCCTTTGGCTGAGGTGAGGACATCCCACCTGAAGGCAGAGCATCCCCCGGGGTGACACTCCCGCCCGGGGCCTGTCACCCCACGCTGCTGCGCTCTCCGGGGAGATGGAAGCCGGTGTGCAACAGGCGGGGTGAGCCGCGTTGCTGCGGGCTGAGGCACAACCAGCCTCTGAAGGCTGGGAGCACGCTCGGAGCCTGCCGTCCCCTTGCCCAGCAGCGTGGCGGCACCTCCAGTCCTTTCCCAGGTAGCTCCCAGTGCGTATGCAAAGGGCAGACTGGAGTCGCTGGGTCTTTCCCCCCAGATGCTCGCCCTCTGTTTGCTCACGGCATCCACCACCTCTTTTTCCTGCGTCGGCGGGGAGCTGGGGGGCGAGGGCTAGTGCTGCCCCGTGGTCGGAGCCCGGGCACCCCGACATGACCGCTGGCACAGCACTCTTCACAGACCTGCCCTCGGGTGAAACATGCCTTGTTTGGATACTGCAGTTTTACAAAAAAAAGACCAGGAAATCAGACAGGACCCTCAGGCCCTTCCCAGCGATGGGATTTCATTTTACTGGCAAAGGAGACAGCCTCTCTTCCGTGGCTCCAAATACTTGTGCCTCTTTCCTCTGCAATATTCCTTTTACTTGAAACCTTAAAAATTTGGTATGATGCCATCACTCACTAAAAATGTAACTAACTCAGTTGTTATGTAGCATGCATTCAGCTCTTCCTGTTACCTGGTAATTTTGTCATTTGATTTAAAGGAGCGGCTTGTTTTCTCAATTTTAATTTTGAAGCTCTATTTCTTAACTCTTTTCTGACTGTATGTCAGGTGAACACAAGGTTGTTCCTGTGCAGGTGAAAAGAAAACAGAGCCCTTGGTATGTGCTCATGTCCATGCCCTCCGTGTTGGCTCCCTGCAGCTCCCTCGGCGTTGCCCGGGGGCCGCTGCCTGTCTCTGCCTCCTTCATCTTCTCCCTCCTCCTCGGATGTATGTACCCTGAGGAGGTGCATGAGGGCTCTCGCGAGTCTGAGGCAATATTTGACAAATGGGAGGAAATTCCTGAGGACCCTGGGCACAGGTGTGTCGTGGGCTGGGGCTGCCCCCAGCTGCTGTTGCGGGCTGGGGAGGGGAGAGCGGGGAGGGATGGAGGGATGGAAGGATGGAGAGAGGGGCTGGGGAGGGAGAGGATGGAGGGAGGGCTGGGGAGGGAGGGGATGGAGAGAGGGCTGGGGAGGGAGAGGATGGAGGGAGGGCTGGGGAGGGAGGGGATGGAGGGAGGGCTGGGGAGAAAGGGGATGGAGGGAGGGCTGCCTGCCCCAGCCCCCCCAGGCACCCCCCCAGGCACCCCCCCAGCCCCTCGCCTGCTGCTGTGCTCCCTGGCCACTGGTCTGCATCCCATCTGCATTGTCCTACGCACAAGCACATGCATCCCAGTATAAAGAGTTTCTTTATGCTGGAACAGGAACTGGGACTCTTTTCGCAGGTTCAAAGCCCTGGGGTGAGGGACAGGCAGGCCAAGGCCCCTGTCTTTAAGGGAAGATGTGATGGGGGAAAATCACACCTGCAGATAGAGCAGACACTGGAAACATCAGCTGTAGCCATGAAAACACCTTGTTAGAGGAGGAGTGTCTCAGGGTGCTCTATTGAGGTAGCAGTAATATATTTTCTCATAGCTGTGAAATTTTACAAAAAGGCACATTTTTTTTTTCCTCTTCTTCTCTGTGCTAGCCATGCCGCATGTCTTACTACCTGTCATTTATACTTCATCACCTCCTTTAAAGCACACTGGTCTGAGTGCTCGTCAGGAGACACCAGGACATTCACCTCGTCTCTCTCGTCCTTTGCCAGGCGCGTGGGGCTGCAGGAGACTGTGTTTGTGTCACTTAACACCCCTCCTCCATCATGATTCCTGTGTGCAGTAATTAGCACACGCTTCAGTTTACTTCATAATAGAAGGCTTTGTTCAAGCTCATCATTCATTTCTTACCTAACCATGAAAACCTGAAAGTTGTATCAACTTGAAAAATGCGTTTAAGGGGCATAACAGCATATAAATACATTGGAAGGGCATAAACACGAATGATGTGAGGGATTTGTTTAAATTGGTAGAAGAGAGAAATTTCTAGTTGTAATGGGGTGAAATTAATAGAGGATATATTTTCAGGCCAATTGTCAGCCTATAGTGCCTCCAGCCAAGGGAAGCAGGGTAAACCGTGGCATTAGAGACATTTAAAACAGGCTGAAATAACTGTGTCATGGACAGCTGGAGTTCCAACGTTGTCGTCCCCAGTGTGATCTCATCTTCCATTGCAGGATCCACTGTGGTTTCTTGGTCACAACAGCTGGTTTATACATATGACGTATCTGACCAGTCACCCACCCCACAGGAGGAAAGGTTTGGATCTGGGAGAGAGAGGCTGCTGATGACGGAGGACGGGAGAAGGGATCTGTTATGAGAGGGGCTGGAGGTCAGCAGTAGAAGGTGAAGGGTCTGGGGACACTGGCATCATGCTGCAAGAAAAGGCTGAAGGTCTGGATCATTCAAACAAATCCCCTGGCTTATTAGGCTCCAGCCAAACATCACAAGCGGAGTGGATGAGATTATACTAAAAACACAGGGCGTTAAACACAGCAGCAAATTCCATTATTTTCCCCCATGCACACGTAGAAAAAAATAAGCAGCCGACAGGAAACACTACACGGCGAAATCTCCACGGCGCTCAGGTACCAAAGCGAGCACATCAGACCACGACCCCTCCTAAACACCGAACCAAACTGAATTACAGGGAGCAGGAGAAGGTGTGGGTGCCGAAGCTGGGGCTTGCAGGGCTCCTGGGGAAGGCTCCTTCCCCGCGGCACGGCCGCCCACCCCAGTGCGGAGGAGGATGCTGGGGCCCAGTCCGGCCACTCGGGTCTCGTGGGCACCGGAGCATCCCTCCTCACACCCACCGCCCTCCCCGGGAGGTGGACATGTGGCCGTGGCTGGGGCAGCCTGATGCTCATGGTGGTGTGATTAACGTGTCCTTATCTACCCGATCATTCCAGCTGACGTCAGGGGGCTGGAGCACCCCCTGGGAGGCCGGGCTGAGAGAGTTGGGGGGGTTCAGCCTGGAGAAGAGAAGGCTCCGGGGAGCCCTTCGAGCGGCCTCCCAGGGCTTAAAGGGGGGACAGGAGAGGTGGGGGGGGGACTCTGGGTCAGGGGGTGTGGGAATAGGATAAGGGCTAACAGTTTTAAACTGGCAGAGGGCAGATTTAGATGAGATGTAAGGCAGAAATTGTTCCCTGTGCGGGGGGTGAGGCGCTGGCCCCGGGTGCCCAGAGCAGCTGTGGGTGCCCCCTCCCTGGAAGGGTTCAAGGCCAGGTTGGACGGGGCTGGGAGCCCCCTGGGCTGGGGGAAGGGGGCCCTGCCCGGGGCAGGGGGGGCACTGGGGGGGCTTTGAGGTCCCTTCCCACCCAAACCAGCCTGTAGTTCTGTGATTCTATATCATTAATATACACTAATTTCCTCATAAAAATACTGTCAATGCTTTTTAAACTATGGCAATTATTGGATTTTTTTTTTTTCCAGAATAGCTCTAATTAAGTGACAAAAATATGATTACCTGAAGACTCAGTTGGATCGTTTACTTTTCCCTTACTCTCTGGAAGCCCCACTGGCTTTTCCAGGTGTACACGTTAGATCTGGATGGTGGATCAGTGAACCCCAGGCAGGGCAGAGCCTGCCTGGCTCGGCCAGCACCCAGCCGGGCACGGGCACGGGCCGGCTCTTCGGCCAGGAGCGGGAGGATGCTGAGGGGTGCGGGGCAGGCAGCGGTCCTTTCGCACCCACAGGTTCCAGTCAGTTGGACACAGCCAGCTGCATCTTGGAAAAAACCCATGCAACAAACGGTGATGTTTCCCACAGCTGTTTGCACAGGTCTTTGTCTCTTTTCTCATAAACTTGACTTGTCCCACAGTCTTTAGCGGCGTTTATGGGACTATCATAATCTCAAGGCCTCTGAAGTGCATTATATATACAGGGATGAGTAAGAACAGACAACACATCTTTATTTCAGGCTTTCTGAAAACCCAGACAGACATAATTTTCTGAAGTATTTTCAGGACACTTTTTTCCTTTGTGTGTTTTAGATAACAGTTATTATTCTCAAAACAGCTGGGCATGAAAAACAGCGAGCTGCTGTCGGCAAGGCGGTCTGGTCCTCCAACGTCCCTCAAACCCCGCTTGCTGCCGGAGGCACGGGCCCGCCCAAACACAGCAGGGGTGTGAGGAAGGTCAGGCTCCGTTTCTGCTGGCCACAGCTCTGCTCTTTTCCACCTCCCTAGCCCAGATGCATGCATTCCACTCCCCATTCTTACACGGCATAAGGTATGCTTCGAGGTTGCAGAGAGCTAATAAAAACCATTGCCAGGTGTGATTTGTATTCTGTAAACCGAGAGGGCACATTTTCCCAAATCAATGAGGTTCTGAGAACTCAAAGTTCAAGCCATTAATTAAGTTAGGAAGCTACATAATGGCACAAATGCCTTAATGGAAAGCTGGGGATCAATTTCCAGCACCAGCCCGACCCTGATGTGTGCTTCTGCCGCGGCTGGTGCCGGTGCAGCTCCTCGGCGGGCGATGGGGAGCTGCGGGCTCCCGAGGGCCCCGCGGCACAGCCACCCCCCCTACCCAATTTCCAGCCCCCTGCTCCCGTTCCTGAGCGCATCGTCCTCCTGCAGACACAGCAACTGGTTACACAGATGTGTTTCCCTTCATACTGGGCACGCGAGGATGCGCATTAAAATACGGAGAAACACGGTTTGAAGTCACCAGTTCTAGTACTTTGGAGACTATTGCCTTTCCTTGATTATAATACAGTGACATACATCAATGCAGAGGAGTGTTTTCATGTGCACACAGTGTTCTTAAAATGTATTTAACAGGAACACAGCATACATTTTAAAAGAATACATTCCCCTTGTGGGGAAAGTGTGACTGAAAAAGGAAAAAAAAAATCATTATCAACATTTCCACTACAAAAAATAACAGAAAATAAAGTAATCCTGGAGAAAGTGTTGACTTCCTTTTCAAACAAAAGAAGTTTTAAACGCATTTCAGATTTGTAAACACTGTCTGCTATTTCATTTAGAACAATCAGACCCTTAGTAAACAAACTCTTGAGAGAAATATTACCACCCATCTTTACCAATAATCCTTATATACCATTTGGACAGCAAAAACCACGGGCCAAACCCTGAAAAAATCTTGCTTGTAGTGGTAATTTCTATTTAAAGGTATCAGATGTAATATTTTAAAGTAATTCTTTATTATTTAAGCAGCTGCAAGATTTTGAAGATCAAATTATAGTGACATTGTGTTTACTGGATTGCTGGAATTAATTCATTTACTGCGAATATCTCACCGCCCCAGGATGACTTGAACTGTGCTGGCATTGCTGTGCAGCCAGATGTGCTCTCCTGAGGTGTAGACAAGACTTTTCTTAAAATACTAGGCTTAGTGAGAGACCCTTCGTCTGAGCAGACCTGGGAAAAACTGTTGGGCAGGCTGGGCAGTCCCTGCCTCCAGCTCTGCACCACGGACCAGGTTTATGGTGCATCGGTTCAGTAACGACCCAAAGCAACACTTAACTGATTTCAGACACGGCCAACGTAACCACTTCAGGTGGAGGAATGTCCCTTCCTGCTATGAAATGTCTTGGAGACGCTTGTTTAGATTAATTTCACGGGCTGCAGTGCAGAGAGCTTTGCTTTTGCGCGGGGCTCCCACGGCGCGGGCAGGCTGCGAGGGCTTGGTGGTGGGCCAAGGCAAAGGGGTTGAGAAGGGGATTGCCATCACCCCGGGCTGCCCCACCGTCCTCAATTCCAGCAGCAAGCAGACGGGAGGGTCTGACATTCCCTCTGGCTGCCTTTGCACAGCGACACGGCACGCCATCCTCGCGTGTTTGTTCGGATCTGGAGAACAGCTTCCCTGCTCCCGCGTGTGCACTTTGGATTCCCATTTCTCATCAGAGAATGACTTCAACAATATTGTAACTTAAAGCCAGCTGTTTGAGCGTAGCTTGTTTTGCATCACCCACGTTTTACTCTAATTAAGGCTAATGTTTTGAATCATCGCTGACTTTAAAGCAGAATTTGGTTTGGACTTAATAAATGATAATTCACACAGTATCTGTGCAGGATCTGTGTTTTCTGTTTCAATGAATTAATTTTCCATCTTCAAATTTGAATCAAAAGAAATGGAAATTTGTAACACATTTGAAAGTCATTTTGAATTAATAAAAATATTTTGCTTTAATGAAACTGAAATGTTGTCATGATGTTAATCTTCAAAAGTCTTAATTTTTTTAAGTGTAAGCACTAATGACTTCACTTGGACAAGCTCTTTGGAAACTGAAGATCAAAAACGTTCCATTAAAACTGTTGAAATGAAATATGTCAACTCTACTGAAATACTTGATTCCAGTGTTTTAAAAACAAAATTTTATTGAACTTTATTTGATGTTTTAAAATGAACCCAATTTAAATGACAATAGAATTTTTCACTGAAAAATCATTTGACTTGGAAATGTAACTAACATACAGAAAATAATCAACTGAAAGCTTTGAAGTATCCAAAGCCTCTGAATTATCTATAGCTCAGGCATAAACAGAGCCTTGCATCTGTCAGCACTTCAGAGGACTTAGAGGCTACATAGAGAAAAGTAAGAGACATCTATCTGAGGAACTGGGCTTTTCCTAACAGTCAAAAGGAATGAGAGAGAATTACCATGCTAATTAAACTGCTGTCTTTGCCATTAGTACAGAAACTTAAACAATCCTCTTTGGAAGGGCTACATCCCCACCACACCAGGATTTTCCTTCTTCTCAGCCTGGGTGGAAGGGAGTTCTGAAGAAGAGTCGCCCTCCAGTAATATGGGTATCTGCAAAAGAGAAGAAAATTCTCCATAAAATCGCGTGCATACTTAAAGTTGGTCTTGTAAAGTGTTTGAATACTTTTTATATCCCAAATCTCTTAATTAGACCCATTATATTGTAGCAGCATTCTCCAGAAAGAATTCAGTCATCCCTAAAATTATTTGCTACAATAAATGAGAATGGGAAATTACATTATTTGTTAGAATTCTATCTAAAATTGTGCCTTGACATAAAGAGAACAGAGATACAGTTTTCCTAACATCAACAGCTCCTGGCATACAAATTGCAGCTGCGTGTGTGAACAACAAAACCTTCCAGACAACATATGTGTGTACGCGTATTAAACATTTGTACTTCTGTCTCTTTAAAAAAAAAAACAAACCCAAGGTTATTTAATGAAGACATTCCATATACTCTCTTTTCCATGTGGGATGCCTCAGTTTCATTCAGTTTTGCACTCCCAAATGTTCTCTAACAGGTGGTGTGTGTAAAAAGAATCTCTGTGTTTTTCAAATGCAATCTTGCTGCATTGCCAAGTGTTTAAAGTTCGTATGACAGGTATAATGAAAGGGTTTGTAAGAAAGCCATCACACAATACTGAAGAGTTCAACATAATTATTGGATGCAGTACTTAAAGCACGCTACATATTTGCTTAACAAAAAGTAATTGAGAAATAACATTAGTGCGGTGCCAGGGACGGGGAGGCTTTGTTCAGCATTTCTGTGTGGGCATAATGGGAGTATTAACTAAAGTACCCAATTCATCTCGCCACAAAACCCACAAGTTATAATGGCATTTCAGCGGACGAGAGGGACAGGGAGAGGAAAAAAGGCGCCACGGAAGTGCCGGCACGGCCGTTGCCTGCCGGGGTGCACACGGGGGGCGCGGGGCTCGCCCCCACGCCTGCCGCTCCCCGAGGAAAGCCTCACGGATATTCCAATCCATCCACACGCACGCCGTGGGCCCCGGCTGGCCCACGGACCTTCAGGCGAGGGGCTCCTTGGCCGGAGGTCGCTGTGCCAGTGGTGGTCCCCCCGGGCCCGTGGGTGCGGTGGCCCCCATGGCCGGGGCTGGGATGGGGCTGGGCGGGAGGTCCCTCCCCCGAGGCGAGGCTCCAGCATGCCTGCGAGGAGGTTTTCCAATTCAGGAATATCCCGGCGGGGACCGAACCCCTTCCCTGCCCGGCAGCACCACCTCCCTGGGCGCCCAGCGCTGGGTCGGTGCCCCCAGGCTGTCCCCGCGCCGTGCCCTCCCTGTCGCCGCGTTTTCTGCAGCTGCATCGCCTGGTGGCAAAGTCACCTGACCTTGGAAAAAAGTAAAGAAGAAATCTACTTGTCGTATTTTGCTTTTAGACAGCTCTGTCCAGGCACAGTGGCACCAATTTTAATTGATTATACTGCGATTTTCCTCAACTTCTCCGGCAAATACGATGCCGTGTCGCATCTCAATCACCTTAGCAGGAACCTGCTCCAAAGACCTTATCATTCCAATTTTTCACACATTCTGTGTTTGTGTGTGCACGTTTGGTATTTCACCCTTATCTCATCTCCCAGCCCGCTGCAATAAACCAGTATTTCTTAACAAGAGACATTCTCACTCTCAGACTTAATAAAAAAAAAAGTCTGCATCGCAAAAGCAGGCTGTTGGCCCTTCCTTTTTTATGATTAAAGTTTTTTATTGTCTTACAGTTAAAGTAGACAGAAAGAAAGTATTTTTGCCCATACTTTAGTCACAAACAGTCTGCCACTAATGAGAGGCTTTTGCCAGCACACACAAGCAGCACATCAAAACATACACAAGGAAAACAAGTATTTGTCTCTCATTCAAAAGTCTACCTACCCGACTGCAGGATCCCAGAGATGCACATCATTAATTCGGCGACACCACCAAGCCTCAAGGGCTCGTTTGGCCACTCCCGCAGCTGGGAAGGAGCATCTGGCTCCTCTAAATCATGACATTATTTTTAGGAAATCAGATCAGTTTCCATTCTCCGTTGCAATGTGCCATCTCCGCTGTTGCTCACAGGCGTGCCACAGAAACCAATACCCGGCTCGGCGCTGATAACTCGCTAGCAGTCGCGGTGACTTTGGCATTATTCCTTTCCTCTTTCCTTCCCGTGTTAAGCAAACCAAGGATTATGGATGACCCTACCTTGTTCGGATCCCAGCAGCAACATTGCCACTTTCGAGCAGCCCTGTGTTGCATTCCCGGGGGGGTCAAAGACGGATGAACCTCCCAGTGCCCAGCCCAGAGGTTATGGGGCCGTGCCGGCACACCAGCCAGCTCGCTGTCACACGGGTCGCGGTGCAGTCCCTCTTCAGAGGTCACAGCCACCCAAAAATTACAGTTCAAAAGCACCGCAGCGCGCGAGCCTCTGTGCTGTGTCATTAACTGGATCCTTGCTGGTTCGGCAGTGCTCCCCACACAGCACTCGGGTCCTATACTGGTTTCCAAGCAGACACTTCTAGTTCTTGGATGTCTCCTTGGAGCTACCGACCCTCGAACCAGGAAGAGGTGCCCATGCTTCAGTTCTTCTGGCTTTATGGTATCAAATATTTTCAGCTGAACTCCCAGCAGCGTCCAAGGTTTACTTGATGCTTCAATGACAGTTCATCCAGACAGGTACTGATGGAAAGGTGATTTAAAAAAAAAAAAAAAAAAAAAAAAAAAAAAAAAAAAAATAGCAGGGGAGATAAATATTTTAAGTTCTTTAATCAAACATGTAGAGAGAAAAAAAAAAAAGACTAAAAAGTCAATGATATTAATAGTATTCATATATGGACTACCCAGTGACGCTATTATAGAAAACACAGTTGACATTTATTTTTATTATAATGGTCAGGATTGAAGTTCAATACCAGGAGAAACTGCTGCAGAATTGGGTACATTTATTGCATTTATTGGTCTTTTTTATCTAAAGCTCTCAAGTTTCCATATTATTCCTTTATCTTGTCTTGGCAATAGTACTGAATATTGATAAGTAACTAAATGTAGACAGTTTCCCAGGTAACTTCTCCTCATACTGAAAACCCAAATTTGCACTTTTTTGGGTGCCATATGGGTCCAATTACCCATTAACTTACAAGGAAACCAGTTGGATCCAATCTTGCATTAAGGTGTGCAATATGTGAGCTAAAATTTTTTTCCTACTGGCATTTGCTTGCTGGCATTTAAATTTCCTGTCAATCACAAGACAAGCGAGTTATTTTCACTGTGCCATTGAGACCAAACTGTCATGAAGAAAACATCACAAAAGGCACAAAAACTGTACCTTTTTGATGGTACAACATGATTATCCTGATCTTATATTTTGTTGTGGTTTCTATTGATTATTTTTCTGCCTTTTTTTTTTTTTTTTTTCCAGAACAAAGTTCTAGCTTTGATGCTTCTCTTTGATAAAGTTACAAAGCTGTGCCAAAGATTTGAAATCTGTCATGGGACTTCTCTCTTCACAAGAACAAGTTGCAAATGATGTCCCCCATGTTTTTTAAAAAAAGCTGCATGCCTCTCAATCAGCAAATATTATTTCATGATACTGTGAATCTGTCATTTTTTCATCTCTGCTTTTGTCTGGATCCTACTGAAATATTAACTGGGTTCCTTACAGATGACAGGAGATCCAGCATCTGCTCGGCACATCGCTAATAATATTTATTCCAAGGGGACTTCAGGAGCACAGCCACCGGCCGCCCCCGGCTCCCACGCCCGCCCCTGCCCGCCTGCGTGAACCCCTCCCCAGCACCGGCAGGTTTTCTGGAACAACCATCCTGGCCTCATCCAGCTTTAATTACCATCACACTGGAAGGAAATATCGCGGAGGCTTCGCTCCCACGAGTCGAGAGATTCATGCTATTCTACTATGTATATAAAAATTACTCGAATAGGGAACAGCACCATAACCATCCCTGAGCCTTTGCTTTGAGGCTACCTCCTACTGATCCTCTTTTCATCAGTTTTTCCCCTGTTCCTGCAATCTACTTTACCTCTGCCCAAGGGGAGAGCTCCCGACAATGTACAATCCCCCCACCAGGACTCTGTGTGGTGAAGCAAATAAAGCTCTGTCCTCCTTGATCAGAGGTCCATCTCTTTTAAGTACCACAGCCATCCAGCTTTACATAATGACTATCTGCAAAGGTTTTGTTCAAAAGTACTTGTTTGAAACATTCTCAAAGAGGCAAATGCCTATAACCATCTCTTCAGAACCATCTCTGCCTCCTGTGTTGCAACAAAGCTGAAGATGAAGACTAAGTCTTAAATGTAGTTCTAAAAAAACCTGTATTCAATCAAAACATTTTAAAATATATTTCTGTTTCATTTAAATATCAACAGGAGGGAGGGCAACAATCAGAGGCAAAGAGTAGAACTCAGAACACAGAGAATGGAGGGTGCCAACGGGCTGTGGGATCTCCAAGAGCAATTAAACCATTTAGAGCAAAGGAACCGGGTGTGTTTGACAAGAAGACACAAGCCCTAGGTCTGGTGGATGTCCAAGCCACCAGCTCCCAGTGCGTGGGCAGTTTGTGCCAGGGCAGCACGGCTGGCCCTGCTCTTACGCTCCTCTGCAGGTCCCAAGCTGGAGGGGCTTGGTGGGAACCAGTATGTATATTCCCGTGCTTATGGTTTGAATCTCCTTTGCATCTGCTTTTATCTTCATGTCACTGAGGGTGACACTCTTCCTCACTTAAAAAATTCTTTGAAAAAGATGCAGAACCACACGAAGAGCTATGAAAATCTGAGACTCTCATTTTTTCACCTGGTATCCAACATTGTGAGGTAATCCAACAGTGATGAGGTAAATGAGTAAACAGGCTGTGAAATCTTTCACAGACCACTAAATAGTGAGCCCTTTCAGGCCAAAGCTGGGAGCCCTGCCTGTGGTTCCACTGGGAATAAAAATTGATAGCAAAGTCAGGTATTTTTTAATGCAATTTTTGTTTCCGTGAACACAGGAGAAACCAAGTAATAGGAGAACATTTATTTGCTTGCAGCTCCAGCTCTCTTTCAGCCAGCACTCGACTCAGAAAGCACAGAGAGCTCTGAGTCTTTCATTAAGGATGCACTTCCAAGGTTTGTTCATTTTGTATGTTTTGTCATTTTTCCATCTTATGCTCAGTGTGTCTTGTCTTTTCCCGGTTTTCTTCCAATACCCAAAATTTATTTCACTTGCTCAGTAATGACTTGGCTTCCATTTAAGCTTGCCTTGGGTGGTGCTGTGTTTTTCCAGCTCTATACTCACAAATTCTGTAAGCCTACTGAAGAAATTGGGACATAAAAAGTCTCTTGCGTACTAAAGGCCAAATAGCTTGTTCAGAGGAGAAAAATCCACCCCCAGCAGCGAGAGGGATGCTTCTCTGTGCTGGGGCTGTTAGTACAGGCTTCCCTGAGTGTATCTCCCACCCGAGGGGGGATGAGGGTGGGATGGTGCAGGACACCATGGAGGTCTCTGCATCTGCATCTATCCCCTGCTCAAGGCTCAGCGTCGAAGCTGAAATAACCATCAGCTGCACTTTGGAGTAGCGCACGGTTCAGCCCAGGGGCACGGGCAAGTAAAAAATGTGCCACCTTCCCCGGCTAATCAAGAACCGTGTGCCGAGGTCAGCCGCCTCATTAGGCCCTAAGTTACTTTCTCACAAGACCAAGGAAGAAAGTTCCTGTTGTTGGCAAATAAAGCCCCTGCAATGTGAGTCCTGCAAAACTCGCCCCTCTTCTGCACTCGGCCGAACCCCGCGGCCCATGGGCAGGGGGCACTTGCGGGTTGGATGGTCGCTGATGAGAGCCCAGCCCCCCGAATTTCTCACTGTCTCAAGTGCTGCAAAGAGCAGCTGGTGCCATGATTTTATCCCCGTAACGTCTGAAATGGTGACACAATTCTCTTAGGCCAGTCTTCTCCTGAAGCAGGGCTACACGGTGTCTGTGCAGTCATCATCAAGGTGGAAGTGAAATAATAGCTTTGGAGCACACTCCTCTGAAAAGAAAAAGAGAAAAAAAACACCACCTCACTTGGACTTCAATCTTCAACCCAAATATTGAAGGCAAAAGCAATACTACTTGTCTACCAGAAGCAACGTATGCTGCATGAGTATTTATGCTGCGTATATCAATCTTTCTTGCAGAGAAGTATTATTAATATTGCAAGTGTTTTTAACCATATGCGTGTCCCTCTTAAAATAAAAAAAAAATTGAACCTTGAAGTTGCTGGATGAAGACTGCATTTATCATCTTCAGCACAAGCACCATTAAAATACACAAGTTCTCAAGCTCTCTCATCTGTCATACGTGGGATTCAGAGCAAGCAGCCAGCTCGATGTTACATGATTTGCATAAAACCCATCACCCATCCAGCTAAACTTTCACATTTTAATGTAAGACATCAAAAACCCGTACTGTACTGACCACGTGCAATTCCCAGAGCACTAAATCGCCCGGGAACACCCTTTTGGCGGGTGCTGCTCCATGAATGATAAACCCTGAGGTAAACTACGGGTGCAGGAGGGGCTCCCGCAGGCAGGACCCCCCATTGCGTTGTGCCAAGCCCGCCCCGGGGGTCCACGCACCGCCTGCCCCAGCTCACCCCGGCGCAGAGCCCCGCGGGGGTTTCCCAGCCAAGGGCTGCAGGAATCGCCCAGGACACTTTCTGCTGGCGAAGCCAACAGTTTTTCTTTACATCTTAAGCCCTCTTCCTGACTTTGAGCTGGAGTCAGAAATTTAAAGTCGGCTTAAAATGCAACCCGTTTTTGCAGACACACAACCTCTGCCAAGAGCTTTCTGCCCTTTGCTGTTGCTTTCCCCGCCCCTCCCCGGGACCGTAGGACCCCACTGTCTCTGCTGAGCACCCCCGGCTCTGCCCCAGGCTCCAGTATGAATAGGAGCACATGCTCGGAGCGTATTGCTGTCCTGGTTTCAGCTGGGATAGTTAATTTTTTTTCTTAGTAGCTAGAATAGTGCTGTGTTCTGGATTCAGTGTGGTATTTGGTATGAGAAGAACGCTGATAATACACTGATGTTTTCAGTTGTTGCTGAGAGATCAAGGACTCTCCACCTCCCTGTGTCCTGCCTATGCGCAGGTGCACAAGAAGCTGGGAGGGAGCACAGCCAGAGCACCGGACCCAAACTGGCCAGTGAAATATTCCCTATCACGTAACGTTGCGCTCAGTATATAAAGGAGGGGCAGCCAGGAAGGACGGGGTCCTCTCTCGCCCCCGGGATTGTGATGGCAGGATCTCGGTGTTTCGGGATCGCTAGCTGCGAACGGGCTGGGTATCTGTCAGCGGGCGGTGAGCAGTCGCACTGTGCATTGCCCGTTTGTACTTCCCATTATTGTTATTGTTTTATTTTATTACTATTATTAAACGTTTTTTCTCAACCTATGAGTCTCCCTTTGCCCCTCTAATTTTTGCTGTCGGGTAAATCCGGGTGCTGCCCCGCTGGCTCCATCGGGTCTGGGGTGCGTTCCCCGGCTGCTGCCCGGGGAGGGTGAGCTCTGCGCGGGGCAGACCTCGGTCCCCACGGGCACGGGTGCTTTTTGCTCTCTGCGTGGGTGAAGAAGCAGGGGCCCGGAGGAGCCGGGGCAGTGGGAGCCGCTGTCCCCTCCCCAGGCAGCCCAGCCTCAGTACAGTGCCCCACAATGCAAATTTTATTTTCTCTTCTGGCCCCACGTTTCCACTGCAAACATACCACTTCTACCTCTCCAAGTGGTGCACACAAATTAACAATGCTGAACGTTTTAAACTCGATTTCGCACTTCTTTCTGGATTCTGTGAAATTTCTGTGCTTCCTCACTGACAGGTACTCGCAACGAGCATGTGTGAAGTAACTGCGGAGGCAGCGGAGGAGCAAAGTATGGAGTTGTAATAGTTCAGTTGTAAACGTCTGTACTGTGCGTGTGGGCACTAGACCCCTTCTTAAAAATAATTTAGATACACCACTGTAGCTCTGCAAATCCATCACCTGCCTAGGAAACGGGGAAATGCATGCTGTAGTGTTGCCAAAGACAGGTGATTAATAATTAGCCTTTCAAACTTTCTCATAATTCTTCCATCTACTGACAATGGCTTGTGCATATCAGAATAGTGTCTCACTCAAATGCATTATGGCTTTTTTTTTTTTTTTTTACTAAGGTCTTAAAACCAGGTTTTTTTGTTAAGCTTCAGCTCAAAAATAATTTTTAAAATCTTGTAACTTAATTGATTTTCCAAATCTGCACAATCAAATCTACTGACAAAAAAATGTCACAAAGCAATCATCATTTCTGTTTTCAAGAGTAGGAATTGGTATGGCTATTTACAGGGCTTCAGAGATGTACACAATAAATGTTCCACTTAACTGAGCAAACAATAAAATAGCAATAATTGTTCCAACCCATATGTTTCCATTCAGATATTGATAAGAATGTTATCACACTTTGGAGACACTGATTCATTGTGTTGTGGAGTAGATATGAAAAAAAAAAAAATCTTGATGGAAGCTCTTAATATGAATTCCCTCCATGTTACGCATATTAAAGGAATTTCAACCCATCAGGAACTAATCACATTTCATTTTCTCTTATTTTTTTTTCCTCATGGTCAACACATACCAGCACAGCTGAGGTGTATGATAATCAAAGCCTTCTTCATGGTTGAATAAATTTAATACTCTTGCTTCATCAGTGCAGCGTATTAAAAAGTCCCTTGACATATTTAGCTTGATTGTTTAAGGCATTACTCTAGAGCCATGGTATTACAGATTTCACATACAATACGGGGGGCCTTTGCTTTCATTTATCTGTAACATGACATAAGAAATTGGATTGAAATAAGTTTCTTTGAAAAAAAACCCAACCAATTGATAAAGTCATAATACAATCTCCACAACATAAGTGGAGAAATAAATGAACATTAATTCAGTATTTGTAATAGCAGCTAGCACAAATAACACAGGTATTTTGAGCTGTAAATAAATAATTCAGCAATGTAATGTAATATGAAGTAGACACTTGTTTTCTAAACAAACAAGTTAAAAACAGTTCCACTATGTTTAAAATGTTAACTTGCTTTTCTGTGGCATAATTTAATACGTGTATTAAAAATGCACGGTCGGCTCCTATAATTCCACATGTGATTTCAGCTTGAATCATGCCTTTTTCCTCCTTTAATTTGTTAGGACACGGAACATTTCTGTTGACTTGCCACTGATGAGCCCGGGGCTCGGGCTGGGTGGAAGCCCGTGCTGATGCACGGTGAGGATTCATCCTGGCTCCAGGATGGAGTACTGGGTACTGCTGGCTGAAGGGAGGGATGCTCCTGCTCCAGCTTTTGGCACAGTTAATAAACAGGTATGTGGAAAGTGGTGTGGGATGCTCACCTGGACATAGCTGTACAGAGGCATTAACATGTCTTTACTATTGCTTTCTCTGATATGTTTTCCCCAATAAAGTGGTACGAGAGCTCACTGTGAGACTGCAGGTAACAGCAACAGATTTCCCATGAGCTTGACCCATTTCTTCTCAGACTCGTCTGAACCCTCCTCCTGAAAAGTGAGAAATTTAGAAGTGAGAAATGCGCTCAGCTTCCAGGAGTCACTTGGGACGAGGGTTCGGTGTGCTAGAGACCTGCCACGTAAATCACCCCAAATTCACACCAGCTCTTGGGCACGGGGAGCGGATGGGACTCGCATGTTCTCTGCAGCCACCTCAGTCCCCCCACACCGGAATCCCCCAGGACACCTTCCTGGGGGTCCCCAGGGGATCTCGGCCCATTGCAGGGAGGTCTGGCCCTCAGCCCCCGGGGCACCACGGCCCCTGGCCAGGCACCAGGACATCGCTTCTGCTCAGCATCCAACTGCCAATTTAACCAACTTAGCTGCTAGACAATTTGAACAACATCAGACAAAAAAAAATGTCAGACATTTGATCCCTGCTGGGCAGCGTTACATCTAAATTAGGAAACACCAGAGCAAAAACATGCTGATTTTCTAGTTGAGTTTTCTGCGTTTAATGCCAGAATGCAGCTGGGCTAAAACATCTTCAACAGCATTGGAGACTAAATCCAAGAGCCTAAAGCAAACGCCTGGGTCTGTGCTAAATTAAAATGAAGCTTCTCTGTTAAAGGCCAGGTTGCAACTTATATGAAATTCAATTAAAGTTAAAATACCTATTTTCCAGGTCTTGCTAATAGAGTGGATGCTAATGACCCTGCCTCAGTAACTTCAAACTTGCTTTGGGATATACTAAAGGGTGCAGATTTTCCTGTCATTAATAAATCATTCCGTATTCCACTGTGCCACCAGAATTTTCTCCGTACACCTGTGACTGGAAATGAAAGGATATAGTGCTGAAATGTCTCTTAATATTGTTTATCCAATAACAGATTCCCTATGAGATCGGGACAGATGTTTTGACTCCAGTGGTCTGCTCTTCATCAATGCTCTCAGCAGTGGGACAGTGTCCCACTCCCCTGGACACGGGTTGGGAGCCCTGGTGATAGACCATCAACAGTTTTTACCACATTAAACACTTCTAAATGCCAGAAGGGGGAGAAATTAATTACTTACCAAATAGCCACTGGAAATAAAATAGGCCTAACCCTCTTCCCCTGACTTCAGCAATATTTCTGCACTTCTCCCTCTCCTTCTTAATGAAGGAATGCCAAGCTTTGCGTGGGTTTGGGGGCTCCATCAGGATCTGGTGTCTAGGTCGCTTGAGAACAGCATTGATTGGAAAGAAGTGCAAGTCTCCACAGCAGTCTGTCCTGTGCTCTAAGGGTATTGTTGGAAAGTTGAGAAGTATATGACCTGGCCAGGATTGACTCAAAATCTAACCAAAACCATCCATCAATATCCACTATATAAAGTCTGCATTTTTAACTTCCCTGCTGGGGGCAAAGCTCCCCTCTTTCTTCCTGAGGTCGCCTGGAGCAAGGGATAGAGAAAAGCAAACCCAGTGCAAAAAGCCCAGAAAAAAAGGTCTGCTTCATGCTCTGTTACGGGACCTGATGAGCTGAATCTGTGGGACAAGAGGGATCTGGTGGATGAAGCGGCGAAGCCACAATCCATTCTATTTGAGAAGCCGTGGCAGTCCAGTGAAATTACCACTGACTGGGAAAGAGTAAACGTATGGAGCATTTCCCCTGGGAGGCCGGGCTGAGAGAGTTGGGGGGTTCAGCCTGGAGAAGAGAAGGCTCCGGGGAGACCTTCGAGCGGCCTCCCAGGGCTTAAAGGGGGGGCAGGAGAGGTGGGGGGGGACTCTGGGTCAGGGGGTGGGGGTAGGTCAAGAGGGAACAGTTTTAAGCTGAAAGAGGGGAGATTTACATCAGATATAAGGAAGAAATTCTTTACAGTGTGGCTGCCCCCTCCCTGGAAGGGTTCAAGGCCAGGTTGGACGGGGCTGGGAGCCCCCTGGGCTGGGGGAAGGGGGCCCTGCCCGGGGAAGGGGGTACCACTGGGGGGGCTTTGAGGTCCCTTCCAAACCAGACCATGTTATGATTCGGTGATTTTCAGGCTGCTCAGGCAGTGGTGAGGTTCAGTGTCATTACAGAAGAGCTTTCTCATAGACAGGCTTGAAAATTTGGGCTCTGCCAACCAGCTCTGTAGCTGTGCAGTGCACTAAGCTGGCACAGTAAGTGGATTTTAGCACAGCTTTTGATTTCCTTCTGTAGACTGCATCTGAGACAGCACCTTTCGTAAGATGATTTTTCTGAAAGGCTTATGCCATCCCTACATATAGATGCAGTTGTGCCAAGAGCAAGAAGTTAGTCTTTTAAAAAAGAAAAAAAAGAAAAAAAAATTAAAAAGCCTGCTCTTGGGTGCTTGTTCATGTAAGCCTCACATAGCTGGGGCGGCGGGCGGGAAGATGCTCTGCCTCCTTCTAGAAATGACTTTTGATTTACGAGTTGCTTTGTTGAGTCATGTTCACAACATGAATGCTGCACCCTCCAGATCTTGATATGCATCCTCCTGAGTAGAAAAAATCTTCCAGGGTAGGTAAGAAGAAGCACCGAAGCAATGAACTATGCCATCTTGTCTGCAGGAGTCGTGACTAACCTGTCTCAGCACCTGCAGCTGAAGGAGTCTTCCCACCATGGTGGGAATTCACAGCACCGCTCTGACCAACAGTTTCAGGACAGATCAACTGCAGATGCCGTCACTGCGGGATGATCGCCCAGCGATGCTCTGGGTTTTCAGGGGAGATCCAATATCTGCATTTATGAAGAAATTTATTCACTAGGTCTTGTTCCTGGAGATACTGAAGGAAAGGCTGGGCAGGGTTTCTCCCTACGGAAAAGTGTTTGTTTGAGCGGGTCCTCGCTCCCCAAGCTGGCAGCAGGACAGGGGACGGGGAAGGCAGCACACACACACACAGATCCCCCCCCCCCACACACACCCCATCCTGTGCTTTACCTCTCTGTCTTCTCAGAGCTTGAGCACAGTCCACCTGCCAAAACGCTCGCGGCACAGAAACATCCCCAAAACACACACCGTGCTTGCAGGAGAAAGGGTTTGCTCCTGGGATGGTGCATCAGCAAGAGGCAGGACAAGCGTGCTGCAGCTGAGGGTGACACAAACCTCTGCCTTCGAGTTAAAAGGGCTATTAAGCAAAACCCTGGGCTTATAAAAAGATATTTATTGTTAGTATGGCATCTATTACTATGTCATTAGTAATAATAACACACAGATAATTAATTGCTCTGTTCTCCTAATGACTTGGGGTGTGGAATCATTCCTTCTAGCTTCTGTTCTTCAGAAGACCACACACCAGGCAATTAATATTGTCACTTGCATACCAAAGATCCTAACACCACTGAGATTAGAGCAAATGAATAATTTGCCATTCAGCTATGCTGAGAATAAAACCAGGATATGACTGAGAAAAAAATTCTTGAGCTGCAAGCTGTAATAATTAACATCCAGCAGAGAAGCCAGGGAATGGTTTAGAAAGGCCTGATATAAAGTCTTCTCAAGGGGCTAGGGAGCCTCTTCTCTCCTCTTTTTTTTTTTTTTTTTTTTCTGTTTTTTGGCTTTGGATCAGACCTACCTTGCAAAAAAAAGTAATGATCGTCACCCTGCATTGTGAAAAGCAGAACAATAAAGTCTCTCTGTGAAATACTGTGGCCACCACTACCATCAGCAATTATTTGGGAGCCGACCAAAACGTGAGGAGGGTGGGTGTGCTCAGCAGACTTTGCATGTAAGACGAGTCAAGGCAGAGGAGGACAGAGAAGAGGAACCATCCAGCGCTGCCAGTGCCAGGGAACGGCCGTGGGACATAACACGGCCCGGGACCCTCCCAGGCTCCCCAGTGCCACTGTTAGCAACAGTCCTTGTCTTCGTGAGACAGCACTAGACTGCAACGTTTAAAGGAGTTTTTGTTGGTAATTAAAGATAAGAGTTAGCACTACAACCCGGATGATCCTTTCCGAACTGGGTTCCTAAACCTGGGGTCCCACAGCTGCATCCTGCGGAGGCGATGGGTACCTCCGGCTACTGCTATACTTACTGGGAATTTAAAATGAAGAGCTCGGGCCAATCTCCTGTGATTATCCAGCAGAAGGGCAGGGAGATGGTTCTCCTCCTGCCAAGGGGCTGTGTGGGACCACGAGCCCCGGCCGTGCCGCTGCAGCCCCCCCCGGCAGAGCCCCCTCTCCTCCCAAACATCACCCCTCCCCGGGGACACCTCTGCCCTTCCCTGTTCTCCCGCTGCTTGAACTGGCAGCGTGCTCTCAGGGGAGCTGAATGGTGGCTGATGACAGGGGAGTTTTAAAGCTGAAAAAATAAAAAAACAACCAGAAGTACCTTATCTGAAAAAGGAGAGGAAAAAAACCCTACCATGTAATGTTTATCATAGAGAAAAAAAAACTATTACAAATTATTATGACAGGAAATGAAGGATGAGTCATTTAGTGGTTTTTTTTTTAAATAACAATACTTGTTTAACATTAGCCCCACATCTGGAAAATGGGATTGAAAATGGCTGGAGGAGCACCCGGGACAGTAGAGGATCTATAAAAAATAAATGACTGAAATATAGTCATAACACAACACCTGCGATACATTCTGCCGTCACAGAGTGAAGTAACAGGTTGTGTCGCACAGGACAGGGAGAAGGACAGTCAACTCCTATATTATTTATATTTATATTTATATCTATATTTTTATATTTCTGCATCTGTGCATGCATGTGTGCAGGAAGAGAGCAGCTCCCCTAGGCGGGGCACCAAAGCAGACATAGCAGGGAGGTCCGGTGCCATCAGTTGGAGGTTGGTGCCCTGCCCGGCAGTGGGGGCTCAGCCCGGGGGGGACGGGCACAGCCCAGCTCCCCTCGGCCAGGCCTCACCTTAGGATGGCTCCAGTGCTGCTGTGATGGTGCAACAATCTTTCTTAACAAGACACACTTGGGGTTTTTGTGTCTGGATCTAATTAGAGATTTAGTTAGCTCTATTTTGGGGTGTAAACCTCTCTTTTTTTGTATTCTCGAGGCTCTGTTTCAGAGACCCCCGTTCCATTACCCTCCCAAGCTGGGTCTCACTCGCCGGGAGGGCTCCTCACTACAGCCTGGGAGAGACTGGGGACGTGTATTTTCTGAACATTAGTTTGCAAATGGACCCTGAAGTGTTGGTTATGTCCCATAAACCCCTAAATAGACCAAAGAGATTTAGGTGAGGAGCGTGTCCCTGCTCAGCCCCACGGGGAGGACACAAAAGGTCCCCCCTGCATGCCTTCGGGGAGAGGGGTGTCAGCAGGTGATGAGCCAAGTTCCTCTTTCGGTCTTTATTCTAACGCTTTCAGGATTTTACGATACTTATTAATAGTGCTGGAGAACCTATAGTCCCTGGTAAGTGTATTTAATATAAAAGCACCTAAACTGCTCTAACCTGGGCTGGACTAGCGAGAAGGATCAGCGTTACTGTACTTACCAGCACTCGTTGGGAATATTCTTCCTCAATCACCTCCCACCGTGCACCCCGAGGCGCTGCTCGCACCGGCCTCTCCCCTCTCTGCGCCCCAAGCCAGCAGGAAGCCTTTGTCCCATCCAAAATATTTTTTGCACGAGTAAAGGCAGGCACAGGACGTTTCAGATCTGATTTTGGCTTTCTCTGATCACCTCACTGGAGTTTGACTTGCTCAAAGCCATGATCAAGAGTCCTTCACGTCCAATTTTCATGACACCCAAACTGGCAAGGGGATTAGAGGCCCG
The DNA here is from genome assembly GCF_018691265.1 of Tyto alba. Classification (NCBI taxonomy): domain Eukaryota; kingdom Metazoa; phylum Chordata; class Aves; order Strigiformes; family Tytonidae; genus Tyto; species Tyto alba. The sequence goes on from NW_024881272.1 coordinate 35,326,594, forward strand.
AGTACAATCGTCACCCATTGCTAATGACAGTGCAGGATGCCGCTTAGCCATACTCTGAAGTGTAATTGCTGCTCTTTATTTCCACAGCTGCATTGACCCAGAATTATTCGTTGTTACCCACTCCCACTCCAGGAGAGTGGGAGCCACCTCTTCCCTGCAGCTCCAGCTCCCGGGCAGCACAGCAGTGAACCAGAACCTGCTGCTCATCCCTCGGCTGGACAGAGAGCTTAACTGTTTGCAGTGTGCACACTCACGCCTTTTATCACTACTGCACATTTTCTGAATAATTTTGAATTCCAAATCTCTGTAAAACTACTTTATTCCCATTTCCCGACACAATCTCCCCTTGCCTTTGCTTCACAAAGTCCCTTTCTCTGATGTGTCACATCATCTGGCTCAAACATCCCAGGTTTTCACCACCGACGGCCCACTGGGCTCCTCGTTGCAGCACCAGATAAGCATGGCTTTGGAAAACTGAGGTGCTTTTAGGAGCAGCTCTTCTGCTGGTGAGTTTGATCTTGCCATTTGCAAAAATGTTCCCCAAGCACAAAGAGCAGATTATTCCATTGATGTTGCTGTCGCCCTTCTCCCGGCGTGCCCTTGGCTCGGGCGCTGGGCACACAGGCAGGTTTGCTTCCAGAGGCCTCTCGAGTGGCTGGGATTTTCTGTTGGTTGTTTTTTTTTTTTTTGTTAAGAGGCTGCTGCACATGGCGCTTGATCGGAAGCATGAACTGAGCTACGCTTATGCCAGTTTGCCGGGTAGTCAGGCCAAATTTGGGGCTTGATGTTCCATCCGTTTTACTCAGACCTCACCGATGACAGCAGGAGCTGTGCATGTAAATGGTGACAAGATATGACCTCCATCAAGAACGATTGCTAGCTATAATTTCCCAAGCAAAAATATAAGCAGCCAAGCTTAAATTGCTCTGAAAGAAACGCTGGGTCTGTCACAGCCCAGCACTGCAATCCCATTAGGTTGTAATAAAACCATATGGCTGGGACGTCTTCTCTTAACTTCTCTGTAATGCTGTTTCTTTCTCTGAGGATGCAAAAGAAAAGTGCTTTTATTGCTGGATAGAATTGAAGCTTATTTATGTTAATTCTGGGGTTTGGATTTTTTAAAATAGCAATTCCTTGTAGCCATCGGCTAGACTCTGGAAACTGGAGCGCCTCAAGCCAGGTGCCTCAGATCTGTTTATCATATACTGACTTATCCTTTCAAGGCAAAATAAATAGATACCAAAGTAGTTCTTTATGACGCTGGAAACACATGAAATGGTGTTTGTGCAGTTACAATCAGCCCAACAAATCTTACAAGTGAATTTTTATAAATACCATTTGGGTTCTCAAATGTTTTAAATGGAAAATGAAGATCTGCTGAATATTGATAAAGAAAAAAGAGGAGGTGAGCCAAGAAAGGTGTTGGACTGAAGAGTCCTGCGTGCCCAGGGCTCGGCCGCCCCCAGCCCACACAGAGTGGGGGGCCGGCGGGCTCGGGCACTGACCGGGAATGGCTCAGGAAGCAAAACCTCATGCTTCATTTGCAGAGAGAATCTTGCCTTTTACAACCATTTAGACTTTTTCCTTTCCCCCCCTAAAACCAGAATTTTTTTTAACTTTTTTTTTGTTTATTTTGATTATATTTTTTTATTTTCACTCCTATGGCTCAAAACAGGAAAAGGACAAGCTGTTAAACTCATCTGCCTCTGCTCTTTAGAAAAGAGAGATTCCCAGGATAGCACAACACATGGGGAAAAGGAAATACAGAATAATATGGAATTTGCACATTTGCCATGTGTCTGTGAATATTTAACAGCGTAATTTGCACAAATATAATTTGACCATGAGGAAATATCTCTGAGTATTACACATGCAACTTCATTTTGCTAAAGGTTTTGTGCAGTCTGCAGGAATGCAGTCTTAAGTTTGCAGCAAGGACAGATTCATTCTACACCATGCTCCCGTCCCTTCCTGGAAATGGATTCGTGTTGTGACATTTTCTCCTCTTGCTACAATTTTTGTCACTGCAATGAGGTATCTGGGATTGTATTGTCTCATTTTCACATTGCCATGCCATACTCTGTTGACCTTTTTAATATTCAGTATTTTGAATGGTTGACCATTGCACTCCTCCTCTTCCTATTAAAAGGGGAGCCTAACCTGTTGCAAAGGACTGGGGTGACCAGCCAATTGAAATGAAAAATTCTGAAAAGGTCAGATTAGTGCAGCACTCTATATATTTCACAAAATATATTAGATATTGAAATTTGGATGCCTCCTCTCTGTGACAAAGACTGTTCCAGCAGCAAAAATAAAAATAGGTACAACATCAATCTAGTGTTATGCTAACAGCAGTGCTAGAAAAATTGTGGGACTGTATAATTTATCCCATTGTTATTATGGTTTTTAGCTTCTGCTCCTCTTTGGACGGATTATTACAGAAATGTAGCAGAAAGCTTAATTTACATTTGATTCAGGAATCTATTTATGGTGCTGTTCAGGCTCCTGGCATTTTTGAGAGACTCCTCAGCTATATGCTGTCTCTAGATAAAAAGGTAAAACTCATTCAAATCGGAAACATACATTTTTCTGCTTCTTCGGCAACTTTAAGAAACATTTTAAGGCAGTGTCTGCATCGACATTACTGCTACCAGTGGGCATCTGCTACTCATTGTCTCCCCCATAAAGAGCACGTTGAAGCCCGGTTTAGCAGACTGCAGGAGAGGAGAGCGAAGGTGGAGAGCAACAAGTGCTTGGACAGGATCAAGCCTGAAAATAAGAAGACAAATAAATATTATTACCATTTAAATTTGTCAGTTTATCAATATTATTATCTGTCACTTATGACAGTCAGGTCTTTTTTTTTTTTTTTTTTCTTCTTCACATAACTAATGTACATACTGGTTTACACATTGCTTTCAGAGGTTATGCAACGAAGGAAAAGCTGGCTGTAAGTCATCAATTTTTTCCAGCCTCTGAAACAGGAATAACAAGCCCCAGCCAATTTGCAACCTAGTTGTTTAAGAAAAAGTGGAAGAATTATCCTCTGATGTGAGTTTCTTTTGGTGTTAGAACAGATGTGCTCTCCTGTCAAAGTTCCCTGTTCAGCACAAGGGCAGAGCTCCCTAGCCACCCCCCGCCCGACGGGCACGGGCAGTGCCACCTCCTCTGTCACACGGTGTCCCCACCAGTGTCCCACCGCCACCATCCTGACGAGCCCCCACTGCTCCCAGTCCCCAGAGTCCCTGCCACTGCTCCCAGTCCCTGTCACTGCTCCCAGTCCCTGTCACTGCTCCCAGTCCCTGCCACTGCTCCCAGTCCCTGCCACTGCTCCCAGTCCCTGTCACTGCTCCCAGTCCCTGTCGTTGCTCCCAGTCCCTGCCACTGCTCCCAGTCCCTGTCGTTGCTCCCAGTCCCTGTCGTTGCTCCCAGTCCCTGTCGTTGCTCCCAGTCCCTGCCACTGCTCCCAGTCCCTGTCGTTGCTCCCAGTCCCTGTCGTTGCTCCCAGTCCCTGCCACTGCTCCCAGTCCCTGTCGTTGCTCCCAGTCCCTGTCGTTGCTCCCAGTCCCTGCCACTGCTCCCAGTCCCTGTCGTTGCTCCCAGTCCCTGTCGTTGCTCCCAGTCCCTGCCACTGCTCCCAGTCCCTGCCACTGCTCCCAGTCCCTGTCGTTGCTCCCAGTCCCTGTCACTGCTCCCAGTCCCTGCCACTGCTCCCAGTCCCTGTCGTTGCTCCCAGTCCCTGCTACTGCTCCCAGTCTCTGTCACTGCTCCCAGTCCCTGTCGTTGCTCCCAGTCCCTGTCGTTGCTCCCAGTCCCTGTCGTTGCTCCCAGTCCCTGTCACTGCTCCCAGTCCCTGCCACTGCTCCCAGTCCCTGTCGTTGCTCCCAGTCCCTGTCACTGCTCCCAGTCCCTGCCACTGCTCCCAGTCCCTGTCGTTGCTCCCAGTCCCTGTCGTTGCTCCCAGTCCCTGCCACTGCTCCCAGTCCCTGTCGTTGCTCCCAGCCCCTGTCGTTGCTCCCAGTCCCTGCCACTGCTCCCAGTCCCTGCCACTGCTCCCAGTCCCTGCCACTGCTCCCAGTCCCTGTCACTGCTCCCAGTCCCTGTCAATGCTCCCAGTCCCTGTCGTTGCTCCCAGTCCCTGTCACTGCTCCCAGTCCCTGCCACTGCTCCCAGTCCCTGTCGTTGCTCCCAGTCCCTGTCGTTGCTCCCAGTCCCTGCCACTGCTCCCAGTCCCTGCCACTGCTCCCAGTCCCTGCCACTGCTCCCAGTCCCTGCCACTGCTCCCAGTCCCTGTCGTTGCTCCCAGTCCCTGTCGTTGCTCCCAGTCCCTGTCGTTGCTCCCAGCCCCTGTCACTGCTCCCAGTCCCTGTCGTTGCTCCCAGTCCCTGCCACTGCTCCCAGTCCCTGTCGTTGCTCCCAGCCCCTGTCGTTGCTCCCAGTCCCTGCCACTGCTCCCAGTCCCTGTCGTTGCTCCCAGCCCCTGTCGTTGCTCCCAGTCCCTGTCACTGCTCCCAGCCCCTGTCGTTGCTCCCAGTCCCTGCCACTGCTCCCAGTCCCTGCCACTGCTCCCAGTCCCTGTCGTTGCTCCCAGTCCCTGTCGTTGCTCCCAGTCCCTGTCACTGCTCCCAGTCCCTGCCACTGCTCCCAGTCCCTGTCACTGCTCCCAGTCCCTGTCGTTGCTCCCAGTCCCTGTCGTTGCTCCCAGTCCCTGTCGTTGCTCCCAGTCCCTGCCACTGCTCCCAGTCCCTGCCACTGCTCCCAGTCCCTGTCGTTGCTCCCAGTCCCTGTCGTTGCTCCCAGTCCCTGTCGTTGCTCCCAGTCCCTGTCGTTGTTCCCAGTCCCTGCCACTGCTCCCAGTCCCTGTCGTTGCTCCCAGTCCCTGCCACTGTTCCCAGTTGAGTCCCCGCCATCACTCCGGGAGCCGGTCACCTCCGGCTGGGCCAGTGCTCGCTGCTGCCAGCTTCAGCCTCAGCCACACTTCCCCTCGCCCCTTTTACTTCATCAAGGCTGCCAAGAAGCTGATTTTGTTGGTTAAATCCTTTTACATAGCTCTTATTTATTACTCTGCCACCAACGCCATTCAAAGACTTTTGCTCATCAAAAGGTCCAATGTTCCCCAAAGCCGATGAACATCATCCAAACCTTCCTTTTTATATGTCACGTAGTCGGCTTCTCTCCAAATATCAGAAATATTATGGACAGATTTTCAAAACTCTTTATTCCTCTCCTCCCTCTTTCTCCAAAGATTTTTGCTGGAAAGGAAGAATTATGCACCGTGAGCAGATAGAATAAAAACAAATCTGACAGAAATTAGTTTTGTACATATTTCTGAAATTAACATAAAAAGGAAGTAGTGTATCAGTTGTTTAGACAAATGCAGCTATCCAATAAAACTGTATTGCAGTGGCATCAGCTCCCCAAAGGGCAGTTTTAAGGTTGCATCATTTCCCTATACAGGGCTTGCCATATTGAGAACATAGTATGCATATTGTTTAAGATATAGTTAACATTTACAGGCTTAAAAAGTAAATTACACCCATCGTTTCAATGACTGCAAGTGACTAGAAGGAAGATCCCTGCAAGTGAAAGCTGCTGCCAGCACAATGACCACGACACGCTTCATCTCTCACTGAGATCCACATTGTAAAGGTTTATCTTATTTCTATTTGTATTTTCCTAATGAAGCAAATCTGAGTCTCTTCCAGGTTTCCCAATGGAAATGGACTTCAATAAAATCTTTAGGGCTCAGAGTGCAGCAGCGCATTGGTGGGATCATGTAATTACTCCTCTGCTTTGGGGCGTCTGTGGCACCAGGAAATTTCAGGAGTTTGTAATTGATTCTGAAAGACTTGTCCTGGTTTTCAAAGGTCTTACTGCTCTATCACCAGACACATGTCTGTCTGCTTGTTTTGGATTAAAATATGTAACATTAAAGGGAATATGAAACTCTGGAAAGCTTCTGTAAAATAGAGAGTTTCTATAAAAGTTCCTATGCAATAGTTATCAAAGCAAATATACAGATGGCCATGGGTCCATTTAACATTATGCCTGTACTTGAGAGAAAAAAAAAAAAAAATGAGAGAATAAATTCAAGCCTCATGAAATATTTTATTTTTATGCTAACGGCCTCACTTTTCTTTTCCAGAATTGTATTTGTTTGCGACCATTGGTAAGGAGCTTCAATCAGCTTCTCCAAGGCTGGAGAAGGAGCAGCGCGACTGCTCGGACCTTTGACGAGTTGCACGGGCGGCGCTGGCGGTAACAGTGGGCACGACGGGAGCCCATCACCCGCCTCTTTTGAGGACTACCAACAAGATTGCCAAACCTGCTGGGAACGAGGCACCCGAGTTTGCACCTAGAGGAACTGCTGCTGTCAACAGCTGTCGATTAAGCCTCATTTGAATTACTTTGCAATTTTTCTACTCTAGCCCAGAGTCTTCTGTGATAGTACTGTCTGTAAAAACTTGCATATTTATTACCTCTTTTCTGACAAGATCACAGAACTGGCCTGAGCTAAAGAAAAATGGGTTTAAAAAAAAAAACAAAAACAAAAAACAACACACTGGAGCATGTTAATCAGTTAAAATGCTTTTGTGCTGCAAGAAGCAATGTACACTGCATGCACCTGAGTGATTCAGTACACAGTTCTCCAAGACACAGTCTTTAGCCTTCATTTTCATTTTATTATTTAAGTGCCTTCAGCATTTCCATTCAGTCACCCTTTACCATGTCTGCTGCTTACAAGAAAATGATTTTTCTCTTTTCCTTTCAAATGAATAAATGCGGGGTCTCTTTCTTCATTGGAGGTGATCTCGGAAGTGGGTTTCACCTGCACCTCCCAGGGCCGAAGCTGAAGAGGAGTTTCGCCAGCCAGCCCAGGGACTGCGGCACCTGCCTGCTACGGGCAACAAACTCTGGGGCCAATTTCTGCACCACCACACCAGTTACCATGATGATTTCGGGAGCTACCCGCATCCTCAGTTTCTGCATAACCCCACCAAACGAAAACAACGATGTGTTATTCCCTGAGCAGTGATACACCGCCATGTCCCCAGCCCCGTGCCACGCTGCCCCGAGGAGAGGTGACAGGCTCCCTGCCCCTGGAAAGGCCGGACCTGGTGCCCAGCGGTGCTCCTTAGCAGTTATTTCTGCAGGCAAAAGACACAGCAGCTTGAAACCGTTAATTCGGTTTCCATAATCATACTTCACATCACACGAGGCTGATTAGCATAAGGAAATGCAGAAGAAATCAAAATGCAGAGAAGAATTTTTTAAGAAACAGATTTTCTATTCCCTTAGGAATTCAAGAACAACAAAAAAACCCATGACAACAATTCTGCAATCACCCCTACACACAGTTTATTGTTCAGTAATAGTGCTCACCAGAGTCAGCGATATATTTCATCTTTTTCTCTGGCATGGGTAAATTTCTTAATAGGATGTAAGCTCAAGTCCCAATAACAGATAAAACAGACTACCCTTTTTTTTTTTTTTTTTCTTTGACACCCTTTCCAATTATATTTAAAAATCTTCTTTGGATTCATTATATTCTGTAATCCTGCCAATTTGCATCATTTACTGTGATGCCTTCCCTTTGGAAGCAACAATCCCCTACATATTCACCACCCTGTCAAATTTACAAAACGCGGAAATGTTCAGATAATCTCTCTGAAATGGTTTCCAAGGCATTTGGTAGCCCATTTTATTTTTCTTGTACTCAGTGCAGAGTGATCAGGAAGAAACATCAATAAAACGTCATTGCACAAAAGCATCTCAAAGAGGTTGTAATTATTTACGATCTGGGTTTCATTGTGCTCACACCCTGCCCCTGTTATGGGAAATTACCTCTGCTTTGATATACACACTTCGATAAATGAAGTGCAGTAAATCAGAAACCTGAGAATGACACGGGCTGCGCTTTGCATGGTACAGGCCGGTTAATGAAGATCGCTCGGTTCTAATTGCAGACAGCTTCACGCAGCTTCATAACCTCTTCACTCCAGATATGCTACCTGGGAGAGGTTAAAATCAGAGTTTTATTTTGTCGAGCTACTGTTGCAATGCAGTCATTGCAATTAATGACTTGCAAAACAGCAATATTAATTTAGTGTTGATGGCTACTACCAACTCTAACTGTTTAAGGTTAAAATGAAATTAAACACCTTAATAGATTGGAAAGAAAATTTTAAAATGCTATTGACAACCTGCAAGTTCCCTAATGCCAACCACGAATTATGGGCATGACCTCTTTCTCTTTTTATTAATGCAATACTGAGCTTAAAACACAATACTGCTAAACGTTTCAGAAGTCATTTAAATGCAAATACTGAATGGGCTGTGTAGAGGTAAGAATCCAGAAAACAAGTGGCCATCACACCTTTCAGACCCGATGGGGTTTAGGCCAGTTTTACGTTAGATGTTTTAGTTGTACCTAGGTCACATTTCACACATTTTATTAATGTACCTGCTAAACTACTGGAGCATGGCAGGCAATCACAAGCTAGACGAAATATTTACCAATTGCTCTAGAGACTGGAGATGGGGAAAAAATGCTTTATTCCACTCATGCAGGACATCCCCACCATTTCAACCCTTGGGTGCCACGATATGTGAGGAACAGGGCAATACCCCAAAAACACCGTGTATTTCTGGATGGTCCTTCAGGCAAAGGATGGATTACTACCCTGTGTGCAAGGCACCATCACCTCTGCCTCCAGGGCTGGCCAAGCCTCTGGGTTTTGAGGAACAGCTTTCAAGCAGATGGGATTTTTTTTTTCCCCCAATAACTTTCTAGGACAAGGGTTTTGTAGAAGCAAGGATTTAAATGAACTTCTAATTGCTTCAAATGTCATTAAAAAAACTGCAATACCTCCTTTTGCTTCTAGTCTTCACTTTCTGCCTTTTAAGACAACAGAGGAATCTTGACATTTCTAAAAGAATATTCATAAACAAGAGTTAAGTTGATGAATCATAGCATCACAAAAGTCAAATTTCATGCTTGTAAAACACCCGTACAGTGAAAGTAGTTGCCTATAAACGTCAAAGAGCATTTAGCCTTCTAGAAGCCATGTATGAACGTTAGCCAGCTAATCCTGAACATTTAATTTTGCTCTTTCCTACTATCTATGCAGGATTAGGATGATGAGAAACACTCAGAAACCAAAGAGCCCCGTTATTCTGTGTGGCTGCACCTAGGACAGCGGGCAGGATGGGAGGTCATCGGCACACCCTGGATGTCCCGGGGAGAAAATACTTGACTTTCATGAAGAAAATGGTAGGTCAGAAATGACTGAAGGCAAAGAGACAAACAACAGGGAGACGAGAGAAAGAGAAATATTTGCTGTAAGATGAACGTGGGTGTCAAAAAAACATCCCTGGGTGATTAAGGCCAGAGAGGCTAAAAGGATATCCGCTGGCTGCAACCGACGCCAGCACTTTGCTCACCTAGCTCACAGGTGCTGCTGTCGCACACGCCCGACTGGCACCAGGGACCCCTCGATCCCCCCTTCACCCCCTCGCACGGAGGAGTGGCAGATGGTGGGAACAGCTCCCAGCCTGGCTGCATCCATCCCCCCCGTAACCTAAATGCCCAGCTACTCTTATTTTTAGAAAGTAAATGTCCCTAAAGAAAAAATAAATTTCTGCTTAAAACCATGAGAGCCAAAGTAGTTATTTCTTTCACAAAATGAAGGCAAAAACAGAGCTTGTTTTCCTCCCCTCACACCAGTGCCTGTCCAAAGGCTACGCAGGCTGGTGAGTTGCAGCCAACACAGAAGACCTCTTGCCTACACAAGCAGGGTCAAATGGGGGTCCTGATAATACCCACTGTGCCCCCAAACAGAGAGCCCTGAGAGAGCGCAGACACGGAGCTGTCAGCAGGCATTGCCACCACTTGCATTTTGTGTATGCAACAAGAGTTTATCACAGGGTATTTAGGAAAAAGGCAGATTCTGGCATGCTGTATTTTGTAGGGGTATGGAGCGAGAGGTGGGTGGGTGAATAAGGTCACTGTTCGTCATCCACGTGCATTCATTAATACGTAAATCAGCTTATCTATAAGCATCCCATACAATGTCATTGCTTTCCTGATCCTCACCAGGCTGGCCATTCATCCTGGGCCCATCCCGTGTCCCAGCAGCGCCCAGGACCCCGCTGCACCGCCTACTCAACACCATGGCAGAAAGATGGACTGTAAACCCCCCAGGCCAGGGTCAGAGCACAAATTAAGATACAGCGGATGGGCACGACCAACAGGCAACAAAACAGATTATCACAATTACTGTAGTCGGCGGCAGCATTCAGTCAAGAAACACTACCTAAACACTTCAAACCGAGAAAATATCCACGGCAATATTGCCTCAGGGACACTTGGTTATGGAGTCATCCGAGCCCCTTCTCTGGTCTGTCTTTCTCCCCAGCCATATGCAATTCCTGCAGTCGGGTACTTCTCCTGGCATTTTGGGAAGCTATCGCTTTCAGCAAGCGTCCACCCCCTTCCCCTCATCATCCCCAAGTAGGTAACTGGAAACGTAGATAATTATAGGAAAAGGTTTTCAAACACACACATTTCCTAACTGACACATGCTCAGCTCTTGATGTGTTCTGTGCCTGTTCTCATTAAATTTTATACACAGCAAACCTGAACAAAAAGCTTGTGCAGTGTTAGGGAACAATGATTCCTTTTTGCAAGTAAAGAGGAGATTTATGGAGAAAATCACTTGAATCTGACAGTCACTGACATCAGTTCTTAGTTCATGAAAAGTGAGTGGGACCTGATGGATCCTCTTCTTTTCATCAGAAAGCTGCTGTTTTTCTTGTCTTGGCTTGGAGTGGGAAGTGAATAATGAGCATGTTGATGATTAAAAAAAAAAATCTTACCTTTTACTTTAGCCAGAAATCTTTACACTTTTGACATGAATCATTAAAAAAATTCTGATTACATACCCCAGAGCATTTCATTAAAGAATTTTTTTTTTTCCAAGCACCTTTTCTGATCTAAAAAAAAAAAAAAAAAAAAAAAATCTATTCTGCAAGAGCCACAGCAGGGGAACACAAAAGAGGCTGATTTTGAAAAGGTGACCTCCTCCTGTGCCCGAGCGAGGTGAAGCATCCATCCCTGTGCACCCGCTGCCGTGCATCATCACCGGCACGCAGATGGGAGCGACGCCTACACCTCGCACTCGTGTTTGCCCAGAGAGCTGCTCGCTTACATTTAACGCCTGCTTGATGCATGATCTTCTCTCCTTCCATTCACAATATATCTCTCTCTCAGCTCACTGCAAAGGCAGCTTGCAGGACAGGGCTATGAGTGAGGAAATTGCCTCTAACAAATCTTCTCCTTCAAAACAGAGCATCTGAAGATTACATTTCCAAATGCCACCTCAGTGAGCAGCGCTGCTCAATTTTCGAGGTGTGTGAGAGTTTTATTTCACCTTCTTCTGAAGCATCAGTTAGAGCCCTGACAGGAGCAGGCAACCACTTGGGTAGACTATAGCTGTACCCTATGGACAATCCTCTCCTCACAAATGGTGGAACAGACACAGGAACCTAATGCTTTCTAGTGATCCTTCCAGGCCTGTCCCAATTAAATAAAGGTCAGCTCCAGAGGCCAGACAGATAGAGGCTGAATGGGAAGGCAAATCAAAGCACACCGTTTTCAGCATGCTGATTCCTCCCCATTTATTTCTGTCTGGTTTCCATGCAATTTACTCAGACCATGGACAGAAAGACAGCCACATCAAAACGGAGTTGTTAGAACAGTATCAGGAAAGGCTGACTTTTCTGGGTTACGTTTTCTGACTTCATTCTTATAAATGGCTTTTTGCAGGGGGAACTTTTTTTTTCCCCCGTCTATTACATGGATGAAATTTGCATGTATGATTTAGATTTTTGTTAAATAACAGTGTAGCAAAAATAAATTTCTCTAATGTATTCCTGGGTAGATTTGACTGTAGTTCAAAACAGTACCCCAGTTTTTTAAGGGAAGACCTACCTAAAACTCTGATTTTTAAGGGGTGTGTTTTGGGAAGAGAGTCCAGGGCACTCCAGATCACCAGGACCACATGAAGTGTGAGCAGTAGCTTGAAAAGTCAAAGCAACCCCCCCACCAGTGTAGAAGAGAGCAAGAAGGAAGGAAGGAAAGAACCACCTATGGTCTTGAACCCATTTTATTTCCTGAAATCTCTTCATAGCCAGGAATGACTTTTTAAAGTTTCTAGTTGCCACTCACTCACTGGAATCAGGATTTGTCCTCTTTTCTACCCCAGTCACTACCAGCTCACACACATACCACCACACCAGCCACTGTAGTCTCTTGGACCAACTTCTGCAACATTTGGGGACTGTCCTGATGACACAGATTGTGGGATGTCCCTGGGAAAACTCTTTGACCTTGACAGGAACCATATATCAACCTGATTACAGGCTGCAGTCCCCAGGAATGCTGGCTGGTCCCGGATCCAGAGGATGGGCTGGCAGGGAGGAGGATGCTGCGGTCCAGCTGGCCTCCGACACCCCGCGACATGCCAACGGGACCTGCAGGGAGGAGAGCACGCTGGCAGGCCCATGGGTTTCTTTACATCTGAGATAGCTGTAAGTTCATACAGCAGGGAAAGAAATCAAAAGAGCTGACACTACAGAGGAAGATTTTAACTTCTCTGGATTGGTGCCTTGGTTTCAGAGTCACTGGAATTATTTCAAACCCAAACGGAAGGAATTAGTCTTTTCAATCACAGTATGTTCAAATGGTATTGTGTTTATGTCACACCTGCTTGTGGCAAAAGGACATTTTGTCAGTTTGCAGTATGCAAAGAGTTTATATAAATACATATATACATATGCACATACACTTTCTTTATGTCCATGTGCATATGTGTAGCAATCCTTCTGCAGAGAGCGCCCCAGCTTGCCCGTCACCCGCGCACGAGCGCGGGGTGTAGGAAACAGGAGACTTTTTGGGCGCAGAGGGGCCCGTACCCAGGCAGCCCCTGGGGACACTCCCCCACGGGAGCTCGGCTCAGCCGACCCCACGCCACGGCCCCGGGAGGAGGGAGAGCCCAGCCCCGCACCAACAGCGCCCACCGTGGGGGGGGAGCCCCTCCTGCCCCTCGCCGCCGGCCTCGTCTGCCAGGAGACCATCATCCTCTGTCCCCTTACCTTGAGAGCGAAACACAGCCAGCCCCGCTTCGTCTGCGGCCAGAATTGGTTAATTGGTATTTTCCTTTGGTTTTACATGAGAAGCTTCTCAATAATTTTGTGAAATGCTTTAGCTCGACCAGGAGAGAGAATGTATAATTTATTTTGTTACTTGATAGAATTAGTTGTTCTTAGCTTGCTGTGGCAGTATAAACTGTGAATGCAATATTTTCTAAAGTGTCCTTTTTCCATGAGATTAGTAAATTTAATTTGAAATTCTGTATTCACAAGTAGTGCACTGGCTGAAGGCAAGCTGTAGAACAGATGACAAAGGTTATTACATTTTTTAAATTATATTTTAAAGATGTTTAATAACTGTGGAGAAAAGACTTTTATGAAAATGGAAATTGGCAGATTAAAGAATGAGTTACACAAAGTTATTTTAAAAACACATGAAGTTACTTTTCCTATCACCCCTTAAAGGGCCAAAGTCTTGTTCTCAAGACCAAAATTCTAATTTGGACCAGGATTTAGCTGAATCCACAATTATATTCTATACATCAATTGTAAATGCGGGTAGAAAATCTACATTGGTTGTTGACGGTCAGCAATTTTCAAACACAGTTTTAATACTTCTTTTCCTTGTCACCAATATTAAAATTTAAGTTGGGTTCAAAACACAGGTGATGTTTTTCTGATTCATGTTCAAACCAAAAGTGAAGCTTCTCAGAGCTGAAGCCTACCTTAATCTTGAGACAGCTATGTAAACAGGGGCAAAAGCCAAATCCACACCAGGAATTTACAACTTGATCATGCAATTTTCAGGTAAGTGGAAGTTTTCTGAGAGTACGAATTAGAGTAGGACTGATCCTGTGGGGGTTTCAGAACATAAAACCCCCATAACAAATTAGAGCCCACCTACTCCTCCAAAGGCTTCTGATGCCCCTGAAAATAATAAATCCAAGTAAAAGTTCATGTTTTCTGCTGAAGTCGGCAGGTGCAACTAAAAACGCAAAGGAATAGATCGTGCTTCAGAAGCAACTTGCTGGTTTTCATCTTATTTTCAAAACACTTCCCTCTAGCATTTGAGAATTAATGATAACAGGGAATAAACAGCAAGAGGAGCTCTCGGCTTCCCACATGGAGGCAAGCTAACAATGCGGGCGTTGCTGGTGCTCCCCTCGCCGCCGGTGCTGGGATCACACCCCCCCACCAACACTGGCACAAGTGACACCAGTGCCAGCCTGGGCCCGACAGCCCTCCCCATCAGGTCTGAGCCCACCGCAAGCCTCCCCGGTTCCGTGTTCTTTGTCGCGGTCAGTCTGCCCCCCAAGTCACACATGACATCACTTTATAGCCTACCAGAGAAGAAACGTGTGGGTTCTGGTGGAATCTTGGCCCAAAACACATTGGGTGCCCTGACTATTAGAAAATCCTATGTTTCCTGGTAAGGCTTCTCGTGTTTAATTATGCAAGTGACTCAAAGAACGATGTGCTTGTAGCATATCAGTATCTGCTCAAGACCTCCACACCCCAAACCCAAGACGACAATGATGAAAGACAAGATGAAATGGGGACCTGCGAGACCTCTGTCTGCTGTATATATCCCGCGTCTTCCTGGTCTCTGTGCGCCACAGAGCGCTCCACTGAGTGTGTTCCCTTCTTCCTCTTCTTGGGACGAGTAGGGGGAGATATGGGAAGTTTCAATCAAGTCACAAGAAAATGTTTTTACCCTCTTAAAATATAACAACTGTTTTTAAGAGGGTGGTCTCCGAAGGAAAGCACCTGCTCAATCTGGAAAATCACCCTAACTCTTTGAGCCTGAAGGACCAGTCACAAACATGTGCATCCCACATATTCTGTAACCTTATAAATTGTATATTGGAATTTACATAAATTTCCATTTTCTCAGTCAACCTTATAGTACACGTTAAGCTTAAATTATAGTTTCTCTTCTTGCACTGTCTAAGCCAAGTGCTGTTATCAATAGATTCATATAATTACCACTTTCTCCTCTAATTATTTGTGGGAGTAAGGTACAGCAGGTAGGATACTTTTAAGTGATAATACAAAACATTTTCTACTTGTCTGCACCTAACTCATAAAAAGGTCACATGAAGGTTTTAGCTATTCTCAATTAAGGAATAAAATTCACACAAATAGCTTTTTAAAAGATCGTATCAGTGGATTCGCTTAATAACTAGAAATCAGTTTGCACCGGGGTTGGAGCTGCTGCTGCCTTTGGGTAAAGGAAAGGGTGTCCCCTTGTTCTCGTAGTGACCAAGCGCACAGCCTCACCCTCGGCAGGGGGACCGCTCCTCCGCGCCCGCAGGAGGGTGCTGGGGGTCCCGTCCCCCTGCCCACCACAGAACCCGGGCTTCAAATAAGAGGCTGCGCTGGTGTGAAATCCCACCCCCCGTCCAGCCCGGCACCTCAGCTTGCCCCAGGCTGCTGCCCCGCGCCACAAGCCTTTCCAAGAACGTCAGAAGCATAATTGCCCAACGTGAAGGAAATTTATGAGTTATGCTGATGAGAATAGATATGAGGAGCAAATTATTTTAAAATTAGTTTGTTAAAGGCCCAGAAATCCATAATCAAATAAGAAAATTTCCAGCTAGAATAAATACAAGAAAATACTACTTCTAATACTGATTATATTCCAGTTTCTACTTGGTAACAAAAATTTCAGACAACATCACAAAACCCCTGGCAGGAAGGACTTTGAGGGAGGAACCGATACAGACAGCTTGAAATTCAAACCTCTAAAGGCCTGGTGAGAAAAGACATAAAAAGATTTACTTTTTATATGTATTAAAATATCAAGCAGATTTCAGTGGTCTAATAACACCGGAACCATACCCGCATTTCAAATGGTCCAGCCAAATGGCCCGAATCATTTGGCATCAAATTTGGACAGCATGTGCAATGCTACTACACAATTAAATTCAGAGTGCTAAAAAGTTAAAATACACTTAATGCTGATCAACACCACTTTACAGGCTAAACAGCCTTGATTACATTTGATATTCTATGTCTGGATGAAAAAAAACTCTGCAGAACTGGCATATACTTCATTTTGTTATGAAAGTGCTTTGAATGAGGATCTTTATAAATGAGATATGAAAAAAAAAAATAGTTTTCAGCAGTGAATATGATCGAGGGAAGGGAAAGTTATTACTGAGGTCCTCTGGTGACCCAGGTCTGATGTTATTCACGCTTCCATTAAGAGCCCAAGAGTGGGAATGGGCCCTGGCAGGGCTCCCTCGGGGCAGGCACCCACCGAGGGGACACTGTTGTGCCCCGTGCCCCGCAGCCACCCATCAGCACCCCGGAGCTTTGCCCTCGGCCGTGTCACGGTGACGGCCGCACTTGCCTCAGCGAGCCTTCCCTCTGGCTCTGGCTGGCACCAGAAATGACTTGAGACCTGGAGAAAACACGTAGCACAGTCATGGGCCTGAAGAACTCTGGGGGTTATCTCCAATTAGAGAAGTGACTCAATTACAGCATCTTACTGCTTTCAAGAGAAAGTATTGGGTACTACAATGCCTTTTAGCCTACCTGTGAAAAACAGGGCAAAAGAAGTTGCTGGAGATAAAGGTCTGGAAAAACCAGCAGTTGTTCCCTCTGCAGCAGTGGGAGATGATTCACGGCTGGAGCAAAGTCTCAGAGAGAGCACTGAGTCCCCTCGGCCTCCTGAAGTCAACATGAAGCGATAGGCGAGGACAAGCAGTGGTGGGGGGGCATGAGGAAGAGGCCGGGTGAAGCCTAGGGGTCCTGGATATATCAGACATCAGAGATGATTTGGTCTCTTCCGGCCTTGCAGAAACTAAATCTGAAATTCAGGCAATATGTCCTGGTCCCCATAGCAGAAGGAAGTTAAACGATTGCTCAAGATGCTGACAAGTCAACGAGGTGCAGTGCAGGCTGCTGTTGCCTGCAGCACCTCCCCTCCAGGAGGAACCTCTCTGTGCCGGGTTTCAGACTGGGTCCTCAGCATAAAGGTTAAAAACCAGCCCCAGCTGAAAGCACCCAAACCTAGTACTGGCAGAGGGAATTTGCTCTGTTCAGAACCAAACATTCCTCTAAAATAGACCAACCCAACCCAAGGCTTCATCCCTTTTTGTTAAGCACTATTTCCTTCTCCCCGAATACCTGTAGTTATCCTCACTGAGGACCATCTCTGTGATCAGCATTACCCACCAACAACTTTCACCGCAGCCTTTTCCCAAAAACATGTTATTTGTTGTGACAGAAGTATTTTCTCCCCCTCCCAGTCTCCGAACACACAATTATTGAAAACATGCCAATAGAGCAGAAGAAATGAACATCAACAAGACCATTGACTTCAGGCAGATCCAGCACGGAAGATTTCAGCCCGAGGGGCACGTTCTCACAGGTCAGGAGAGCATGAAGCCATCTTCTCTTGATGCTAACCTCACATCACTGCTGAAACTTGGGCTGCCTTGCATCCCCCTGGGGATGAGAGATATACTCCCTTCTCCAGGTCTGCAGGCTATCACTCAGAATTTCACAACACCACCACTCGCAGCCCATTTTTTGTTTATGTTACATTAGCAGCTCAGAATTGTGCGTGTCTGTTTTCCCCTGACAACAGTTGTTACTCGATTCCTGCGACTGGCTTGCTTTTTGCATTAGCCAAGCAAGGATAAACATTGCGGAGCTAGAAAAGTATTATCTTTTGCTAGAATATACTTGGACCACCTTCAAAAGTTGAAGTAAAAATAAGTCCACAACCTAGGATTCAAATTCACGTTTATTCATCTAATTTTTCAATATTAATATTTTTATATTGAATATTAGAAGCAGCCTCATTACACATATCATATTTCACAGCACCCTAAAATTCCTGTGGTTCTTGAACAGGAGTTCTGATTTGCTTTAATCCTTCAAAATAAACAGAATTTAGCGATAGTCTGAAATGCTTAGCCAAGTTTATCAAAAAGGATAGCACGACGTTTTTGTAAGACCTTATGAGAGAACTGACACAGAAATGGCAGAGGTGTTTGTCAGAATGCTGACTTTCTCTTAAGTGTGCCAATGAACTCAGGAGTTAACCAGTAGGAAGATATATCCAATACTGCATGTTATCTTTAGTCTGTCTACTGACAAAGAGGGGTATTTTCAGTCAAGTATCCAGTACTTCTTAGCACTGACAAGTTATTTCCGTCAGCCCTTCTGCTTCCTGACTCTGTAAAGCCAGAAAACACAGATATTTGACAAACATTTCCGAAACACACTAAAGTCTGAAAAACCCTGACGTGTCTGAGCAAACATTTGGCTTACGTTTCACCTCCACACGCATCCTGAAGCGGGCTGGTTATTGAGGACCGTGGATCGCGGGTCCGTAGCGCTCAGCAGACTGAACAGGTCATCACCTCTGTCTGTGTTAACTTCATGGAGGTCAAACTCACACAAACCTCCTAATACCCTCGAGGATACCTGGGCTGACTGTTCTTGGTCACGCCCTGCCTACCTCATCTTCTATTAATCAGCAGGAGGAGAAGGTGGTCACAGTCTGACCACACTTGTTCTGTGCAGTGTTCATCAAGTGATAAATTATTGCAGAGCAAATACCCAAGGCATCCAAGTTTCAAAATGCAGATTCAGACATCGTATCTCTATTAATAAAGCAGTTTGTTTAATACAGGACTCATCATACACAGTTTCTCACAACAGTATTTCACCAGGTATCATCTTTTCATTTCCTCCAGAAAGCACTCCTGGCCAGTATAACCCAGTCTCAGGAAACCCAAGAAGTGTGCAATTAAATTCTTATTCATGGCCTTGCTCCAGCTCTTCTCTCTAATTTATTACCACCCTGGAGTCCTGTGCAGACTTCACTCTCCGGACGCCCACCTTCTGTTTGTCCCTCCGGTTTACTGGGGAGCAGCAGCTGCCCAAAGCCTCTCCTATTGCTCTGCCATCTGGTCAGAAAGATTTTGTCTGCAAACATGGGAATTCAAGTCCATGCCTTGGTTTCAAGTTGCAGGAAAACAATCGGCTTCTTTCAAAGCCTAATAAATGGATTTGGTTTTAGCTCTGCTAAAGATATACAATTAGCCAACTCTTGTGGAGGAGGATTGAAGCTGCTCTACAGAAAGGTTTTCCCTCCAGAGCCCCCTGATACAAAGCACCTGACCACATCTCATGGCAATGGAGACAGGATGAGACCCTGGTGCAAGGGCTCAGAACGGGATGAGCAAGACCATGGTTGAGCACCCTGTGGGAAATACAGAAACCAAGTGTCTTTGCTCATGCATAACCGTGCAGGGATATTACCCATTCAGGGAAGAGTAATCCCAGGCTCATTTGAAAGAAATCCCCAAAAGACGGCTCCCAACAGACTCAGCCCATGAAACCACAAGGCCACAGCAGTGGGGCACCTAGGACTAGGATACAGTTAGAGCCTGCACTCACAGTAGTTTCACAGAAAGTCAGCGAGACACTAGTAGATCATGGGATGGCAGCCACAGCAGCTGTGCCTGTGGTGCTGCTCCCTGTAGCTGCCCCAGATGTCTGTGCCCCAGCGCAGCAGCTAATCTGCCTTCTGCGAGGTCAGGTCACCCCAGGGAACACAGGGCAACCCGGGTCTTCTTAGGAAGGGTTTATATGATCTACCCCAGCCATATCCTAAATAAACAAGCCGCTTGAAATTTAAGCTTCATTCCCCATGTCACAGTACATCAGATAGTAATAAATCTTAGTTTTATACTTTTCCCGAGTCAAAAGATACCAACTTCAGAACGTGGCTACAGTTTCCTTCCTTCCTATCATTTCGCAGCTATGGGCAGCATTAAGCTGCTTTTGTTTTGCCTCTCGAGCAGGCACAGCAGCAGAAGCTCCACCAGCGGACACCTCTGCCTCCCCATCCCATCAGCTCTGGCTCAGAGGGGAAGAGGAGGTTCAACACATCCCCACATTGGTTCAAACTCAACCGTGCACCAAAGTCATACACGGGAAGCTGTAACACGGGAAGTCCAGACCGTCACTAGCAGAACACTCTCATCCTTTCCGCATGCTGACTGCAGGACTAACGCCTGCCCAAGCCTAAACAACCAGCAACCTTGGTTTTAATAACCCAAAATGCACTCAAATCCTCCAGTATCATATTAATCTCGTAAATCAATTCTGCATCTCAGGTTGCCCTGGATTCATAGTAATAATTTTTTTTCATCCCATTATGCTGGCCTACCTCGTTATTCCTGTAACACTCAGCACCAAGTTTGCTCTCCTCCCAGCATTACACATGTAAATGATCAGTGCATGCCATGAAATATTAAAGGAGAATACCAAGATGATTTCAGGGATCTAGAAAACCATGTAAGTAATGAGGCTGCCGCATCAGAGCTGCTTTCTCAGCCTGAGACTTGCAGAGCTCCATCTTAGCTCTTACAGAGAAGTCTTAAGGAGTGAGTCAGCTTTTCTTGGTAATTACTAAGAGGTTTTGTGTTCCTGTAAGCAAAGCTGATCTTTGCAGAAATACACATGCTTTAATGCTGAAATACATTTGGAAACTATTATTATTGTTCCACCAAACAATAGATCCCTTGAGAAGCAGAACAACAGTTGCTATTTACACATCTGTGCAAACTGCTGTTTAGGGAGGGAAAGGCCGATTTTCTTGATTCAGAGGGGAATTGGTTAGTGCACTTACTACCAAACTGTACATCATTAGGGATTAATCTGTGTTACAAGGAGGAAAGCAGCACTTGGCCCTTCATCAGAATAAGAGCTAGAGCCATCTTTATTCTTGACAGAGGACTCCTTCGGCAGCCCCCTCGACCTCTCCAGGCCTTTGTGCTCTTGTTTTGTATTACAGCTTCTCGGAAGCACTGAAGCTGCACAGTCCACAAGGCAAAGCTGGGAGGGAAGAAGCCCATGGGGAGAGGGCCGGGAGGGAGCAGCAGGGATCCCACCAGCGGGGAGGCTGCCCAGGTGCACCCCAAGGAAGAAAGGGACAACCGAAGCCTGGGAGGACAGCCCAGCCTTGTTGACAAACTGTTCCTGTAGCACTGCAGGCCAGGCAAGCGGTTGATACGCTACAGGTCCCAGTAATCCAGTGCACCATGCAGGGACCTGTTCCGCCTCCTTCCCCACGTCATACTGGGAGCATCTCCAGTTCCACCAGCACAGAGCTTTCTGGAAGCAAGGCTTACTGAAGCTCTAGCAGGTAGCTCTCCTAGTGCCACATAAATCACAGCACAAGGCTAACACGAGACAGCTCTGCATGGAACAAACAGCAGCGAGCGCGCAAGAAGAAATACAGAGAGAACCATACAGGGCGAGTTTTAAGCAGCTTCACGGTGTCTCAAACACCTTTTTAAGGCTGAAGAACTGCTTTAACTCAAGTTGGACTAAGGCCAGGCACCTACCTGAGTCCCACGTGCTGCCAGCACCAACGTTAACTGCACAAGCACACCAAGTGCCCCAGCACCTCCTGCCCACACCTCTTTTGAAGCCTCCTGGAGTAAATCAGCCAATTCTCCACAGCTGGTCCAAGCCATGCTTCTTTACTGACCTCTGCTCTCAGGAGAAGCTCCTTCCCCTGCTAGGAGCTCGGTGCCTTCCATGGCACGCTGCAGCACTGCTACCTTCCCTCACCAGGACAGAGGGCTTACCTTTGCCCGTCTCACGTGCGGTTTTTTCAAGGATATTTTTCAAGCGCCTGTGTCTTCCTCGCACGGACAGGCTTTCTCTTTGGGAAAGAGTCCTTTACTTGAAGGGCTTGGCTACCCGCTCCAGATAACAAGCCTGCAATCAAAGTGTTCTGCCTCTGAGTTGTATTTTAATTCTATTTTAATTCCGTTTTTATAAAAGCACTCTTTAAACGTGGAGTTGCATTACTTATTTTTGAGGTGTTAGCAAGTTGTATTTCTGGAGAGCTTTCTTCAGCCCTTTCTCCAAAGGGAACTTACATAAACTTCTAGATTTCTGTGTTGCCTGGCAGAGATAGTGCTTCTTTTGAGGGGTGCTTCTCTGACAGGTTATTGCTGTCTCATTCATGTTCTTCTCCAGCTGTGTTGTTCATAAAGGTGCAGAAATGATATTACTTCACAAAAATTCTTTGGGTAACTGAATAGTATCAGAGCATTGTAAATATAGTTATGTATTTGACTTTCAAAACAAGTTTCAAATGCACTGTATTCCCATATATCCTATCTTTCTTTTTCATATTTATGTCTTTTCTTTTGCATTTCCTGTTTGAAATATTATTGTATCTGAGACATGATTTACATTTAGTATAGCTCAGAACAACAGAATGTAACATTACATTATGCAAGGCTAATCTTCCCTTATACAAATCTAATTCCAAGGAGTAGTGTGTGTTCACTGATCTAATATGATCTAGGAAGGCAGATTGTTATTTTTAAACAAGTCACAGATAGGAATTTGTTATAGATGACAATCCCTAAGCCGCTATGCATACATTTGAAACACGTTCCTAATGATAGGCATTATGATCATGAAATGATGGTTAAAGAGTAGATGACATTCTGTTGACTGTGCTTTATGTTCTCTGGTATAGTAAGACTTTAATGATAGAAAAAATAATGTAAAGAATTTCACCTACTTATCTTGTACTACCACATGCTGAAAAAATAGATACATAAAAACATTACAACTGAAACTACTATCCTCTAATCAAAATATAGTTTTTGAAATATGTAAGGGAAATCCTACCTGTTTGCGAAGATTACAAATAAGGTCATAATATAAGAAGATAAATAAATAAGGTTAAATTGGGGAAAGGCAGTAACCATATGATGGAGTAATAGGATCATACCAAAAAGCACTTCTGAGAAGACTACCAAGAATAAATGAGGGCGATGGGAAGGCAGCTCCAGCAGAAGCTCGTTAGCACATTAATTTCTTGTGCAAGGAGGGCAGTGAGGCTCATTACTCCCACCCAGGGCCTTTGCAAGGCTCCCACCAGAACCGGGGTTGGGTTAGATTTTGGTGCTGGAGGGCAACTTCTGCCTCAAGCCCTGCAGGTGCCTCGGGACCCTTTGCACGCAGAACCCCGTGCGGAGGAGCTGTGCAGTTTGTTTGTGTAAATCCTGTCGCTGCTGGTGAGCAAACCTACCGTGGAGGTTGTCACCAGGGCCCAGCG